>NC_138755.1:17834603-18520379 GCF_965113315.1 Podarcis vaucheri | reverse complement strand
ATTCTCTGTTGCAGACTAGCTTAGCCGAGTGCCTTAGATCTGAGACTAACACACCAGGGGAAAAAATTATTGGGTTACTGTAAACAAAAATGAACGAACAAGCAAAAAATTCTGGGCATTTTGCCAAATTTTTAAAATCTGCCCGCATGGAAATTTATTAAATAATAATAAAAACCATTGACTGGGGCTGATGGAAGCTGGCTTCCAACAGCACCCAGAGAGCTGCAAGTTCTCCACATGTAATCTAGAACATGGGGTTGGTTCATTCACGGTGTGCAACATCAAGTGGAAATGAGCTTTGCATGTGGAAATGAGCCATCATATCATATATCCGATTGCTGTCTTGACTGTGAGCTGCAGTTTGTCTTGTGGTGACAATTTCTGTACAGCAAATGCACCAGTGTGGGCAGGTATGGAGACATTCTTTTATGACTGTCCCCAGTTGTCAATATTCTGGCATCACCACTGAAATTAAAGTTCAATATTGCTTTTTTTTTTTACTTTCAACTTCTGCTGCATAAATTCTGGCATTCCAACAATCCATCAGACTTCCAGTGAAACATGTGCCATATGAACAAGCATTTATATTGTTATGCATTTGTGGGGAAGTAAGCCGTATGCCTAGGCCCCCTTCAAATTCCTGGATGCAGCACAGATACATTTCCTAGAATGGTCAGGCAATGTAATAAAATAGAATCGTCCTGGTCATGTAATAGCCCACTAAATACAAGCCATTAAGGCAGGCATAGGCAAACTCGACCCTCCAGCTGTTTTGAGACTACCATTCCCATCATCCCTGACCACTGGTCCTGTTAGCTAGAGATGATGGGAGTTGTAGTCCCAAAACATCTGGAGGGCCAAGTTTGCATATGCCTGCATTAAGGTAACAAAGGAAGTGGTTCTGTGCCAGACAAAAAATAGGTGGCCATCCTCACTCAACTTGATGGTAGTTAGAAAGACAATGGCCAGAGCTGAGAGCGGAGTTAATGTGAGCTAGAAACTAGAAGCTCGCAGGCTGCAGGCTGGGCAGCTGGGAGACAGAGCCATGCCTGATTTCTGTTGCAATTCAAGACCTTCTTGAAGTGTTGATGCTGTGAATCCTTCCATCGTAGGCTTGGGTTGTATTTATGTGTAAATAAACCATATATCCTAAACCATGTATTCCCTCATTCCAAGGAAACACAAACCCCTGGGGAAGCACTTGCAACCTCTGGAATCCTGCACTGTTGAGAAATTCGGGTGATGTGCAACAATATGTTCTTAGGCTACCTGAATTTTTGCAATATGGCATTCCTTCCATGCTTGCTCCATTTCAACTTTTTTCTTTACTTTTAAGGCCAGCTATCTACTTTCCCCCAAAAAACTTTAATTTTAGAAATATTTTCAATCTTATGTGCAATATGAAGTATGACTGGAACGGAACGTGTGTCATACATGAGGATGAACTTAGGCCACCAAACCCATGATGCAGTGCAACTGCGTATAAAACACCAATGTGCAAAAACATCTGAGGGTTAAATGAACTGATATGCAACTGGGATCATACAAAATTCTTACTGGGAGATGGATTTTCTATAGTAGTGCAGTGCTCCTGATAAGGAAATGGAACAGAAATCTGTAATTATGTCAGCAAGCTTTGCATATATCTAGAAAATACCTTGCTTCAGAGATATATCAAAGTCTAGATCTGGATATGCAATAACCTTTTGGAGCAAATATCCAGTGACTATGAAAGAGATGGGAAGATTTTTAGTTGTACAGTGTGACTTTAATTTTTATACTTATACACTGGTTTAAACCTATATTAAAGGTAAAGGTAAAGGGACCCCTGACCATTAGGTCCAGTCTTGACCGACTCTGGGGTTGCGGCGCTCATCTCACTTTACTGGCCGAGGAGCCGGCGTACAGCTTCCGGGTCATGTGGCCAGCATGACTAAGCTGCTTCTGGCGAACCAGAGCAGCGCACGGAAACGCTGTTTATCTTCCCGCCGGAGCGGTACCTATTTATATACTTGCACTTTGATGTGCTTTCAAACTGCTAGGTTGGCAGGATCAGGGACCGAGCAATGGGAGCTCACCCTGTCATGGGGATTCGAACCACTGACCTTCTGATTGGCAAGTCCTAGGCTCTGTGGTTTAACCCACAGTGCCACCCGCATCCCTTAAACCTATATCACTTCATTGTAAATATTGACCATCAGTATATTTCCCCTGCAAAATTGTATTTTGTATTCTCATTTTGTATTCTTTTCTGTTGTGAACTGGCCTGGGATCTTTGGATGAAGGGTAACACACAATTTTAAATAATAAGCATAAGAACTAATCCTCCTAGGCTCCTGAAAAGCTAAGGTTAAAGAGGACTTATGGAGCAATCCTGCCTTCTTTTTGGACCCGGCAGAGCCACACAACAGCAGCCAAACACTAGAACTTCTACCACCTGACTCTCTCGTTTTTATATAATTTTTATTAACAGGCCAATCACATCACATGATCACATTGATTCCAAATTATACAGCCAAATTTTAAATTTTGTTGGGGGTACCCATACATCAAGCTCAGCTCGAGTCCAAAACAGCATCACTTATCTTACTGCATTAATTAGACAGTTCTGTCCAGTTTGATCCGGATAGACCTTTATTACTTCCTTTCCCTTCTTGTTGTTATCATAAATTCCTTTCTTTGCGATCTCTGATGATTTTCACAAGCAGGTTAACAGCTGGCATTCTATGTGGATTTTGTACTTTTCCAAAAATCATATCGATCCGGGACAGCCTCTGTACAACGCTTCCATAAACAAAATTAATCTCCAATCTGTCCTTTATTTTTCTCAGGCTTACCAAATAACAAATGAGTCTGGGGGTTCTGTCAGGTCAAACTTACATTCCAGCATTCCTTCTCTTTCAAACAATCCTGATTCTCCTCCCCCAGTCCTTCTTCCTCGGCATACCTGTCATGGCGAGACGCCATTTTTTAACTGCGTCATTAAAATTTTCTTCTTTTCTCACCGTTCTGCAGTCTTCTTTCCTTATACTCCGTCCCACATAGTTCTTAAAATCCTGCCTGTGATTCATAGAAATGCAACGATCTTGTTTCTATCTGGGGTGAAGGGTTATTAATGTCACATCATGCAAAGAAAAAAAGAGTTTTTTCTTCCACCCCCCCCCCCTTCGTTCCAAACATACAGTCTCCTTATGGTGATTCATCAGAAGATTTACTTATCCATCCGTCACTCCTGGTCGCAGAGATCCATCAATCAGCAGCCTTATCAGTCGAGCTTTACTTGATGTATGTGCTTTCAGCTTCGTTTCCAATCGTATGTTTCCAATTATAATTCCAAGCTGAAGCAACCAGCATGCGCTAATTGGAATTGGCGTCAGGAAGATCTGATTCCACCGAGGGCCTGTGCCAAGTGTTCGGCACCCCCATAACTCGTTTCAGGGGATGCATTGTGAACACTGCTGGCAGGACAGTTCTCCTCCACATCCTGGAGGAGTTCAGGAAGGCTGCATACTTCGCATAGCAGCCCCTTAGTACCTCGTATGGGTCAGAGAGATGTTATTGTCGGCCATCTTCCAACGCACCACCTGGTGGCCCCCTCTACCACCTGACTCTCATGTATACAACAGCTCCTACAACTTGGAAGGTATTGGAAAATGTAAGGTAAAGTAAGCTATCTTAACATGATGGTTTGCCATTGGAAATGATCGCTTTGTGGAGTCTGAATTCCACTTAGAGCCCCGGAAAGCACAGCAAGCAAGGACAATGCCCAGAGAGAAATGCCTTTCTTTGAAAGATCCCAGCCCTATTGAGAGAGAAACAATTTGACTTGAGCATTGTCATTAACATCAGACACAGCCTTTGATGATATCTGAGCAACTGCTAGAGCTTTGAAGTTGAATAGTAGGATAGATGTATATGAATTGATCTCAGAGTGTGCTGTGACTGCACCATTATTGCCAGCAATTATTTAAAGAACTGACCTTCAGGGCAGGTGGGGGGGAGGGTGAAGAGGTCCCCCCCCGCCTTGTTTCAGGAAGCATTCTCAGCAGCAACACATGGCAAGCCAATGAATTTGGCAGGCCCATGAGAAGCTCATTATCCATGTCCTTATTTATCCTCCTTTTAAAAAGTCTACGCTGGTCTGAAGTTTAATGAGTTTAATGCATCAAGTCTGGACATTTGCAATAGATGGGTGCACAGGTGCATTTATGAAAAACAGCATTCTGCAGAAAAAGGTCAGCACAGCCAATGGCTTATTAATTATGCCCTGTGCTTTGAGAGAGCATGGGAAATTAAATAGCTCCTATGACACTTACAGTGATCAACTTAATGAGTGCCGATACTCTTAGCAGCAAATAATCAATGATAGCAGGTGTTGTTGTTTTTTTAAAGTGGGGTACCGGCTTGTTTCTGAGCCCAATTCAAAATGCTGCCAATGATTGTCAAAGCCAGGGGTCAGCAACCTGCGGCCCATGGGCCGCAAGCGGCTCCCAGGCCCCCGAACCGAGCCATCCGCTAGGCGAGTCCCTGTGCTCTGCGCTGAACCGGCACAGCGCGGAGCGGGGACTCGCTTCCGCGGCACCGGAAATTGCGTCTGCGCAGATGCAGACCCCAGAAATCGCATCTGCGCATGTGCAGACGTGATCTGGCCCACGGAGCTATCTCTGCAGGAGTGAACCGGCCCAGGCAAGGTAAACCTTGCTTACCCCTGGTCAAAGCCATGAATGGCTAGGGTCTCTGGTCTTTGAAGCAATACCTTCTCCTATGTGCCTTAAGATGAAACAGATGAAGCTCTGCTTTGTGGTCTCTTATGAGTTCAGCAATGGCTTTTAGGTCTGGGACCTATCCCAGAGCTCTCTGTGTAGATGAGCAGGCCCTCCAGGTGTCCCTATTTTCCAGGGACCGTCCTGGATTTACAGAAGCTGTCCCAGTTTATTATTTGATCCTGGAAAGTCCCACTTTTCCTCAGAATGTCCCTATATTCATTGGAGAAATGTTGGAGAGTATGGAGCTATGCAACCCTGGAGCCAACTATGCAACCTTTAGAAGACATCTGAAGGTAGGCCTGTGCAAGGAAGTTTTTCTATTTTTTTTTATGTTTTTTATATGTTGGAAGCTGCCCAGAGTGACTGGGACCACCCAGTTAGACAGCTGGAGTATAAATAATAAAATTATTATTGTTGGTGTAGTTGTTGAATCAGACACCCGTCTTTTCATCGGAGAAATGTTGGAGGGATGGATGGGGAAGACCACTGTAGACTGAGTATCTCCAAGTAAGAATGAGAGAGACTCCTGTCTGAAACCCTGGAGAACAGCTACCAGCCAGTTGAGACAGCAGTGAGCAAGATGAACCATTAGTTTGACTCAGTAAAAGGCAGTTTTCTAAATTCCTGCCTGCCAGCACAAATTGCCTCCCCCAACCCCAGATGACCCCCAGGAGGAATAATGACTCATTACAATGTGTTATGGGATTAAAATTGGCCACAACTTTATTAAAAGCCAGTGTGGTGTAGTGGTTAAGAGCAGTAGTCTTGTAATCTGGTGAACCAGGTTCGCGTCTCTGCTCCTCCACATGCAGCTGCTGGGTGACCTTGGGCTAGTCATGCTTCTCTGAAGTCTCTCAGCCTCACTCACCTCACAGAGTGTTTGTTGTGGGGGAGGAAGGGAAAGGAGAATGTTAGCCGCTTAGAGACTCCTTTGGGTAGTGATAAAGCGGGATATCAAATCCACACTCCTCCTCCTCCTCTTCTTCTTCTTAACTTTCAGATGTAGGGAGACCTTGGATTAGGCATTGGGCGTTTATCCATCCCAGACCCCGGCCGGGGATCTGGGGAACATCAGGGTTATCCAAACTGTGTGGGGATTGGGCTGGCTCTGGAAAACGTACGTTTAAGCAGAGATCCTGCCCCCCATTTCACCGCAACGCAGGGGAGAGTACTGACAGCGTAATGGCCTATGGACAGTGACTCCCCTCAACACAACCCCTTTAATGGGGAACCCTGGGATTGCCACCGGGGGGGGCATGGGTCACCGCTTCATGCCCCCCCCCATTTCGGGAAGATAAAGGATTCCTCCCAAGGCCTGAAACCACCAAAGTTGTGACATTTTGCTATGGGGAAGGCAAAACCTGCCAATGCAGGGAAATTCCTTCCCAGTCCTTCAACAGCAACCACCAATGACCATAGCAGCGCCCGCATACCTGTAAAGAAAGAGGTTAACCTGCAAAAGGAAGGCATAAACTGAGGGAGGGCAGGGTTGGAGAAGTTCTGGAGCCGACTTAGGAATCCCAGGTAAGTTCCGCCCTCTATTGTGTATGCAGGGCGGTCCTAACCTTACCTGGTCAACTCTCCTGGCAACACCTCCCCAGCTGGGATTGGTTAACTGTCTGAGGTTAGGCGGGAACCTCCAGGTATCCAGCTTGGGGAGGCGAAACCAATCTGACTTGCTGGGGATCACGTAGGGTCAGGGGGCTGCATGCGACCACGAAGAAACTGCCCCCCATTTGAAGTGGGGAGCGGTCATTTCTTGTCACGCTTTCAAAAACAACAGATTGTTGGATTGCCTAGATCATCTTTGCTCGTAGCTCTGGAAGGCTTTTTGCCTCCTCTTGGATTATGCTTGCTTCAGCTGTATGGTGGCATTTGTTGTTCATATACCTTCTGCGGGGTATTTCTGCTGCCCTGTGTACACAGGTTAATTGAATGGAAAGTCTAGTGAGTAAATGGTATGAAGGGAGAAGTTGGGGTTGGGTGGCTTTCTTGTTTCTTTCCAACTCTTATCAGCTTAACACCTAAGGCTAATGAGCTTTACACCTAAGGAACTACACATGCGGTAATACCTGGTGGATCTACAGTACATTTACAAGCAACAAGCCATTAACATTTAGATCAAATAAGCAAATGCACTCACAAGCGCCTTTAAACTAGTTCCAGTCAACAAGCCGAAGCTCCACGAATCTGCTGCAGACCAACAAAGCCGCTTGAAATTATTTCAGATCATAATGAGCTATGATCAATTACAATTATTCATCGCTGGACATCTTGGTCTATTATTCAGTCCGGTGTAAGTGTAATTGTCTTATTATAATGATATGAGTCGAGAGAGGTTCATAGAGATAAGAAGCCTAATGTATCTCTCTGAGACAATTATGCCCTATTGTCCATTAGCCCAAATGAAGTCAGCTCAGTTTTCATTAGTCACAACCTCAGACTTAAGCTTGAGAGAGGAAGTGGAAGATGGCTCGATGCTGGATTCATTGTATTTGCCCCTCACTTTTGGCTGAGCTCCAACCCTTAACAGCCATGAAACCTTATCGCTTCAGAAGGCTCGCTTGCCTCTTCCCATCCAAAAAATCAATTACATGCAACCAATAATAACTATGTTGCCTTGCCTTTCCCTGACTTGAGCACTGTCTGGTTGCTATCTAGATACATTTTCTTCTTTGACTACAGTCGTCTGTATTGGGAATCTAATTTGCTTTGTGCAATGCACAAAAAAAGTAACCTAATAGGGTTCGTGCTTTGTTCTTCATTTAAAAACACACACATGCCTACTTCTATGTCTTTGAAATCTGCAGTTACAGTGCGGGTCCTTTCTTATTATTGAAAAGAGTCATTACATATCTGGAATATTTAGATAGGGATACAATTCACCTTCATTAAAAAGAAGAAGAGGACTTTAGTCTATGACTTCTCTTTTCATTCCACTTCCCGTTTCTGGGACAGAAGTGCCTATAGACCCAAGCAACATGGAAAAATCCATAAACACTGGTGATAACAAGATAGCCCAACCCTTTTAAAGTATCAGTGCACAGGTTGTAAAACTGAAAGCCAGATTTACTGATGGGAAACTGGCTTATGGCTAAGGCAACCACAATGTGAGGACAGTTCACCCTTTTTTCGTTTTTCTGCCCATGAAAACTACAACAGGAGCTTAGTGCGACAGAAGTCTTAGTGATCATAGCCACACACACACATCCTGGGTCTTAGAATAATTGTTCATTTCTTTAAAAAGAATGAGCTTTTACATTTTACTACCATGCATTTCAAGGTAACCGTTTGATATGGTGAAAACTCTTTATTTTATCCCATCTTTGAAGCAAACATAATGAAATTAACTAACACTGTTAACACTGACAGCAAGAATCATGGATTCCTGCCCAGCTGCAGTTGTTAACACTGTTATGTTGTTTTGGGGCATTTCATTACTTGAATTTTAGTTTACTTTAGCATAAGGTGGGTGGGAATGTATATGAAAAAAGATGTTATACTTGATGACAGAGAAAGGCATGCCAACCGCTAGGGAATGTTATCTCCAGAGTCCTCTACTTGGTGAATGGAACTAATATTTGTTTGTTTTGCTCAACAGTTAAAATGATGATTCAATCATAGCTTAACATTTACAAATTTATTCAGATTTAGAATTTCTGCTTGCCAGATGGAGTGATCTGCCTTCTCCCCTCCACCCCAAATTCTATTCTGGGGCTCTATTGCTACCCCAAGCCAATATTCTTTTGCAGGCTCAGATAGGGAGCGAGGTGGGAACAGGAACTGACATCTTTCATAATATGATGACCCGTGTGAGGTCAATTGTAATTTCTCAATTCTGGATCATCTCAATTTTGTGCTCCCTCAGCTTGTTGCCCTGTGTGGGGGAACTACCTGCACCGTGCCCAATTTCCAGTGCTGGCAGGAAGCCTCATTTTGCTAGTGGAAGTTTTTGTGCCAGCTTCCACTGATGGGACTCATTAGTTGAACCCCACCCAACGTTTACATTTGTCACCCTCTGATACCTATTTGGCTTTTGAACTTTTACCTACATCCCTAAATGTGGAGGTTATATACCATATTTTTTGCTCCATAAGACAGACTTTTGTCCTTCTGCCCCTCTTTCTGCCTTGCTGTAAAGCAAGCAAAGCACCTCTCCTGGTGTCTCCTCCTCCTCTTCTTGCTCCAGCGTCACCTCACTTTACAGTGAGGCGGGAGGAAGGATGGGCAAGCAAAGTGAGAGCTGCACAAATCGGGACAGAAGCTGTGATTGCTTTAAAGCAAGAAAAGCGGGAGCCGCTTACACGCTCTGTGCAGAATATTTTGTTTCTTGTTTTCCTCCTCTAAAAACTAGGTGCGTCTTATGGTCAGGTGTGTCTTATGGCGCGAAAAATACGGCAATTTACTTCTGGCTAAAAATATATATAAATAAATCCTCCATCAATTTATGGGAAAAAGAAATTGCATTTGAAGATTATTGCCAAATTGCAGTTTGGTGAAATTCTCACGAGTGGTCTGCAAAGCCTGCATGCCTTACTTAGTGCTAAGGGGTGTTAGTGAGTTCTCGATATCATTTTGCAAATCACCTCCCTGCCTTATTTACAAACCATCTCACCAGTGGTCTCACCCTTCCTCGGTGTCCGGACTTTATTTAAAGTCCAGGGAGAAGACATTCAAGGGGTAATTTTCCCCATGGTCCCCAACCTCCTTCCAAATTAGGAAGCATAGACAGCCAAAGAGGCTACTGAGTGCTGGAAAGACATTTACTGGCAAGAAAAATGGACAAACCACCCTCTTCCACTTTGCAACAGTAAGAGAAGACCAAAACCCCATAGGCACTGGAATAAAGAAATATTAAAGTGCCTTGAGAAAGAAACAGAGAAATGGAAGCTAATACAGAAGGGACCTCTTATATATAAAAAGGGAGCACATTCTACAGCTGAGCGGTGCTACCTGCCTCCATCATCAATTCGTCTGAAGACTAACCTATCTGAGTTTACATGCATATGATTCAGTTGTAGCATTTATCTGACATTATCTTGCTTTCCCTCCCCCCCCAAAAAGCAGGTTAGACTGTGAGCATGGCCCAGAGATATCAGTCTGACTGCTTGCATATAATGGGAACAGCATGTGCTTTTGGTCCCTTGTTAGTGAAACGCTCTAGTTTGCATGGAGCAAATCACCCTCCCAGAACTACTGGACTTTCTGCCAGCCCAGAAAGGCACAAAAGTTTTGATCTACTACTTGCTCACGGCCCTTTTTATTGTGTGAACTGGCTTCTCATCTCAGGTTTAAGCTGTGGTTTGAGAGATGGAAGGAGCACACTTTAAATACTGAACAGTATTCACAATCAACAAGCATCTAAGGCAAACGGTGAAAGGAGAAGGCCAGGAATAAGTAGGATGAATAGTGGAGTGTGAACAATTCTGCATACTACAAGAAACTGGGGGAGGGGGGCTTTGATCGGAAATCATGCTTGTAAGTCACCACTAGGGAGAAATATAACATCCACTGCAGGAAGCAGATGATAACTGATGGGATGTGTGGATTTACTGTTTGCTTGGCAAGGAATAACAAATAAACAGCAAATTATGCCAGCTGGACGTGGTGCTTTTGGTGGCTGAAGTGCAATAGAATTTAGAACCTGGTTGCTGTACCAGTTGCAAATTATTAGCTTTATGGATACCCAAAGAATTTGGCTACAGTCTCAGCAGGATGATTCCCCAATGGAATCCTCTTGGTGAAGGGCGCTGGAGAAATGAATAAAATAAATGACAAGGCCATTGAGTGCAAGCCCAAAACATTTTCTCCAGCTAATTTGTCAAAGGCATCAGTGGGAACTTTACTGTTTCCTGCAGTAAACTTCTTTCCACACTGATGTCAGCACAGAACACATAAAAAGCCACCCTCAGACACTTCTCTGAGATCCCTTTGCCTGTCTCTCCCTCCTAGGGGCCAACTCCTAGTGGTCGAGGGGGCTTCAGCTCCAACAATAAAATATTTGAGGGTACCAGGGCCCTACAAAGTTGATAGGCATTGCCATTCAAATGATGTGTGAGTGCCGCATCATGTGATCGATCATGTGAAGTGGGACTCTAACATTTTATTCAAGTTGGCACTCCTGCTCTCCCTACTCCTATAGGTATCAAGACCCATCACAGCAGTAGTGAAGTGTGCTATCTATTGCACTGATCCAAAGGTTTCCCACTTGAATCTTGATTCTGCCAAGAACTCACTAGGTATGCATGTCATTCTCAGTCTCTCTCCCCACAATCCCGGACACCCACACCCACTCTCAAGATGGATGTAATAACACTTTCCTGCCTGCAGGCTTGTTGTGCAGACATTAAAAAGGTAAATGACCCCTGACAGTCAAGTCCAGTCACGAATGACTCTGGGGTTGCGGCGCTCATCTCCCTTTACTGGCCGAGGGAGCTGACGTTTGTCCGCAGACAGTTTTTCCGGGTCATGTGGCCAGCATGACTAAGCCACTTCTGGTGAAACCAGAGCAGCGTATGGAAACACCGTTTACCTTCCCGCTGGAGCGGTACCTACCTCATCCCGTCATGGGGATTTGAAACACAGACCTTCTGATCGGCAAGTCCTAGGCTCTGTGGTTTAACCCACAGTGCCACCCGCGTCCCTTTGTGCAGACATTAAGGATGGGCAAATCTCTCCATTTTCGCTTCTCTCACTTCTGCATTTTTGTAGTCTTCAGTTCTGCTTGCCACATTTCCTATCTATCCATCTATCTATATAACTATCAATCTATTCTGGCAATTTATTTAATTAAGAGGTCCCTGTGGAAAATCCATCCATATTTTAGTGGGGATTTCTCCTAATTTGTTTTAAACACAGTTTCCCTTGATATGCACATTTTCCCCCAAAGCAAATTCCCCATATGTAATACATTTTAATACTAATACTACCTAGCCCTGATTACAAACTATTCGGTATACGAACTCTGCAAAACTGGAAGTAGTGTCCCGGTTTTGAACTTCACCTTGGTCTACGAACGGAAGCTGAATGGTGGAAGGGCACCGGCAGCGGGAGGCCTCATTAGGGAAAGTGCACCTCGGTTTAAGAACAGTTTCGGTTTAAGAACAGACTTCCAGAATGGATTAAGTTCATAAACCGAGGTACCACTGTAATACTAATGATAATCCAATGCCCTTTTAACCTGTGTTGTGGAAGAGGGGATTATTGGGTAGTCTTTGTTTTTTATTATGTATTTACTGTTTTGTTTTAATATTTATATATTGTGAATTTATGTTGTGAACTGCCCTGAGATTTGAACCTTGGTCTCCCATTCCTAGTCTGACACTCTAACCATTACACCACCCTGGTTCTCTGCCAAATTTCTCCTGCATTCCTACCCAATGGGTAGCAAGATTCAAAGTGGCAATATTAAAATGGAGACCAGGAAAGAGCACTGCTATCAGACTCTCCAAGTGTCCCTATTTTCCAGGGACAGTCCTGGATTTACAGAAGCCATCCTGGTTTCTGATTTGATCCCACTTTTCCTTAGGACATCCCTATTTTGATCAGAGGGGTATGGAGTGATGCGACCCCTGAGCCAAGGGGATAAGTAACTATGCAACCTTTAGACAACATTTGAAGGCAGTCCTGTATAGGGAAATTGTTTTAATGTTTAATGTTTTCTTATGTTTTGATATATGTTGGAAGCCACCTAGAGTGACTGGGGCAACCCAGTCAGATGGGGAGGGTATTCTTCTTCTTCTTCTTCCCTATTTTCACCAGAGGGACGTGGGTGGTGCTGTGGGTTAAACCACTGAGTTTAGGACTTGCCAATCAGAAGGTCGGCGGTTTGAATCCCTGCGACGGGTGAGCTCCTGTTGCTCGGTCCCTGCTCTTGCCAACCTAGCAGTTCAAAAGCATGTCAAAGTGCAAGTAGATAAATAGGTACCACTCTGGCGGGAAGGTAAACGGCGTTTCCGTGCGCTACTCTGGTTCACCAGAAGCAGCTTAGTTATGCTGGCCACATGACCCAGAAGCTGTACGCTGGATCCCTCGGCCAATAAAGCGAGATCAGCGCCGCAACCCCAGAGTCTGGACCTCATGGTCAGTGGTCCCTTTACTTTTACCTTTTATTTTCACCAGAGAAATATCGGAGGTTATGTGCTATCAACCAACCATCATACCGATAAGAAAGGAACTAGATCCATCTTCCTCCACCCCACCCACTGATGTAGCAGTGAGCCATTTCAGAAGCAGCCATGAGAAAGCCATCATGGGAATCTTTCATTAACAAAATGCTATGCTGTTCAGGATAATTGTATATTGTATTCTCAGAATATATCCAACCCATTGCCCCTTCTCTTGCTTTATGACAGGTTAAAGGTCATTAAGGGACGTGGGTGGTGCTATGATCCAAACCACTGAGCCTCTTGGGCTTGCCGATCAGAAGGTTGGCAGTTCAAATCCCCATGACGGGGTGAGCTCCCGTTGCTCAGTCCCAGCTCCTGCCAACCTAGTAGTTCGAAAGCACGCCAAAAAGCGCAAGTGGATATATAGGTACTGCTCTGGTGGGAAGGTAAACGGCATTTTCATGTGCTGCTCTGGTTTCAGTGTTCCATGCACCAGAAGCAGCTTAGTCATGCTGGCCACATGACCCGGAAAAACTGTCTGCGGACCTGTAAAGTGAGATGAGTGCCGCAATCCCAGAGTCGTCTGTGACTTAACTCTCAGGGATCCTTTGCCTTTACCTTTTAAAGGTCATTAAAACACACACACACATATCTGGTCATTAAAAAATCTTGATCTATTATTGCTGCTAAATCTGAGATTTTCTTTTTCCTGCAGAGCATCTTTCCCTTTACGCGTAAAAACTGATATTCGGGCTCCAGGATCCTTATAGGAATAATGTAATCAGGGGAAGGCCTGCTTTAGAGACTCATTGGTATAATGGTAGCGTTTCTTGAATCATTCAGGGCCTTCTTCTGCCCTCAGAGTGGTCAAGGTACTCCTGTCAATATTTAATTTGTATTGACCCAAGGCTTGATTACAATGCATAATGCTGATTACTCCCATCTTCCAATAAAGCTTGCATGCCGGTTGCAAAAAACCCTCTATTGATACATTTGATTTGCCCTGACAGGGAGAAACAAGGAAAATGCTGACTTCCCAGCTTCCTGCTGCGTATCTTGTATATTATTACCCAGAAAGGGAACATGGCAACATCCCTAAAAGTTAACCACTTCCTCTGTGGTTATGCTCCGTGTAGGCTGAAAGTAAAAAAACAAAACCCCACATGTACTAAAGAGGAGCTGGAGTAAAATCTGGACTTAGAAAAGTTATACAGTCTGAAATACACTCAGAGAGAAGCCATCAGTTTCATCCAGTTTATTTCAGATTAGTCAGATAAAAACAGTCAGTTATGGGGTGTGTCCTGGCTTGCTAGTCCATCCCAGACCCAGGCTATATATCCTGTAACCACACCCTAGGTCACACCTGATAGGCTAGTTCAAACTTCCCTTCTGGAGCTGGATTGGACGGTTCCACTGCCAATCAGATGTTACCTCCTAGAATCCTCCCTGCCTATTATTTTAGGATCCCAACTCCAGACACAACATAGTCGTACCTTGGTTCTCGAACAGAATGTGTTCTGGGAGTCTGTTCGACTCCCGGAACCATTTGAAAACCAAGGCATGGCTTCCGATTGGAAGCTGCGGAAGCCACGCCAGATGTTCAGCTTCCAAAAATCATTTGAAAACCAGAACACTCACTTCCAGGTTTCGATTGTTCGGGGTCCGATTTGTTCGGGAGCCAAGGCATTTGAGATCCAAGGTATGGCTGTAATTGTATACCTATTGTGCTACAGGAAGACGGCAAGCTGACTTACACTGAATCAGACCACTGCATACCCTGCAAGTGTCCCTATTTTCCAGGGACAGTCCCAGAATGACAATTACCCTTGACCACTGGTCTTTACCACTATACTCTGTGCTTTTATAACCCCCAGATGGGGTCTTTTTTCATGCACTCTGTTATAGGGCTTCCCTTAAATATGTCAGGAGCCATAGAAGTATACCTTCCTTTGAATAATCATTAGAAACAGTTCTTGAAATTAACTTCTAGGAAAGGGAGTATTTTTCAACTGTTTTGCTATTCAGGGTTTGGGAGCTGGGGAAGCAAATCACCTTTCCCTTTTCTATCAAAATGCTGCAGTGAATTTGATACTCGTGAAAATTGAAGGACTAAAACACTTGCTTCAGGGTGACCTGGAGCTATGCAACCTTTCGGTAACAGCAGACTGACATTGACTTATCATTTCTGAACTGCAAAACTCCTCTGTCTCAAAGTATGAGCAGTCTCTAAGCATCTTGTGTCAATTACACATCAAAACCAGGGGACCTTTCTTGTGATACAGGCAAGAAAGCTTGACGAAAGGCAACTTTTGGCTAGACTTGGGGTAAACTGGTCCAAGGATCGTATAGAGGTGATGTTCTGTGGGGAATCTGGCAAATAAAAATGTGTACGAGAGTGATCACAGATTTGATAGATCATATCCCTTGAAGGATGTCTTAAGCGCCAAGGGAACTGGTACAGCGGTAGCTGCATCAATCATAGATGCACTAACAAGACTGCCCCGGCTACTTTTTCCAGAATGGTTGGATTGGGAAAGGTTTGTTGGCACTATATTTAAATCTTAGGATGGAGAGTGAGCATTCTAATGCCTGATCAATTGGTGGAACTGAAGTTAGGTAGAATGAATTATAGCATTCAGAAGGTAGTCCTCTGTTGAGGGTCATCAGGTCTTGAGCTAAGACATGGAACCTGCACAGGGATGCGTGCTGAGTCCCTACCTGTACTCATTGTAAACATATGACTGTATTTCATCTGATCCATCCACTGCAGTTATTAAGTTTGCAGATGACCTTAATGGGTCTAATTACAGGTGGAGATGAATCAGTGTATAGGGAGGAGGTTCAAAAAGTCTCTACATGGTGCCTAAAGAACAACTTCCACCTAAATATCAGTAAGACAAAGGAGATGGTGTTGGACTTTAGGAGGAAGAGAGGGGAACTAGCCCCATTGTATATCGGGGAGGGCTGTGTGGAGAGAGTCTCTTCCTTTAAATTTCTGGTAGTTTACCTTGGTGAAGACCACACTTGGAAAATCAATGCAACCCAGGTGGTTAGGAAGGCCCAACAGAGACTCCATTTCCTCAGGGTCTTGCGAAAGAACAATGTCAAACAAAAATTGATGATCTCCTTCTACTGGTCCACAATAGAAAGTGTCCTTTCATACTGTACCACAGTGTGGTATGTTGCTTTGACAGCCACGGTCAGGAAGTCCCTACAAAGGGTGATGAATACAGCACATGGTATCATGGCCTGTCCCTGGAGTTTGCTAGATGACATCACGGGAGACCGCTGCCTCAGGAGAGTGAGGAAAATTCTTAGGGATGACTCACACCCTGGCCAGCACCTCTTTAGTCTCCTACCTTCGGGCAGGAGATACAGAAATATAGTCAGCCACACCAACAGGTTAAAGAACAGCTTTTGTCCGTGGGCTGTTGGGCTGCTGAATGGGAAAAAAATAGTGGTGCAATTGACTTCTGACAAGCACACAGAGTGTGAACAAGACTGAGTGTATGGGGGGGGGCGTGGAAGGGGGGCTCATTTAATTTCACTGCACACAGGTGGTGTAGTGACAATAAAGGGTTGTTGTTGTTGTTGTTGTTGTTGTTGTTGTTGTTGTTGTTGTTACTACTACTACTACTACTACGATACTGTATTTCTTTTAAAGTTATATTTTATTAAATTTCCACAAATTTCACATATACATTCCAATACATCATAGATTTTCCTTTTGTTTTGTCGACTTCCCATCCCATTTTCCATGCTGTTTTGTAATTTCTCCTCCTTGCTGCAACCCATCTCCTCCCTCTTATATCATGGCAATAATACAATAATCTCTACTTCTTTCTGTTGCTCATAGTTCAAATCCTGTTCATGAATTCATCATACTATACTATAGCTTTAAATAGTCAAAAAAAGGCTTCCGTTCTTCCAAAAAACAAATCATTATTAGGTTCTCTTATTTTACCTGTTAACTTTGCTGATTCAGCATAGTCCATAACTTCATTTATTTCATGGGAACTTTTTCATCCTTCCAATTTTGTGCAAAAGGAATCCTAGCTGCTGTCATTACATACATAAAGAACTTATTCATCTTTGGAACTTCTGTCCCTATAATCCATAAAAGTATTATTTTATTTCTATATCTCCTGTTATCCAAGGGTCATAGGGTGATTTACGATATAAAAACCCAAAATTACATTTCTTCTTCTTTGGTGATAACTCGTAGCTGAGTAAGATTGTCTTCCATGAACACAGTTTTAACAGTGAGTCCGTAAGTGACTGTGGAGCCCAATTCTAGATCCACACGTCCTTCCACAGTGGGGCATAGGTTTCCGGGCAGGAGTTGATCATGGTGAGGGTTTGCCAAACGTGCCTTCTTCTTAGCTTGTTTCTCCCTTTTGTCCTGAGTTTGAGTGTCTTCAGAGTCCATGACATGGCATAGTAACAAACAAAAACAATACTCCCCTCACACAGTTTAAAAAGCTATTTGTTGTTGTTGCTTAGTTGTTTAGTCATGTCTGACTCTTCATGACCCCATGGACCAGAGCACGCCAGGCACTCCTGTCTTCCACTGCTTCCCACAGTTTGGTGAAACTCATGTTAGTAGCTCTGAGAACACTGTCCAACCATCTCATCCTCTGTCATCCCCTCCTCCTTGTGCCCTCCAGCTTTCCCAATATCAGGGTCTTTTCGAGGGAGTCTTCTCTTCTCATGAAGAGTATTGGAGCCTCAGCTTCACGATCTGTCCTTCCAGTGAGCACCCAGGGCTGATTTCCTTCAGAATGGATAGGTTTGAACTTCTTGCAGTCCATGGGACTCTCAAGAGTCTCCTCCAGCACTATAATTCAATTCTTTGGCGACCAGCCTTCTTTATGGTCTAGCTCTCACTTCCATACATAAAAGGCCATATATTGTTTAATTAGCCAGGAGAGGAAGATTGTTTCTGCCTGGTGCCTAAAGATATGTAACGAAGGCGTGAGATGAGCCTCGCTGGTGGGGGGGGGGAGCATTCCACAAGCATGGAGCCGTCACAGAAAAGGCCTGCTCTCATGTTCCCACCTTCATGGAGGAGGTACACAAAGAAGGTATTCAGATAACGATTGCAGGATCCAGGTCAATTCATATGGGGAGAGGCGGTTCTTGATTACAAGGAAAAATTATGCTTGAACCAGCATTGGTGGTGATGGGGGGCCATCACACTGGGCACAGTTTTTGGGGGGAGGTGCATTTCTCATGATGCCCTTTGCAAGTCTTGCAAAGCGGCGCTGGGCTTGCAGTGTGCCATGAGTGGGCTCCTCTCTGGGCAGCTGGGCAGGTGGTGCAGCATGGCCCTCTTGGCTCCAGTGGGCAGGGGTCGCTCCGGCAGCATGCCCCCCTCCCACAGGTCACCCAGTGTGCTGGTCCCGTGAGTTAACCATGAGGTGAGGTCTGTGTCCAGTCCGAGGTCGAGGGTGCAGTATGGAGGCAGTCCGTCAAAGCTGAAGCTGGGTCCAAGGCAGGGAGTTGGGTGAGGTCAGGAGCTCTGGCAGAAAAGCAGGACAGGGTGCAGGCAGGAACTGGCAACCAACATTGTTGCTCCCACAACTTGGGACTGGGGCTGGCTGGCTTTTATTTGGCCCGAGGCATAGGGCGGCCCTGGTCCTCTGGTGACTTGCCTCTCCTGACCTGGAGGCGAGCACTCCTCCTGCGAGAACTTAGTTCCCTCCGCCTCTCTGCCCTGAGCCTCTGCAGCTCAGGAGAGGCTGGAGGGTTACCGGAGCCAGAGGCCACCTCACCTTCCCCTGACGGGGCTGAGAGTGGAGCACCTGCAGGCAGTGGGTACTTCATCACCTCAGGAGCCAGAGCAGACTCAGCTGGTGCCTGCACCTGAGGATCCAGCACAGGTGAGGACCCTTCAGGCTCAAGCCCCAGCCCCGGCTCAGCCGGTCCTGGAGGCGGGGACTCCTGTGCAGGCTGGGATTCCTCAGGTTCAGCCTCCGAGTCTGAATCCCAGGCCATCACACCCAGCCCCCAAAGCTCACCATGCGTAGGCCTTGTCCTGGGCACCAGCAAGAAATGTTTTGCCATTGGCTTGAACATTTCAAAGCCCTTGTTGCACATTACATGTGTATGGGGGGGGGGACTTTCACAGGTTGTGGGAAGATGCATGGCCTTAGCTCCTCAAGATTTACCTGTTTAGTGTGGACACTTGCTAGGGGCTTCTATATATCAGTAGCTACTCATGCATAGGCAATCCATGAGTTTAATCCCCCCCAACCCCAACTCCCCACAGAGATCTTGATAATGAGGATAAGCCTACATGTGGCTTTGGGCACCTGAGAGTTCCAGACAAAGGGGGAAGATCGCTTCCCTTCTACTTTGATTAAATTTTAAAAGACTGGTGTGATACAGAAAAGCTCAAAATTGCCTTAAAAATAACTCAGCGACTTAACATTAAACCAACAGAAGACAAGCAAAAGTAATCAAAATGACACATTCCATACTTACCAGTGGGAAGCTATTTATCTCCAGAATGACTTTAAGCAAGCGGAAGGATATAAGTTGTACTACTTTTGGTAATCTATTACAGTGCTAACTAGCTTTGTATACAAATAATTCATGGAATAAGGAACCATTGAGGATACCCTAACTTGTTTTATGGTGTTTGGGGTTTGCTGCTGTAGAAGATGTATTGCAATGGCTGATCACAATGGGACTCGGTTATCTCCAGAACAGAATTGTGTAAGTGTCATAGTTTCCTCTGTGTTCTTTAGCCGACCCAAATATTGATATTCTCAACCCTTTGAGCTTCTCCTCATTTAGTTTTATCAACTTCCTAGTAAATCACAAGAAGTGGCCACATGGTGTGGCAACCAATTAATAAAGACATCAGTCCTGTGAATGCTTTAGTCTTGTTTAGGTAGGAAAACTAAGCACAATTATTTGTGAGCAAATGCCATTGAAGAACCAATGACATTTGCTTTCAAATAATGCGCTTAAAGCCAGCACTGGCATTCAACTTTTTATTTTTATTTTTAAAAATTCTATGGATAAAGCTTTGGGAATAACAGGGGATATTGGGACTAAATTCAAGCTTTATTTGCTCAGTTATGTAATATTTTGCTCAGTTATGTAATATTTTAGATTCTATCTCCATAATATGGGGATATTGTATGCATAAAAACTAGAATTCTGAACTGTTTGTCTATATTTTCTCGTAGCAAATGAAATCCCAGCATAGCCAACTTTTCACATGTCCCATAGGACAATATAATGGATCAGTTCCAGCTCAAGCTGTCAAACTAGTCAGAAGAACTAGTGTTCCCATATGTGGATGGCATCCTTCATCTGCATCAAAAGACACCTCTGGCTGGGTCAGCGGAGTTCAGACAGGCCTTGTGAAGCCAATGCACACAGACAATTTGCAATGGTTAATCTGCACAGTTAATTGCATTAACTGTGTGCAGGGAAGTTTGCCTCCACACTTAGCTCCCTCCTGCTGGATCAAGGTAATGAAGTGAAATGATCTACATCACCATCTCCAGATCTTTGCGGGTGGATGGAGAAATACCCCTTAATGCAGAGGAATCTGAAAGTGAGTTTTACAAAGGAAAATGTGGGTTGGTGATCCAGGCAATAATCGCAAAAGCAACAACTGAGGAAAATATTTTTTTTATCCCATTCTTCAGCTAAAGGGGGGTGGGGAAGAAGGCAGCTCCCAGAGCAGCTTACAAGCATCACTGACTGTTGCAGATATTAATATTGAGTAGTTTGAAGTGACCAGGTACTTGAAATCTGACTACTTTTGGAAATGAAGCATTATCCAAACCCATAAAAATATTATTCAGATTTTACTAGCAGTGCTCTTCCGAAACAAAACCGAATACAGTAAATTATACATCTAAAATATCCATACACTGTGCTGTTCAGCACAGGCTCAGCATGTTACAAAATATGAAATGATTGCAACAGACCTAGAAGCAGAAGTCTGTCTCTTCCCACATCATTCATTTTTAGCCTGGAGCTGTTTTCTCTCTCTTAGTCCTTACTTCACAGAGCCTTGGGACAAAAGACACAAAGGCAACTCCTTTCAACGTGGAGATTTGTACCCTAATACCTCTCACATGATCTAAAGTTACAATAGTCTCATGTTAACTACAAGAGAACAACAGCCAGTTAATTATCAACTCAGCAAGAGCTCAGAGTGCTCTCCTTGGCTTTAAATATAGCCCAAAGGAAAATCCCCATGTTAAACTTTTTCACCAATATACATTTGGGGCATTGTCATTTTAGTGTCAGTTAAACCATTATACTTAACAGTGATGTCATCCCCTTTCCTCAAGCTTGCAAGTTAAAATAAACCACACAAAAGAAAAACGGACTTGTAGGGAAAAGAAAAGAAAACCTCAGGCACTGTTCCTTAGCTCCCAATTTATTATAATGACCAGCTAAAATGTGAACTGCCCTGAGACCTCCAGGTATAGGGCAGTATATAAATTCAATAAAGAAGAAGAAGAAGAAGAAGAAGAAGAAGAAGAAGAAGAAGAAGAAGAAGAAGAAGAGGTGTGTGGAGGATAACAAGTGGCTATTTTTCCAAGTGAACATCATTTGGAGTGGGGCAGTTCATTTTTGAAACTGCATGTTTGCAGTATTGTGCCTCTTGCATAGTTATCCATGGTGTGGCATTTGAACCTAGCCTAATAAGTGCCAGTGCAGTTTATTGGAACTGGCTCTTAGAGGCTGCCTTCTGGAGCCCAGCCTGCTATCACCCTACGTTGCTTCACCTCTCCAAAGAAAGAGAAATGGAGCTGTGAGTTAATGAAATGTCCATAGAGAATAATGTAAATCTGAATTTTTGTCGCTTGGAAGTGTCAAGTAAAATCATCATGCAAAGGAATGCATGCAATTTGGGTTAATTCTCTTCTTTAGCTTAACTCAGTTCTTTACTTAAATGAATGCAGCACAAATGTATTATTTGTCAATATAATTGTGCAATTTATATAATTAACCTAGTCATTGTGAAATCCTTGCTAGTGCTTTTGTTTAAGTAAACAGCCCCAATCAAACTGTTTCTACTTATCAATATGCTGCAGTATACAATTTACATTTAAGAAGCTATTATGCCTGGGCCATTTGGATTGTTAGTCATATACTATTTTCCTGCGAAATATCAATTTGAGCGCTCATCACTTTGGTCTTATGTGCTTATTCATTCCACGCCTCCATCAGCCTGTTGTAAAAAAAACAAAAAACTTTCTCACTGCAAAGGGCTTGTTTACTTTTCCACACTGCTCTCCCCATTTGCCACCCCACCTAATGGCTGATGGCTGTGGCAGAACATCAGAGACAAACCTCAATATGCAGTCAGAATAGATTCGATTTTGTTTGCATTTTAAGGAGAAATCACCTAATTCCCTGTTCTTCAAAGAATACCCAAGAGGGGGGCAAAACCTACACAAGAGTTAAAGGAGGGCAGCGTTGTCTGTTGAACTAAGGGTAGCAAAATCTCAGCGAAGAAGCTCAAATCATATATATGATTTGACACCCTTCTTTGGAAATTAAGCCAATGTCCAGACTTCAACATTCAAAAACTTTACTTGCAGAAACTTAAGAGGTATAAATGAATGAAAACATAATATTTGCAATCACAAGCTTTTTCCAAGCATGGGCTTATAGTCTCTTCTTCCAACTTCCAGACAACTGTACTTTCCTCCCTTTCCAGAGCTCAGCACTCAGCCTTCTGTATCTCAGTTAGGCCATGCCTTGCAGCTCCTAGGAGATATATTCACTTTTACCTTCTCCTGCAGCTTTGCTCTCTTACATGGTGAGTTCCCGCCTCCTCCCGAGGAAATAAAGACACAGGACACAATAATTCAGGTTAATGGGTCAAATTAGGCCACAACTTTATTGATTACAGGAATTGAGCGGTATTGGCTTAGGCATTGGTCCTAACTACTAACTGGCTAAAGGCCAGAAGGGTTAATCACCGGGGGGAGGAGTCCTGCTGAGGCACGTCAACTAGGATCACCCCGGGCGTCACCGCGTGGGGGCGTGCCATGGGCCCACACCTCCTTAAGCTTAGGACAAGGCCACGCCCCCCCCCAGAATCCTTTACCGGACTATCCTTGCTTCGGGGAAGGTGATGGCGCTCCTTCCCCCTTCATTTGCATAACAATAGGACAGTACCCCTACCAATGCCTAACCGCCAATACCGAAGAGTTGTGACGGTTTGCTACGAGGTAGGCGAAAACCAAATGGCTGGAGCCAATCTGTCATTTGGGAAAATTCCTACCAGGCCCCTTGACGGCGACCAACTGTAGTTCATAGCAACATCAGAGAACCTATCCTAACAGGGTGGGATGGGCGGGAAAACCGGGTCAGCTGCAGCAGCGGAGGAAAAGAGGAGGAGCCTTGGCTGCAGCAGGTTTAAATAGCCAAGGCCCTGCCCCCAGAGCCAGCCAATTGGCTAGCCCTGGGTATGACACGGGCGGGGATTCCCTTAGGTATCGTGGGGAAGGGGCGTGCCGCCTGCAACCCCACCTCCTTATTAATCGCGGAAGTGGCTTTTCTTTACATCAGAGAAGAAGCACTCCAACACTCTATCCAACTTACCAGTGTTCACAGTGGATTCTAAAACACAGTCATCTTGCTTCACATATGATAGTCTCTCCTTCACTAGATACCTTCCATGCGACCAACATTAGCCAATCATGCGAGAACTCTCTAGAACTCAGTTACCAACCAATCAAATTTAAACACACAGCAATGTATGCAAGCATTTACAATTTCATTGAATAAAATTACTATACTTAACAGTGACTCCTTCGAACGTAGGAGAGGCCCAGTGGACCTGCCTGCCTCCCCCAGGATACCTGGTGGGAAAAGATGCTATCAGCATAGTTATGCTAGTAGGATCTTCTTCAGATCAGAAAGAGGCATGGGGGAACTGCAATCATTTTTGAAGATGATACAGCTGGAGATAAAGTGGTCCTAAAAGGTAAAGGTAAAGGGACCCCTGACCGTTAGGTCCAGTCGTGGCCAGCTCTGGGGTTGTGGTGCTCATTTCACTTTATTGGCCGAGGGAGCCGGCGTACAGCTTCTGGGTCATGTGGCCAGCATGACTAAGCCACTTCTGGCGAACCAGAGCAGCGCATGGAAATGCCGTTTACCTTCCCGCCAGAGCGGTACCTATTTATCTACTTGCACTTTGATGTACTAGGTTGGCAGGAGCTGGGACCAAGCAACGGAAGCTCACTCCGTCGCAGGGATTCAAACCGCCGACCTTCTGATCAGCAAGTCCTAGGCTCTGTGGTTTAACCCACAGTGCCACCCGCATCCCTTAAAGTGGTCCTAGAGATATGTAATAGATTAATCATACCAAGACTACATTTCCCCATGTGCCATCTTCCTGTTTCTATGCCAAGATAAGGTA
Organism: Podarcis vaucheri; assembly: GCF_965113315.1. NCBI lineage: Eukaryota > Metazoa > Chordata > Lepidosauria > Squamata > Lacertidae > Podarcis > Podarcis vaucheri. The sequence continues at coordinate 18,496,095 of NC_138755.1, read as the reverse complement.
GTCATAAGGTAGAGGTTTTGGGATACGCATGCATCAGCCATCAGCTCAGGCTAATAGACCAAAGGATGATTCACATAACCTACTCCCCCAAATCATTCCGCCTTCGTTAAAAAATGGGTAAGAACTGATTCATATATGCAAACATGCACAGTTGGATCACTATGAATGAATGAATGAATGAATGAATGAATGAATGAGTGAATTGGAAGGGCCTTCAAGATTGCAGTGCAGCATTCTCCAACCTGGAACCTTTGGGAGGCTGTTGGGCTCAAACTCCCATCATCCCCAACCACCTGGGCTAAGGCCAATGGTGAAGGATGATGGGTGAAGGCTGCAGTCCACTATCATCTAAAGAGCACCAGGTTGGGGAAGTCTGTTGTAGTGTAATCTCACAATTTGCACTGGCAATTGGATTTGAAACGGTGTTTACATATGAAATAGTTTTATATATGAAATGTTTTGTATGTATTTTTTAAAAAAGAAATTGTTTTATATATGTTTTTATAGGTAAATTGCTTTGAGATGTTTCACAGCAATGAAATGGCATGAAGCCTATAATTAAATAGCTCTGCTGTGAAAACTGGGCTCAGCTTCATTTTGTGCTGTCATTTCCCTGCATCAAACCAAAGCACAAGAGCTGGTTGACATGTCTCAAAGAAGACTGCTGGAGTGTAAGGTGAGATCAGATGTGCAAAGACATGTGTTCAAATATTCCCAAAATAAGTAAACAGCAATGCAGTTTTGTATCGGTATTGAGGCATTTGAGACGGGCACTCCACGAATTAGACAGGCGAGAGTTGGCAATCGTGATCCCACATCGCAGCAGTATTTTTTAAGTTCCTCGTCCTACATAGAAGAAAACAATGAAGAGAAGAAAAGGGTTTCTTTGGATTTCTTCATTGCAATTACTCACACAAATTCATCTCAAAGAGGCAATGCTCTCATAAGTGGAAATTTACCCCCAGGCAAAATATCAGAGGCTGTTGTAATAAAGAGCCCCCTTGGGAAGGCATGGCTGAAGTTCTTGGGTAGATTGCGTGAGAATGTGATGCCAAATGAATTATTTAAAGGTGGGGGGGCGGTTAGGTTCAGTCGCCCATCACAACCGTCTCCTCTCAGTATGTTAGTGACATAACATTCTCATGTGGCTGAGACAGAACAAGGAAATTAACTCTTGTCATTTGGTATCCTGGATTTACCTTGGCTGAACCATGAGAACTGCAGGAGATGCGGCGATGAAGATCACTCTGCTGGAAGTGGAAACAAAGGAATAGTAAACAGTAACTGATTTATGCTTTCAGCTTGTTTACCAGGTTTTTTTTTTTACCAGGTTTTAAATATATATATATATAAATAGTTTGGTTTGGAATATTGAAGAGGAAAAGCATCAGCTGAGACTTTGTTCAGGTCCATAATGATTTGCAGGAAGTAAAAACAGTTGTTCCTGATGTTTCACAGATATAATAGTATCCTATTACTTGAAGGTTTGACATGGCATGCTCAGAATTGCATCTTCCTGTGGATTCTGATCAGGGGTTCAGGGGCATGTGCAGAGTGAGTCTAGACAGCATAATCATGACCCCGCCTTCATTATACACATCATATCATCTACACAGCATTTTTTAAAATAATAATAATAATAATTCATCTATAGTTAGTTCACCATAACCTTTCTCTACATCAGAGGTCAGCAAACTTTTTCAGCAGGGGGCTGGTCCACTGTCCCTCAGACCTTGTGGGGGGCCGGACTATATTTTGAAGAAAAAAATGAACGAATTCCTATGCCCCACAAATAACCCAGAGATACATTTTAAATAAAAGGACACATTCTACTCATGTGAAAACACGCTGATTCCCAGACCATCTGCGGGCCGGACTGAGAAGGCGACTGGGTCGGATCTGGCCCCCGGGCCTTAGTTTGCCTACCCATGACTTAATAATTACTTCGGGTTACCCAAGACTTCACTGAAGTGTTTTAGCAAACTATATTCACAACCAGTACAAAAGCACGGCAAGGAAAATAACCTGGTTAACAGAGACCTACATCCCCCATTGTAACGCTGACGTAAAGAAGACACATTGCCAAAGAGATCACAGTAATTCTCAACTGCATGCTGACACCAAGCTATTTAGCCCAGGTGTTCTCATAAGTATGATGTATGGAGACATTTCAGAGTTCAGCAGCCTCTTTCATCCCGAGTAGGCAGGTGGTCAAATGTTAAAGCTCAACTTTGTGTTGGTACAGGGAGCAGAATTTGAAATATTCCTTGTTAGTAGCGCTTCCCCATCCCAGGGGGTACTCAAGGGCACACAGTACCGGCACCTCTTTTTGCTGTTGTTAAGAAGTGTGGGGCTCATGGTAACAACTTCATGGTGAAGCACCTGTTTTTCTAGGTGCCAGTGTGGTGTAGTGGTTAAGAGAGGTGGACTCGTAATCTGGTGAACCGGGTTCGCTTCCCCGCTCCTCCACATGCAGCTGCTGGGTGACCTTGGGCTAGTCACACTTCTTTGAAGTCTCTCAGCCCCACTCACCTCACAGAGTGTTTGTTGTGGGGGAGGAAGGGAAAGGAGAATGTTAGCTGCTTTGAGACTCCTTCGGGTAGTGATAAAGAAGGATATCAAATCCAAACTCTTCTTCTTCTTCTAGAAAAAAATAAATGTTGTCACCCATTGTCACCCAAAGCCAAACTAGATGGAAGGCAGCTTAAGACAGTTGCCATACTTTTGGCAATATAATTGTGGACTCTTTAAAGGAGAGTGGTGAATTGCTTTATTTATTTACTGTGCAATTAAATGCTAAGACTGATCATGCGTACCCTTAGATTCACATAACATTCTAAGCAACACCACTCTTATAAATCAGTGGTATTTTTTCTAGAAAAAGGAGTTCCAGAACTCACCATGAACACCTCCCTTGTTCTCTTATAATATCAATGGAGCCCACCTAGATGTGCCAGAACTGAGTTCCGGTGAGCTCCGGCTGAAAAAAAGCCCTTCTGATATATATGTAGAGCCAATATTGTAAGGCATGTAGAGGTCACAGTAGTGGACAGTAAACCTTTTGGACAGGTCAGTTCTACACAATTCATACAGCACTAGGTCTAAATATATATTCAGCAGTAATAGTAGCTGCAACAGTGATCACAGTCAGGTCATGATCCAAAGTTAAGCACTATTAGATCCCATTGATTTCCAGTGGGGAAAATTTAAGTACATACAGTATATACTGTATAATATATTAATGCCATAGGTTTATGTGTTCTTACCTGGGAGTAAGCCCTGTTAAAGTTATGCTGTTAAAATGCTTAGAATTGGGTGGATTCTGCCCATCAGGTTTTGTTGATGATGATGATGATGATGAAGAAGAACGTACATGGTGCTTTACAGGAAAAGGTAGGAAAAACCAGCCACTTTCTAAAGCGCTTGCAATCCAAATTTGGGCTGTAGGCGATATCCAGAAGTGGCATGAAATGGAAAAGTTCTTGGGGTGAATATGTACAAATGCTATTCATTGTTACATTCAATGAATGTACAGTCTGTGAACACAATATTTGAGCTGTGCAAATCAACAAGTGTACACCCATTCACACTTGCACTTGTGCAGAGACATCTTGCACCTGTGTTTTATGTAACATAGGAACAAGCCTACTAATAGACCATGAGGACCAAAAAGACTTCAAAGGTTACAGAGGTAGGACTCTGTAGGTGTTATTTTTGGGAAGTTTGGGGCATCAGGGATTATAGGAGATAACAGATGAGGTGTTTATGGTAGTAGGATTATGGCGGGGAGTGGGAACTGGATAAGAATCAGAATATTTCTAACGAGGGCCATGGTTCAAAATCCATTTCATGCAGGCTTTGCAAATGTACCAAAGCCCTGACAAATACTTCAGTTAAGCAGCTAAACTAGCTCCTCCCCACCCTGGGCTGATAGGAATAAAATGTGATTATTATGCATCCTGAAGCTATTATTAAAGCAATGTTGAAAACACAGGAAGTATGAAAGATGTTTAATAGTCTTCTAAACAGGCCTTGATTAACCTCCATGCAAGCGATGTTTGGTCAATGAATCAAAAAGAACCGTAGCCTCAAATTACCTGCCAGGATTTCTATAACGCTGTAACAGCTCTCTAACAATGCTCATTTCCTGTTATCTGAGAATGGGTTTTATAAGTCTTTAATTGACATATTTATTGGAGGGGGTCAAGTAAATAACAGCACCGCCTGATAACTATATTTAGCAGCAAATTACCACATAAGCTAAAATGACCAAAATATCTCATTCCTGCAAAGTCCCATTTCTATCTATTTCCTGAACTGCGTAATGGCTCGCTGACTCACATCATTTAGTTATCATTATGAGAGGGAATTTGCAGTGGCAGATATCTCAAATACCTCCCAGCCGACAAGGCTTTTTAAAAGCCATGCTTTTCTTTCCTCTCTTCCACTGCTGTTGCCACCCCCCAACCCCCGCCATCCTCTGGAGAAATTCAGTGAGTCGTCACAATATGACAAGTATGTGATTTCTTCACCGCCACCGCCTCCTCCTTAAAAACAGCAGATATTGTAAAACACCAAAAATTATAGACTTCGTTTGCTCGAGATTGAGGTCTCCAGAAACATACATACATATTTCATTTGCAGAGAGTTGGGATGGTGAAAATGGAACTGAGTCGGGAAGGGAGTAACAAAGCCACTGGAAGCAGCGTGCAGAAGACTAGTTAGGATAAAAGGAACATCTGCAATTGAGGCAGCAAGAGCTCACAGGTAGGGGTGGAGAAACTGAGGCCTGGGGGCCAAACGCAACCCACTAAGCAGCTCTGTCTGGCCCTCAGAACAATTTCTGGTTCATCTTCAGGTTCATAAAATAATAGAATTGTAGAGTTGGAAGGGGACGCAGGTGGAGCTGTGGGTTAAACCACAGAGCCTAGGACTTGCTGATCAGAAGGTCGACGGTTCGAATCCCCGTGATGGCGTGAGCTCCCGTTGCTCGGTCCCTGCTCCTGCCAACCTAGCAGTTCGAAAGAATGTCAAAGTGCAAGTAGATAAATAGGTACCGCTCCAGCGGGAAGGTAAACGGCATTTCCGTGCGCTGCTCTGGTTCGCCAGAAGCGGCTTAGTCATGCTGGCCACATGACCCGGAAGCTGTACGCCGGCTCCCTCAGCCAATAAAGCGAGATGAGCGCCGCAACCCCAGAGTCAGCCACGACTGGACCTAATGGTCAGGGGTCCCTTTACCTTTACCTTTACATTTAGAGTTGGAAGGGACCCAAAGAGTAGTTCAACCCCCTGCAATGTAGCAGGAGTCCTAGCTTTCTCTTATATTTTTTGGAGAGGGTGCACCTCCACAGGCACATACTTCTACATGTGGTGGGAATGCCCCCAAACCCAACTATTCTGGACAACAGCCATAAAAGAAATATGCAAAATAACTAAGCAAGTCTTAGAAATCACCCCAGAACTGGCCCTACTAAACATCTTCCAAGACAATAATGCCCACTCACATCACAAAGAACTCATAACCCACCTACTCTCAGCAACCAGAAACATAACCAGACACTGGAGAGACCTGTCAGGAGTAAGCATGTACCAGTGGTACCAAATAGTATGGGAAACAGCCTTACTAGAAAAATTTACCAATAAACTGAAACTGATACAGGGACAAATAGAAGAAGACGCCTTCACCCTGGTAGCCCAGCAAGACAACAACAATAACCCACCAACAACATACAAATCAATATGGCTAACCTGATCCAAAACATCCACCCACCCCACTCACGCATGAAAACAAAGCTCACCACAGCCAATCTCAAACAAGCAACCACACCCTAGGCCAACCCCAACTTCTCTCATCACCAAAGGAACACAAGCAAATAGCAAAGAGAACTCGCACAAGCGACGCTGTCACAAAACTCCACACATACATTAAGATAGGAATAGGAATGGCACAGGTGTGGAAAAGAGCCATCTTGTGTGCCAGAGCCATATGGTCCTGTCTTACAGATGCCACCAGAACTTCTTCTTGGAATGCATCATTGCCCTCTAGCTAACAATACATACCCTCCAACATTTCTCCAATCAAAATAGGGACGTCTCATTCCATAATGATAATTTTACTATTTATACCCCACACATCTTACTGGGTTGCCCCAGCCAGTCTGGGGCAGCTTCCAACATATATAAAAAATAACAAAACATTAAACATGGGGGGGGGGCTTCCCTATACAGGATTGCCTTCAGATGGCTTGGGGGATGGATAACTCCATACCCTCCAACATTTCTCCAGTGAAAATAGGGACGTCCTAAGGAAAAGTGGGACATTCCAGGATCAAATCAGAAACCGGGATGGCTTCTCTAAATCAGGGACGCCCCTGGAAAATAGGGATGCTTAGAGGGTCCGACAATAACATAACCTAATGGGTAGAAAAGGGAAGAGCTGTTTGACGAAGTGATATCTGGTTGATGTGTTGGTCAAACAAAGGCTGACCCGTGTGATGTCAATAGTGCAACTGTTCCTTGATAATTCCTATCAGCTGTGAACATTAACAAAACTTTGTGCTGTTCCAGCCTTGTGCAGATGGAATTAATTTCCTTTCATTGCTGACTACTTGCTATAAGGAAATCTTCTGCAGGGCACCATGGAATATTTAAAACTATTTGCTTTTACAGTCTTGCCTTGCATTTGGAATTTTGTCTGGTGGGGGGAAAATTGTTCTCCCTTGTAAGTCTCACACCTGCCAGATGCTGAAACTGTCCCTATTTTCTTTACGATTCCAATGACTCAGTGAGGAAAGTTCCTTTCCTGAGAAGGTCACCTAAAACTTTATTCAAGGACTGGAGCTTTTCCTTGTGAATATGGAACAAGAATTACCTTTCCTTTATTTAGCTATGCAAAGGCTATCTCTCCCCAATGACCTGACACAGACCCAGCCAACACCATCCATAATGAAAATCAATGGCACCAAGTCACTAAACAATTACTCCATCTTCTTTAAAAATGCACAAGTCTTCAAAAAAAGGAAAGGAAAAAAAAAGATCCAGTGACTGATTAATTTGCCACTTGTCTGGGAGATTGCACAAATTGCATATTTTAAGGTGCTGCCCCTTCTTCATGCCCTCGGAAAATGGGCCAAGATCAAAACTGCAATGGTCACCTGGATTTTGGGGAACGGCAAAGCGAGCTACACACAGTTGCGCCTTATATCCTCAATAAGTGCAATAAGGTCTATTTTTAGACTTCATTTATTTTGGTTTCAAAAGGAGAAAACAATTGCAAAGATGTAGCCTTTCCCTTTGATGGTGGATGGTGAGCACACCTACATTTCTGTGGTGGGTGTCATGCCACTGTAGTGCTTTACGCAACCAGGGGAATGGTTGAAATGGGAAAAATGCTGGAATGGGCAGATTTTGCACAGCTACTAAGCACAGTTTAGGGAGTCAGCTGAATAGATATGCTCAGATTATTACATACCAGGGAAACACTTGTGAACTGCAATTGCTGCTAATGAATGAGCTATGTGTGTACTTAGTGTTTTCTGACCTCTGAGGCATGGTGATGCTCAGAGTCACCGCATGGAGAAGAATCTGTGGCAGAACAAGCAGGGAAACACATTAGATATAATGCCAGTAGGTGTGGATAGTAGCAGAGGAAATGGCTCCCAGGACATTTCCGAGCACGATTCAAAGTGTTGGTGTTGACCTTTAAAGCCCTAAATGGCCTTGGCCCAGTATACCTGAAGGAGCGTCTCCACCCCCATCGTTCTGCCCAGACTCCGAGGTCCAGCGCCGAGGGCCTTCTGGCGGTTCCCTCAGTGCAAGAAGCAAAGCTACAGGGAACCAGGCAGAGGGTCTTCTCAGTAGTGGCGTCCGCCCTGTGGAACGTCCTCCCATCAGATGTCAAAGAGATAAACAACTACCTGACATTTAGAAGACATCTGAAGGGAAGTTTTAATGTGTGACATTTTAATGTATTTTTAATCTTCGCTGGAAGCTGCCCAGAGTGGCTGGGGAAACCCAGCCAGATGGGCGGGTTACAATTATTATTATTATTATTATTATTATTATTATTATTATTATTGGCATGGAAAACCTCCCAATTGGCAACATGTATGAAATGTAAGAGCAATGGGTGTCACACGGACATTATGGAAAGCATGTTTCCATGTTAGGATGAGAAGCTGCCCCCAAATCACATTCCTTTTACCACTCCACCCCCCGCTTCTTCTGCTTACATATATCCGACACAGAGGGGCACAGCCTTTCAGCATCACGAGCTCATTAATGACAGTCTTTCTGAACCGAGAAGTATGCCCCCAAAGTGATCACATGGAAAAAGAGACATTGTCCAGCTGCCTGCCAGCAATTAGTAACTGCTTAAAATGCTGTACAGTGGCACCTCTGGTTAAGTACTTAATTCGTTCCGGAGGTCCATTCTTAACCTGAAACTGTTCTTAACCTGAAGCACCACTTTAGCTAATGGGGCCTCCTGCTGCCATTGCACCACCGGAGCACGATTTCTGTTCTCATCCTGAAGGAAAGTTCTTAACCCGAGTTAATATTTCCAGGTTAGCAGAGTCTGTAACCTGAAGCATATGTAACCCGAGGTACCACTGTATCAGGCTTTGACTCCAAAATCTCTCCCTCCCTCTCTCAACCCCTTTGGCATCTTCCCAAAAACGTTGAGCTGGAAATTCAACACCTCACATTTCCCAACAGACATGGACAGGCAACATCACAGAACTTGAACATCTATCACAGTCCTTCACTAACCTGGTTTCCCCCAAATGATGCTGGTCTACAACAGCTGTACTTTCTGGGGCCGACAGGAGTTGTAGTCACACAACATCTAGAGGATACCAGGCTAGCAAAGGCTGATCCCCAAGACGGCTAATTACGAGTTCTCTGTAGACTGTGATGGTGATATTGTTGACAATTTTGATGACTTGAGTTTGGTCTAAAGTTAGTAAATTCATGCAAATGCATTCCTCGCTGTTAAGATAATCAGCGTCAGGTGAGGCAATGTAAGCAATGATTCAGTGTCTGCCAGCGGTAACAGGCAGAAGGAGAACCAACAAGCTAAATCCTGACAAGGTGGAAGTTTTGTTGGCAGGTGATGTTCAGACTGGAAATGATTGAGTTCACAGTTTGGAGGTAATGATAGATTTAGCAACTGTGCATCCATCAGCCTGCCCATTTGGTTCATGGTGCAATGCCTATTGAGCTCCATCCATGGGGAAGAAGTTCATCTGGTACCAATCCTGTTGTCCTTTCAATGCCAGGTAGAGGCATTTTTATTTGCCAAGACATTTCAGCATTTCCTATCACTGATTTTGGTTATAACTTGATCGTGCTGGTTTTCTGGCTGCTGCTTCTGTGCTGTTACCTTTCTTAAAACACATGGATTTTATTTATTTTTAAAATGAAAAAGGAATGTAATGTTCTGTGTCATGTATGCCACCCTGGGGGGTCTTATAATATATGTACCAAGCATTTGTGAAGGGACACAGGTGGCACTGTGGGTTAAACCACAGAACCTAGGACTTGCCAATCAGAAGGTTGGCGGTTCGAATCCCCGCGACGGGGTGAACTCCTGTTGATCGGTCCCTGCTCCTGCCAACCTAGCAGTTCGAAAGCACATCAAAGTGCAAGTATATAAATAGGTACCGCTCTGGTGGGAAGGTAAATGGCGTTTCCGTGTGCTGCTCTGGTTCGCCAGAAGCGGCTTAGTCATGCTGGCCACATGACCCAGAAGCTGTACGCCGGCTCCCTCGGCCAATAAAGCAAGATGAGCACCGCAACCCCAGAGTCGGCCATGACTGGACCTAATGGTCAGGGGTCCCTTTACCTTTACCAAGCATTTGTACCCCGTTGGAAAGACTTCCAGAGTGGCTTACATCTCAATACCCAATCCTTGCCCTCAGGATTATAATCTAAAAAAGACATGTCAGAAAAAGGAGAAGAGGGACTACAACTTTTGCCCAACGTGGGGCTTGAGCCCACAACCCAGAAATTGTCACCTGCTCTATCGACTGAGCTATCCCAGCCATCCCCCCTCCCCACTACCAAACAATGCATTTTGAGATGAGCTGGCCTGGGCTCTGCTGAATCATTAGCTGGTCTTGCTGCTGTCAGGTAACAGCATTTGGCCTGATCCAGACATGATCATAGTGATGTATGGAAGTGAGAGCTGGACCATAAAGAAGGCTGATCACTGAAGAATTGATGCTTTCGAATTATGGTGCTGGAGGAGACTCTTGAGAGTCCCATGGACTGCAAGAAGAACAAACCTATCTATTCTTAAGGAGATCAGCCCTGAGCGCTCACTGGAAGGACAGATCGTGAAGCTGAGGCTCCAATACTTTGGCCACCTCATGAGAAGAGAAGACTCCCTGGAAAAGACCCTGATGTTGGGAAAGATGGAGGGCACAAGGAGAAGGGGATGACAGAGGACGAGATGGTTGGACGGTGTTCTCGAAGCTACCAGCATGGGTTTGACCAGACTGCGGGAGGCGGTGGAGGACAGGGGTGCCTGGCGTGCTCTGGTCCATGGGGTCACGAAGAGTCAGACACGACTAAACGACTAAACAACAACAGACATAATCAATGTTTCAGTGTGGAGCTGGTGTGGCAATCAGACCCAATCTTCCTCTCCTTGCCTACCACTGTGAGAATCACGAAACGCTGCCAAGCAGGGGCCATGGGTTCAGATTGCTCCTTAATTCACAATGCACAGGGGACAGGGAAACCATCTGTAACATGCATGTGGGCCAAAAACAGCAAGAAAGCACCAGAAGTTATATTTTGAAAATGTTAGACAAGAGGAGAAAATGTTCCGTGTTCTTTTTTCTTTAAATGACTACAAATTATGCACCGTACGTATTTTCAACATGGAACTCTTGGGTCATGTAGTCAATGTTGTACCAAGACAGAATCCCAAGCAAAATGTTTAAATTCTTTGTTTGCATGACCTGCTGCAGTGTCAAGTTTTTTTCCTAGTGGCAAAACATCAATACGGGATTATAGGCATTATCTCAGAAGCCAAAGATCATAATCAATACAACTGGGCAGACAGAGGCAGAGAAATTAAATGAGACAGAGGTGTAAAAAAAAAACAAGTTTTTAGATGCAAAAATGGGGAGTTGTTTGGGCACAGGCAGTCTAGAAGACGTTCCCCATTGGCTGTAAAGCCATTCCATTTAACTACAAATAAAATGGGTAGGGTAGTTAGGATTGCTTTAGGGTACAGCACCCTAATCGCCAGTTGTGGATTAGACTTTTTCAGGGCAAAAACTGCCAGAAACCAGATGCGTTTCTCCTTCGTAACTTATAGGCAACACATATATATTGTACCTAGGCATAGGTACCTCAATATTTAATAATCTTTGTACAAGATGTGCCTCATTATGAACTGTTTGTTAGCCATCAAAGATGTAAAGGAGAACTGTATGATGATGATGATGATGATGATGATGATGAGTAGTAACAGCATTTCATATTTTGTTAAACCCAAGGAACTCTTGGTGTGAGCACAACCATAGTGTGAACTGATCTGTGCATGGGATTCTTATCTGCTACTGAGAACATCTTGCCTTGCATTTACCGTGATAAACCACAGCAGCCGTGGAACAGGGAGTGCATCCATGCAGAAGACGAGCAGAGATGGGCAGAGATAGGTAAAGGGAAAGAAAGAAGAGAGAAAGGGCAGTGCAGATCTGCAAGGCAGTGACAGTGGCTGGTTTGTGTGTGTATGCTATATACTGGAAAACCTCCTGTTCTGTGTTTCCCATCTCCTGTTTTCCAGGTGCAAGCATTTGCTTTTACAGCACCGGACAAACAAAGAGTAGAGTTAAGCATTAATAATAATAATAATAATAATAATAATAATAATAATAATAATAATAATTTATTTATACCCCGCCCATCCAGTTGGGTTTCCCCAGCCACTCTGGGAGGCTTCCAACAAAAGATTAAAAATACATTAAAACATCAGTCATTAAAATTTCCCTAAACAGGGCTGCCTTCAGATGTCTTCTAAATGGCAGATAGTTGTTGATTTCCTTGACATCTGATGGGAGGGCGTTCCACAGGGCGGGCGCCACCACTGAGAAGGCCCTCTGCCTGGTTCCCTGTAGCCTCACTACTCACAGTGAGGGAAGTGCCAGAAGGTCCTTGGAGCTGGACCTCAGTGTCCGGGCTGAGCGATGGGGGTGGAGATGCTCCTTCAGGTATACTGGGCTGAGGCCGTTTAGAGCTTTCAAGGTCAGCACCAACACTTTGAATGGTGCTCCAAAACGTACTGGGAGCCAATGTAGGTCTTTCAAGACCATTGTTATGAGGTATGAAAACCACATGGATTTTTTTTCCTGATTTCCCCCTTCTGCCGCCCCAGCCATGATACCTCTCAACCTGTTCTTGATGCCCCCAATGCCTTGAAGCTGATTGTTCTGGGGCACAGGTGACTCACCAAAAATTACCTCTCCTATTCTTCTGTTAGTGGAGGTTTCTGTAAAATCCAATATCCTTAAATAGCACAAGGGCAACAAGGGTTGGAGTTTTGCACAATATAACAGTCTTGCTAGGTTTTCTGCTTGTTTGGGTTTTTTTACAGACATGCATAGAAAGGCTGGGGTTTATGCCACCCAGAGAGGCCAGAAGCAGCTAAATGACATTTTCAAGCTTGTACAGTGGTACCTCGGGTTACATACGCTTCAGGTTACAGACTCCGCTAACCCAGAAGTAGTACCTCAGGTTAAGAACTTTGCTTAAGGATGAGAACAGAAATCGTGCTCCGGCGGCGCAGCAGCAGCAGGAGGCCCCATTAGCTAAAGTGGTCTTCAGGTTAAGAACAGTTTCAGGTTAAGAACAGACCTCCAGGATGAATTAAGTACTTAACCTGAGGTACCACTGTATTGCCTAGTCTAGACCTTCCCAACCTGGTACCCACTGTCTGTTTTTGGGCTACAATTCCCACCTGCCACTGCAGACCAAGAACAACTGCATGCCCAATGAAATTCCTTCATGATGTCTACACATCTCTGGTTAACAAACTTAATGCCTGGAGTGACAAACTATCACTCGACGACCTCTGCCTTCTATAAATTGCTTATTATGCTTGCTTTATTCTAGACAGCCACTCTTTGTTTTATAACAGAGTAACAGGTGAAATTAGTTAAAACCAACAGCACCATACACAAGTTAAGAGGGTTGCAAGGCATATATATAATATATATACAGTGAATAATTTATATGCCTCAAAGGGCCTTAATTTCCCTTGCTTGGAATTATATTTTCGTACCCAGGGAGATTACAGCCATATTGTATCTATGCAACGCTTTGGGATTACAGTCTAAATCATACAGGGGTAACTGTGTTCAAATTGTCACGATCCATCATACTAATGTACAGGACTACTGTGTAATGGCATTGTCGAAGTAATCCAATAAAATAAGTAGGTTCTAGAACTGAAACCAGGGTATGGCAGCTTTTGAATCAGTTTAGGAATATTTATTGTGTACATGCTGAGGGCTTTGTGAGTTTGCCACCATTCAAAGGCTACGCACGGCTATTCCACAGGGAGGTATAGGGCCTGTAAAGAACTGATAAAGGGAATGAGAACTGGTTATGTAGAGAGAGAAAGGGAGGTGAAATTTGCAAGAGGGAATAGAGAACGTACAAGAGACATGCAGCCAATACTTTGGGTAGTAAACTCCAGTGTTCACGACTGTTCCCCCACCCCTGGCCTTCAGCTCCTGGATCCGCAGACTAAGTGGAAGCATCTCTCTTCCTTCCCCTCCACCTGTTGTCCTCACTGAAAGGAAGGGCAGAACAATTCAATTAAGTTTGCATTTAAAGCTGACCTTACCTAATTCACTTCTCCAAAATAGCACCTGAAGCAAAACACAGCCACCCATTGAAATTCGCACTTCTCTGAATTTTGCAATGTAGTTTTTCATCGAATAATGTGTGCATAAAAATGCATGCAAATAATGTCAAAAACAAAACAAAACCTCCCACTTCTATTAATAGCATCCAATTCATCATAGTATTTAAGTATGTGTGTTTGTTTCAATAGGGCTTAGGAAACACCTTTTTTTCACCTATTCTCACAGAAGGTACTGTGTTTATCGATGTGGCTGATTGACTACTGATTATATTATGGCCACAACTGATTATATTTTGACCACAACTGGCAGGTAGCAGAGGCATATGTGGAAATATTATAGGCTACTTTGGTAAGTACCCTTACCATCTATTAATATAAGATTTTCAAATACAAGAAGAGCCTTACTGGGCAATGGCACCACCAGAGCAAGGTTTGTGGGGGGCAGAAGTCCAGGGCTCTCACTCACAAAGTGAGCAGGAGGTCCCCTAAACAACAGGCTAAATTACCACATTCCCCCCCCCCCCATGCAAGTAAACTAATACTCTCATCCAAGGAGCTCCCCCACCATTAGGCCATTAAAGTCCAGTGCCTACAATCATCTAACTCAGTGTTTCCCAAACTTGGGTCTCCAGCTGTTTTCGGACTACAATCCCTGACCACTACTCTTCCTAGCTAGGGATGATGGGAGTTGTAGTCCAAAAACAACTTGGAGACCCTAGTTTGGGAAACACTGACCTAACGGCACCACTGCTGCTGCATCAAAGCAAGGGTCCATTTACTCCAATGTACTGTTACCCATAAGAAACATGAGTCCTGCTGGATGAGACCAAAGGCCCATTGAATCTAGCTGTCAGGATGCTGTCAGCGGCTCCTAGCTGGTTGCCAAGGAAAGTATAAAGACAAGGAAAAGTTTCTTACTATTCTTTTTTATTTCAATCCTTAATAATGTTGTCCCAAGTGAATCTCCACACCCCTCCATCTCTCCCACTTCCTCATTTGTCACTTCGACAGGTGCTGCTACATGCCCTCTGTCTTTGAGCTCTTTGCTCTCCTACTTTTAAGGCGCGCTGGTTTCTGGGAGAGTCTGGGAAGCTTTCTAATGACAACACGCTAACTGGGTGGTGTTCTAGCCCTCCCATTATTTCCCAACTTTCCCCCTCATCTGCCTCTGAGCTGCTACCAGGCAGAGGGCCTTCTCGGTAGTGGCACCTGCCCTGTGGAACGCCCTCCCATCAGATGTCAAGGCAATAAGGAACTATCTTACTTTTAAAAGACATCTGAAGGCAGCACTGTTTAGGGAGATTTTTAATGTTTAATGCTGTACAGTGGTACCTCAGGTTACATACGCTTCAGGTTACATATGCTTCAGGTTACAGATTCCGCTAACCCAGAAATAGTGCTTCAGGTTAAGAACTTTGCTTCAGGATGGGAACAGAAATCGTGCCCCGGCGGTGCGGCAGCAGCAGGAGGCCCCATTAGCTAAAGTGGTGCTTCAGGTTAAGAACAGTTTCAGGTTAAGTACGGACCTCTGGAACGAATTAAGTACTTAACCTGAGGTACCACTGCATTGTGTTTTAATATTCGGTTGGGAGCTGCCCAGAGTGGCTGGGGAAACCCAGCCAGATGGGTGGGGTATAAATAAATTATTATTATCATTATTATTATTATTATACCTCCCTCAAACCCTTGTTGTAAGTCTATATTGTCTTTCTCTTCCTCCTCCCTGGAAGGGTCAGGATGGGGAGGCAGTCTCCATCATTCCTCCTCTGCCCAGTCCCTGAGACTCCCATCCTGTTTTCACAGTGGTCCATCTGATGCCTACGGGATACTTGCGAGCAGGACCTGAGTGCAAGAGCCCTCTCCCCACTTCACATTCCCAGCAACTAGCATTCAGAGGCATACTGCCTCCCACAGTGGAGGCAGGACATAGCCACTGTAGTTAATATCCTCCATAAAACTGCATAAATAAATAGCAACACCCTAGAGGTCCTGGGCCCTAAGGAAGTTAGATTGGCTTCAACCAGAGCCAGGGCCTTTTCAACACTGGCTCTGGCCTGGTGGAACGCTCTGTCTCATGAGACCAGGGCCCTGCAGGATCTGATTTCTTTCTACAGGGCCTGTAAGACAGAGTTGTTCCGCCTGGCCTTTGGCTTGGAATCAACTTGATCCCCTCCCCCTCTTTCCTTTTTCCTTTCTCCTTCTGTGATGGAACTCCTATCTGGGGACTTCCTGGATAGTTGGCCTTGGTGAAGATTTGACGTATCCATCCCCGAAAAGTTTTTGATTTGAGTTTCTACTGAAATGAGGCTGCGTTTAATGTTGTATTTTAATCTTGTTTTTAAGTTGTATTTTAATCAATTGTTTTATACCTGGTGTTAGCCACCCTGAACCCGGTCTTGGCTGTGGAGGATGGGGTATAAATAATTTTTATTATTATTATTATTATTCTCCTACACTATGTTGCATGGGGGCAAATTACGGCGGCCAGCAAGGGGCAGAAAGAAACCTCCTGAGAAATTCCAGACAGGGAGTGAAGGCCATTGTCCAGCCCAGTGTTTGTTCCCTGCCATTTAGTATTCAGCTGTCTATTGCCTGCACCAGAATCCACAACTTCCAGTCCAAGATTGATGACTGATACCATTTTTAAATGTTCCAGATAGTCTTCAAGGAATCTCATTTTCTTTTAGAAAAGTAGATGCATTGCATTCCTCTCTTTCTTTTGAATTTTGAATCAATCACAAAAGCATTTCTTTTCTCTTCTCCCCTTCCCCCCACATTGCCATCCTTTCTCCCTAGTTCCTGCTTGGCCAGAATAGATTGATCTGTCACCTGCCAATTTGTCACACTTGTGCAGCCTGCTTGTGTCAGTCAGTGCCAGAGGACGGCCACTTCATCACTGCCAATGGCATGTTGTCATTAAGACCAGGCGATCACACGTTCGGAGGAGCCTCACTGATCCAAAACTTGGATCAATTCGACCGGCAATACTGAACATAGAGGGAGACAAAATGGGAACCATACTGTCTACCTAGAAAAGTTATTTCTTGCTGCAATATTCTGTGCATATGCTTTTTGTCATTAGGTGGCTGGCTTCCAAGTGAGATGTTTTCTTAAAATTTAATGCGTTCCTGAAATAACAAAGTGTGGGGGCAGAGGCGACGGCACCAGCTGTTTCCCAAGAAATCAGTCATTTTCCTATTTTGTTATGGGAAATTCTGGTATACCTTAGAAATGTATTGGCAGCAGCGGCGGAGGAAGCAGCTTGGGCACCTGGATTGACGCACCCAGTGGCAGGGCGAGCTGCCCATAGGGGCAGGGTGCACTGTGGGGCCTCCAAACTCTGCCTGCCTCCTCCCACTCAGCTGCCCTACAGCTGGGGGGAAAGGCAGTGGGCGGACCGTTTGGGCAGCGCGGAGCCTGCACACGCCCAAGCCACCATGTCACCCCCAGGAGAGACGCGTGGCTCGGGTGCGCTGCAGGCCGCACGGTGAGTGCTGCCTGGAATTTTGTCACCCCCTTCAGTGGTGACACCCAGGGTGACCCACCCCCACTGCACCCCCCATTCCTCCACCCCTGGGTCTGCATAACCCACCCAGGGGGTATGTGGCGCCATCACATAAAATCAACATTTCAAAAGTAGGGGGTCCATGGCTTGGCTTTTGAAAAACGGGGGGGGGGTGTGCAGTGCTTGGCAAATTGAGTCCCATGCATCGTAACTAAGAAGGCAATCATTAAGATGGTCTAGAGCAGGCATAGGCAACCTTCAGCCCTCGCGATGTTTTGGACTACAATTCCAATCATCCCTGACCACTGGTACTGTTAGCTAGGGATCATGGGAGTTGTAGGCCAAAACATATGGAGGGCCGAAGGTTGCCTAGAAACCAGGGTGGTGAGCATCCTTTCTTTGAGCTGCATTCGCTCATGGGCACACCTACCCCCACCCCCTTCCTCCGCTGCTGATTGGGAGTTCCTCAAGGACATATGGCAGCACTGCAATTTATTTTTTACTTAGTAAACTTCTCCGGGTCAGGCTCCTTCACCCTTGTATTCTGTATACACCCAACTAGCATTACACCAGTAATGACAACAGCCTCTCCCTGCAATGTGCAGCCTCAAGGGAGTTTTGAATCTGTTGCAAAGCACAACATCATTGCTTTTCTCTATGTCATGTTGCAGATGGGGGGTCAACACTGGAGGGTCTCCTCTAGGTGGTCCTACTAATGCAGTATAGTGAACAGAAACTGTAAAGAGAGGAATAATAATAATAATAATAATAATAATAATAATAATAATAATAATAATTTACTACTTATATCCCCGGTCCATCTGGCCGGGCCTCCCTAGCCACTCTGGGCGGGTCCCAACAGAATATTAAAAACATGACAAAACATCAAATATTAAAAACTTCCTTAAACAGGGCTGCCTTCAGGCGTTTTCTAAAAGTCAGGTAGTTGCTTATTTCCTTGACGTCTAATGGGAGGGGTTTCCACAGGGCCACCACCGAGAAGGTCCTCTGCCTGGCTACCTGTAACTTCGCTTCTCACAATGAGGGAACTGCCAGAAGACCCTCAGAGCTGAACCTCAGTGTCTGGGCTGAACGATGGGGGTGGAGATGCTCCTTCAGGTATACTGGGTTGAGACCGTTTAGGGCCTTAAAGGTCAGCACCAACACTTTCAATTGTGCTCAGAAACATACTGGGAGCCAGTGAAGATCTTTCAGGACTGGTGTTGTATGGTCTCACCTTGCCTATGGAATCTCTCACCCCACAAAAGAGGTTAATCTGGCATCAATATATTCCAGGTGAATACCTTTTTATTTTCCCAGACATTTTAAAAAGCAAATATTTTTGTTGTTGTTAAAGCAAGGTGGTTTTGATCTTCAATGGAGAAGGCAGCTCTTTGAACACAACCCTTTGAATGCACACAATTGTCACTTCCATTTGAATCAAGATTTTGTATCTGGCTGAGCTTTGATGCAGTGATTACTTACTGCAGGTCCCACTGCTTTAAGCAAGGGGACATAACTTTTCACCTCTCTTATTCTACGGCAGGTCCAGATGTCACTGGGCTACAATGTCCATCATCCCTGATTATTGGCCAAGCTGGCTAGGGCTGATGAGAATTTGGAATCCAACAATATCTGCACGGCCATAATTTCTTTGCTGCTTTCCTAATGGTAAATATTTTTTGAGAACTTAGATAACTTTAGAATGATCATCCGTAGTTTTTGATCAATCCAAGGATGGTTCGTTGGCATATGGCCACATCTGAGGATACAGGGATGGAATTTCTCAAGCCAACAACATTTTGTAAGCTTCTCATAGGCTTCTGGTTGGCCACTGTGAGAACACGATGCTGAGCTAGATGGATCTTTGGTCTGATCCAGGAGGGTCTTACTATGTTCTTATGACTCTGAGGAGATTGCCCTAATTAGAAAGCATTAAATGATGACCCACATTCTCATTTTATTCCAAGGTCCATTTCCCAAGCTCTTGCATGTGCGTTCTTTTGATGTTGGAAAAAAAACATAACCAATCTGTATGTTCAAAAATGACAATCTGTTATGCCACTAACTGCAGAGCCCTGAAACCCTGCTGAGTATCTCATTAAAGCCCTCTAAATCAAAGCTGGCTCTGTCCCTGAAATTTGAACAGGAGGTGAGAAGCAAGCATTGCGGAACTCTCTTTGCCTACGGAAAGATGACATTTCTTCTGTGTGTGGCACAACTTGCACACAGTTATAGCAAGCTAAACCCATCTCCCTAATGTAATCAAAGGCCATAAGGAATAATGAAGGTTTTGGGATCCTTTCCAACATAGCATCCTTGTGATAGGATGCTGATCGATAACTAGTTTTACGTGAGGATGCAACTTTGAGAAGGGAATGGAAGGTGGTTCTCCAAGTCCCTGCCCATTTCCCCAACTGGACTTCCAACAAGTTCTATTGCCACATCTATCATCTATCTATCTATCTATCTATCTATCTATCTATCTATCTATCTATCTATCCATCTATCATCTATCTATCTATCTATCTATCATCTATCTGTTCTTCTGTCTGTCTGTCTATCATCTGTCTATCATCTATCTATCATTTATCTATCTATCATCTATCATCTATCATCTATCATCTATCATCTATATCTATCTATCTATCTATCTATCTATCATCTATCTATCTATCTATCTATCTATATCTATCTATCTATCTATCTATCTATCTATCTATCTATCTATCATCTATCTATCTATCTATCTATCTATCTATCTATCATGTATCATCTATCTATCTATCATCTATCCATCCATCATCTATCTATCTATATCTATCTATCTATCTATCTATCTATCTATCATCTATCTATCTATCTATCTATCATCTCTATCTATCATCTATCTATCTGTCTATCTAACATCTATCTGTCTGTCTGTCTATCATCTAGCTATCATCTATCATTTAACTATCTATCATCTATCATCTATCTATCATCTATACATCCATCATCATCTATCTATCTATCTATCTATCATCTATCATCTATCGTCTATCTATCTATCATCTATCATCTCTCTCTCTCTCTGTTTATCTATCTGTGATCAGCATTTACAGGGAGCCCCAAAGCAGGGCTTGCAGGAAGCTGAAACATTCCTTTGCATAGCTGACTTGAAATGAAACTGGGCAATGGGAAGGATCCTGCATTGGGGGGCCTGAGACAGATTTTATTTTTATTTATTTGCTTGCATTGTCTGGTGTCATTGTGACATCAGGTGAAAGACAGGTGAGACATCCAGCTCACATCTCAAAATACTCCCTGAGGGTGGGGGAGATTCCCCACTTCTACTCTCCTATCTTTTGAATGGGTACCTGGGCTTGTGGTCCTTCTCAGTTGCAGGTACTTTTCAAAAGACATACCCTCCAACATTTATTTGATGAAAATAGGGGTGTCTTATTCAATCATCACCATTATACCCCCCACACCTTTCTGGGTTGCCCCAGCCACTCTGGGCAGCTTCCAACACACACACACACACACATAACACAAAACATTAAACACCAAAAATTTCCCTACACAGGGCTGCCTTCAAATGTCTTCTAAAAGTTGTTTAGTTACTTATCTCCTTGGCTCGGGGGTCGCATAACGCCATACCCTCCAACAATTCTCTGATGAAAATAGGGACACCCTAAGGAAAAGCGGGACATTCCGGAATAAAATCAGAAACTGGGACATCTTCTGTAAATGCGGGAGTGTCCCTGCAAAACAGGGACACTTGGAACGTCTGAAAATATTGTTTTGTAGTTATAGTCTTAATAAAACTGTTCCCCCCAGATGCAATTTCCGAGGGCCGAATCCCAGATAGGTCTGGGGAAAACCCGGATGTTTGGCAGCCCTAGGATAAGCTTTCTGTGGCGTCTGCCCTCCTAGGTGTGTGACATCATACTGGGTTCATAAGGAAAGGGTTAACTAATTGTAAAATGACTAACCAATGGGAACCCAAGGGGCAGAGTTAACTGTGTATAAGGTTTAAGCACAGAGGTTTTTTTGGGGGGGGGGAGTTAGAGTTAGGGTGGTTGAGAAGACAGTCTGGAGTTAGAAGAGACAGAGAAGATAAGTCTGTGGGTTGGGCTAGTCTGGTGTGAGGGAGTGAGAGAATGTGTTGAGAGGAGTCAGTCAAACAGTTGAGATAATCGGTCAGAACGTATCAGGAAGGTATAGGCCAGTAATGAAACTAAAGTAAGATGCTGACAGGAATATTATCTGAGAAACCATAAACTTGTTAATGTTTGTAAAATAAACTTTTTTTTTTTGGTTCACTTTTAACAACTGTCTGGACTCAGTGTTTTACCAGAGAGTAACGGGTTGGTGGCAGCGGGGAAGCGAGCACAGTGGTGGCACAGGGATCAATACACCGTTAAACGTCCGGGGACCCTGTGTGAGCACCACACTTTCCTTAGCAAGACACAGACAGTTTCCTGGGGAGGGACAGACTTGTCCCCAAGCCCCTGAAAATGCATTGGGCCAGTGCATGGAATGCCAGCTGATCACAGGCTGAGTGTAAGCAAGAAGTTTTATGTGCTTGTGGTTAGAGCTGGGAAGAAACGTCATGAGTTAATTTTTCCTGTGATTGCCCTAAATCCAGCATAGGGTTATACATGCCAAACCCCATCGAAATCATAGCTGGAAGAATCTTGTAGGACAACTAATCCAACTCTCTGCATGGTGCCAGAAAATCAATGGCCTTAAGTGCAGTCAATGGGTGTGGTGTGTTTTGCCACGGAATTGCTTTGCATATGTATCGATTTGCGCCAAGTCCCGCTTGCGGTACCAAACAGGGTGCTCTTCGTGGGAACAAAGTTATTAAGAATCAGGTTCATGCTGCATTTCATAAAGGGCACTGCTTCAGTTTTCCTGGCACCGTAAGACTGTTCCTTGCATAATTCCGCTCATTTTATTCGGCGCTGCAGCAATACATTTTAGTCTGAGCATGACTGTGTAATAATGTGCAAATCACAACGGACTACAGTGCCTATTTCTCTTTTATTAAAAAGGAACTGTCGCCATATCAGGGAGCTTGTTGACAAAATAGTTGCAGTAACGCATCTGGCAGAATAGTCGAGAGAGGAGGTTTGCAAGGCCCGGTGCCTTAACCATTGCTCATAAACAGGAATGGCTTTAATTCACTGTGTGAATAGTGATTTCATGGTCAAGGAAATGCAGCCAGCATTATTTTATATTAGTGCCAAATTAATGTTGCATCAGCACTAAGCAGCAGCCTCCCTCCTTAATGTGTGTGTGTGTGTGTGTGTGTGTGTGTGATGTGAATGTGGCAATGAAAATTTTTTTTATTTTTATTGGCTTCCACCAGCATATTTAAGCATTTTAAACAGCAACCACTGAAGAAGAGCTATTATTTCCAATGAGAGTGCAGATTTGCAGATTTCAACTAAGCCTTAAAAATAAACCCATTTTAGTATCACTGTGAGGTTGGTTCTTTTTCAAGATCTTTCTCTCTCTCTCTCTCTCCCTGACCCCCCCCCCCCCGCCACTAGAAACATGCAGTTTCAAGTTCCATCAGCCGAGGTTCAGATTTTTAGTTTTTTTAAAAAAAAACACACAACCTGTTCCACACCATTTCAAAAATACCCTTGCCACTCATGTGCCTTTATGCATAACAACTGTAATTAAGGAAGTGCTAAATATTTATTAGCAAGCCTCTAGCACTATTTACTTTTCAAAAAGCTTGCCTGCTTCCCCCCTCTCTTTTTTAATTATCCAAGTAATTTTTCTCCCCAAATAAACTCCCTTAAAAAGATATTTAACGAGCTAAACCCAGTTGCTCTGGGAGCTGGTAAACCATTACAAAAGGGCAAGCCCAGTGATCATATTTATTCTGCTACTGAAATCTATTTACTTGAATTAGAGGAATGAGAGTCAGTGAAGTGATTTTCTCTCTATTACCAGTAAATCCCCCCCTTTTTTTGTATCAGAGTTGTATGAAACCTCGTAGTATGCTAAAACATTTTCAGGAAAGATTAATATTACCCATAGAAATTCATCATTCTGAAGAAAACACATTATTTATTCTCTGACTTTTATTTAATGTCATTGATTTTGGGTTACTCAACTGGCTTCTGATCATCACCATCCCTATCACCATCTATAAAATGTTGTTAAGAGGGTCCAAACAGAGTGCATTCATCAAACATTCTGCATAAAATCCACCAAGTTCTGTCTGATAAATCAACCCTTTTCGAAAACTGACAAATCTTGCTTTGGGAACAAGGTATTACAACGGCTTCATACACTTTGGGAACTAAACAGAGCTCTGCTGAATATTCTCCAGTTTTGATTTTCATGCAATTTCTTTAGATTATGCAAATGCCCAACTGCTTCAACAATCCCATCCAGCGGCAGCGTTTCTCATGATTGCTATAAAAGCTTTCTAGGCATTTTTCTTGGAGCAGCTCCTCTTCCCAGATTCGTCACATGGATGACCCCACCCACATGTGGATCATGCAGTGAACCAAAAGATGCCACAATTTGGGGTGCCTGGAGATTTCATTTGATCTGCGTTTTGATGCAGAAGTTATTGCATGGGGCTTCCATTGACATATCTGCTTACGTGAATCCTGCTCCCTGATTCCTACATCCCTCCTAAGCATTATAATCAGATTTAGCTCTATGATGAAATAATTTAACATAACTCAGAACCATGGCAAGTGATAGCGACGCAAAACAAACAAGTGGATTTTTCGATGAAAACTTGTGAAAAATCAGTGGCCCGTCAAAAAAAGTTGTCTCAACTTTTTGTCTTCTACCTTTGGTATGGCATACGAACTTAGGAAACTGCTTTGCACGTAATCAGACCAGCAGATCAGTGCTATCTGCACTAGAGATGAACAACATTGTGTCCCTAGGTGTGCATACAGTCCCAGAGGCCTTTCCCATTTCCCACAAGGCCCCTGACATTTGAATGCATAAAAGAAGCACTATTTTGCGGTGCTCAAAGCAGGTTTGCAAATGGGCCCCAATGGGATTAGCAGCCCCTGATCTACACTAACTGGCAGTGGTTTTAGACAGAGGTCTCTTCCTCCTTTTTTTTTTTTAAAAAAGATAATCTTTATTGATTTTATGATTACATAATATACATATACACATTACTTTACATTTACATTTACTCCTAAGAGTTGACTTCCCTCCTTCCTTCTTCTGGCTTTTTTATGTCATCTCTAAGTTTTTCGCATTGTCTTTATCGATTTTGTATATTGTTGTTCTTCTTTCAACTTTATCTGTACAGTGTCTATATACAAATAAATCTTTCTGTATATACATGTCTTGTTGTTTCTCTATATTCATTTACAGACGCAATTAGTTACCTTGACTGTACATTTTAATTCATATTGTCATTAACATCCAATAAAGTTTCTTTTAATTTCCCATTATGAGGTTTATTTCCATTCTACTGATTTCACTATTTCACCTTATCCTATGTATAACATAATTCCCCCCCATTCTTTTAGAAATGTTTCATCACCCTGTTGTTTGAATTTTCCCCGTTAATTTGACTATTTCTGCATATTCCATGACCTTGTACTGCCACTCTTCTACTGTTGGCAATTGTTGTTGTTTCCACACCTCAGCCAGCAGTAACCTCGCCACTGTTGTTGTGTATAGGAACAATTTCTGATCCTTCTTATCAATATCCTCTCCCACCATTCCCAACAAGAATGCCGACAGAGGTCTCTTCCTCTCTGCCTTATCCGGGGATTGAACCTGATATTCGCTGCATGCAAAACAGATGCACTAAGCTACAGCCCTTCCCCACGTGAACTAGTTTCATTCTAACCAGGGGGAAAGTAATATAGCTGTCTGCTCAGGTTTTCTTTACTTTTCATTACGATGACATTACAGGAGAGAGTGATATGTATGAGGTGATGTGACAGCTACAGGCTGTGTGTCTAAATGAGTGACGGGATTATAATGTCTGTTTATGAAGTTGGCAAGTGGTACAGAGCGCAGACATGAAAGCAATGGCAAACTCTATGAGCCGCATACGTCTGTACCTAGACTGCGCTATCAGAAGTAATAAAAATAATAAGGCATCTCCTTCATATAGTTACTCCTTTATTTTTAGTCACAGAGCAGGAGACATATTTTTATCCTGCTGCTTACCTATTTTTTACTGTCCTGATTTAGTTAATGCCTGGATGCATTTTAAAAAAGCTTTTTATAGGTGTATTTATTTACAAGTGCTTAGGGTAGAAAAATAAACCTTATTTCAAGGGACATTGCTTTCTTTCTTTTCTGCTAAAGTACTTGATACTTTCATCATATTATATACTCACTCCCCCCCCCCTTGTATAATTAGAAATATTTCTTTAATTGCATTTTTGAATCCAACCAACATGGGGGTTAGTAGTCTCTTGGGTCCACTGGCTCCATTTGCAAACTTGAAACACTGTCATGGACACCACACCAGACTGCAGTCAAGCACACACTGCAACCTATTATATTGACAAAAGTAGACTTATTTTAGCAGGGGTGGGAGGAAGGGGACCTGGTGGGCACCAGGGAAGGGCTATGTGACCTCGTGTGCATTGGTGAGTCCTGTATTAGTATCTATAGCAGCGGTTCTCAACCTGTGGGTCCCCAGATGTTGTTGGACTACAACTCCCATCATCCCTGAGCTCTGGCCTTGCTAGCTAGAGGTGATGGGAGTTGTAGTCCAACAACATCTGGGGACCCACAGGTTGAGAAAGGCTGATCTATAGCCTGCATGCATGGGCACCTGCCAAGACTCACAACCCAACAGGGGCCTCACCATTCAAATTCTCCTGAACCTCTTCCTCCTGCTTGCTCAGATGATCTCTCCCTTTGGCCCAGATGACCTGAGCATGTGAACAATTGTGGTGGCAAGAAAGGGCAGCAGCAGCTATTGCTGCTGCTTCCTTCTCACCACCACCAATGCTCACAGCAGAATCCCAACAGTGTACCACGAGGAGTCCCACGGAACCCAGAGCTCTTTCAGAACCTTGGAGAGCTACCAGGCTCTTGCTGAGTTGGCTCCACAAGCAGTTGTCTCTGAGACCACCTAGTTCAGGCATAGCCAGACTTGGCCCTCCAGCTGTTTGGGGACTACAGCTCCCATCATCCCTAGCTAACAGGACCAGTGGTCAGGGATGATGGGAACTGTAGTCCCCAAATAGCTGGAGGGCCATGTTTGGCCAGGCCTGACCTAATTGCAAATGAGGCAAAGAGAAAACTGCAATTCTTAGTGGGTGGAGTAAGTTTTAGTGGGTGGAGCAGCAACAGTCATCCGATGAAGAAGCCACCACCTCTTGGGAAAGCTTGGATGTGAGAAATTCACTCACAAACTAATTGGGTGAGAACAGCATTCTTTTAAAATCCATGGTAGTGACTGATCAGCTTTAGGTAGTGAATCCCATAAGCTGCTAATGTGGAGTGGTGGGAAGCCTTGCCCTTCTGGACTTTTAAAGTCTGTGAATGGCTACTAATCGCAATGGCCATATGCAACCTTTAGGGTCAGAGGCAGTATGTGGAAAAATACCACCTGCCCAGGAGCAATGAGTGTACTGTCACCCTCATTTCTTGCATGTGGGCTTCCTGGAAGCAGCTAGTGTGCCACTGTAAGAAACAGAATGATCAGGTGGCTGGTCTGATCCAATGGGACTCTTCTGACGTTCTTAACTCATTTAACAGATATTCATAGAATCGTTCAGTTGGGAAGGAACAACAAGAGTCATCTGGTGCAACCCACAATGAAGGAATCCTTTGTCCAATGTGTGGCTCGAACCCACAACCCTGAGATTAAGACAGGCAGCCCTGTTTAGGGAAGCTTTTTATATTTGATGAATCATTGTATTTTAAAATCCTGCTGGAAGCCACCCAGAGTGGCTGGGGAAACCAGCCAGATGGGCGGGGTATAAATATTTATTATTATTATTATTATTATTATTATTATTATTATTATTATTATTTTATCTCTTGCTCTACTGACTGTTCCCAGCTGATTCTGAATTTTTTTCTCATATTAAACAAGCAAGGAAAACATTTCTCTCTCCTTTGTTGTTGACTTTGATGAAATGCTCTTATATCAGCTCCCCCCCCCAAGCCTCAATCTCTTTTGCGTTAGTTCTTCTTCTCTAGCCCCAACCAGACATTTCCTACATGCCTATACTAAACAAGGGGTGGGGGGGAGAGGGACAGTGCCCAGCTCACCACCATCTGAGCTATCAGAAAGTATCTGAAAACTGAAGGGCCTCAGCTATGAATGCAGAATTAGCACATCAATACTCTTTTACAGATGTCCTACCGAAAACATGGATATCAAGTGGGCATGGTGCCTTCAGGATGTAGGAATGGTCTCATTTTACCCTCCATGTATTTAGATTATGCATGGAGAGAACAAGTCCCTGGCACTTCTGAGATCTTGCGTCTGAGCAGTTTCCCATTATACATAGCTATCATCATCTTCAATTGTAGGACTTTATCCTCAGCAGCAGGTCTGAGAATTGCTGCAATACTTCCTCCCTCTTCTACTGATTTTGCCTTTGTCATTATTTATTGGCTTTGTGTGAGCACACCAGCAATATGAAGTCATTATATAAAGCATACAGTGGTTTTATAGTACAGTAAGATGGCCTGTAAAAGTGATATCATGTGCCGTCTGTTTATATTAAATGCTCTGAAGGCACAGTCTTAGTAAAACTGCAGGGCAGTACATTGCTTCAAATTACTAAAGAGGTTTTGCTGATGAAGAAGGACGGCAAGCTTGAGGATGTGATGGGCCTGGCTTTCCGACAAGCAAAAGGCACATTTCATACTATAATACAGGCACAGGCAAACTTGCCCCTCCATATGTTTTGGGACTACAACTCCCATCACCCCTGACCACTGGTCCTGTTAGCTAGGGATGATGGGAGTTGTAGTTTCAAAAACATATGGAGGGCCGAGTTTGCCTATGCCTGCTATAATAGCTGAAGCATAAGGGGGCAATAGCACTACAAGGATGGAGAATTTAGGCCTAGTTCCAACATTTCACCATCCAGGCAAATTGGCCATGGTTAAAGGTAAAGGTAAAGGTACCCCTGCCCGAACGGGCCAGTCTTGACAGACTCTGGGGTTTGTGCGCCCATCTCACATCTATTGGCCGGGGGCCAGCGCTGTCCGGAGACATTTCCGGGTCACGTGGCCAGCGTGACAAAGCTGCTCTGGCGAGCCAGAGCCGCACACGGAACGCCGTTTACCTACCCTCAAATATTTCTCTAATGAAAACAGGGACATCCTAGGAAATGTGGGACATTCTGGGATCAAATCAGAAACCACAACAGCTTCTGTAAATCCAGGACTGTCCCTAGAAAATAGGGACAGTTGGAGGGTCTGCAATGAGACTCTGGCCAGGCTATACCCCTCCCCCAGCCACACACCACACCCCTTCAGGGGAACATGCAACTTTTTGCCCATGCTGTGCACTATTGAGTATTTCTGCCTGGCTGAAAGGTACATTTGAACTCTTATAATACTTCTTGCTTTCCTGGATAGATGGTAGAGGGTTTGTGTGCAGAAACTCACCTGATGTACAAAGCAAAAAATTCGCATTTGTTCCTCTGTCCATCTTTGCCTTTGACTCCTCCTGCCACTGGCCATGTGGCCCCTGGAAGATTATGTGGTCCTTGGGCTGAAAAATGTTCCCCACCCCATCTTACCCAACGGTAAGCGAACATGGTTAATGATTCCCATTGGGGCTTCTTGGCTGCAAGAAAGCAATAAGGTTACCCATGACATAACTATAGTTCATTGGTAGAATGACATAGAATGACCCATGACATAACTATAGTTCATTGGTTGCAACTTTAGCAAATGGGGGAAAGAAGAAGTGAGCAGTATTCTGGTTACACTATGACAAGATGGAATAGTGGCTTAGATATGACAGAAGCCATAAGACTGTCATGAGAAAACAGGAAATTTATAATAATAAAATAATAATATATTATTCTGGGCGGCTCCCCAAAAATATGAAAAATACGATAAAACATCAAACATTAAAAACTTCCCTAAATAGGGATGACTTCTGATGTTTTCTAAAAGTCAGGTAGTTGTTTATTTCCTTGACATCTGATGGGAGGACGTTCCACAGGGCGGGTGCCACCACCGAGAAGGCCCTCTGCTTGGTTCCCTGTAACCTCACTTCTCGCAGGGAGGGAACCACCAGAAGGCCCTCGGAGCTGAACCTCAGTGTCCAGGCTGAACAATGGGAGTGGAGACACTCCTTCAGGTATACTGGGCCGAGGCTGTTTGAGCTACCGGTAGTTAATTTGGCCTACTGGTACTCAAGAGTCTAGTAAATAGCCTTGCTAGAAAAGTTTCCATAAACTGAAAATCTCTAGAAACTTTCTCTAGTAAAAAAGATAGGGGATTTGCTGCATGGTCTGATCTCACATTGTTTACAAATAAGGAGGTATATGGACAGATAGTTTCTCCTGCCAATGCTGAAGTATGGGTTATGAAAATACAATCAACAAGATACAACTCATCCATGCCTTTTATTTTTTTTCATATTTTACTCTGGTTATATTTCTATTCATATGATGCACGCACGATTAAAGAAAAGGAAGGGAATTAAGATATTAAGATTAATACTTTTGTTTGAGTTGCCTCGTATTCAACATATTGGTAATTACTGTGGTATTTTATTTTTCAAATACGGTGCATAGAAGTATTTGTTAAATCTCAACAATATTCTGCTGTACTCGTGTTCCATGTCTGCATTTATGTTGCATGATGCTATTTTTGTTTTATTTTCTGGTATCTTCTCTCTTTTCTTTCTTATTTTGTCTTCTGTAATTTTTTCCTTTTCTTATAATTTTAAAACTTCTTCAGTAAAAATTATATGGAAAAAGAAAACATGCTAATTCCTCAGCAATGGGGCTCCATGTGGAAGTTCCGGCTAACCATTCAACTACATGCGCACGCACGCACACGCGCACACACACACACACACACATTCTACACTCAAGGAACATCACTTCCTTCAAATAGAAGATAAATGTTGCAACATTTTCAGACAAAGAACTAGTGCAGTTCTCTTGTGCTATATCAGAAGGATCTCAAAAAGACTTAACAAGTCAATTAAATCACCAAGGGCCAAATTATGCAGAAAGAATAAATGGAGTGAAACTTCTCTTTATGTCAGCAAGAGTTTTGCTTGAACAAGAACTGCATACATTGCCTCATGCTCAGCCTATGAGGTGTGCAGCACCCAAACATTATTGTGGTTTTATGGATTTGGTACATTGGCAACGCAAGAGAGGAGAAGAACCCAGCCTGTAAAATTTAGTGAATTTGAATGTGACTGCCTGGCTACATCTGATACACTTGATAAGATTCTTCATAGATTCTTCTAGGCTTCTGGGCCTTCTGAGGCCGCACTGAAGATTAGTGCTTGAGATATGACTACCGTAACTTCTGTTTATGTTGTGGACACTGTTCTGAGCTTATCTTGCTCCAGGTTCAGAAGCTTAACAAAAGTAGATGTTCCCATGAAAGGTGGTGCCATATTACTTAATAAATCATATATCTACTCAAAAATAAGTCCCATTGAGTCCTATGGTGGCCATTCCCAGTCAAGTGAGTATATGATTAGACCCTTTTAGTGCAATCCACTTAATTCAATGGGACTTGCTTCCAGGTAAATGTGTATGGGAATGCAGTCATATCTACCTTTGGATATGATGGAATGTTTATTTAGATACACACACAGAGAGAGTGTATAACCTACACTAGTATACACTCCTGTAGCACCTATTTACCAGGGTATGCCCCCATTTTCTGATACCAGTCCCATGAAAACCATGGTTTCTATTTTGTTGCAATTTTGCCCTTTGGTTGACATTTGGGGATGCATTAAACAAAACAAATTAAAACAATTGTTTAAAAAGATAGTTAAAAAGACTCTTCTGAAAAACCTAAAAACTCCCTTAAAAGAATCAAGTCTCCAGAAAAAGTTATATGATCTAAG
The DNA here is from genome assembly GCF_965113315.1 of Podarcis vaucheri. NCBI lineage: Eukaryota > Metazoa > Chordata > Lepidosauria > Squamata > Lacertidae > Podarcis > Podarcis vaucheri. Next base: position 18,464,676 of record NC_138755.1, on the reverse strand, counting down.
AAAGTCTTTAAAAGAATCCTTCCGAAAGGATATATACCTGATATTCTGAAGAAGTGTGCATGCACATGAAAGCTTATACCTAAAATTACTCAGTTGGTCTCTAAGGTGCTACATTATAATTTTAAAATTCTTTTGGAAGGATTCTTTTAAGGATTCTTATTCTTAATGAACCCTCATGGTTTTCCATTTCTTCTCTGACTACCTCCCATGTCCTTTGATTGCCTCCAAAAAGCAGTTGCGGTTTTTAAATGACTCCCTGGCATGTCCTCATCTTTCTAAAAAGACACCACCCCAATAAAGCTGTGTTCTAGTCAGCTAAAATATTGCACTGGGCTGAAAGAGTCCGTAAAAGCATTGAACCACCTGCAGGCCATTCCTTCCAAAAAAACAACAGAGTGCCAGATTTTGACATCAATATTTCCTTGAACTATGGTGAAATCTCTACTGACAAAGAATCTCAGTGGGTGAATGGAAGTAGAAGACTTTATTTTGGATGCATAGGTTTGTTGTGATTCGAGGGGGAAATTCATATGTCAAGATGTCAGCATTGCCAGATGAACGTTAGAATAGAAGCAGATGTGTCTTCCAGACTGGATTTTGCACCTTTCTAGAAATTTGGGTTCTCTCTGTCTCTGTCATTTGTACCCATGCTTGCATACATCGCAGAACAAGCATATTACTAACAGCTTGAGTCGCAGGAGGAGGAAAGAGGAACAGGGGAAACCATGTGTTTTCTTATGGTTAGGTACCCTTGTTAGGTACCCCAGATGCCATCATGCCTTGGTTCTAAATGTATATGATCATTGAAATACTTTTTAGCAGAAAAAACTATATTATTATTATTATTGTAATTATATAAAGCTATATTTTGATGAGAGGTTAAAATTGCTGTGACCAAAGTCTTTGGTCGTTGTTCAGATGCCTTAACTTGGAACTCCTTGAGCTGTTAGGTGGTGCTCAAGCCTATGTTCAGATGCTATATGAGCGCCCTCCCAGCAGATGTCAAGGCAATAAACAACTATTTTACTTTTAAAAGACAACTGAATGCAGCCCTCTTTAGGGAAGTTTTTAATGTCTAACACTGTATTGTTTTTAATATTCAGTTGGAAGCCACCCAGATTATTATTATTATTATTATTATTATTATTATTATTATTATGGTGTAGACCATCTTTTTCAACCCAAGGACCACATTTACTTTCAGAGACCACATGCCAGTGGTGGATGGGGAAAACACATTAAAATGGGAACTAAATCAATTTGTTTCCCCTCCCTATGCCATCCCCCATACCGCCATGAGTCATGAACCTCCCATTTTAACGCACATCCTCCAACATTCATTTGATGAAAATAGGGACATCCTATTCTATTATTATTATTATTATTACCCCGTCCATCAGACTGGGTTGGCCCAACCATTCTGGGCAGCTTCCAACATATATAAAAATGTAATAAAACATTCAACGTTAAAAAAAACCTTCCCTACACAGGGGATGCCTTCAGACATCTTCTAAAGGTTGTATAGTTACTTATCTCCTTGGCTCAGAGGTTCCATAACTCCATACCCCCCAACATTTCTCCAATGAAAATAGGGAGATCCTAAGGAAAAGCAGGACATTCCAGGATCAGATCAGAAACCTGGATGGCTTCTGTAAATCCAGGACTGTCCCTGGAAAATAGGGACACTTGGAGGGTCTGTTCACATTCCTGCAATGCTACTGATACAGCATCACTCAGATGATTTGCAGTGGTGATGGTGGTGGTAGTGAATTAAATGGTGGCTTATAGTCTGCAGACAGCATTGGAAGGCACCTATCCAAGGACACTTTGCTTTGCCAAATCTGGAGGTAGTTATTAGTCCCACTGTGTTTAATGGGCCTACGCCAGTGTGGTGTAGTGGTTAAGAGCGGTAGTCTCATAATCTGGGGGACCGGGTTCGCGTCTCCGCTCCTCCACATGCAGCTGCTGGGTGACCTTGGGCCAGTCACACTTCTTTGAAGTCTCTCAGCCCCACTCACCTCACAGAGTGTTTGTTGTGGGGGAGGAAGGGAAAGGAGAATGTTAGCCGCTTTGAGACTCCTTAAAGGGAGTGAAAGGCGGGATATCAAATCCAAACTCTTCTTCTTCTTCTTCTTACTCCTAAATCATAGAATCATAGAATCATAGAGTTGGAAGAGACCACAAGGGCCATCGAGTCCAACCCCCTGCCAAGCAGGAAACATAAATAAATGTGTGTAGGATTACAGCCTTATTTATGACTCAGTGTAGCAATGGAGCATCTATGTATCATGATAGCGAAACTACCACAGAAGCCATATTCCTTTACTTTGCTGGGAGTCAATTGTGCAGTGCTAACAGTGTCAGCTCTTCTGCCTTTGTATCAGTGTCAGGTGATTTCTCACTGATGAGTTGTAGTGATTTTCTGACCTACTAACAGGCTCAAACTGCAGAGCAGCTATCAGTCAATGTGTTTAAGTGCACAGCTACCATTAACTTTAAATGGGATATTACTCTTGGAATTACTTCCACAAATTAAATAACTCAAAGGCTTAGAGGAATAGTCTACACAGATCACTTAGAATCCTTAGAATGGCCATCATAGCTTGGTACCTTTTAATCTCCCTTAAAGTTACACATTTCGAACCTGGCAAGTTCTTCTTAATGGAAATTGGTTCACACACACAAATACACACAAAGAGAATATTAACTTTTGAGTGTTTTAGGCCATAAATCTCTTTATATGCTTAACGGATTCCTTGAAGATTTACTAATACTAAGTATTTCTAAAAAAGACAGAAAAAAGATTATAAATCCATGTGTCTACCATAATGAAATTACTGAATTCAATTGTTTTCAGGTGTAGGCTAAGGAGTTTTCTTTCTTTCTTTCTTTCTTTCTTTCTTTCTTTCTTTCTTATTTATTTAATATCCCGTGCTTGCTCCCAAAGGAGCCTAGTAATTTGAAAAGATTATAAACACAACAGGTTGCATGCACTCAGAGCAGACACGTTTAAATTAATGGGCATAAATGAGCCATGTCCATTAATTCCAATAGGTCTACTCTGAATACAAACTGTTAACTTGTGGGCGAACATATCAGACGACACAGCGATTCTTCAAACAGCTCTTGTTTATTCAAAGGCCAGAAGAGAACTGAACTGAAGAGCTCAGTCAGCCTGCTTATATAGAGCTCCAGAACAATGTAACTGTAAAGGTAAAGGTAAAGGTACCCCTGCCCGAACGGGCCAGTCTTGACAGACTCTGGGGTTTGTGCGCCCATCTCACTCAAGAGGCCGGGGGCCAGCGCTGTCCGGAGACACTTCCGGGTCACGTGGCCAGCGTGACAAAGCTGCATCTGGCGAGCCAGCGCAGCACACGGAACACCGTTTACCTTCCCGCTGGTAAGCGGTACCTATTTATCTACTTGCACCTGGGGGTGCTTTCGAACTGCTAGGTTGGCAGGCGCTGGGACCGAGCAGTGGGAGCGCACCCCGCCGCGGGGATTCGAACCGCCGACCTTTCGATCGGCAAGCCCTAGGCGCTGAGGCTTTTACCCACAGCGCCACCCGCGTCCCAATGTAACTGTAGCAACTTTTTAAAACTATCCAATCACTGAACGTCACTTTCAATCCTTCATTTGCATACAAACTATCCAATCACCGAACGTCACTTTCAATCCTTCATTTGCATAACTATCTACAGTATCCCCCTGCTGGCCCAGGGTGAGAACTTCAGTATATAACACCAACATTGAACACAAATCAATAATCTGGTTCAATGTGCATGGGGTATGTTTGTTTTGCTTTGTTTTTAATTTTATGTCACACCACCTGCCTATGAAGTGGATGTGGGCAGGACCGGATTTAGGTTTGATGAAGCCCTAAGCTACTGAAGGTAATGGGGCCCTTTATATGTCCAGCTGTCCTTTGTCAACAACAAATTGTCACTGTTTTTGTGTTGAATATACGCTACATGGTAATTTATGGACCTAATGGGTATCTAAAGCCATTTGCACATGTTGCCATGCAACCAGTCCATGTAGAATGTAGGCACCCTATATATAGAAATGAGCAAACCAGTGATATTTGAGGGAGCAGGCTAGCTGTTGGGGCTCATGACTTACATCACAGGAGCCTACACAACACAAAACACTGCTGCTGTATGTAGGTTTTATATATTTCTTTTTTTATTTTACATTTTGGAAATATACATCCAGTTGTTGTTTTTCCTTTTTTGGGGGGCCCCCAAGAGAGTGGGGCCCTAAGCTATAGCTTGTTTAGCTTATACGTAAATCTGGCACTGGGTGTGGGGACAGCCAACTCCCACTGACTGGCTGCAGTGGTCCATATGATTTCATCGTGATGCAATTTCTGATGTGATCATGTCACAGTAAAAGGACACCGAGAGCAAAAGAAGGATGCAGAATGCTGTGGATAAAGAAGAAGAAGAAGAAGAAGAAGAAGAAGAAGAAGAAGAAGAAGAAGAAGAATGCCTAAAAACAGTAGCAACTAGGTGCCAAGGAACATCAAGACAATACAAACATTCAGCCAGGTAAGCATTGCTCAGAGAGCCTTGGTGGCTACGTTGAATACACTAATTATGGAGCACATGTCAAAATTAAATAATGCTCAACACAGGTCTACTCCCAAACCGGATGCATGCGTGAAAAAGATAATGTCATCTGGAAACAGATAGTGGTAATGACCTGAAATAAATGAGCCATCTACTTACAGTAGCTGCAGTGGTGCAATGAAGGGAACGGAAAGGTGAGATGGCTTTCTTCTGTCATAGTGACATGCTGTTTGCGGCATTAAACAACAATAATGTTTCCCCTTTGAACGTATATTTGAACTGCTATGTGATTGTGTCTAACAGACTCAGTTACAAATAAGGAAGTGCCAGATTCAAATTGCGCATTTGCCACCAAATAACCTTTGGCAATTTTTCTCGCAGTCTCAGGCCTCCTCTCCCATCTTCAGTATGGGATTAATTTTGCCTTATAGACTTTTTGTGTGAGAAACAGGAGGATACCCGTGTATGTGGAGAAGTTTCAACACTCCTAAGTGCTAAATAAATACTAAGTATCATTATTATCAAGAAGACAAAATAGAATGCCTTTTTTAAGAACAGCAGCCCAAATTAATGCCATCTGTAGTTGAAGTGATTATAAAGATAGATTAATTTGCCTATTATTTTTGCTGTTCTTTATTATTTAAGAAATCGTGATAGATTCAATTGTAGATTAAGCCATTGTTTTATTGGACAGTAAGGAAACTTATTTTTCTCTGAAGATTCAGGTATTGGCAGGTGACCAGACTCAATGGGCCAATACTGCTATTTGTTCTTCTGTTTCAATATTGTTTTGTGAAACTCCTTTTTGCTGGATGGGCTTACATTTGACCCTGAATCATGTTGAAACCTATGCTGTGCCAGACTGCTGGTGCATCAAGTTCAGTAGCATCTACACTATCAGGGAATGGTCTGAATCTGAAGATTGGGGGGAGAGGTCGCAAACAGATCAGCTTCTCTCAGAAGAGGAGGGGGAGTATTTGTCAGGAGTTCAGCCTACACTCGAGTAGGACCCTGGCAGAGACACATGTCCAACTGGCATGTTCTCTCTCTCCTGGTCGATCGTCCTGGAGCTTCATAAGTTTTCGTCTGCCCTAACATCACAGCAACCAATGCCAACCGACACCGGCACACTTAGGGATCCGCAGAGTTGCACATGATGCGCATGACAGCCCTCAGCAACTCAGGATTTTGGCTAATCTACTTTATTTACACATAAACACACACGGAGCACTGCAACATGGCTCCCTCTCTCTCTAGCATCAGACAGCAAAGAGAAAAAGACAAAGGACAATAGTCCCACTTCACGGAACACAAACATCCTGTCTCCGGCACATCCCACTCTGTGGAGTCAAAACACATACCGTCATGTGTGAAAGACAAAAATCCCATGACAGCAATCATAGATCAGGAATTCTAACAGTATTCCCTCTCCCTCCCCCCGCCTCCAGCATTTTCAGAAGCAGAGAGACAGGCAGACACAGACACAGAAGCTGAACAGATTAGGGATGAGCTACTCAGCTATGAGATAATGACAAGAGATCCAGAAGGGAGGGGGCAGTTGGGAGACGCATCAATTGAGAATGTGGGGGGAACCCCCTCCCCATGGACTCAGAAGTCCGAATGTATCAGAGAACAAAGGAGGCAGAGAGGGGGAGGAACTTCCCGTTGGAGCACTCCTTGCTGCGGAAATAGGAAGTTGGATTCAGAGTAGACAACTGCCCTCCTTGCGGAGAGCTGTGTATTTTGTGGCCACAACATGAAACTGTATTAAAAGGACTATAAATCTATCAACTGCTTGTTAATTCTTATCTGTGAAGTTACCAAAGGGAGGGGAGGACTCTCTGAGCTTGACATACACTGAACATGTGGAAAACCTGTGCCCCCCCCCCATCATTCCATCATCATAAACTCCCATCATTCCTGATCATTGGTGATGCTGTCTGGGTGTCAGGTGTACGTGCAGGAGCCAGCCCCTATGACCAATAGGAATTTTCGGGACTAGGGCCTTCCTAAGTTTGTTCTGAAGAGGCAAGGCGTGGCCGCACAGGTGAGGCCAATTGGTAACTCACAGCACCTGGTGGCAAGAGCTGGGAAGGGTTATAAGGTCAGCATTTCCCTTCAGCTCTTTGCCACAGCAACACGCTCCCTGCCTTGCTGCGTTTGGCTTCTTTCTTCCTGATCCTTGAACCTCAGCTTCTTGACTCCCTGCTTCTTGATCTTGGACCCTTGACTTCTTGACTCCTTGCTTCCTAACCCTCGGACCCTTGGCTCCTGACTCCTGGCTTCTGGACCCCCAGTCCTGCTCCCACACCGCCATCTTGCCCCTGGTCCTGACGTCCCCTGCTGGGACTTCGATCGCCCATGAACCGGACCATGACACTGGGGATGATGGGAGTTAAGAGTCCAACAATACCTGGAGGTCCAAAAGTTCCCGACCACTGGACTATTTTGACAGCTGGCTGGGGAGTAGCCTTAGGGAGAAGGAGGAGGCCCAGATCCTCAGTCCTGGCAACTGCTTCATCAGGCCAGTCCTGCCCGTGGAGTTCTGTGTTGTGTTTGTCTCTCTGAACAAAGAATCAACCTTACCGCTCTTCTCTGAGTTTCTGTGCTGAACCAGCCTTGACACTGGGTGATGGTTACTACTACATGGATTTTGCGTTCTACTTGAGCTACAGCCATTGCTGTGTCTGCTAGCAAGGAGTTTGTTGGCATAGCAAAACGGCAGCTCTTACAAACAGAAGCCTTGCATCTTTCAACGGTAATCGCAATTGCACTTTCAAATAAGTCTCAGTGTCTCTATCCATGCTCTCCCTTTTGCTGAAAAGGTGACACGTCCTTTTGAAAACCCACTTTCTCTAGTGGGTGTCAAATAATTGGTTTCTTTTCATGTCAACCTTTTAACCAGAGGCTGCAAAAGGTTTAGGGCGCTGTGAAATCATCAAGGCAATTGAACCTGTGTGTTTCACACTGAGAATTAGCATTGTTAGGTGAAGCTATGGCAGATAACATCACCAGCCTTGAGAATTTTTTTTTATTGTGAAATGGTTTCCTTATCAGTGAGGTTAATGAAGATGTCAGCAAGTGGGACGGTTCCCCCACCCCCGCCCCAATTGGAATTGCTTTCACCTCCAATCCAACTTGGAAAAGGTGTTAATCAGTACATTAATCTTATCAGCAGCCGAGGAGCCGGCTTTGGAAATGTCCGTTTCTGTTTTTCATTAGGGGGGGAAACCTCCAGAAGATAATTATTCTTAAAATCTATATGACCAATATTACCATGTCTCTTCCCTTTGCTTCTAGTGAAAACTTTTTTGCAAAATGGAGACATGGATAGATGGACTCTGGAGGGCAGATAGAAGACAGTAGCATGAGCAGTACAATCTTCAGCTTACTTTCTTGCACACATCAGCATATGATGGGTTATCCACATGTTGACAAGGGATGGCTCTCAGTATGAACATCAATCCATGCCCAAAGATGCCTACTTCTTATTAGGAAGCAATGATGGCCGCCAACTTGGAATGCCTTTTAAGGAGGATTCGTGGGGGATAAGGCTATCCGTGGTTGCATCTCGAGGCCCCAAGACCCACCCCTGAAAATAACTACACACGGACACTTATATTAGTTTAAGTTTTTGGGCAAATTTTGGCCACAACTTTATTGAAATACAATCACATGAGTGGTATTGGCTTAGGCATTGACTCCCCACTATAACTGTCTCCACCTCTCTGGGTGATCGTTCAATGGGTAAACCAAATGAGGGAGCAAGGTTGATGAGGACCAACCTAAGCTCACCCTGGGGTTCCTGTGGTCCTGGCATGGCCCTAGCCCCTGAAGCAGGCTTCAGACAAGATTCAGGACCCCCAGATTAACGGAATACCCAGTTCCTGGAGGGGCAGGTGATGGCCGCACCTCCCCTCCCCACAATCCAACTGAGCCAGTGCCTAACCTTACAAGTTGTGACGATTTGCTAAGGGGTAGGCGAAAACCAAATGGCTAAAGCCAATCTGCCAAATGGAAAAAATTCCTACCCAGCCCCTGTTCCAAAACAGGCGACCCAAAGCAAAGCAAGGCCAAGCGACTCTACCTAAAACTAGGGAGGGTGGGAGGGTGTTCGGCAGTGTGAAGCAAGTGCCCCTGCTTGCATCATGCTGCCGGTTTTAAAGCCCCTGGGATCATGTTACCTACTGGCTACTGGCTAAAACTGCCTGGCGTGATCCCAGGGGAATGGCCAGGACTTCCTACTCCTTCCCCCTATTTTTTTTTTTTATAATCATATTTATTAAAATTTCCAATAATAACAGAATAGAAAAGATAGAAAAGATAAAGAAAAGAAAAACCAATTTTAAACCCTTATTTTCATAACCTTCTTTCTGGGACTCCCTCCTTCCCCTCCCGACTGTATTCCCCTTTCCCTACGTTGGTTCCACAAGTTCTCATTCCCACGTTAAACCAAATATGTTGTACCTATTAGCCAATTTAAATTACAATCTTAACATCACTCATCTTTAACAAAATAGAACAAAAATTTTTCCCCCAAGGTCTAACCCTTTTCCTTCCACGAATTCCCCCTTTTTTTCCCAAAACATGTTAAATCAAAATACCAAAGTTATATAGAAAGATAAAAGATAGAAGATAGAAAAAGATTCCAAAAATTGGTTGCATAGCCTTTGGATTCTAGAGTTCCCCCTCCCTTCCCCGGTTTGGATTCCCCATGTCCATCAATCTGTATGTTGTCGGCCTGGAGGTCTCAAGTCCACAGCCAAATTTTTCTCAATCCATCTTGCCAGTTTTCTTTAAATTTGCATGTTTTGATAATGTTTAATTTCAAAAGTCCAGTCTGATAGAGGCCTTTAATTTCCCTTGGTCGTTGTTGCTCCTCCCATTGTTCTTTCCGTGGCGTAGTTGGTCCTTTACTCTTTTGTTTCTTACTTTCTCAGGTTTCTGTCTTGTTCAGCTGCAAAACCGTTCTTATTCTGAAATCTAGTATCTCTACAGAGGTTTGTTATTCAGGGACAAAAACTTACGTCCAGTTCCTACCTTACTTCAATAGAAAGATTCTATTGTGTTGTCACCTCTGTAGACAAAACAACATTTCAGTTTTGCTACTTTCCCAGGAACTAAAACCAGTACACATCCCAGAGTAGTTTTCCACATACGCCACTTGTAATGTCCCAAAGCCCCTCTAGGGGGGTTGCAGTAACTTTGTGTCCTCTAATCCAAAAGTCAAGTTGTTGTTTCTTTTTTCCCCCGACATCTTGTATCCATATTTATATCCAATTGTATCAAAATTAACCAGCAAAATACTTGTAACAAAGTCCTCTTTGTATTCTCAAGATTTGACAGCTACTTTGACAGCTGTCAAACTCTCCACCTCTCTCCGCCAGGTTCTCCGAATCGCCCCGGTTCCCAGGGGGGGGTTGCCTTTTCCCTCTCACCCTCGACTTTTCTCCTCCAGCACAATTCTTATAATATCCCATCGTGGAATTGATATTTTTTATCAGCAATAAACTTCTGAATCGATCTTGGTTTCTCAGTCCTTGTTTTAGCATGTTTACAATCAGGGAGGGGACTGACTTCCTTTTTAGATCCCCCCCCCCGCTCGTGCCGAATCCGAAAAAAATTCCTTTTTTTTCTCCTTTTATACCCGGTTACCCAATTACTCACGGGTTGTTGTTAAATGTCCAAATTTCAAATGGAAGAAGCCAGCGCTCTCCGACGAATGGCATGTGGCTGCGCTCAGCAGGGGAAGCGATAGACTCACAGTACCACGCCACTCCCCGGCACCCGATCCGTAGCCTTTAAAAAGGCTCCTTCACGAGTCGGGAGGGCGCTGACGGTACCAGCTGAGTCTCCATGTCCACGGGCTCCGTGCCCGTGGTTTTTAAGGGTCCCCGCGTCGCCGGCGCGGTAGGACCCAGCCCCTGCCGAGCAGACTCCCTCCGGAGCTCGGAGGGAGTCCGCCATTCGGCGATGGCGCCAACCCGGAAGTCTCCTCCTTCCCCCTATTTTAACCCTATAGGGTGAGCTCCTGGGTCCCGAGCACAACCAGGACCTTCTGTTATGAGGATCCCATTTACTAGCCACATTGGCTATGTTCTGTTGAAGGCAGTGTGTCTCTGGGTGCTGGTTCCTTGGAATCAAAAGAGGGGAGAAGGCTGTTACACTGAAGACCTGCTCGTGAGCTTCCCATAGGTACAGTATCTGGTTAGCCACTGTGAGAACAGTGGACTAGATAAGCCATTGGCCTAATCCAGCAGGACTCTTCTTATGGTTTTATTGTTGAAAAGGCTTGTACAGGGAGTGACTTTCCATTTTCCCAGATCAGTACCATCTGTATTGCACAGCACGTTTCCAAGCACATTCAAAGTGTTGCTACTGACCTTTAAAGCCTTAAACTGCTTTGGCCCTGTATACCTGAAGGAGCATCTCCACCCCTATCGTTCAGCCCGGACACTGAGGTCCAGCGCTGAGGGCCTTCTGGTGGTTTCCTCATTGAGAGAGGTGAGGTTACAGGGAACCAGGTGGGTGGTAGTCACACCTGCCCTGTGGAAGGCCCTCCCATCTGATGTCAAGGTGATAAACAACTACACAACTTTTAGAAGACATCTAAAGGCAGCCCTCTATAGGGAAGTTTTTATTGTTTGACGTTTCACTGTGCTTAATGCTTAATGAGAGCCAGTGTGGTGTAGTGGTTAAGAGCGGTAGACTCGTAATCTGGTGAACCGGGTTCGCGTCCGCGTTCCTTCACATGCAGCTGCTAGGTAACCTTGGGCTAGTCATGCTTCTCTGAAGTCTCTCAGCCCCACTCACCTCACAGAGTGTTTGTTGTGGGGGAGGAAGGGAAAGGAGAATGTTAGCCGCTTTGAGACTCCTTCGGGTAGTGATAAAGTGGGATATCAAATCCAAACTCTTCCTTCTCCTCTTCTTCTTTTGATTTGTTAGAAGTCACCCAGAGTGGCTGGTGCAACCCAGTCAGATGGGTGGCATATTGATTATCATCACCATCATCATCATCATCTGGGACTGCAAATAGTGGTGGAGAGAGTGAGAGAGAAGCATGCCTTTCTTCTGGGATGCTTCATTGACCATTAAAGAAAGAAAGCCACATTGATTTAATAGACCACACATGTTGCAGTCAATCTCAGTCAACTATTTTAACCATCCAAGACAAACATTGATTGAATGCTCTATAGAACTGGACCTAAATTTAAATCATGTACCAATATCCCCCCCCCCAAACATGGGATGTATATATATCCATGATGTCATCCGACCATGATATTATATAGGAAATAAGTTTCATTTCAGGCTGCTTCCCACATGCATGGTATACATAGGATCATGCTTACCAAGCGTTCTGCATTTATTTTGTGATCTTGTTGCACAGTTAATTTTCCATACGCACTGAAATAAAACAACAACTAGCACCATAGCTTTACGGTGCAGAAATGAAATGTAAGAGTCATTATTAAAACATACAACCTTTTATATCACATTTTATCTATCCCGGCTGATGATCTGAGTAGAAATGCCCATGCTTGACCTTGATGACTTCATGCTTTAGAAGGTATTGTGAGCCAGGCAGATGGTATTTCAAATGCAGTTTCCCCAAAGGGAAAGGCTCGCCATCTGACATTATATACTTCGTAAGTTTGTCTGAATAAATGAACTTTTCGATTTCCATCTACAGTTTGAGCCGTTCAGCTTCTGGAATTTCATACTTCTCATTATAGATAGCCCCATCCAATTGATACATGGCTAGTATGGTACTACTGAAGCTATGTTACCTATGTACAGTGGTACCTCTGGTTGCAAACAGGATCCATTTCAGAGGCCTGTTCGCAACATAAGAGCAGCACAACCTGCAGCGGCGCATCTGCTCACATGTGGGTTGCGATTTGCCACTTCTGTGCATGCACATTATGTCATTTTGCACATCTGTGCATGCGTGTGTGACGAAACCCAGAAGTAACCCTTTCTGGTACATCTGCGGGACGTAACCTGAAAGAACGTAACCTCACCGTGGGGCGTAACTGAAAGAACGTAACATGAAGCGGACGTAACAAGAGGTATGACTGTAATCAAAAGCGCATTTCACAGCTCTACCATCCAACACTACAGAGCAGCTTCCAGAGTATGGCCCTCGGGGCTTCTAGACCAACTCAGTGTGGCTGCATTTGGTACGATCTGCATATGTTTCAGATAGTGCTGTTTTTTGTAGAGCTTCTCTTCAGTCAGTAGAAGAACAGAGTAAGGGATTGTATCCGAAGTGGGGATCCGACGTGGGGATCCAGGGCACAGTCCTTCAATGGCTGCGCTCGTTTCTCTCTGGTCGGGGACAGAGGGTGGCGCTTGGGGGGGAACTGTCATACCGCCACTCCTTGGTGTGTGGAGTGCCTCAGGGTGCGATTCTCTCCCCGATGCTTTTTAACATCTTTATGCGCCCCCTCGCCCAGCTTGTCCGGAGTTTTGGGCTGGGCTGCCATCAGTATGCTGATGACACCCAACTCTATCTGTTGATGGATGGCCATCCTGACTCGGCCCCAGACACACTGATCAGATGCTTGGAAGCTGTGGCTGGATGGTTACGTGGGAGCCGGTTGAAGTTAAATCCTTCGAAGACAGAGGTCCTCTGGCTGGGATGGGACGATATGGGATTGAGGGGGCAACTCCCATCTCTTGCGGGGGTGCAATTAGTGCCAGCACCGTCCGTCAAGAGTTTGGGTGTAATCTTCGATACCTCCCTCTCTATGGAGGCGCAGATTACAGCTATAACAAAGGCGGCATTTTTTCATCTCCGCCAAGCTAAGCAGTTGGCCCCTTACCTCTCTCGCCCTGACCTAGCCACTGTGATCCATGCGACGGTCACCTCCAGACTGGATTATTGTAACTCGCTCTACGTGGGGCTGCCCTTGAGACTGACCCAGAAACTCCAGCGGGTGCAGAATGCCGCAGCGAGACTCCTTACGGGGTCCTCGCTGCGAGATCACATTCATCCGGTGCTATACCAGCTGCACTGGCTCCCGGTGGAGTACAGGATCAGGTTTAAGGTGCTGGTTTTAACCTTCAAAGCCCTATACGGCCTAGGACCCTCGTATCTACGGGACCGCCTCTCCTGGTATGCCCCACAGAGGAACTTACGGTCCTCAAATAAAAACATCTTGAAGGTCCCAGGCCTCAGAGAGGTTAGGCTGGCCTCAACTAGAGCCAGGGCTTTTTCGGCTGCGGCTCCAACCTGGTGGAACGCTCTGTCACAAGAGACAAGGGCCCTGCAGGACTTGACATCTTTCCGCAGGGCCTGCAAGACAGAGCTGTTCCACCAGGCCTTTGGCTAGGGCACAGCCTGACTCCCTCCTTTGGCAATCCTTACAATACTTTAGTTTATGGTTGCCATCAATTCTGATTTTAATTAATTCTTATGATGTTTTTATAATGTTGCACTATTTTAGTGTTGTTAGCCGCCCTGAGCCTGGCTTCGGCTGGGGAGGGCGGGATATAAATAAAATTTATTATTATTATTATTATTATTATTATTATTATTATTATTATTATTATTATCCAATGCATTCTGTGCACGCACAGAACAGGTTACTGATTACACAACAGAACTTCAACTTCCACCCCTTCCTTGAAGCCCTCCGTGCACCTTCAAAGTGTGCACTGCAGGGTTTGAAGACCCTTTAGAGTGGTTTTGGTGGGATTCACAGGAGGAGGATGAGATGGGAAGAGGACCCCCACTTGCACAACACTCGATTCCATACTAATGCTTTAGTGCAGGCATCCCCAACCTCTGGCCCTTTAGATGTTTTGGACTACAATTCCCATAATCTCCTACCACTGGTCCTGTTAGCTAGGGATCATGGGAGTTGTAGGCCAAAACATCTGGAGGGCCGCAGGTTGGGGATGCCTGCTTTAGTGCATTGATCAGTAGGGTCTAATTTTCACTGACAGGGCTGCAAATTAAGGATACGTTTATTTTGGTGTTAGTTGTGTTTCTGCTTTGTTATTAGAGGTAAGAATGCAAAAGCAAATATTAAAGATGGCCTTTCCTTCTAGCAACAGTAGCTCCTTCAGTATGTTAATATATTGATGTGTCAAAAGCACTGGTATTAACATTTGGGTAACATACAAGTCTATTTACGTGTACTCAATTATTTGCAATCAATTCATTGGCTATATTGATTCATCAATTGGGCTAGTGCTTTGTTTCTGCCTGCAATAACAATAGCCAGGGATAGATCGGGTCAACTGCTCTGCACATATCTACCTGGCAATGTGAAAAAGTGAGGCAAGTCTAAGATGTTTTAAAAAGGAAGAGTGGAAGTGTGAAATGCAGGAGCTGAGTTAAGTTAAAAACCATCAAGAGGGACACAAACCCATCAACTGGACTAGGGCTCTTTTTTCAGCTGGAACTCTCCAGAGCTCAGTTCCAGCACCTCTTAGGTGGGCACCCTTGTCATTTGAAGAGAATGAGGGTGGTGTTCATTGTGAGTTCTGGCACCTCTTTTTCTAGAAAAATAGCACTGACTGGGACCTATCAAGCCAACACAATTCTTCATTCTTTGTTGTCTTTTTTATTTTCTAGATCACAAATCTAAGCCTATATCACATTGAAAGATTAAAGAATGGAAAAGAAAAAAGAATTAAATTGACTCCAATATCTTCAACAAGTAAGCTATAAGAAAGAGAGAAAATAGTATGGAAATAGAAGGAAGCTGGTAATTAAAGATCCCACACACACAAACCTTCCTGGGGAACAGAAGCCAAATAATTAAGGAGAAATACAATTCACTACTAATCTCTCACCTGCAATGAACAGGGCACAATATCCTGACATAACCTTCAAGGATGAAGCTTTTAGGCTGCAATCCTGTGGTCATTTTACTTGGGTGTAATCCCCATTTAACACGCTAGGACTCACATGTGAGTAAGCAAGCATTGGGTAGCACTGTTAATTAACATGGTTGGGGATCAAAACTGAATGGGACTTTCTTGTGAGTTAACAGAAAGATCTCAGCCATAGGAAAGAAGGGCACTGCTGGTTAATATAGTGCTATATTAAATGCTCCGTGAAACCTCCTTTTTAATTCCACTGCCAGCTAATAATGGAAAAGCAATGCCTCAGCAGCACTAAAGGGCAATGCATCCACTGCCAAGAGGGCGTTCAGTCAAAGGAGACTGTGAAGAACAATACCGAGAGCATCCTATGAAATCCTAGAAATGAAAGTGCATTATAAGATCACGTTGACATCTAAATGAACTAAAGGACATGAAATAGAACTACCAATGCTTTAAAGTTTTGTTTTTTTCCCCTGCTAAGTGAGGCACAGCTGAAGACTAAAAATGGAACATGTAGCCAGTAAGATAATGGACTCTCTATTTGAGTTTCATAAGGCTAGGGATGTGCTTCAGTCTTGATTCTTCTTTAAGTGGTTTCTAATCAGGTTTCATAAACTCTGGTCCATTTCTTGATCTCAGTTACATCATGACTGATGACAAAAGGAGTTATTAAGGAGTAATTAAGAGTGCAGTCTGGACATGCCTTTTACTGTATGGTTAAGGGAACAGAGTTTTAGGATAGCGTGACCAGTTGGGCTGCACTGGGCACCAACACCACAATAGTGCAAGAGACAGTGGGGGCACAGAATTTTAGAATCGCATAGAGCACTGCTGAAATTTGAGAGCCCCAAGTCCACCACTGAATGGAGTGGTGTGTTTGGAGGTTTCCAAGGTAGTTGGCTTGTTTTCCCAGTTTCTGGAACATTTGTAGTCTGGCTTGCCTGCCAAATTTGTATCCTGGTCCTCTTCCAAAACACTCAGGGGTGGCATGCTTTTGGTTATCTTATTCTTTTGGCAATCCTGTTGCTATCCCAGTTTATCCTTACAAGAATCTTGTTTGGCTGAGACATAAGAATGTTCTGTTTAATCCACTGGGGAAGCATTGGCAGGCCAGATGGAGAAGGGGAAGTGAATTGTGGGAACCTGGACTCTGACTCCGGCTCTTATGGAAAGGGGAACAGGAACCCTGACTCTGACCTCTGACTCACACCCTCCACCCAGGATACGAATTCTAACATAACCTTTCTGTTACTATTGCTCAGGCTTGCCCAACCCTGGATAAGCCACATGGGTGATCTCACTCAATCGGAGATGGGAGAACAGTATGAAATACCATATAGATGACTTGAGTTGGTCTAGATTTGATTTGGTCTAGAAATATCACAAAGGGTAATGTAATGAACAGGTAACATATGTGGCGACATGGAAATAGCTGAAAGCAGGAGGTGTTTTTTGCACTCCTGGAAATACAAATGAAAAACCAAATTCCTGCCAGTACAGCGATCACCTCTCTCATTGCATAGAGGAACAAAAAGACTGGGCATTTATATACTCTTTACCCAGCAATGTCCAACCAGTTGACCGCAATCGGCAGGTAGATCGCCTGTGTGATCCTGGTAGATTGTGCGGGATCATGGTTGATCACGGGCAAGTAATGTCGCTGCTTCGTGCCCCCAGCAATCAGTCCCTTCATCATCATCAGTAAACATTTTGGAACGCTTAAGCGGAACGAATATTTGCTGTAGCACTGCGTGCAGTTATTTGTGAGCTTTTTTTGGCATCCCCCCCAAAAAAACCCCTCTGACGAATCCTCCCCCCCCCAAAAAAAAAAATGCTCAACAACTCTGGGCAATCCCCCCAAAAAATGCACGCTCCTCTTCCCTTCAATGGCAATGGGTAGATCACTGCCAGTTATTTTATACTGGGAGTAGATCGCAGTCTCTTGGGACTTGGACGTGCCTGCTCTTTACCCATCATGAATATCACAGAAATTCTTACAACAATCTGTTGTCATTGTTGATTTGAGAGGGTGGGGAAATGCTCTGACTGGAGAGCGGGGGAATAGCCAGGGTGGAAGTTCCTCGCTAAAAACCTCACAGCTCAGCTTTTGTTCTTTGTGTCTACCACTACATTCCTCTAACAGAAGGAGCAGGCAAGTGCTCTTCCCTTGCGAAATGAACGTGTATGAGTGCCTGATCTTCCCCTATTGCTGCGGCGGATGAGCAGACGTTGGGCAATCTGTTTGAAATGAGCAACTGTGTCTGTTTCCATGGTTGCTCGGCTCTTAATGCAGAACGCTACAAAGCCACAATAAAAAGGGAGCGTTACACTTTTCTGCCCAACGGCCATTTGTTTGTTTGTGTATTATTATTTTTTAAAGTGTCTGTTCCAGCCTTGCAATGCCAAGGCGGTTCACAATAATAAGCAATAATAGTAATAATTAGTAATTTGAATATACTGGCGGCATTTAAATAAACAGGGCAACATTTAAAACACCATGGGTGGGATTGTCCTAAGGATGCCCTGTATGCTGTTGCCCCATGATATTAGCTTGGCGGGCACGGGTCAGGAGATCTGGCCTTTAGGAGTTTTCCCAAACAACACTCCCTTCCCAGGCCACACTCCTTTTAAGAGGATTTCCGCTTTAAAATCTGCATGGAAATAGGATGGACAGGATTTTAATGGGACCATCTCTGGAGAGCAGGGGAATAGCCAGGGTGACTGGGATTATTGTCTACATTACAGCCACTGTTTTCTTTAGGACTAAGCCAGGAATGCCAGACTTTTACTCCATGTTAAAAAGAAGAAGCAATGTTAGAGTGGGATTGCTTTTATAATCAAGGCTTCAAGGAACCATTCTCTAGGAAAAGTACCCTACAGATCATTACAGTGGTACCTTGGGTTACATACGCTTCAGGTTACATACGCTTCAAGTTACAGACTCCGCTAACCCAGAAATAGTGCTTCAGGTTAAGAACTTTGCTTCAGGATGAGGACAGAAATCGTGCTCTGGCGGCACGGCGGCAGCAGGAGGCCCCATTAGCTAAAGTGGTGCTTCAGGTTAAGAACAGTTTCAGGTTAAGAACGGACCTCCGGAACGAATTTAGTACTTAACCTGAGGTACCACTGTACATGGGTTTTCCTAGGTCGTGCTGTCCCCAGATGAACAGACAGGAGAGTCTGGAGTCAGGCCTGCTGTGACCTGCCACCCACCTCAGATAATTTCATTGACTTCTGCAAGGGTAGAAGTCTGTGTAAAAAAACATTAAACAAAGTCACTCACAGGCTTTGGGGTTGGTTTTTTTTCCAAAATTAAATGCAGCCTTTAATCTGCTGTTACTGTTTGCAGTTCAGTTGCTGTGATTCATGAACCGAAGCTCCTCATCTGTTCAGTTACATGAGTTAGGAAAACCAGAAGTTTTTTTTTTACTTTTTTGAGGGAAATTATCCAACACTACCCCTGGATTCATATCTGAATGTACTTTCAGGAACCAGAGGCAAAAAACCCCCCCTGCTTTCGAGCCATGAACCCTTGTTATAACAAAAGACAGGGGGAAATAAAACCAGGATTGGAAATCCTTGAGGCAGGATATGAGGCGAATGCAGTTGATGGATACTGTTAAGTTCAGGAAGCCAACTGCTTGCATTTTATTTATTTATTTGACACCTTTATTACTTGCATTATCCTCTGAGATTACCAAAGCCATGGATGCATAAGATATAAAAAGCCCAGATTTTATCTAACACCTGTAAACCTGTTTTGAAAAATCACAAAGAATAAAGCCCACTTTCATTAACGAAGTAGAAATGCATAGCCTTCATCATACAGTCATACAAAACACAGACATGTTTATAACACTGTACAAACAATAACCATGAGGAAAGCAAGGCATCCCTAATCTTGTGGCTGGTGCACAGCACCAAAATATTGTGAGGAGTTTGTGAGGAGTAGACTGTATGCCGGAGACCATTCTAATTCCTGGATCTAAAGGTAAAGGTAAAGGGACCCCTGACCATTAGGTCCAGTCGTGGCCGACTCTGGGGTTGCGGCACTCATCTCGCTTTATTGGCTGAGGGAGCCGGCGTACAGCTTCCGGTTCATGTGGCCAGCATGACTAAGCCGCTTCTGGAGAACCAGAGCAGCGCACGGAAACGCCGTTTACCTTCCCGCCGGAGCGGTACCTATTTATCTACTTGCACTTTGACATGCTTTCGAACTGCTAGGTGGGCAGGAGCTGGGACCGAGCAACGGGAGCTCACCCTGTCGCAGGGATTCAAACTGCCGATCTTCTGATTGGCAAGCCCAAGAGGCTCTGTGGTTTAACCCACAGCGCCACCCGTGTCCCTCCTAATTCCTGGATCTAGCAAGTGCTACTAATGGCCTTCTAAGTATGGGGCAGTAAGGTAACAAAGGTCGGGGCTTTGTGCCATATAGAAAATGGGTGGGCTCCCTCTCTCAGTTTGGTGCTAGTTAGAAAGACAAACTCCATATTTGAGAGTGGAGTTATATGAGCTAGAAGCTAGAAGCCGGCAGGCTGAAGGCTGAAGGCTGGGAGACAGAGCCATGCCTGATTTCTGTTGAAATCCAAGGTTGTGGCTATGGAACAATCAGGACCCTCTTGGGGTGTTGAGGCTGTGAACCCCTTCATCATGGGCTCAGGTTGTGTATATATGAGCAAATAAACTGTATCATAAAACACCACAGTCTCTGTGGTCCCTCATTCCAAGGAAACACAAATTCTGGGTAAGTAACCCTTGAAATCTTGCAGCACTCATGGATTGGGGTGACATACAACAATATATAATGATCTGCATTTTTGTAAACTGTGACACATATTTGGTTATGGAAGATAATTGTGCAAAAATATTTTTTGTTCTGTCATCCAGCTTACACTCTGTGTGGGAAATTATTTATTTTTTATCTTTCTCTGATTTTAGATTTCATCACCATCTTAAACATCATAGAGCTTGAGGTAGACAATTTACCAGGACAGGCTAGAGATGTGTCTGTCCCTTTATGTGCAGAGAATTCCATCTTCCTGCATGCTAGCATCATATGTCTGAGACAGATATCTGCAAGAGTGAATATCTGAAGCGGCAGTGTGAAAACAGCATAATTACTGTACATCACATGTCTTGTTATTATCACTAGGCTAAATTGTGCATCAAATTCCCCATTGAAAAGCAATCATTCTTCTAAGAAATAGCGGCATGTGGCCTGCCTGTGTTTTGCAATCCCACGCAGGCAAGGAAAACATCCCTCCAGGCCACCATACAAAGCTGGTAGGTTGGATTCAGCTTATAGTGGGTAACATGTTGTCTGATAGAGTACTGCGGCAGAGATTTTTAAAAGAAGCTTTATGTCTTGGTCAATATCATTAGGAATCAACCGATTTCCCCCTGATCTATTTTATTATTGCAGAGACATCACCTTGCCGACCAAGGTCCGTATAGTTAAAGCTATGGTTTTCCCAGTAGTGATGTATGGAAGTGAGAGCTGGACCACAAAGAAGGCTGATCGCCGAAGAATTGATGCTTTTGAATTATGGTGCTGGAGGAGACTCTTGAGAGTCCCATGGACTGCAAGAAGATCAAACCTCTCCATTCTGAAGGAAATCAGCCCTGAGTGCTCACTGGAAGGACAGATCGTGAAGCTGAGGCTCCAATACTTTGGCCACCTCATGAGAAGAGAAGACTCCCTGGAAAAGACCCTGGTGTTGGGAAAGATGGAGGGCACAAGGAGAAGGGGACGACAGACGACAAGATGGTTGGACAGTGTTCTCGAAGCTACGAACATGAGTTTGACCAAACTGCGGGAGGCAGTGGAAGACAGGAGTGCCTGGCATGCTCTGGTCCATGGGGTCAGGAAGAGTCGGACACAACTAAATGACTAAATAACAACAACAACATTTTATTATTGTTCCACACTCTAAAGCAGTGCTGAAATTCCATTCCCTCCTGCAAATTTTCTCCCTCTGAAAAAAGAAAAGAGGCTGATTTCCTGCTGATTTTCTGGGAGTGGTGTAATTTCTCCATTATTCAGAAGAGGGAGTTGGTGCTTGCCTTACTGGGTTTTGCTAGGAAGTCTGGCTGGTTGGAAGCTTCTGGCTGACCACGAGACCTGTGCATTATCTCTTTCTAAATCAGGCTCGTTTGGATGGATTTGGCCATTGGTTGAGATGAGTTGAGACAGTCATGGATCACTGGAGTTCAGGTTCAGTGGCCCAGACTGATCAGGAAGGAGAGGCAGGCATCAGAAGGGAAAACCCACAGAAACACCCAGAGCTGCCTCTCTGCTGCAACTTCCCAGGCAAGAGCTTCATTCTCCTTCATGCCTGATGCACTACCACACAGGATCACTGCCTTTTCTCAACAGCTGTTGAGCTGAGACACCTATCCTGCAAGCTGCAGACCCACCCAGTCATAAGGGGTTTTTTTTTAAAAAAAACACACCCTAATTAAAAATTACCCTGCCTCCTAAGCTAATTTGAGACTATATATTGTTATGGCTTGTAGAAGTCAACTGGCCCATAGACTTGTAGAAGTCAACTGGCTCAACCTGTTAGATTTGGGTTCACCATCTGTTGTCGGGAGGCAGGTGACACTTTGGTCTAAACCCCCGAGCCTCTTGGACTTGCTGATCGTAAGGTTGGCGGTTCGAATCCGCATGATGGGGTGACCCAAATGTACATTGGTGTGACTCAAATGGGGGTAAAATTAGTCAATAACTGAGAACAGGGTCAAAATTCTTGGGATTACGTTAACTCCCAAGAGTATTGATCTTTTTCAAAACAATTATGTACCGACATGGAATAAGATCAGGAGAGACCTGGAGGTGTGGGGGAGAATGAAGCCATCTTTTGGGGGAAGAACTGCAACGATAAAGATGAGCGTGTTACCAAAAATGTTGTTTTTATTTCAATCAATACCAATAATTAAAGAAGTGACAATATTTAAAGAATGGCAAAGAATAATTTCAAGATATATCTGGCAGGGCAAAAAGCCAAGAATAAAGTTTAAGATATTAACAGATGTAAGAGATAGAGGAGGCTTTGCCCTGCCAGATTTAAAGTTATATTTTGAGGCGGCATGTCTTTGCTGGGTAAAAGAATGGATAAACTTAGAAAATACGGAATTGTTGGATTTAGAAGGTTATGATAATAGATTTGGTTGGCACGCATATTTATGGTATGAGGAAAAAAAGAGTGCATAAAGGTTTTGAAAACCACATCTTTAGAGGTCCGTTGATTGAAGTATGGAATAGGTACAAAAATTTATTAGAGTTTAAAACTCCTTATTGGCTGTCACCATTGGAGGTAATGAGTGTCAAGAAGATCAATATGACTGGGAGATGGATTACATATGAGAATTTAATAGTTAAAGAAGGAAATAAATGGAAACTGAAACCATATGAGGAAGTTAAAGAATATGTGAATGATTGGTTACATTATTTCCAGCTGAATGCGATGTTTAAAAAAGAGCTGTTAGAAAGAGGTTTTCAAGAAGAAAAATCTAGGTTTCATAAAGAGATTTTGAATGATGATGTAAAAATTTTATCTAAAATGTATAAATTATTACTTGAGTGGCATACAAAGGATGAAGAAGTTGAAGTTGCTATGATTCAATGGGCCAAAGATTTTGGTTATAATATAAAATTTGATGATTGGATAAGATTGTGGAAAGAAGGAATGAAATTTACTGCATGTACTACAATAAAAGAAAATGTCATTAAAATGATATATAGATGGTATGTAACACCAGTAAAACTGGGGAAGATGTATAAAGTTAGTAATAAATGTTGGAAATGTCAAGAGAAAGAAGGAACATCTTATCATATGTGGTGGGAATGTATAAAAAAATATATATGTTGAAATATACTTTTGTTAAGAAGCCAGAAACTTTTTTGTTAGGAATATTAAGGAATGATATTAAGAAGAAGGATGAAAAGTTATTTTTATATGCAGTAACAGCAGCTAGAATTTTGGTGGCCCAAAAATGGAAACAGGAAGAAATACCGACGAAAGAAGAATGGAGAATGAAGTTGATGGAATACGCAGAATTGGACAAATTAACGGGGAGAATTTGGAACCGATGAGACCAGAGATTTACCGAGGACTGGAATAAATTTACAGAGTATATTAAAAATTTATGTGAAGAACAATTAACGTTTGTAGGTTTTCAAGAAGTTCTGTGATAATAACTGATAGAAATATTGTTTTATAAGATTTGATAAGATTAAGAGTGTTAAAAGGCAATATAGATTGAAGAAATGTGAATAATAGTTATAAGATGAAAATTCCCAGATATGCTGAGGGAAGTCCAAAAAGTAAAGAGAATATAATTGGATGTAAATTTCAGATGGAATGTTTTTTCTGTTGTTGTTGAAAATTTGATAAATAATTTTTTTAAAAAAGAGAGAGAATAGGGTCAAAATTCTCTGCCTGCACCAAAGCCTGAACAAATTCCAGAGATCCCAAATAGAAGAATGGTGGCTTGTTAATATGCTACTAATAAATACTATTCTGGAAAGAAAACTGAGCAATTTGGAAGCCCCCAAATCCAGATGGGTGAAGATTTTCCTACATATCCCTAGGGAAGTTCATTTGGGTAACATCCTGCTCATCCCAATTATATGCTCAGTCTAACCTCTACCTAATTTGCATCTCCCACTGGAATATGACTTGCAGCCACTGTCTCTTTTTATTGTCCATAAGGGCACGTTTGGCAATGTGAACTCTTTGAACACTTGCACAGTCACCTATGAGTCCTACAATAAAAGTTGTACAAGACAAGCAAGTAGAAAGAGCTTGGAACCTAACTTTCAATTGAAAATATTCCCTTTAGGGTTTTTTTAAATGGTTGATTCTTTGTGAAATGGACCTTAGCCTAGGTAATAAAACAGTTTGTTTTGAATTACTTGGAAAATGTTGGCATATTGCTCTTTCTGCATAGAAGTATATTGCATTCAACAGCAGATTGGAGATCAGAAGCAAAATAATGGCACCCAGTTGCATTTTTGACTGATTGTTTATGACAATTACTTCAAATAAATAGTTGCGTCTCGAAACCTGAGACACAGCTGGAAGCCAAATTAAACTGAAGGACAGCTTGCTGCCATCTCCGGATATATGTTATTCCCCATTTCCTACTGAAACTGCCTTTATCATTTTAATCTATGTAATATTTTCTGCTATTACGAATTTATCAAGCAGATTATTATTATTCATCTGTGTGGCACGCATAATTATAATCAATTTACTGAGGGCTCGTTTTGCTGTTTTCCTTAATGTGGCTCCTGTGGTTTCGAATAAATCTGATGGAAATGAGAGAAGGAAGAGTGAAAAATCCTTAACCCTGCAAGAACAATGGTCATCCCAGATGCTGCCTGAACAAAATATTGAAACCTCCATGTGACATGTAGTCCACACGTTCTGCGGAACATGCAGATTTTGCTTTTGTGAATTTAAGTGAAATAGGATGTTTTCCACCAAATGAAATAATGCTCTCTGTATGAGGTCTATATGATCCTGGTGGTTCAATAGGGTCAAGTTTTCAAACTGGCTATAGGCTCGGCCAGCTTCTACAAGTAGACACATACTTGGGTGTGCAGGCAGACCGGCTGAAGAACCTGAATCAGTTCTAAAAACCCCAACAAAATGATTCAGATTGCATTGAATCGTCAATTCTCTCTCTTTTTTAAAAATACTATTTTATTCTTTTTTCCACATAGAAAGTTACATTTGTTACTCAACAATTATACCCGAGTTCAACAAACTAGTGACTTCCCTCTCACCCAACACCAATGTTTATAACCCAGATTGTATATAATTGCATTTTAAGGTTCTATGTTATCTAACTTCATCCTCTCTAATGTGTTTCTTACTATGGTCTGCTATTTTTGTACACTTCAAACCCTGCTGTACGGGAAATAACTTTTTAGATAGACTAGAAAAGGTCTCCAGTCTTTTTGAAAAAATTCTAAATTTATGACTTTTATCGGTGCCATCAATTTTGCCATCTCTGCACATTCCAAGATTTTCATCGGCCATTCTTTCTTTGAGGGTGGTCTTTACGCTTTCCATTTCTGTGCATAGAGAATCCTTGCCGCTGTAGTCACATACATAAATACCGTTGAGGCTTTTTTTGGGATTTCTCTATCTAGTATCCCCAGCAGGAAGAATTCTGTCCTCTTGGGAAAAGTCACTTTAATTTTTTTTCTTAATTTTATTATATGTCATGTCCCAGAAGTTCTCCCTGCAGGCAGTGGTGAAGGAAGGCTCTCCAACACCCAGTGCAGGATGTTGAGGAACAGGGCAAAATGCCCAACAGCAGATGCACGGCACCGATACAGATGGCGCTTAAGCGGTGCCCATACCAATGGCACACATGCAGTGCTAATATAGACAGCGCACAAGCAATGCCCATAATGATGGCGCCCGCCCGCCCTCGGCCGCCCTACAGTGAGTGTAGCACTCGGCCACCCACCATTTTGTCACACACACCCCAGAGGGACACCTGGGGCAGACTACCCCCGCCCCCCTTCCTACACCCCTGCCTGCAGGTCCACCACATATGTTAAAATGACAGCTCACGGTCCTTACATTTCCAACATTTGCTTGATGCATTTTGTACATTTGAGCTAGCTTCTTTGGGGTTAAATACCATCTATATGGTATTCCTGCCAACCTAGCAGTTCAAAAGCACGTCAAAGTGCAAGTAGATAAATAGGTACCACTCTGGCGGGAAGGTAAATGGCGTTTCCGTGCGCTGCTCTGGTTCACCAGAAGCGGCTTAGTCATGCTGGCCACATGACCTGGAAACTGTACGCCAATAAAGCGAGATGAGCGCTGCAACACCAGAGTCAGCCATGACTGGATCTAATGATTAGGGGTCCCTTTACCTTTTTACCATCTATATATCATCTTGATCCCCCCCCCGTCCCCCTGAGACGCATTGTCTCTTGAGATAGATGGATGCCAACAGTAACATGATTATTTTACTATAATGCCCATCATCTTCCTGATCCTTTTGGTTGCCCTTGAGAAGCAGCACCAGGTCTTTCAGAACACCAAAGTCCAGGGAAAAATTCAGGTTATGAGAATTTCAGGTGTATATCTCAATAGGTTTACAGTATGCCATATAACAAGGTTGGAGTGCAACTCCCATCTGCTGCAGCTAGCCTGACCAATGGTCAAAGGTGATGTGAGTCCAACAGGTTCTGGAGGGTATCATGTTGGCCAGCCAATAATATGATATTATTAATGCAACAATTTTGATATAGTCAGCACTATAATGTCCCACCTTCATTCATTTTTTTTTTTTTTTTTTTGCAGTGGCACAACCAGGATGGAATTTATTTCAAACATTCTGTTTCTCTCCTTTTGCCTTAGAAAGGAAAGAACTAGAGGTTCAAAAAAAAAATGAAACCAGTAATTATAAAGGGAACACTTTATCCTAAAGAAAACAGCAGGGGAGCCCTTTGATTATTTATTGAAGATACTTTTTAAGTGGGTAGCACTTTGATCATGAATGCCCATTTTCAAAGAATCCCTAACCCTATTCAGGAATGAGGAAGTGTGGGAACTGTGAAGCGACATTAAGCAACTCATGGCTTCCTTTTATATAACAGCAATGAGCTCTTTGGTGCCTGTTCATGAACCAAGAAAAGATGAGATATCATTGTAGCCTCAAGCAATGCCTGAGAAACATTTTTAATGGCCACATGAATTTAAGTGTGATCTACATTTAAAAAGACAAGGACTTTCTCTATAGGTGATTGAATATGAATGTTACCTTATTAGGGTCTCCCAAGAGGTGTCTGGCAAGCTCTCAGATGTCCACTCACTGTTTGTACAATGTCATCCTAGAAACAACATCTATTTATGTCCCCTTTCTCCTTTCTTTGCCCAAATGAACTGGAGCTCTCCTGGGTCTCCAGAACCGGAGAAAGGCATTCTGCATGAAAACGTATATCCATGCCTGGAAGCTAATCCTTTTAAGATTCTCAGTGCCCTCAATTCTGTCGATGGTGCTCAGTTTTAGATGGAGAGGGGCACAGTTCTTTCCCCATGAAATCCAAAGGACAAAAGACAACTGAAACAGGATTAGAAATCTCACATTGGTCCATAAAGGTTAGCTGCCGTATAGCTTACATGCCATGCCTGACTGATTTATTTATTTTTTAAAAGTCTTGAAGGAAGGCAGGTTTCTTGTCAAAGCTGTTTACCGCAGGGAAGCCAAAACTACTGTGATGTGACCAGAAGCCTTTTTAGGTATAATAGGAGAAGTGATACCAAAAGAAGACAAGAGACTGCTCATGTACACAACGACAGCAGCGAGAATGCTTCTAGCCCAGAGATGGAAGGAGGGAGAAGAATGGCAGACCAAGTTAATGGAATATGCAGAGATGGCGAGACTGAGGGAAAAGATCAGAAAGGTCCCTGCTCCGTATAATTCATTCATTTAGTAACAAACTACTCAGCAAGTGAAAGAGAAGGAGCTTTCAGATATATTCCAGGGCTCTACACAAACGAAGATCCTGGCAGTTGTCTATAGTTTCCCTCACTCATATTAGCCTCTGTTAGAAGTCCCATCTCCATGAGTCAATTTACAATGAATTAAAGAAAATCTTCAGATATACCTTCCCTAAAAAGCCGGAAGCTTTTGTGCTAGGCTTGATGGGAAATGAGATTATGAAGGTAGATCAAATTTTGTACGCCACAGCTGCCACGAGGACTTTGTTGGCCCAAAAATGGAAATCACAAGAAATACCCACTATTGCGGAGTGGCAGGCAAAGATGATGGATTTTGCTGAGTTGGCCAAACTGACTTGCAGGATCCGAGATCAGGACGATCAGAAATTCCAGAAAAACTGGAGTAAATTTATGGTATACTTAAATGAGAATTGTAAAAATTTAAAGAACTAGCAGGATTGAAGTAACTCCTGCAATGTAGATAAGATGTTAAGATGTAAAGAGCTAAAATATGTGACTGGATTCAATAAGGGATATCAGAGGGAGGGAAGTCACAGAGCAAAAAGGTTTACATGCTGATTAATATATTGTTTAAAGAAATGTATAAAGAAAATAATAAAAATTTATGGGGGGGGGGGAGAAGTCCCATCTCCATGGGAAGATGGGAAGATTTTGTAATGTCAGGCACTCAGTGGAACAAAAAGTTCTGGACCTTGCCATGTAAAGCACTGAGCAAGTATTAGAATTTGCCTCTTACAAATGGGAAGCAGGCCCTATAAAGTACCTCGGAGAAGGGGAATGCTTCCAAGGAAATGTTTCCCCTTCTAGTCTAGCTCAAACTTGAACAACCCAAAGCCTGAACCCACCAAACAGTACACATGTCATCCTTCGTGGCCTACTATTTGTTTGATGGTCTGAAACAAGAATTCACTGGGAAGAGGGACTGGCTGCCAACCCACTCTGAGAACTGTAAATCTTTGGGGGGAATGGGGGGGTTTATGAATTTGACCGGGGGCCATGGCTGTGCTTTAAATGTATAGTGTGAATGTGGCCTGAATTTAAAGCAACAAAACCCATTCACTTTCTTGAGGTATTTGTTTGTTTATGAGATTTGTACTCTGTCCTTTAACAGAATTTGAAAGGCTCCGTAAGGTTTAATTTCTTACAATTGAGGGGATGGTAATAGTTTGGTGCAGTCAACCCAAGGAGGATGGGCAATAACTGTACATCTAACCTTATGGATGTGCAGGTCACACAATATGAGCAGAGAACTAGGACCCGTGAAGAATATTCTCTAAGGCCACTCCCAAACTTGGGTCTCCTACAGCTTTAGAACTACAATCCCCATCATCCCTGACCACTGGTCTTGCTAGCTAGGGTTGATGGGAGTTGTAGTTCAACAACAGCTGGAGGCCCCAGTTTGGGAAACACTGCCTCTGAACTATGGCTAAATCTGGTAAACAGCTATTATGAAACCATCAGGGTGTGTGTTTTCCAGAGAAATAGATGAACTGCGCCCTGCTTTGTTTCCTTAGATAGCAAAATGGTTCCACTACGAACTACATGCCAGACTGTGGGTGGCCTACACAGTCACCCAGCCTATATGAAATGTAATGAAAATGTGTATTTGTGGTGGGAAAACATGGTTGAATAACTTGTTCCCACTGGTGTCAGCTGCCTATTCTTGCCAGTCATTCTTACAGCCTAAGTTACTGTTTACAATTTCCAAGAGCTTCTGTGAGTGGCAGCAAATGGCAAAGCTTGCCAGCAGGGACAGAGCTTGATTTCAAGCAAGGTTTTATTTTATTCTTCAAATAGTTGTATAGATTTTTTGATTTATTTTTTTTTTACTCATCTATAAAATGTCACAAGGCAAAAAAAGGACTTCAGTGCTTAGAAACTGCTTGGGCTTTCCAAAATTTACATTTTGCTCCCTGACCTCTGGTGATGCACATGCCTTTTCAAATACCCAGCCTGCTCAGCTGTAAATGGAGACTCTGACCCATGCAGGCAATCAAAGATTCATGGCTTCACTCCCTCCTGCACTGTGGACTGCAGAAACTGGTGCTCTCTTGATGGTCTTGGACTTAGGATGCTCAAAAGCCCACAGTGACTTTCCTCTCCAGCTGTCTTCCTGAAAGCTCATGTGAGTGAAAGGCTACAAAGAGCACAAGCCAAAAAGCTAAAGGTCACTGCTACTAGGGCTAGAATGATATTTTATGAATGACTTGAAGCTGCTACTGAAAACAGCATCCTAACGTCAAGACTTCCTCCTTCTGAATGGATGCAATCCAGAGCCCAAGGGCAGGACAGATCTGTGCTTTGATGTATGACCTGCACTCCGAAGAACTACCAGCCTCAAAGTTCCTTGCGCATAAGCAGCACAGATGGACAGCTCTTGAAAGCAGCAAACCAGGACCTTGATCCGGGAGACAGTGGAAGCCAGGCCAAATATATATGTAAGCAAAAGTCTAGTTCCCATTTACACACATGCCATACTGACATGTCTACAAATTAGATGGCCAGAAATGTAAGGAGGGTGAAGAGAACCAAAAGAAGCCAAAGAGCATTAATTAATCCTCCCATGTTAGTTAGGGGTTTTGTTTTTTCAAAACAGACAATGACTTCCTTCAGTCTGATTTAGGCAAAGCTGCTAACCATGGATGCAGACGTAAAGAAGAAGAAGAAGAAGAAGAAGAAGAAGAAGAAGAAGAAGAAGAAGAAGAAGAAGAATTTTATTATTATCTATACCCCACACATCTGGGCAGCTTACAGTACATAAAAAATTATAAAACATCAGACATTAACAATCTCCCAATACAGGACTGTCTTCAGATGTCTTCTAAAAGTCAGATAGTTGTTTATTTCCTTGACATCTGATGGGAGGGCGTTCCACAGGGTGGACGCCACAACCAAGAAGGCCCTCTGCCTGGTTCCCTGTAATTTCTCTTCTCGCAGGGAGGGAACCACCAGAAGGCCCTCGGTGCTGGACCTCAGTGTCCGGGTAGAACAATGGGGGTGGAGACGCTCCCTCAGGTATACTGGGCTGAGGCTGTTTAGGCCTTTAAAGGTCAGCACCAGCACTTTGAATTGTGCTCAGAAATGTACTGGGAGCCAATGTAAGTCTTTCAGGACTAGTGTTATATGGTCTTGGCAGCCACTTCCAGTCACCAGTATAGCTGCCACATTCTGGATTAGTTGTACTTTCCAAGTCACCTTCAAAGGTAGCCCCACGTAGAGCGCATTGCAGTAGTCAAGCGGGAGATAACTAGACATGCACCACTCTGGCAAGAAAGTCTGCGGGAAGGTAGGGTCTAAGCCTGCATACCAGATGGAGCTGGTAGACAGCTGTCCTGGACAAAGAATTGACCTGTACTTCCATGGACAGCTGTGAATCCAAAATAACTCCTAGGCTGTGCACCTGGTCCTTCAGGGGCAAGTTACCCCATTCAGGATCGGAGAGTCCTCCACACCTGTACTTCTGTCTTGTCAGGATTCAACCTCAATCTGTTAGCCGCCATCCATCCTCCAACCGCCTCCAGATACTCACACAGGACCTTCACCGCCTTCACTGGTTCTGATTTAAAAGAGAGGTGGAGCTGGGTATCATCCGCATATTGATGAACACCCAATCCTAACCCCCTGATTACCTCTCCCAGCAGCTTCATGTTAAAAAGCAAGGGGGAGATGACGGAACCCTGAGGCACCCCACAAGTGAGAGGCCAGGGGTCTGAACACTCATCCCCCCTACTTTCTGAACATGGCCGAGGAGGAAAGAGCGGAACCACTTTATAACAGTGCCCTCAGCTCCTCTAGATGGTTCAGAAGGATGTCATGGTCGATGGTATCAAAGGCCGCTGAGAGATCCTGCAGAACTAGGAAAAAGCTTTCACCTTTGTCCATAGCCTGCCGGAGATCATTGACCAGCGCGACCCAGGCAGTTTCAGTCCCATGAAGAGGCCTGAATCCCGATTGGAAGAGATCCAAATGGCCCTCATCCTCCAGGAGTGCCTGGAGTTGTTCAGCTACCACCCGCTCAATCCTCTTAGAGAATATGGCTATAGTGTGAATGTCTCCTAATATTTTGCCTAATATACACCATTTCCGCCAATACATTGTAAATGTGTATATTATTTTCACTAATATATGCATTTATTTGTACACTTTACTCTTGTGCATACATTTTCAGACACATTACTCTGCTAGAATACTGCATTGAAAAATTAAGAGAAGTGTGTTTGTTTGTTTTTTAAGGATGGCTGTATTTCAGTTCATGCATTATTTTGGAAGGCATGAGAAAATGAGTTGAGTTCACCTTTAAAAGCCAAGTGAACGGATTTTCTTCCCCACTCCTAAGTATATGTGATATTGCTGTCAGAACCAAAGCATGTTTGCTAGGAAATTCTCAAAATGCTGACATTTTGTGTGTGTGTAAGTGTTTGGTACTTTCTAGAGTTTTAAAGATAATTGTAGATGTTTAGGCATGTTACGGGAATAGCAGCATAAACCTCCAGTAAGTTTAGATGGGACTTTTCTGCACAATAAAGTTAACAACAGGAACCAGTAACTAATACAGTCACTGCAGGACACCTGCCATAAGGGTCATATGTATGTAAATGATAGAATCAGAGCTTCTAACTCAGTGCCATTAGTGTTTGAAGAAACTTGGTTGCACTGCAACTCAAACAGAAAATTAATATCAGCTGGAAATGCAAAATAAAAAAGTGAAATTATACCTTCCAACCCCCAATTATGGCTGAATGGATGAAACAAATTAATCCCATTATAGTGCTTAGCATTTTTTAAATGCAACACACTGTAATTTATTTACCCTAATTTTAATCAATGATAGAGCAGCTGTTAAGTTCAGCACAGTACAAACTATTTTCAACAGCAAGAAAGAAACACATGTGACTGTGGGCTACATTGTTGAAATACGCTTATTTCTTCAGTTGTTCAGCCAGCCTGCTTATATAGAGCTCCAGTACAGCGTAACTGTAACAACTTTCTGTAACTATCCAATCACCGAACGTCACTTTCGATCCCTTATTTGCATATGTGGACCTGAACTATCTACAGTATCCCCCCGCTGGCCCAGGGTGAGAACTTCAGTACATAACAGTTATCTTCAGAGTAAGAAGGAAGAACAAAAAAGGGGGAATAACCTGCAGGAACTCTCCAAGTGTTTATTCAAACAATAAGCACATTGTGTGTTTTATGTGCATCTCTTTAAGTGGGAGAAAACCAATATAATCTTGCCATTTTCTCACTTGAGAAATTTCCTCTACCATGCTGGTTTTCAACTCTATCAAATCCACACTTCCCAAACAAAACCAAGCTATCCATCAAACTTCACATTTCTCTGAATTTTGTGATACAGCTCTCCCAGCAAAAAAAACAACAAAAAAAACCCCACAACCCTAAAAGACTGTACAGTAACGAGTTGATAATGGAAAAGTGTGTGCAAAAAATGCATATTAAAGTAGACCTATTGAAATTGATTGAATTAACTTAATCATATTAATTCATTTCAGTGGGCCCATTCGGAGTAAAAGTCAGTTGAATACTACTCAGCGAAAGTATGGAGGCAACCTCACCCCTAATTTCACGTATACATTCATGTGATCTGAATTAGCAATAACTGACTGAGAAAAAGCACTTAGAGTCATAGTAGAGAGCTCAAATGAAAATGCTGACCCAAGGTTCAAAGTTGTTTAAAAATTTAAATTCATTGTTAGGAATCATTAGGGAAGGAGTTGAAAATAGAACTGCCAATAACATCATGCACTTGGAATTCTGTGTTTATTTATTTATTTATTACAGCAAGCACTTGGG
This sequence comes from Podarcis vaucheri, assembly GCF_965113315.1. Classification (NCBI taxonomy): domain Eukaryota; kingdom Metazoa; phylum Chordata; class Lepidosauria; order Squamata; family Lacertidae; genus Podarcis; species Podarcis vaucheri. The sequence goes on along the minus strand of NC_138755.1, from coordinate 18,430,955 downwards.
GATAATTGTTGCACTCTCTTTTATTGTTCACATGTGTCTGAATACAGTAAAACTACCTGGAGGGCTGCCCATGGCTGATTTAGTCAGTAAACACATAATACAATGAAATGAATATATTATCCCATTATCAAACCCAGGTCATATAGCTCCCTCAAATCAGGGTTAGTGGAGAAAAACTGATTTACACAAATAGTCCCAAAAGCATGGATAACTTTCTGTGAATGGGTGGTGGGGTGGAATTCCTGTGTCCCTGACTCCAGAAATATCATGCATTCCTATGTTGTTATAAGCACAAGCGTTATTGGCCTTTGGTGAAAAGAAAGCTGTGCGTCTCCAGGTCTTTCATGTAAAGTGGCACAGTCAGTTGCTAATTACTCTGTCACTAGCTGTAACTAATGCCCATCATGCTTGTTAGTTGCTGATTGCTTTTTTGAGACTCAATTCAGTGTCCTGTCAGGCAAAATTATTGTGGCAATGTAGCAAAACTAATTAGGCGATGATGACCTCCGTGCTGGGCAGCTATCTCTGGTGTCAGCTTGAGTTTTGCTTGGACTTCTTTTTCTTTCCCTGAAAGCAATGGCATTCAAATTTATTTACACTTGTGCGAGCCACGGCATGGTTACATTTTATTGAGGAGGACAGGAGTATAATGATGATGTCATAAAAGCCACTCCAATAAGGTTATCATTGTCATTAGTAACCAATGTGAAATATGCTTTTGACACACCCAAGTCCTTCCCAAGTACTATATAATTTCATCTCAATGATTTTCACAGCAACTCTGTGAGGTTGGCTACTGAAGTTTAATGAATGAAAAACAGAGAGAGAGAGAGAGAGAGAGAGAGAGAGAGAGAGAGAGAGAGAGAGAATGAGAGAATTAATGGGTCCAAGGCCACCCATTGAGAGGACACAGGTAAGGGCTTTGAACTCAAGACTAAGTCCAACCCTCTATGCACTTAACCTGTTGATTATTCTGATATTTAAATGGAAGTACTGTATATGAATTCACCAGACTTCATTTTCCCCACAACTGGGAAATAGCCACTGTGAATATATACTAAAGGCCTCTTGCTGTTAGGACTTGCTATATCAATGATATAATTGGCAAATCAGTCTAGTTGATTGATCTAGTTTTTCTTAAAGTCACAGGAAAACAGAGGAGAATATGTGGTTCATCTGTTAGATAAGTAGGACAAGAAACCTTTATAGGACAAAGCTTAAAATTGTGTCCAAAAGACTGTAAGTGAGTGATGTGGGTGTTCTCTGGTTCACTCTTTCATTTGCAGAAGACTTTTACCATGCTTCGAAACACTTGTTGATGTTGTTGTATAGTAGTTTAGTCGTGTCTGACTCTTTGTGACCCCATGGACCAGAGCACGCCAGGCACTTCTGTCTTCTACTGCCTCCCACAGTTTAGTCAAACTCATGCTGGTAGCTTTGAGAATACTATCCAACCATCTTGTCTTCTGTCGTCCCCTTCTCCTAGTGCCCTCCATCTTTCCCAACATCAGGTGCTTTTCCAGGAAGTCTTCTTTTCTCATCAGGTGGCCAAAGTATTGGAGTCTCAGCTTCAGGATCTGTCCTTCCAGTGAGCACTCAGGGCTGATTTCCTTAAGAATGGAGAGGTTTGATCTTCTTGAGTCTCCTCCAGACCATAATTCAAAAGCATCAATTCTTCGGCGATCAGCCTTCTTTATGGTCCAGCTCTCACTTCCATACATCACTACTGGGAAAACCATAGCTTTAACTATACGGAGCTTTGTTGGCAAGGTGATGTCTCTGCTTCTTTTTCCGAAACACTAGATATCTCCAAATAATCTTTCATTGCAAATGCTTCCTCACAAGTTGTCTATGCATGTCAGAATCAATGGTCTAGTAACATGGTAACTACCACAGTCTCCTTATTTCTGAAGGTTCTCGCAATATAATGATGAAGGTTATTCTCACCCCTACTTCCTGTGTTTCTGCCTATCTCTTCAATTACTGTGGTTAGCCACTAAGACTAGGTTAAAAAAAACCTCTCTCTCGCCTTATATAATTAGTTAGCATCCCATGTGGGATAAGACTGAACGGTAGCCAAGTTTCATCCATGAGCAATTCTGCAAATAGACAGGACCTTTTTTTTTTTTTTTTGGGCAGAAATGGAATAACTGGAATAAAAATGTTAAGAATCATGATTGATTATTCTGTCAGATGTATGCCCAGAGGAATCCTAAAATAAAGGCTTTAGTCAGCAAGAGTGATCTTTGGCCTGCTAAGACATGTAAGGGCAAAGCAGCTGCAGAAGGCTATGGATCTGAATGCTCAACAATTCATCATAAGCTTGGACATGCTGAGGGGCACAACCTTTTCCTTTAATTCCAAGGCTATAAATTCTTCTAGCAGGAAACCCAAAGGGAACCTACCACATTACAGGCCCTTCAACCTGAAGACCATAATTACCTCCGTTTTACAGAACAGAACAGAAGCTAGGGCAGAACCCCTTGCCAACATCGGTTTGAAAGAGGGGTGTGGCACCCTGAGCCTTTATTCAGATTGCGTATATCTGAACAGCATATTCCCCCTCTCCTCCTGGCCTGCACTCATTTCCTAAACTGCATATTACAGAAGACATCATTACAAAAGTAGGCAGAGTATCGTAAGGCATTGCCTGGTCTACAGATGGTGAGGTCAAGTGTTTCAGCACATACATTGGGCTTGGTTTCCTTGAGATGGCCACCAGAGATAGACTTTTCTTTGTGATGCATAGTTTTATTTACGCATATATGCATGCTGAGAATAAGACAGAAGGCCTTACAGCATCGGTAGGCAAACTAAGACCCGGGGGCTGGATCTGGCCCAATTGCCTTCTAAATCCAGCCCGTGGACGGTCTGGGAATCAGCGTGTTTTTACATGAATAGAATGCGTCCTTTTATTTAAAATGTATCTCTGGGTTATTTGTGGGGCATAGGAATTCATTCATTTTTTTTCTTCAAAAAATAGTCTGCCCCCCCAAGGTCTGAGGAACAGTGGACCGGCCCCCTGCCGGATTTAGAAAGCAATTGGGCCACATCCGGCCCACGGGCCTTAGGTTGCCTAACCCTGCCCAAGACTGTTGCACAGCCCCCTGAAGATTTTCATCTAAGTTTTAGATTCTAAGACATCTCTCCCACCCGATCTGCAGCCCTTAGGAATTGGCTAGTACATCCTTGGATTTATCTGATGATTTGTGGGTTATGGATCCATCTTATGCTGCTGGCTTTTTGCTGCTTTCTTTTAGCTGAATTGTATAGCACTTAATCATAAAAACCTCTGGGTGATATGCATGCAGTATAAAATGGGCATTAAAATTATGAATAAGCTAAAAACAGTTTGGCCTAAAAATGTCAATAAAAATGGAATCAACATTAAAAAAATATAGGATTGTATTTAACTAAGTAATACTGAGAATAGACCCATTGGAATTAATGAACCTAATTTAGTCATGCCTATTAACTTTAACAGGTCTGCTCTGCATAGGACCAGCAGTGAATACCACACTTGCATTATAAAAATAAATTACAGATTGAAATACATGATAACCTGACATATCTGGGTAGGCTTACCTAAACAAAATTTTTTTTGCAAGCTGCAGTGAAAGTGCCTACCTATTGTTAATGGACAGGTCATTCCACACTAAAAGACTGACTCCATACAAGTGCAGAGGAAACTAGTAAAAACGCTAGTTCCACAGAATGAAATGTTTGAGTGGGCATATATGGAGTAAGCAATCCTTTTGTCATTTTCATTTTCATACTTAAAGGTAAAGAGACCCCTGACCATTAGGTCCAGTCACAGACGACTCTGGAGTTGTGGCGCTCATCTTGCTTTATTGGCCAAGGGAGCCGGCATACAGCTTCCAGGTCATGTGGCCAGCATGACTAAGCCACTTCCGGCGAACCAGAGCAGTACACGGAAACACCGCTTACTTAAAGGTAAAGGAACCCCTGGATGGTTAAGTCCAGTCAAAGGCGACTATGGGGTTGTGGCGCTCATCTCACTTTGTGGCTGAAGAAGCCAGCGTTTGTCCACAGACAGCTTTCCAGGTCATGTGACCAGCAGGATTAAACCGCTTCTGGCACAACGGGACACCGTGATGGAAACCAGAGTGCATGGAAAAGCCATTTACGTTCCCGCCACAGCGGTACCTATTCATCTACTTGCACTGGCGTGCTTTCAAACTGCTAGGTTTACAGGAGCTGGGACAGAGCAACGGAAGCTCACCCCGTTGTGGGGATTCGAACCGCCGACCTTCTGATTGGCAAGCCCAAGAAGCTCATTGGTTTAGACCCCAGTGCCACCCGTGTCCCTTTACCTTTATTTTCATATTTAGGACTTGGTATGACTCCTACATGGAGAAGACCCATTGAAATTAATAATAATAATAATAATAATAATAATAATAATAATAATAATAATAATATCTTATTTATATCCTGCCCATCTGGCTGGGTTTCCCCAGCCACTCTGGGCGGCATCCAACCAAATTTTAAAAACACAATACAGCATTCAGCATTGAAACTTCCCTAAACAGGGCTGCCTTCAGATATCTTCTAAAAGTCAGATCGTTGTTAATTTTCTTGACATCTGATGGGAGGGCGTCCCACAGGGCAGCTGCCTCTCCTGAGAAGGCCCTCTGCCTGGTTCCCTGTAACCTCACTTCCCACAATGAGGGGACCACCAGAAGGCCCTCGGAGCTGGACCTCAGTGTCCAGGCTGAACGATGGGGGTGGAGACGCTCCCCTAAATGTGACTAACTGAGGATCATTTGTTTCAATACATCTGCCCTGACTAAAACCTGAATACAGCCCTGTGTTTTTAATCAATGCTGTTTCTAGACTTTCAACGCGAGCCGTTTCAAAATATCAGATTCCCCCATTGCTCCAAGCTCAATGGTTGTATGAAGGTAGCGATCAAGTTTGCAGGAAGTCAACTCCATACAGCCACATCTATTCGATCCAGCTCCTGCCTGTTAATCTGGAGCCGATCACACTCCTTGTCTCCCATCATCCTTTTATCTGGTCACTGTGATAATAAGGCTGCTCGGACGCCAGAGGTATTGACTCTTCGCCAGGGCATGCTGTTCACATGAATTGGCTCTAGTAGGAAGGGAGGACAACTTCGCGGCTGGTGAGTTGGACAAAACAGAGACTGGAGAGGTGGGTCATTAATTGTTGAGAGAGATTAATAGCTTCATTGATTTTTAAGGCCGGGAGGGACCAAGATCATTCTGCAGTCTTCTCTCCCAGAACTTCCAGGAAAAAAATTGCTCTTCTCTGCCTTCCTGCTTGTTACCGAACTGGCCAGGATCAGAAACACCAGCATGTTGAAAGGAAGAACAGAACGGAGGGAAGGTAACCTTCACATGAAGCCAGGCAAATTGCCTGGTTTTTACATTCTTTATTCTCCTTGCATTACATTCTTCGTTTTGGGCAATCATCCTACATTTTATAGGGTCAACGTTCCACACTTGGTCTTCAGTTGCAAGAAAAGTGTGGTAGGTGAAGAGATCAAATTAAAATGAAAGTTATCGTAGGGACCTGTAATAATGTTAATAAAAGTTTTTTACGATAAAAGCCTATAATTATCACTCTTTAGTTTCCCCCCGCATAAGTTATAAAGTTCTAATTTACAAGAACTGCTGTTCCACATAGCAGGTCAAAAGCAGTGCTCTAATGCTAAATGAGATTTCAGCTTCCTGCACATTAGAGCAATTTCCATAACACAAGTTGCTGCTAAAGACCCGGTGGCTTGGTGGGAAAAGATAGCCTAATTCCTTTCATTAGAAGCCTCACTCAGTTCAGGGTAAGAGAGCTTTGATGATCCTCTCAGTGGTGTTGAAGGGTGTTGGACTGGTTGAATTTAATTTACCAGGTGAGTAATCTTCCTAGGAACCAGAGGTTAGATCCAATTAAAGGAAGTTAAATTGTTAAAACTCATAAAAGCCTTTATTACATCCATTTTCTCTCTCTCTTCCCCAGATATTCAAATTGGTCACAGATGCAAAGTTACCATAGAGAGGGGATAGGGGGTGGGCCAATTTCTTGATTTAACATTTTCTCAGTTTGTCATGGTTTCAAATCTTAAATTCAGTTTGCTACATTTCTGCATCAGTTTGTGATTTATTTATTTTCACGAAATATTGCCAGCATTTTCGTGTGCATTTTCCCTAACATAAACTTTTTGTATGCAATTTTGCCTGATTTACACATTTTTTTTCCAAGCAATCGCCACTAATATAATGTATTTTATGTTATTTTAACTAGTATGTGCATTTTTATTATTAGGGATGCTCATCAGAGTTCTGTGTGTGGCCCAGGTAATGAGCTGAAATAGGTGTGATTCAGGGGCTCTCTACAAGTCAAAGCATGATTTCAGTGTCTCCTCCCAAGTCAGTCAGGAACCACAAAATCTCATGTCCAGGGCCGGATTTCAGTTTGATGAGGCCCTAAGCTCCTGAAGGTAATGGGGCCCTTTATGTGTCCAGCTGTCCTTTGTCAGCAACAAATTGTTGCTGGTTTTTTGTGTGTATGTTGAATAAAATCTATATGGTAATTTATGAACCTAATAGGTATCCAAAGCCATTTGCACATAACAAAATATGTATTTTATCAAAGTAATTGTTGAACTGAAATACAACTAAGAAATATATTAATAGTGAAATACAATTAAGAAGAAGTACATTAATAATGAAATAATTATTAAGCTCTAACTTGTTTTTTATATTTTGGAAATGTACATCCAGGTTTTTTTTCTTTGATTTTTTGGGGGTCCCCCAAGAGAGTGGGGCCCTAAGCTATAGCTTGTTTAGCTTATATGTAAATCCGGCACTGCTCATGTCTCTTTGTTTTTCCTTATCCCTTTGTTTCTCTAGGTCTGTGAGTTCAGAAGAAGCAGAGATGTGCCTCTCTTAGCCACCTATTAATGATCTTAACATAAGAAAGAACAGTGTGTGCCTTCAGTCCATACTCACGGTCCTTACCACCTCATTTTTGGTTTCCCCTTCTCTTAAACTTGTGGCTCAAAATGCGAATCATGGACAATGTTCCCAGCACCCAACACTGACTTTTAAAACAATTAGTATCCAAGGGAGCCATATGAGAGCAACCTCCAATAGGGATATATCAGTCTTGTAAATAAGCTCAGTATTCTGCAAACAAACAAACAAACAAACAAACAAACAGCCTGCTAAAAGTACTCTGCATTTTCATGCTTTGTTGTTGTTTAGTCGTTTAGCCGTGTCCGACTCTTCATGACCCCATGGACCAGAGCACGCCAGACACTCCTGTCTTCCACTGCCTCCCGCAGTTTGGTCAAACTCATGTTGGTAGCTTCAAGAACACTGTCCAACCATCTCGTCCTCTGTCGTCCCCTTCTCCTTGTGCCCTCCATCTTTCCCAACATCAGGGTCTTTTCATGCTTATTTTGAAGAAAAGTAGTTTGCACTGAAATTGAGCTGGGTGGTGGAGGAGAGACAGAGCAATACACCCCTTTTCATCAGCCAGCTTATTCACCTGTATGAAATTCCCACGTGTATGAAATTCCCAGTCACCTATGGCTACAAAAATCCAAGACTGAGGCATTTGATTGATCTGTGGGGATCTCAGTGTTCTATGTTTCACCCTTTCGGAATTCTGATTTGACTGGGATAAGTTCTAAAATTAATTCTGGAATTGTAGCATTTGTGTTTAAAAATTGCTATGTGTGTCCAAAACCTGAATCTTGGGCCCAGTTTATGGAAATAATATTGTTATTATTATTATTATTATTATTATTATTATTATTATTATTATTATTACCCTGCCCATCTTGCTGCCCATCTTCCCCAGCCACTCTGGGCAGCTTCCAGCAAAATATAAAAACATAATAAAACATCAATCATTAAGAAAAAAAAAACAGATTTTCTTGGCTGATAATCTATTTTTATTTGTTTATTGTAAGCTTCAGGTTGGAAAGGCAGTGGGCCTCCACAGCAAATGCAATCTGCACCATATTGGCCCAGGTGATTTCAGAGTCTGCTGAGTATCCTCTAGAGCCAGCTGCAAGATGAATGGGCTGCCAAGATGTAGCTAGTTTCCCCCACCACCCAGGCCTGCACACACAGGCATTCGGTTAGTAACTCTAGAAACATAAAATCCTATAGACATCTTTGGATGGAAAAGTGAAAAGGTAAAATCAATGGGGCAATAAAAACAGCCATGTCTTTTCGTCACATTTTATGACCTCATCACAAAGGAGATCCTCTGGGTTATCATTCTTTGCATTACACTGATAATGGACTGGGCTTGATAAGCTTACTCTATCGCATTATCTTTTGAACTGGTATATTTTACAGTATAGCTCTGTAACGGTCTTTTGTTGTTGTAATGAAATCTATAAGTTTGATGCCATTAGAAAGCTATATAAAGTCTGCAGTGCCAAGGTCAGTCCAGGGTTTTTTGCCTAGTAATGATCATACTGTACAAACAAATAGTTGCACTACCATTTCGATTCAACACCACATTTTGCCTAAACAGAACTTTCAGAGGGAATGTAGAAGTTCCTTCCTCAGCAGAACATCTGAGAAATACTGGAGAATCAAAAAGATAACCACTGTTTTTTCCAGGGATGTTGTGTACTTCTTTGAACTAGGGGGGGGGGTATTTTAGGCTAAGCTGGGCAGTTGGTTCAGTGCAGATGTCATCTGTCTTTCATCCCCACATAGTTATACTGGTGGGAAATCAAGGCTGTTGACTCTCCTGTCACTAGATGAAATTGATAAGGAATGGGACCAGAGTTGCCATTGATGCTTTGCCTAAAGCAACATTTCAAGGTGAGCTTAGAGGTTCCTACCTGGGACAAACCTTGAAGGGATTTCAAAGGAAACCCCAAAGTCATAGGATAAGACTTGTGGAATTTCTTGGGTGATTGCTGCTAGGGACGAGCAGATACGTCTGCTGCTGGCGTGTGTCGTTTGTTTTGTTTAGTCTATTCAGTCCCATTATGGCATGATTCTGAATTTTTCAACAAGTGCACCTTGAAAAACATTTAAATAAAAGCAGGGCTTAATATTCACTTCCCTGCCATGGAACCATTCATCCCCCTCAAAAGGTGGGAGATATCTGGCAACTCTCAAACTCCCTCTCAGTAACCAGCAGTGATGCTTAGTGTTGGGAAGCCAGGAAAGCAACACCATTCTGCTAGCACCACCAGGGACTCAACTACATTAGAAAAAAATAACGTTATAAATGTGTTGTAACACAGTGATACCAGATGGCACTGTAGAGCTGAAATTGGAACTCTATGAAATTTTCCATATTGAGCTTCAAAACATTTTTCCCCCAGAGCATTTCCAGAGCAATTTTTATAGCAATTATAGCAATTTTCCAGAGCATTTCCAGAGCAATTATTAGGGTCTTGAAACCCTAATTAAAAATGAAACACAGCACCGCCTTCCCCTGCTCTAAGTAAACATTAGGGCTGGACTCCAAATTGATTCGGGACGCGGGTGGCGCTGTGGGTTAAACCACTGAGCCTATGACTTTCCTATCAGAAGGTTGGCAATTCGAATCCCCGCGATGGTGTGAGCTCCTGTTGCTCGGTCCCTGCTCCTGCCAACCTAGCAGTTCGAAAGCACGTCAAAGTGCAAGTAGATAAATAGGTACCGTTCCAGTGGGAAGGTAAACGGCGTTTCTGTGTGCTGCTCTGGTTCGCCAGAAGCGGCTTAGTCATGCTGGCCACATGACCCGGAAGCTGTATGCTGGCTCCCTCAGCCAATAAAGCGAGATGAGCGCTGCAACCCCAGAGTCGGTCACGACTAGACCTAATGATCAGGGGTCCCTTTACCTTTACCAAATTGATTCAGGAGCTCGATCCAGATTGGGCTGGCCCCTACTGGGGCCCACCCAAATTGCTATACTGAATCTGCAATAGGATTGGCACAAGGAGAGGGGGGCATGCATTGCAAGATAGTTGAGGATTTTTCTTTGAAAGGGAAAAAATGTTCTGAACTTTCTTACATGCTGTATGCTTTGTATCGGCAATAGTCAATGGTCCCCATTCAAAAGCACAGACAATTGTGTAAATTAATGCAGATATTCTTCTGGAGCTGCTATATTGGTGATGCTCCATTGCACATCACAGAATCATAGATTCATAGACTCATAGAGTTGGATGGGACTCTGAGAAACATCTAGTCAAACCCTCTGCAATGCGTCTAAAGCATTGTTTCGCTTTGCATACCCAATTGCTCAACATAATGCACAATTAAGCTGCTGCTTTTGTGTGTGCGCATTCAGTAGTGTTCACAAGACTGCTGCATGCCCAGGGCACTTAACTGCAATGTTGAACATGCAATTTTCACTTCAGGAAAAGAAGTTGGTGGGTACTTGCTACATCTTTCGTTCTGCCCAACTTCACCCTGCCTCTCCTGTAGTCCTTCAGTGCCTCATTGGGCAACTCCAGATATATATTTCACAGCAGTACATTTCAGAGTGTGAAGTGACAAATAATTTGATCTTTAATTAAGTGGAGAAATTAAATTGCTTCTCAGATTCTGTGAGTGAAGACCTTGGTAATCAGTGGACAGAAGTGTGAAAAAACATATAAAGTTGTTTGATTCCGTATAGATTTGTCATAGCCATTCAAGGAAGGTTATTGACATTTCTGTGTGGCTCTTGAGATGAACTCTGGTTTTTAAAGAAATTGGAGCAATCTATTAAGCACGACCTTTAGCTATTGTTACCAGGATAATCTGTAGTAGAGTCACCCCGCCCATGACTCCTTGAATCTGAGGGGAGTGAGACTTTGTGCTGGCCATCAGGCAATGGCTTTTTCCACCTGCCATGCCTCACCCCCAGCCCTAAGACCCTTCAGAACAGAGTTGCTTGTTAAGTATGATGGTTTAATTGTACATTGAAATGGAAAATGACTCTATATAGCTCTGTATGTATACTGCTAAATGCCTAGCATGGAAACTTGCACTGTAGCTAAACAAATGAGCTGCAGAGAGCTTAGCAGGTTGATAATTAACTTAGAAGGTATCTCAGCTACTCTGTCATGAGGTGTTTAACATTAGATCACATGGAGTGTGTTCCATTGCAAATCTCCATTTTCTGTGAGCTGGTCTTTGTTCTCTCTCTGAGGCACCTGAAGAGAAAGGATGCTGTTAATGTCTCTCTCTAGGAGAACACAGGCTCAAACTGGAATGCTGGCTGTGTGGGCAGAATTTTGGATTCACTTCTGGCTGAAGCTATGCTTACACAAGCATATGATGTTCTGCATCTATTTGGATGTAACATTATTGTTTTGAGAGCCTATTTTGGAACAAATTCTGTTAGTAAAACTTTTGAACCATATTTTTGGACTAGACAATTTTTGTTCCAAAAAGAGTCATTTTTTATTCATACTATTGCTTTCAAATGTGCAATATTAATCACCACAATATTATTTTCATGGGCATTTATAAGTGTCTTTTTTGCTCTTTTTGTGAGCTGAGTGGAAGATTATGAGTCCTGGAGTTGGGGAAAATATGCAGGTGGATTCAACAGTGCTTAGTTTGTTTTTGGTCATTAGCTTATTAATGTTGCTAATTTGTTTTGTGGGTTATCAGTGCTGTATTGCTTTGTGAATCTTAGAATATGACTTTGGTTGTGGTTATTCTGTTTAGCTTCTCTTAGTTGTTTTATTAATAGTGTTTTATAGAAGGTGGTTGTTTTACTGATCTCTAAATGTCACTGATGATTTGTTAATTGTTTTATGTTGTATTTATGTTGCAATTGTATTTATGTTGCAATTGTTATGTTCTATTGTGTTATTGTTATTTATTGTTGTTGAGCTGCTTTGTGACTCCTGTGTGTGAAAAGTGGAATAGAAATGGAATGCAATGCAATGGAATGGAATGAATGAATGATACTTTCACTCAGGATGGAAATAGTTTCAGGACTAAAATCTTTCAAGAGCAGAAATGCTACAAAGGCACAGTACTTTATTTGAGGATGGTCTCATCACTTTAATTCCTTCTTCTAAGGGGGAAAAATAACACACACACACACACACACACACACACACACACACACTCTCTACATGTTGTGTGGTGCCCATGCATTTATTATTCCTTGGAATATGCTGAATTATATTAGGGAAATGGTTTAAGTAGAGTTGCAGATCCTGGGAATAGTTTATTTATCTTAAAATGAATATCAGAATAAAACATATCAGCTCTCTTGAAACATTCTAGAAAAATTCATCTGAACAAAGGATGATGGTGAGGAATTTGTGGAATTAAGTAATCCAATAAGAAGATTAAAAGATTCTGTTGGCGTCATGGACAAAGTAGTCCCTTATCAATAATCCTCCCCACAGGTAACCAATCAGCTATTAACCTGCAAAATATTTCTCCAGAAGGGAATTCTGCAGTAAACAATCCTGATATAACATTTGCCTTTAAAAAAAGAACCCACATACCATCTTGTTTACAAAAAGGAAATGGAAAACAGGTTCACAGCATGATATTTACTCTGAATCACAAGGGCCAAATGGAACATTATTCTGATAAATTAATTTCCCGGGTAGTGCTAAAAAAAAAAATCCAGCAGCCAAACAAAACTTATTTGAAGACTTAACAACTTTCATCTTGCAGTTCCAGGCCCAATGCAAACTTTTCAGAGTTATTTTACATATACTACATCCATTTCATACAAAATATACAAAACATACCTACCCATTATTTACAAATGCACACATTATCCACATGCTTTGGAATGACAAGAGCAGTTTGTTTATAGAGCGAAAAATATTGTGTGATCCAGCTTTCTGTCTGGTGCATATACCACCTATCTCTTGTATTTAAGTTGCTGCAACAACAACAACAACAATTTATTATTTATACCCTGCCCATCTGGCTGGGTTTCCCCAGCCACTCTGGGCAACTCCCAACAGAATAATAAAAGCAATGACAAACCTAGACAGCATCTTAAAATGCAGATACATCACCTTGCCAACAAAGGTCCATATAGTTAAAGCTATGGTTTCCCCAGTAGTGATGCAGGGAAGTGAGAACTGGACCATAAAGAAGGCTGATCACTGAAGAATTGATGCTTTTGAATTATGGAGCTGGAGGAGACTCTTGAGAGTCCCATGGACTGCAAGAAGATCAAACCTCTCCATTCTGAAGGAAATCAGCACTGAGTGCTCACTGGAAGGACGGATCCTGAAGCTGAGGCTCCAGTACTTTGGCCACCTCATGAGAAGAGAAGACTCCCTGGAAAAGACCATGATGTTGGGAAAGATGGAGGGCACTAGGAGAAGGGGACAACAGAGGATGAGATGGTTGGATAGTGTTCTCGAAGCTACCAGCATGAGTTTGACCAAACTGTGGGAAGCAGTGGAAGACAGGAGTGCCTGGCGTGCTCTGGTCCATGGAGTCATGAAGAGTCGGACACGACTAAACGACTAAACAACAACAAAGCTGCTCTTTCAGGCTGAGGCCGTTTAGGACTTTAAAGGTCAACACCAACACTTTGAATTGTGCTCGGAAATTTACTGGGAGCCAATGTAGGTCTTTCAAGGTATAAATTCAGACCCCAAACTTCTTATCTCCCATCCATCTGTCTATGTCATGGGATTACAGGACTCAGCTGTTGATCCCTCGTGATAGAAATGATATTGCAGAAGTCAAGTCAAGGCATTTAGCTCCTATCTTTTAAGGGCCAATAAATAAGGCAAGGAAGGTGGTACTTTGCTGGGGTGTGGATTCTGAGAGAACTGGACCAGTATTTCCAAATATAAAGAGAAGGTACTTCTAGGACCATAGAAAAGCAGGGACGGGGACAGGGAGGCTTCTGTGCTAGCCAGCCTTCCTGCCTGGAGCAATAAATGGCTCGATCTTGAGGCAAGTGTTGGATAGGTTTGAAGGGAAATAATATTTAGATGTATGGTCATAAATGAGCAGTAATGGTCAATATGTATGACTGTGTGTCCTCTTCAAAGGCCCCGCTACTTGACAATTTATAATCTGAAGCCCAGCTATAGTAGAATGGTAACTTCAGAGTATTGACAACACTTTTGCTTTCAACACATTATTTTATTGCAATCCTTACATTTCAAGAACCCTGTAAGGCAAGTCAACTTATGTCATCATCACCCTAGATTGTCGCTAAAGGGACTGAAAGCAAGAGGAATGGCTTGCCTAAAGTCACAGGTATTTTTTGTACTGTGCATTTCTTGGTTCCTATCTATCAGCTTGCTTTTTGGAAGGAGAATCTCCACCCCGTGGGAGTTTTCCCATTTTTGGCACGTGTCCTTGGGCCCCAAATGCTTGATGACTCCTATGATACACATTGGGCACTTCCTGATTCTGACTATAATGGACACCTGGGAGTAAGTATCATTGAACTTACTTCTGAGTAGACATGACTAGAGATGCACTGTCTCTTAGACACCACACTATATCAGCTCTACCTCAGAAATAGGTCGTTGTTTTTGCATTCAAGTTAAGCAGACGATTATTTGTGTTCAATTTTGGTCACATGGAAACCACTTCCCCTTTCAGATGGAATATCATCCAAACTTGAAGAGGCAATATATCCAAAGATGGATGTTATGTGATGAAGTTCTCACCCTGGGCCAGCAGGGGGATACTGTAGATAGTTATGCAAATAAGGGATCAAAAGTGACATTCAGTGATTGGATAGTTTTAGAAAATTGTTACGTTGTGCTGGAGCCGTATATAAGCAGGCTGGCTGAACCCTTCAGTTCAGTTGTGTTCTGGCCTCTGAATAAACAAGAGCTGTTTGAAGAATCACTGTGTCGTCTGATATGTTCACCCACAACTTAACAATGGACATGAGACACTGAGGAAGAAAAAGGCCATCTTAAACTCAATTCCATAAAAACCTATAAACACAAGACATGAGGTAGCCCTAAACAAGGACAAAGAAAGAAGTGGTCTTCATGGCTTAGATCCACACACAGCATTTCTGTAATTTGAGTCTTAAATATCTGAGCAGTTGCTGTAAATTTAATATCAGAATTTCCTGCTTCCAAGTTACAGAAATGAGTGCCATCCTCTCCAATATAATTTAATGTAAAGCAGCTTTTGTGTTCTCGTGACCACTGTTTCTCTCCCACATTAGAGCAATCCCAGAATACAATTAAATATTGGGAGGAAACTTTATAATAAAAATGCTTTTCCTCAAAGGGGAGGAGGGGAACAGAAAAAAACTAGAAAACACACTGGGGAAATTAACATAAGCTTCAATGCACAAAACTTGAGATAATTAAAACAGCATTTGAAGTCCACTGATTCTACTATCACAAAAGGAAAATTCTGGTCAAATAGCAGGGCTGCGCATTGGATTTATACAAATCCCAAATCTCAAGGTGAAGTGGGATGCCTCAGAGTAACTTTTGGGCTTGACAGAGGCGAAGCTGGGTCTCCGTGATGCAACAAGAGTCAAAGCAGGGATCCCTGAAGCAATATATGACAGCTCAGTGATCAATACATGAAAAAGGTTGCAAACAATGATCTCCTGACAGTGAAAGAAATGAGTGGTATTTAACTAATGTGTTCCATCAGCACAAAGATTGGTGCTTGTGCAATGGAACTCATCCTCCTCTCCCGTTGCACAAACAGAAATCCTGGGCCCTGACGGAACATGCTAGCAGGAGACTGACCAATGTCTCTAAATTCAACATAATCCCACAAAGGTAAAAAAGGTAAATGACCCCTGGACGGTTAAGTCCAGCCAAAGGCAACTATGGGGTTGTGGTACTCATCTCTCTTTCAGGCTGAGGGAACCGGCGTTTGTCCACAGACAGCTTTCCGGGTCATGTGGCCAGAATGACTAAACCTCTTCTGGCACAACAGAACACCATGATGGAAACCAAGCACATGGAAATGCCATTTACAGTCCCGCCAGAGCGGTACCTATCTATCTACTTGCACTGGTGAGCTTTCGAACTGCGAGGTTGGCAGGAGCTGGGACAGAGCAACAGGAGCTCACCCCATCACGGGGATTCAAATTGCCAACCTTCCGATTGGCAAACCCAAGAGGCCCAGTGGTTTAGACCACAGCGCCACCTGTGTCCCCAATAATCCCCCAACACCAGGATTGAATAATGATGGAAGAAGGAAGATCAACAGAGTGAGGAGAGGGTGCAAAGAAAGAAATCTGTAGTGATTGACACGTCTAGCTTGTAATCAGAGGGAATAATTTAGCTAGCTGCAATTCCAGTGCTTTGGGAGAGGGAGCAGCTGTGGAAGAACAAAAGATATGTCTCTAAGTTTAAGGAAGATGCTGGGGGGGGGCACTGAGGCAGTGCTAAATCCTTAGTGACTAACAGGTGAGGCTTGTATGAGGTAATGGTTTTACCTAGAAACTGAATTCCTTAGTTGATCCCACCACAAACTCAACTTTAAAGGTGTCTAGGAAGAAAGACTCTGGACCTATTTGGCAGATTGCTTATCCTGGAGCACCTCTCCAATGTCTGCAATTTTCATACAAAATGCTATAGGAGAATATGTAATTCCTACACTTATACTGTAATGGCACTGATTGTAGGAAATCCACTGCTTTCTGAAATTTGGCAGGATTCCTAACTTCACAAAGGGAAATCCTGTCTGCAGTTCCACCCCAAAGTTTATTTATTTTATTTTTAAAATCAAAATCAAAATGTAAAGGTGTCTAATACAGTAGCCTCTGAACATGCGCCCCTGTAATTTGGCAGATGTTATTCACTTTGGCAGGGCTGGAATGCCTGAAAATTTCAACTACTTCTGTCAAAAGGGGAAAGAAATATTATAGTCTTTTAAAAAGTTTCCCAATATTCAATTGCGGGAGGGATGGTATGAAGCAGACTTGGACCCTGAGCCTAACTGGGCAGTCTTTGAATTTGTCCAAGCTAAATCAGGCTGTTTTTACAAATAACCCAGTCAGAGTCTGAACTTAATCTTGTGGCCAGTACACAGCCCTGTCACACAGAAGTGGCCCTTACAATAACGCTTGACAGAATCTTGCTGTACATGACATTTAAGGAGACATTTCAGAGTTCAAGGAAGGTTCTGGTTGTATTCTTAGGAGTTTATAATGTGTGATAGCTGCAATTTGGTTCTGTGTGGTTAGATACTAGCAGTGCCATCACGTAATGTAAAACTGATGTTTTGCATATATAAACTCAGGAATCAAACCACAGTATTTTTAGATTAGAAAGAAATCACAGATAGCAGGAGATGAAGACAGTAGATAAAAGCACCCTTGAAACCTGATAACCACATATTGGGGATAAGAAAGGATGTTCTAGAACTACAACTGAGAAACAATGAGGTCCTTTTTATGTCATACTTCTTCTGAAGCCTGTGCAAAGATGGAACTCAGTTCTGGCACCTCTCAGGTGGGCGCCATTGCCATTATAAGAGAATAAGAGAGGCATTCATAGTGAGTTTTGGCACCTCTTTTTCTAGGAAAATAGCACTGACAAGGGTTGCCACCTTTGGTCTGACAAAATAAAGGGCAGGGCAGGAAAAATATGGGATAGGTCAGGGAGTGGGGAATTGGGGGCCTAAAAATTACCTGGTACAGAAATGACTTCAAAGCAATCCATTGCAATGGCACACAAGGTTTACAGTGGTTTGTTCAATGGGAGGGGGGGAGTACTGTGATTTACAACTGTAAGAAAAAGATTGCATATTACACGTATAGTTGGGCTTTGTAATGCTAATTGGTTTCCACTGGCACTGGAGCAGGCCTGTGCTGCTGCAAATCCCGCCCCCCTGCTCTAATTTTTATTAAATTTTATGTTTTACAATTTAAAATATTCATTTTACATCCTTAAGGTATCAGTGACTTCTCTTCTTCTCTTTCCATGCTTCATTTTACACAAATCCCTGCATATTTTACGAAAACTATTCCATTCAGTATTCCTTTATTGTATCCATCAGAACTTTGTTTACACTGTTGAATTGATCTTAATGCCGCTGGCATTTTCAGGTGTACACAGTTATTTCCCATTTATTCAATAATCGTTTTCCAATCTTCTTTAAACGTATGCTCTTCTTGTTCTCTTATTCTATATGTTAAGTCTGCGAGTTGTGCATATTCCGTCAGTTTAAGTTGCCTTTCTTCTTTAGTTGGGACATTGCTCATTTTCCATTTTGGGGCCAATAAAACATGGGCGGTGTTATGTACTGAAGTTCTCACCCGGGGCCAGCAGGGGGATACTGTAGATAGTTTTCACTCAGGTCCACCTATGCAAATAAGGGATTGAAAGTGACATTCAGTGATTGGATAGTTCCAGAAAGTGGTTACTGTTGCGTTCTAGTGGAGCTCTATACAAGCAGGCTGGCTGAACCCTTCAGTTCAGTTCTGTTCTGGCCTGTGAATAAACAAGATTGTTTGAAGAATCGCTGTGTTGTCTGATATGTTCACCCACAGCTTAACAGGCAGCAGTAGTGGCATACATAAATAACCCACTCATACGCTCCATCCCTCTGCTGCCTCTGCAAAACCACTCCAGTTTTGCAGTGTGGTGTAGTGGTTAAGAGCGGTGGACTCGTAATCTGGTGAACCGGGTTCGCTTCCCCGCTCCTCCACATGCAGCTGCTGGGTGACCTTGGGCCAGTCACACTTCTCTGAAGTCTCTCAGCCTCACTCACCTCACAGAGTGTTTGTTGTGGGGGAGGAAGGGAAAGGAGATCGTTAGCCGCTTTGAGACTCCTTTGGGTAGTGATGAAGTGGGAAATCAAATCCAAACACTTCTTCTTCTTCTTCCTCATTGGGCCAAATCACCCTCAGGCCATAACATTCTCCCGTAGGGAGATACAGCATCTTCTCTTCTCCCAGGAGTGGAGAGGTGTGGCCAATCTGGCCCCCTCCCATACATGGGGGAATGGCATCATTCACGTTGATGATAAATTTAAAAGGAAAAGCATGACAGTTCCCAGTCTGTAAGATGCCAATGCCCTTACAGAATTTCATGTCTTTAAAAAGAAGTTTGTCCCTTTTATTCCCCATAAATCAATGTCAGCGACAATAAAGCGAAAGGCACAAAAGGAAAGTAACACTGACGAAAGTAATAACTAAGGTCTGATCAGCCAGTGTTATTAATCCAATCCCAGTTTTTATCACTCAGCAGGAATTTTCTGAAGACTTAATATTCTCTTCTATAAAAGAAATGGGAGAGATTGAAAATGATTAAAAAATATAATTGGAGGAAAATATTCATTTCAGCCATAAATGAAAATTGGCAATGAATGAACAATGAATTTCACCATGTGCTCAGTAATGCTATTTAAGAGGAAACTATAACAAAGATTAAAATATGCTGAAATAGATTTGGGGTGGGGAGGCAAGACATGCAGGTATCTTAATTTCTAATTAGGTACTTTGAAACAGTGAGCAATTTCATTATGACTAAATTGTCCTTACATCTTAAAGCTGTTTAAACAGTTGAACAATTCTAATCACTTCACCAATGGAATCCAAAGTTTGAAACAGATTTTTTTAAAAAAATAAAACCCGAAAGAAGAAAAAGATTGCGGACAACATACACACTGTATTTAAGAAGATATCTGAACCCTTGGAAAAAACACAAAACAGGAAAACACTGACAGTGCAATCTTGTGCCTATCTCCTCAGAAGTAAATCCCACTATAATCAATGGGGATCACTCCAATGTAAGTGAATAAGGGACTGCAGTCTTATTTGCTTGCTTGTCTTAAATCACATACTTATTTTCCACAAAACATGGTTGTATGCTAAATACTTTCTTGTATTAAAATGGATTTAAGCCTGTGGGTCCTTGCCAATTCCTGGGTTCATTCATTCTAAAATAAAGCCGAAACTCAACAACATCATGAGGTTTAATCTAAATGACTAAATTCTTATAATACTCAGGGTTTTCTTTCAGCCAGAACTTGCCAGAACTCAGTTCCAGCACCTCTCAGCTGAGCGCCATTGCCATTATAAGAGAACAAGGGAGGCGTTCATGATGAGTTCCAGCACCTCTTTTTCTAGAAAAAGTAGCACCGATTATACTTTATTGCATTTCCTTTGGCCCAAAAGTTTCATTAATACAACTGTATATAGAAAAGTAGGGTACCTGTACCACTTTTTTCTCATGCAAAGGTTCAAAGAGGGCCAGATTTGATGAAGTCAACATGCTTGAGGGCTGACCAAAGTTGTTGAACTTTTTTTTTTACAATTTTACCCCGAAGTTGTTAAGATTGAAGTTGTCAAGCTTTTTGGGGGATTTTACCCCAGGAAATAAAGTGCCACAGGGTCCAGATTAAACCAACCAGCGGGCAGGATTAAGCCCCCAAAACAGACTTTGGACATGCATGTCTAGCATCTCTGCTATGGGGAGGAAGGAATTTCAACCTGAATTCCTGGAGACCTCCTGCCAGTCTTTATTGACAGTACTGAGCTAGATGCAATGGTGTTTTGACTTGTTATAATTGTCAGGAGTTCAGCCTACACTCGAGTAGGACCCTGGCAGAGACACATGCCTGACTGGCATGTTCCCTCCCTCCTGGTCGATCATTTGGGAGCTTCAAAAGCTTTCTTCTGCCCAAACATCACAGCGACCGATGCCAACCGACAACGGCACACTTAGAGATCCGCAGAGTTTGTGCACCTTGCATGACAGAACTCAGCATTTTGGCTAATCTACTTTATTTACATATAAACAGACATGGAGCACTGCAACATGGCTCCCTCTCTCTCTAGCATCAGACAGCAAAGAGAAAAAAAGAACAAAGGACAATAGTCCCACTCCACGGAACACACTAACACAAACATCCTGTTTCTGTCACTTCCCACTCTGTGGAGTCAAAACATACACCGTCATGTGACAGACAAAAATCCCATGGCTGCAATCATGATCAGGAATTCCAACAATAATACAGGTTCTTGTGCTTGTGATGAGAGGAGAGTTTCTGCTGCTGCTGCACCAAGGAATCATAGAATCATAGAATCATAGAGTTGGAAGAGACCACAAGGGCCATCAAGTCCAACCCCCTGCCAAGCAGGAAACACCATCAGAGCACTCCTGACATATGGTTGTCAAGCCTCTGCTTAAAGACCTCCAAAGTAGGAGACTCCACCACACTCCTTGGCAGCAAATTCCACTGTCGGACAGCTCTTACTGTCAGGAAGTTCTTCCTAATGTTTAGGTGGAATCTTCTTTCTTGTAGTTTGGATCCATTGCTCTGTGTCCGCTTCTCTGGAGCAGCAGAAAACAACCTTTCTCCCTTCTCTATGTGACATCCTTTTATATATTTGAACATGGCTATCATATCACCCCTTAACCTCCTCTTCTCCAGGCTAAACATGCCCAGCTCCCTTAGCCGTTCCTCATAAGGCATCGTTTCCAGGCCTTTGACCATTTTGGTTGCCCTCCTCTGGACACGTTCCAGTTTGTCAGTGTCCTTCTTGAATTGTGGTGCCCAGAACTGGACACAGTACTCCAGGTGTGGTCTGACCAGAGCAGAATACAGTGGCTTCTGGTAACAACAGATCCCAACATGTTCTGCTAGAGAGCTTAGGATTCCTCTCTCAGTGGGTATAGGATTGCAGTCTTTAATGGACAAAAAGAGACAAACCAATACTTCTCCCCTCTGAAACTACAAATGCCTATAAACAAAATTATTATTTGCTATTAAAATAGCAAAACCGAACTGCCGGTAGCCTGCTTTCATTTCAACATAAATAGATATCTATAAGCATGCAGATTCTTACCCTGCCAAGCCAAATAATCCATTTGAGTAATTTCATCATATGCAACTTAACCTCTGTTCACAATAAGGAAAAGAAGAATATAAGTAGCTAATAATTTTATGTATTATAGCTATTTAATGAAAACAATAGAATGGGGAAAACCAGAGATCTGTTCAAGGAAACTGGAGATATGAAAGGAACATTTCGTGCAAAGATTACAAGGCTGTATATTGTCTCCCTGCTTGTTTAACTTATATGCAGAATTCATCATGTGAAAGGCTGGACTGGATGAATCACAAGCCAGAATTAAGATTGCCGGAAGAAATATCAGCAACCTCAGATATGCAGAAGACAAATCTTTGATAGCAGAAAGTGAGGAGGAATTAAAGCACCTCTTAATGAGGGTGAAAGAGGAGAGTGCAAAATATGGTCTGAAACACAACATCAAAAAAAACCTAAGATCATGGCCACTGGTCCCATCACCTCCTGGCAAATAGAAGGGGAAGAAATGGAGGCAGTGAGAGATATCACTTTCTTGGGCTCCATGATCACTGCAGATGGTGACAACAGTAATGAAATTAAAAGATGCCTGCTTCTTGGGAGAAAAGTGATGATAAACCTAGTCAGTATCTTAAAAAGCAGAGACATCACCTTGTTGACAAAGGTCCGTATAGTTAAAGCTATGGTTTTCCCAGTAGTGATGTATGGAAGTGAGAGCTGGACCATAAATAAGGCTGATCGCCGAAGAATTGATGCTTTTGAATTGTGGTCTGGAGGAGACTCTTGAGAGTCCCATGGACTGCAAGAAGATCAAACCTCTCCATTCTGAAGGAAATCAGCCCTGAGTGCTCACTGGAAGGACAGATCCTGAAGCTGAGGCTCCAAGACTTTGGCTACCTCATGAGAAGAGAAGACTCCCTGGAAAAGACCCTGATGTTGGGAAAGATGGAGGGCACAAGGAGAAGGGGATGACAGAGGATGAGATGGTTGGATAGTGTTCTTGAAGCGACCAGCATGAGTTTGACTAAACTGCGGGAGGCAGTGGAAGACAGGAGTGCCTGGCGTGCTCTGGTCCATGGGGTCAGGAAGAGTCCGACAGAACTAAACAACAACAAAGCTATTTAACATATCCATATTGTTTTATATTGCTACATACATTCCCGTGCAGGTTTGAAATAGCTGAAAATGGGAATCTAAAATGTAAAAGTTGGAATATGTTTAACCCATCCATCTCTTGCTTTCACAACATGGTTGATAACTTGATAACACAAAATCCTATATATCCTTAGCTAGGAGTAAGTGCCACTAATATTTTTTAAAGAAATAAAATAAAGTAAATGTATTTTCTTATATTTTTACATTTTGTGTGTGGGTTTATTTTTCAATGTTGCTGACCTCTAGTGTAGGATTTTGTTCCAGCACTGAACAACTGCTTCCCACTTTCTTCCATGCTCTTACGTTGCCTATTCCACCCAGCAGTGCCATTAACATTTGCCTTCCAAAAGATACAGGCAATTTGGTCCAAGTCTTTAAAATGAAGCTTAAAATAGTTTTGGCTGATCAATCACAACAGGGCACAAATAATTCCACTCCCCCGCCCCGGCTTCAAGTAGTTTTCCAGAAAATGACAGAACTGTTGGAAAGAATGGAATTAAATCTTAAGAGACAATGTGGAATGAAAATTAAAATCCAGTCTTCTTAACACTTTTTAGAAGTACAAATCTAGCTGTCAAAATATAGGACAGGGATACAGCCTGATCAGATGCATAGGCAAGGACTGTTACTGCAATATTTTGATCAACGCACACGCACCACTGGCAAGATTTAAGCAAAGGAAATCAATTGCAGAATATGAATAATGTGCCTATAATACTCTAGCTAAAGGAAAGAACCTCTCTGCGTATTGATATAGTGTGTAAACTCCAAATTGGCCAATTGATTATTAATTACCCCTGGGCAGATTGAAAGTCAAAGGGAGCTCTGCTGATATATCTAAATGAAGACAAGGAATGCAACCATAATGCTTTTGGGGGGGGGGATTCAAGCATCAGTAGTTTGAGAACGGCAAAATGATATTATGGTAATGAAGACTCACTCTCCAAATGTCATCCATGGAGAAGCATACAGGGCCACACTTGCCTGGGTTTCAGTAAACACTTCGATTTGGGGTGGATTCCAATGAACCGCTGAGAAAGAGACTAATATGCTGAACCACAAGCAGCGATTTTCCTAGGGGCTGAAATTAGGGATGCTTGAGGAATCTGCTTTCTATGGAAACTGACCTGATCTGATCCTCCTAGACCAATGTGCAGAATGTGCTTATTCTTCAGAATTTGCACGTCTCCGAATTTTACGATACTGCTTCAAGCTGAAAACTAACAATATATATTGCCAGTGTGGTGTAGTGGTTAAGAGCGGTAGTCACGTAATCTGGGAAACCGGGTTCGTGTCTCCGCTCCTCCACATGCAGCTGCTGGGTGACCTTGGGCCAGTCACACTTCTGTGAAGTCTCTCAGCCCCACTCACCTCACAGAGTGTTTGTTGTGGGGGAGGAAGGGAAAGGAGAATGTTAGCCGCTTTGAGACTCCTGAAGGGGAGTGAAAGGCGGGATATCAAATCCAAACTCTTCTTCTTCTTCTTCTTATATAAAGATGCTGACCTTTAAAGCCCTAAATGGCCTCGGTCCAGTATATCTGAAGGAGCGTCTCCAACCCCATCATTCTACCCAGACACTGAGGTCCAGCTCCAAGGGCCTTCTGGTGGTTCCCTCGCTGCGAGAAGCCAAGTTACAGGGAATCAGGGCCTTCTCGGTAGTGGCACCCGCCCTGTGGAATGCCTTCCCACCAGATGTCAAAGAGAACAACAACTACCAGACTTTTAGAAGACATCTGAAGGCAGTGCTGTTTAGGGAAGCTTTTAATGTTTGATGTATTACGGTATTTTAATATTTTGTTGGAAGGCGCCCAGAGTAACTGGGGAAGCCCAGCCAGACGGGCTGGGTATAAATAATAAATTAGTGTGTGTGTGTGTGTGTGTGTGTGTGTGTGTGTGTGTGTGTGTAAACACATATTTTAGGCTAAAATATACATTGTATACATTGCGATAATACATGTATTCAACAGAACACATACAAAATTGACATGAACCAGAAGAAGAACGACCCAACCACTTCTCGTTAAAATGTTCAAATGTAGGATCCCCCAGCATCTGGTGCTCATCAAATGCTTTGGATTACAGCTACATTCATTCTGGACCATATGCTATGCTATCTGGAACTGACAGGAGTTGTGGTCTAGAACATCTGGCTGCACCAGGTTGGGTAAGTCTGCTCTAATACATCATAAGCATGGCAGATCTAGAGTGATGGATGTTCTGATTTTGCAAAAAGCCTCCAAGATGCAGGTTCAGACACACAACATGATACTAAAATGTGATTTAAACCCCCTTTGTGTAATTTGAGTTACTACTGTCATGATCCCTAGTACAGAGAGGGCATTTTCTGATTTGAATAAACCCCCTTGGATACTGAATGGTGGCTTACTGTAATCCTGTTTGGAGCAGAACACTTCATTCATCCCAGGCTGTCATGTATTGTGCCCACTCCCCTGGAGGGAAATCTCAGCGCCGCCACACAATTTCACTCTCTGGGGCTCTGGAGGAGTATTTTACTCTAAACTTACAGAAAGTGAAGCAGACAGATTCAGAAGGGCAAAGGGACATAACAACATGAAGGGAGGAATAGAAGCACTTTGAACTATTGTCATGGTATTCTAGAATAAACTGTGTATGACACCAGGATTTTCATGTGGGATGGGGCATGCAAATTTGATCCAAATAGCAGTGATGGAGGAGGAGTGGGTGCTTGATCCTGTGGGCTGTTGTTGTAGTCAAAATGACTCCCACAGCTGCATTCCCGTTGTTGCTGGCATCTATCCGTCTCGAGAGACACCCAAGTGCACCTGTGGAGATGAAGTCAAACCACTGGAGAATCACAACGCCTGCTGTGGCTGCAGAGATTGGTTACTCGCAACTGCTGCCTCCTGCATTGTTTCTGCTGCATTAGCCGCAACAAAATGACCTCTCTGGAGCACAAGCCTAGGAAGTAGGTACGGAGGTCCCAGATGGCAAGACTGATGTGGGCCAAAGAAAAGAGAGCAATACATATTTGGCACCAGTTTGGCTGCAGGGGTTTCCAGAAGGTGTCATACAAGGCACCATCCAACCATCTTAGGAACTCCACTCTGGATTTGTGTAGGGTTTACCCCTTAGCCTTTTCATCTCCTGAAGATGAGGTTGAGGAACAGAGTTTTCCTTCTCATAGATGGGTTACCTTCCTAGGTTGACAAGCCCCATCTGCCCCTCATTTCTCTATACAGCACGTCCAGAAACTGCCTTCTTCACCGCTGGACCCACTATAGGTATTGTCCACTCAATCCGCCAGAGCTTTCCTTCACAAGTATGGGAAGTCCCTAACTTGCCAAGCGTTTGAGACCTATTAGCTACCCTCACCTGGTTTAGTTGGCCAGTCAAAACCATTTCCTGAAGTATGGCTGCTGTTACATGCTTCTAGAGAGCCAGTGTGGTGTAGTGGTTCAGACCGGTAGACTCGTAATCTGGTGAACCGGGTTCGCGTCTCTGCTCCTCCATGTGTGGCTGCTGGGTGCCCTTGGGTTAGTCACACTTCTTTGAAGTCTCTCAGCCTCACTCACCTCACAGAGTGTTTGTTGTGGGGGAGGAAGGGAAAGGAGATTGTTAGCCACTTTGAGACTCCTTTGGGTAGTGATAAAGCAGGATATCAAAATCAAACTCCTCCTCCTCCTCTTCTTCTTCTTGGAGCCTCAGGTAAGAACTGAATGCAGGTTGGGGACCAAAGTTGGACAAAGTACCCCAGAAGGAGCATGACACATACCCTCCCAATGTACTACCCCTCCCCAACACCTCACGCACCACAGCTGCATTACAATCCACAAAGTAAAGGCTATGATCACCTATTTATAATGTGTACATGAAATTAGGAAAGTTGCATAAAAACAGCAAAGCCTCTTTCTTGCGTTTCTTTCCCCCTTTACTATCATTAATAGTTACAGATAAATAGTCCAAGATATTAATGTAAGTAGCTCTGAAAACTCGTGCATCTACCACCCTCCCAGTGGAAGAAAAAGCCCAATATGAAGTGACGGGACAAAACAGCCCAATAATAACGGGGCATGGTCAGTGGACATGGAACGCTGACTGTTGTAAGGTCGGCAGTTTGAATTTGAACGACAGGGTGAGCTTCCATTGCTTTCTCCCAGCTCCTGCCAAATTAGCAGCTCGAAAGCATAGCAGCGCAAGTAGATAAATAGGTACTGCTGTGGTGGGAATAAACGGTGTTTCTGTGTGCTCTGGCTTCCATCACAGTGTCCCATTATGCCAGAAGAGGTTTAGTCATGCTGGCCACATGACCCGGAAAGCTGTCTGCAGGCAAACATCGGCTCCCTCAGCCTGAAAGCAGAGATGAGCCCCTGCAACCCATAGTCAAAATCAACTGGACTTAACCATCCAGGGGTCCTTTACCTTTACCTTGATTAAAAGGGGAAACAAGTTGAAAGGAGAATGGCATGCTTTGGGTGGAAACCTAAACAGAACCACTCCACTCTGCAACATTGTGTTGCATGATCCCATTTGTATAACATACAGTGGTACCTCAGTTTAAGAACAGCCCTGTTTATGAATTATTTGGTTTGTGAACTCCGCAAAACCAGAAGTAGTGTCCCAGTCTGTGAACCTTACCTCGATCTAAGAACAGAGGACGAATGGTGGAAGGGCACTGGCAGTGGGAGGCCTCATTAGGGAAGGTGCGCCTCGGTTTAAGAGCAGTTTTGGTTTAAGAACGGACTTCCAGAATGGATTAAGTTCGTAAACCGAGGTACCACTATATTATGTTTTATCTTATACTTTTTTATTCTACTGTATGCCCCTCATTCATATAAGATTCACCAAATGGGCCCCATCAGCATAAGCCCTGTGTAAAGATTTCTGTTTGCATAATGGGGCTTTCCCCCTCTTTCCTCACCTCCCATAATTCACAGGAGAACCCCCAGAAGCAGCACATGGGGGGCAGGGGAGATCGTTCTGCCTGGCAAGCTGAAATACTTGAGCAGATTGGACTTTCATCTTAGTGTGACACTGAATTCCATCTTGACTCTAATAACCCAACCACCCCTTGTTTCAGAAAATAAGATAAGGGATCTTTCTTTTTCAGAAATGTTCCACTCCAGCAGATAAGCCTTTTTCTTTTGCAAAAGCAGTGGGAGTGAAGATTGGGTATAAGCAAATGTGTTGCTTAACTAAATCATAAGCTTCTGTTGAGCATTTACAAAAAATAACTCTGTAGTTTACTGTGTTCAGTAATATGATTATGGGTATAAACAGTAAAACTTACAACCATGGAAATTCAGGCAGATACATCTATTATCCTTTTCCAAAATGGAACTACATCTGCCATCTTTAGAAGACCATGCATATTGCCTAGGCCACGTGTGGGGAAACTGTAACCTCCCAGATGTTGTTGAACTTCAGCTGGCTGGGACTGATGGGAGTTGGAGTCCAACAACATTTGTAGGTTCCACAGGCTTCCTACCCCAGTTTAGGAAATATACACTTTTTCTTTTCCAGGCTATCAGTATATGCATGTTCTTTGATGTGTTTTGGACACTAAGCATAGTCATCCTGCAAATGAGAACACAAAACTTTGTTTATACAAAGTTAATACAAAACTTTCATGTGGACATATTTTCTGACATCTCATTTGGTCTATGCACCAGGAAATCTACAAACATCTATGAATGTATGTATGCTCTCTTGGAGACTTTGCATATTGACCAGAAAATGTGTACGTGTCTCCGTGTTGCTATTGTTTGCACATTTTCCATGATGTCAGATAAATATATACAGTGACTGGCATTTGTGCAGTCACTGTATATATTTATAATGTGATTCAACTCGCATTAACCGCATCATGTGTGCATTTTGAAAATTGATTCAAAAAACGTGGTACTAAACCTTGTAAGCAATCTGCATATATGAAATAAAGGTGTTTTATAAGCAACATTGGGGATAACAAAATGAACATTTGATTGCAACGGCTAAAATATGAAGAATCTAAAGGACTGCCAAGAGCCTTCCTCAATAGTTCAGAAACAAAATGAATAGGTTTGGAAAAATATTATGAATTGTTGATAGTCAGAAAGGAAAAAGTAAGAACTCTGCTGAATCCATTATTTTCTGACTTTCATTATTCATAAAACTCAATTATGTTTGCTACAAGATAAGTGATTAATGCAGATAAGTTATAGTGATATCCATGACAAGAAGACAATCAAGTGAAAAATGTTTCTGTGCATGGAAAATTGTGTCTGTGCATAGAATGTGTTCCTTCTTATTCACATACAAAATATTCCGTTCTATGTTCTTGTAGAATAAATGTTCCAGAGGTCTAAGAAGCAGGAACACTGTGATCTAATGAGAGAGACAAGGAAATCAGAACTTGAGTAGATCCCTGCTGGAAGAAACCAAGGCTCCATCTAGCCAAGCGACCATCCAGATATCTAAAGTAGAACACAAGAGTACTATCCCACTCACTATTCCAGCAACTGGTATTCAGACTCATACTGCTTCTGATACTGGAAGTAATAAATAGCCAACATGGCTGGTGCAGTGGACCCTCCGGATATGAACTTAATTCATTCTGGGGGTCTTTTCGTACCCCGAAAAGTTCCGCAACATGAGGCGCCGCTTCTGCGCACATGCACAGTGCGATAAAGCACTTCTGCACATGCACGCGTGGCGAAACCTGGAAGTATACACTTCCGGGTTTGGCGTGTTCACAACCTGAAAGTTACGTTACCCGAAGGTAACGTAACCTGAGGGTCCACAGTATATCTACATGCTTATTCAGCCTTCTGCATGTTGTCATTGTGGATGAGGGTGGTGCTGTGGTCTAACCAGTGTTCCCCAACCTTGGGCCTCCAGCTGTTTTTGGACTACAACTCCCATCATCCCTCGCTAGCAAGACCAGTGGTCAAGGATGATGGGAATTGTAGTCCAAAAACAGATGGAGGCCCAAGGTTGGGGAACACTGGTCTAAACCACTGAGCCTCTTGGGCTTGCCGGCCCTGATAACAGATCCACAAAACATGAACAACAAGAATTCAATCCTTCTCCGGTCAGACAGTTGCACCATTTACCTAGCAACAGATTAAATCAAATATTCCCGATCTTGCCAGGTAGCCAAAACAATTCCCCGGGATGTGATGCAGATGATGAACTTGGAAAGCTATAATCTCTTCAGCCCTCTCTCCACATTTTAATTGTGTTGCATCAGATGTTGGCAAAGTGAGCAAACAAAAGTCTGGGAGAAATTGGGAAGACTCCAGGAAAGCTGGCACCTTGTCAGCAAGTCATATTATGTCTAATTAAAACAAAGAATGAACTAGTATCAGAGGGCCAGAAACCATCATTGGCTTGAGATGAAAGAGATTTGAATTTAGTAACAAGTGCTAGGCTGAGATTGGCAAACAGCAAGAAGGCAACTGGAATCTGAACGCTTGCGCCTGGACACTGGGAGGTGGACCAGGCTCTTGAACACCCAAAGGCTTGTTACCAGAAAACAGCACACATTTCATCTTCAGAGCAAAGTTCAGGAGCCCTTTCAAAAAACTAAAATTATGGTCCTTTCCCACACACTTAGAACTAAAAGACTTTTGGAAGACATCTGAAGGCAGCCCTGTTTAGGGAAGCTTTTAATGTTTAATAGACGATTGTATTTTAATATTTTGTTGGAAGCCACCCAGAGTGGCTGGGGAAACCCAGCCAGATGGGCGGGGTATAAATAATAAATTATTATTATTATTATTATTATTATTATTATTATTATTATTAAACACATTTAGTTAGAAGAGTGACCTGGAAAATAGTCTGTCAGTCCACAGGAGATGATAATAACTGTTAGGGGTCTATACCAGCCCTGTGTACCTCTTAAATTATGAGTCAGATATATGAGGGTGAGATTTTCACACTCCCAAGTTGGATTGTGACATTAATAAGGTGCCTCAATCGGATCAGAGACCTTCTGAGAGTCCCAGTTTGCTCTATGGACTAAGATACTCCTGCATGTTGCATTTTTAAAGCAACCAATGTATTGGTGTTGAGAGGTAGGTGTGTGTGTGTGTGTGTGTGTGTGTGTGTGTGTGTGTGTTTTAAATGAACTAAGGAAACACCCTGAGCCTGAATAAGAAGGGAGTGGGGAGATGAAGGTATATTTAATTTTGACAGACAGATCTAGGTTTTAATCACAGTGAATTATTTCCCCATGGCACTCCAAGAACATTGAAGTAAATATTTATTTATTTTTATTTTCCTATGAATTTAGGCTTCCTCCATTGCAAGACAATTGAGAGGGCTCTGTCTTCCAGAGTGAAGAAGGTATATCCCTAAAATTCCATCAGGAAGTGGTGGTGGAATGGAATGTAAAGGTAAAGGGACCCCTGACCATTAGGTCCAGTTGTGGCCGACTCTGGGGTTGCGGCGCTCGCTTTATTGGCCGAGGGAGCTGGCTGGTCATGTGGCCAGCATGAGTAAGCAGCTTCTGGCGAACCAGAATAGTGCATGGAAACATTGTTTACCTTCCCGCCGGAGCGGTACCTATTTATCTACTTGCACTGGCATGCTTTCGAACTGCTAGGTTGGCAGGAGCAGGGATCGAGCAATGGGAGCTCACCCCGTCGCGGGGATTTGAACTGCTGACCTTCTGATCGGCAAGTCCTAGGCTCTGTGGTTTAACCCACAGCGCCACCCGCGTCCCTGGAATGGAATGTATACCTCACAAAAAATCTTTGGAACAACAGGGTCCTCACGCCCAGTCTTTCCTGAGAATGCTTTGTCTTTTTTTCTACCAATAGCCCCAACTCTGTATGCCTCCTGTTGTACCCCCCCCCCAACAGTAAAGTCTATCCTTGTGGGTATTTGGCAGGCTTCACCCCCTCGGAGGATTGCATCCAATCTCTCTGAATATAAAAGATATCTTTATCTTTTTTAAAAGAAAAATTAACATCAAGAAACAGAAATATCATCCATCAACCCGCCCCATACACATTCCATTCCCATCTGGGGGGACAACTACCACTGGTTCAATTCATTTGTAATTCCCATACCAGCAGGACTCTTCTAAGGTTCTTAAACCACCAGCTCAAGATCTGTGACATCAATGGCTTGTCAATATCACCAGGGAAGAAAGCTGAGTTAAGCATATGAACCTGAGAAGCAGGAGTCTGCAGATGAGAATTTGCTGCTGGGGTTGCTGAGGACAGATCAAGTAGGCCAGGTATAAAGATTCTTCTTTGGTGACCATTTGTAGCTTCCATAAAAACGATTTTAACAGTGAGTCCGTAAGTGACTATGGAGGCCAGTTCTGGATCCACACGTCCTTTCACAGTGGGATGATAGGTTTCCGGGCAGGAGTTGATCACGGTGAGGGTCTGCCAAACATGCCTTCCTCTTAGCACGTTTCTTCGTTTTGTCCCGAGTACAAGCATCTTCAAAGCCCACAACACCTTTGGTAAAGACTGTTCTCCAATTGGATCACTTGCAGGCCAGTGTTTCCCAGTTGTCAGTGATGCTGCTGAAACATGAAAGTGCAGACTAAGGTTCTGAATCTGGAGGGAAGACCGAGTATGGACAATAATTCAAAAGGCTACTCAAGAATTCTGCTGTTGACTCAGTTCTAAACTAGAGTGCAAACCTGCTCAGTGTTTTATCGTGTAAATTGTACATGCACAGAATGTTTCTTGGGGTGTTAGGGTATATGAGTATTTGTTTGTTATAAATATTTTTCAGAAAATGAAAAAATAAAGTTGTTGTTTTTTTAAAAGAACAAAGTGTTGTTGTTGTTTTTAAAAAAAGAATGCTGTTGTTGGTGCTCCATGTAATCAAAGTAATTTGTACATTTTGGGTCTGTGGCAAAACATCTCAGAAGCAGAAGAAAAGGATGATAATAAATTGTACAATAGCATTAGTAATCTCTTTGGCTAGTGACCAGCTCTTGGGCCATCTTGCTATAACCACAAATGCTTCTGAGCATAAATACTTGACTAAAGGATGCCTAAAGATAAAGGGACCCCTGACCATTAGGTCCAGCCATGCCCGGCTCTGGGGTTTATGCATGTGCTTTTTCATAATGTAAGGCTATCTTCACAGATTCATGCATCACTATGCACGCTGTTCCCCAATATCTGTACCTCCCTGCCATCCCTTACACGGGCTATCTCATCACAAAAGTAAGAGTAGCGCAAATTCCAAAGGTTCGCTGAGCTCCAGTTCACCTGTTGCTTTGGGAGGTGTGAATTAGGTTCCACCTTTCTTCCCCATCTTTTCTTGTGTGTATACTGTATAGCCTTTTGTTCTGAACTGGGAGATTATCCTGCTATATTTTCCTAGAAAAAGCAAAGCAGGGGGAGGCAGGAGAGAAGCTGTACCATTTTGCACTGGGAATCATACTATCTCCTCTTTGAGTACCTACTTTACAGCTCAGAGTTAACCATTAGAGCCTTTCATGCTTTATTTTCACGGTGTAATAGTGGCTTCATAATGGCACATCAATATAAATTGAGCAAGTTTGGAGTGGGACAATTTTAAGTGCTAGAAATATGCCAGAATGTTTGGAGATTTAAAGTTAAGCAGGATCATTTGTGTCAATCTACTGTCAAGTGGCTGGCAGAAATCTGTAGGGTTTTATCCTCATTTGAAAAGAATGAATAAAAGAAGAATTAAAATAAATTCCTAAAACCGAACTCTCATGCTAACACTGGGAATTAACATTGCTAGTTGCTTTCTGGGATTGATAAGGGCCTGCAAGAAAATAGGGGAGCTTTCAAGAATTACACTTCCATTCACTCTAAAAATTAAAATGGCTTCTTTTTTTCACATCCTGCCTATTTGAACTATAAGTGGATGGTCTCCATGTCACACTTGAAGCCTTCTTTTCATTAGTTTATTGACTTCATACTGAACTCTCCTCGTGTACATTTGCCAACATAAGTTTCAGCCAATGTGATAAATCCCCATTAAACATTTTTTTTTAAAAAAAAGTCACTTCTCTGAGTGACTTGATGTTATGGCAGGAGCTTAACACCAGTCATGTAAAGCCAAAGTATTTTGTTCCGAGTTATCAGCTTTGCATTTCTGGTTTGCATATATGATCATCCACAAATTGTTTGGTTTGTGAGAATCTGCCATGCTGATTAGTCATTCTTTTCACAAAAGTAACCCAAAGCTACTAACAAACTTTGTGATAGCATAAAGTAGTGCAAAAACTAAAAGCAAGTATAAAAAGCAAAACAAAATAAGAAGTTAGAAACACACACATTCTAGCAGGTGTGACACATTCTGTTCCATTATGTAATGTGTATGGGTTGCTCGTGCGTAAGTTGCCACCTCTCCAGGCTTTGTTGCCTTGCTAAACCTTTCAGTCTGGGCAGCCCTTCACTTCGTGGCTGCCTCAGTCACTAGCAGAATCCGTCAGTGGGCGTTTCTTAAATCTTTTCCAACATAAAAGTTGTTTGACACCCAATCTCCTCCTACTCTCTCTGCGTGGAAGTCTTCTGCGCAGGGTGGGCGTGGGTAGCGGAGGACCCGTGCTCTCCCCGCTGGTGTCCGGTGAAGAGTCCTGGAGCCCTCTCGCCGATTCTCCCATCAGCCCCTCTATATCCCTGGTGTTGCGCTGATTTGCCTCCCCATCTGCGGAGCTGCCTCTCTCCCTGCTGGGCCCTTCTCCAGCATCATTTGAGAGCCTTCCCTCCGCCTCTAGCTCCGATGTCAGTTCCCTGACACATTAAAAGAGGCTACAAATACCTAAAGCCCTCCAAACTAAGGTGCAGAAACCTGGATAAAATGAAACACTTTTGCCTGGCACCTAAAAATGGAAATGGTTCTAGGTGTATCAACAGGGGTAGAACCTTCCACAAACAGGGAACAATGACAGAAAAGGTCTGTTCTAAGACTGCTTCCCTCTATACCTCCTGTGGAGAGATGCCACAGAGGAAGCCCTCGGGTTCGGAATGCTATTTCCAATAGCTTTCCATGCACTGACAGTTGACAAGGCCCCAAAAAATATATGATTAGAAATAACACTCATAAAATGTATACAATAATAATAACTTTTGTACTTTTACTATTGGGTATCTTACATCTTGGGTATCTTGCAAGGGATGCGGGTGGCACTGCGGGTTAAACCACAGAGCCTAGGACTTGCCGATCAGAAGGTCGGCGGTTCGAATCCCCGCAACGGGGTGAGCTCCCTTTGCTCGGTCCCTGCTCCTGCCAACCTAGCAGTTTGAAAGCATGTCAAAGTACAAGTAGATAAATAGGTACTGCACTGGCGGGAAGGTAAACAGCGTTTCTGTGCACTGCTCTGGTTTGCCAGAAGCGGCTTAGTCATGCTGGCCACATGACCCGGAAGCTGTCTGCAGACAAACGCCGCCTCCCTTGGCCAATAAAGCGAGATGAGCGCCGCAACACCAGAGTCGGTCACCACTGGACCTAATGCTCAGGGGTCCCTTTACCTTTTATCTTACATCTTGACCCTAAAGCAGGGTGGCAATAGAATTGTCTCTTCCGCAGGTATAAATGATAATGTAGAAAGGAAAGGTGATTTACGTAATATTATCAGGAATTAACTAAAGTACAGAAGATGAGAAAGTATTAGCTGCCCATTACTGGGCTCCAAGGACAACAGTGATGCTTCTGATTCTCTGTATGGACATGGAGGCAGTGCAGAATCCAGTTAAGAAGGTAGGTGTGCTAATATCATTATCATTGGTGTATGTTCATCCACATTATCACTGTGACAACCTTAAATTCCTGAAGAAATGAACCTTGTGATATTTAACATTTTCTTTTCACTTACATATGACAGCCTTGAATTTTGAATTGAGTGGCTCAGCAGGACCCTCAGAGGGGCAGAAAAATCATGTTCCAATATTGAAAGGGTGGTAGCCAATCAGAGGAGAAGTCTTTCAAGGCACCCAACAGTTAAGCTCGAAATAGGTCCTTTCTCCTAAAACCACTTTGCTTTATTTTCAATCTGGGAATAAAGACTATTTGAAATGCGGTGTGTCATTAGCAACGCTCTTAATGTAGGTCTCTGTTCTTCTCGTTCCAGGTTTTTTGTTGGGGGTTTTTTTTGGTGCCCCAATTTCTCATCTTTTCTCCCACTTCTGTAGTCATTTGCAGCAGTAATTTTCACAAGTGAAAATGTAATCCCTGCCAGCGCGTCGATCAAATGCCATTTGCATGCTGTGAGGAATGCGGTGAGGAATGATGTGAGCATCATGGACTCTTGGTGGATGGGGCTGAAGGCCTCATTACTGATAGATGACACAGCTCCCCTCTCACCTCTTTCCTGCATCGTCTTCCTGCGTGTTTAATTATTTGCTGTTCCCATCTCTTTAGAAGCTGAACACTCCCCTGCTGTACCACTGAGGACTTGTATAGTTTGGGATGTGGGACACTTTCCTGAGTAATGTTGCCTGGCTTATCAAAACTATGTTAGCTTCCCTCAGTGGTTCTTACATGTTTTCTTTTCCCCCTGATTTATCAGATGCTTGTGCCACTCCTAGAAAAACCAGAAATTGCTTTGAATCAAGATCATGCCTCTCTGGACCAGGCAAACATGTGGGGTGAGGGGGGGCAGGAGCAGGGATGGATTTCGGTTTGATGAGGCCCTAAGCTACTGAAGGTAATGGGGCCCTTTATATGTCCAGCTGTCCTTTGTCAACAACAAATTGTCACTGTTTTTTTGTGTTGAATATATGCTATATGTTAATTTATGGACCTAATAGGTATCTAACCAGTGATATTTTAGGGAGCAGGCTAGCAGGTGGCGCCCATGACTTACATCATAGGAGCCTACACAACACAAAACACTGTTGCTGTATGTAGGTTTTATTTTATTTGTTTTTTATCTTATATTTTGGAAATGTACATCCAGGTTTCCCCCCCTTTAATTTTTTGGGGGGTTTCCAAGAGAGTGGGGCCCTAAGCTATAGCTTGTTTAGCTTATACGTAAATCTGGCCCTGGGCAGGAGCTAGCTCTAGATATCTATGTTCCCTCTGCTTATTGCACCTCATTGTACAGTGGTGTATTGTGTACTTGTGACATCTTTAGGCAGTGCTTTTTTCTGGGGGTACGCAGGGGTACGCATACCCCTAAGCATTTTTTGAATCTAAGTTTGGCCTCATTGGGGGGCAGTTTTTCAATATGAGTAGGAAAATAAAAGTACCCCTAAACATATATTTTTTTTTTTAAAAAAAAGCACTGTCTTTAGGAGTAATAAGCAGAAACAGTAGCATTATCCTGTTCTCTGGCCCAGGAAACTAGGATCTATTGTAAAGCAATGAATGTATAAAGCAGGGTTGTTGATGGGTTATGGTTGGGGTGGGGACATGGTATGATGAGAGTCTTGAGGGACAGTTGAGAGGCTTGGAAGTCCACATTCTACTCCTAGGCTTGAGGTTCCCTATCCTTGCCTTATACTCTAGGCTCTCCTCACTTTCATTCTTGAGCGTTGGAGAGGGGAGGAACTTCTCCAAGAATTCTTTATAGCCTAATCTAAACTGTTGTGTTTTCTTTCAGCATTTTTTAAAATTTTTGACGCTTTACCAAAAGAGGACCCTTCCATTTGGTGGCAGTCTTAAATGTAGAACCTAAATGCAGACCCCCCCCCAAGAGTCCCTGTTTTCCAGGAAAAGTCCTAGATTTACAGAAGCCTTCTCCACTTCTGATTTGATCCCAGAATGTCCAGCCTTTCCTTATTTTCATGGCAGAAATGTTGGTGAGTATTGAGTTAGGTCACCCTCGAAGCCAATGAAGTAAGTAACTATTCAACCTTTAGAAGACACCTGAAAGCAGCCATGTATAGGGAAGTTGTTTAATGTTTAATGTTTTATGTTGTTGTTATGGAATAGGACGTCCCTATTTTCATTGGAGAAAAGTTGGAGGGTATTCTATTTTCCTCAGAGAAAAGTGGGAGGTTGCTTGAAATCACTTTCATTTCTGTGATCTACAGTTGTTTGATATGGCCCTCTTTTGAAAACCCTGATGTGTTGCCCACACATCTGGTTCTGTTCAGAAGAACTGTCACTGTTCAGAAGAACTGGTAGAGCACTCATTCAGAAGTTCCAAGTGTCAATCTCTGGCTTCTCCAGTTAAAAGGATCTGATGGGAAAGTGATGAAAAAGCGTTGGGGGAAACCAGCCCAAGACTCTTGAAATCTACTTTTAGTCTCCAAGGAGACCATACTTAACTGGCCAGAGAAATAGTCTGTGTCAAGGATGTACGGTAGCTCTTTCCATACGGAAGGCTGGACAATGACAGTTTTATAATTTTCGGTTTTATTGCTATTTAGAAAAGAAATTCCACCATCCTCGTAATCAATCTTCACCAGAGCTGGACATTGGTGCGATTAAGCCTCTGAGCCTAGGGCTTGCTGATCAGAAGGTCGGCAGTTCAAATCCCCACGACGGGGTGAGCTCCCGTTGCTCGGTCCCTGCTCCTGCCAACCTAGCAGTTTGAAAGCACATCAAAGTACAAGTAGATAAATAGGTACCGCTCTGGTGGGACGGTAAATGGCATTTCCGTGCGCTGCTCTGGTTTGCCAGAAGCAGCTTAGTCATGCTGGCCACATGACCCAGAAGCTGTACGTCGCCTCCCTCAGCCAATAAAGCGAGATGAGCGCCGCAACCCCAGAGTCGGCCACGACTGGACCTAACGGTCAGGGGTCCCTTTACCTTTACGACTCCAGCACAGAATATGACACCCTTTTCCTGCCTTTCGTCTTGCTTCACATCTGTCCCTTCCTCTTCCTAAATGACACACACGGGGAGATTCATAAACAGCCCTCAGCCAATAAAGCGAGATGAGCGCCGCAACCCCAGAGTCGGCCACGACTGGACCTAACGGTCAGGGGTCCCTTTACCTTTACGACTCCAGCACAGAATATGACACCCTTTTCCTGCCTTTCGTCTTGCTTCACATCTGTCCCTTCTTCTTCCTAAATGACACACACGGGGAGATTCATAAACAGCCTTATTGCCTAAGTTTGAACTTAACTCCTGCCATTGGTCTGTCTCCCTCTCCTGCTCTCCGCCTGCCTGCATGTTTTCACTGACAGGGCTTCTCTCCCCCTCTTCCTCCTCAGCATCTTCATCTGCTCTCCCTGCATCTTCCTCTCCCTCTTGTTCTGGATTTCCATCTTGGCTCATGTCAGGTAAGGCAGGAGGCTCCCTGACAGTCTGGCCTGATAATAATCAGCTTCCCATGTGAGGCTGGATGGGAATGACTTCTTGTAACTTCCTTGTTACACAGAATCTTGTGTGCCATACGAACATCCTGAGGAACGGCTTTGAAAAACCAATCTTAGCACACAATGTACAAGCCTAATAATGGCTATTTGCCATGGCTGCTATGTTCAACCTCCATTGTCGAAGGCAGTATATACCGTATTTTTCGTTCTATAGGACGCAAATTTCCCCCTCCAAAAATTAAGGGGAAATGTGTGTGCGTCCTATAGAGCGAATGCAGGCTGCGCCGCTAAGTCCAAAGCCAGAACAGGAAGACAGAGCACTGCGGAGCGCTCCGTCTCGCTGCTCTAGTTTGGGGATGGTGCCTTCACCCCGCTGTCCTGCAGAAGCTAGCAAGGCTGTTCCCAAGCCAGAACAGCGAGAGGGAGGGCTCCGTCTCCCTGCTCTAGCTTGGGGACGGCTGCGCGCAAACCTCTGCAGGGCAGCGGGGCGCTGCGCTCCAAAGGCTTCAGGGATCTTTGAGGCTGGCGGTTTTAGAGGGGGAGAAGAAGAAAAAAAAATTTCCCTGTTCTCCCCCTCCTATGGTCCAGTGCGTCCTATGGTCCGGTGCGTCCAATGGAGCAAAAAATATGGTACCTCTGAGTACCAGTTGCTGGAAATCACAACTGCAGAGAATCCCATTGGCAACTGTGAGAACAGGATGATGGACCAGATGGGCCTGTGGCCTGATCCAGTATGGACTATCTCCTGTTCTTATCATTTAAGGTCAAAGAGCCCAATGAAATTATCTCAAAGTCTGGGTAAGGACTGCTACAACTCTCTTTTGGATTTTGAATATCATGTCCCAGTAAGCGCTGAAAGGTGATTTTTGAAAAACAGAGTGGGGGGGAAACCCCTCACCACTGGATGCATTCTGACCTCTTCTAAGGAAGTCAGTTTATATGGTGAAGCACATTTGGCCCCTGGGCTACTGTTCTGAAAAATAGCCTACCTCCCACAGAAAATACACATGTTCTATTTAGTTATTTGAGTTATATGTATAAAATTCAATAGAAATACTTTCATAAAGAAAATAAAAAACTTGACCTGCCCTGTTACCTATAATTCCGTCCTCTCATCCACAAAGGTCATAAGACAATGTTCTTAATGATGACACACAGTTTTTAATATGACTTGATGATGTAGTAATTGATTTAAAATACATGCTGTGGTTGTAGGATGAGTCACATCCTATTTCAATTCCAATCTGAAGGACAAAGCAGACCTTTCTTCCTGGCATCTAATCTACCAGTTCAGCACGCATTTCCATCTCATTACTGTATAGGTTAGTTATTAAATAAAGCCTATTTTGCAAACACAAAGGGAAAGAGGCATTTGCAGCTATAGCAGCAATGGGAAGAAGGGAATTTCAAGCTCTTTAGAAATTCATTCATGCCTTTGTATAGCCCGCAACTCCATTCCCCAGGGCAGCAGATGTAACTCCTAAGAGAAGATGATTTAAAATATGTAGAGGAGACAAATCCAAAAATGAACTATGACTAGAGGAGCATAGATTAGTGTACAGCTTATTAGAGCTCAGCCAATAATTCACAGTAAATAACTGACTCAATGAATTTAGTCTCATTTGATGCTTGTGTCTGTGAGGAGAATGAGATTGCCTCACATTCATTTGCTCTCCTAAATAACACAGACACTCTTTTTTTAGGTAAAGCTTTTGCCTCTCTCTCTCTTTCTCTCTTGATTATTTAAATCTTCACAATTCATACTGTGTTTTTAGTTCACTGTCACACAGCACTATTTATCTTATCATTTG
The DNA here is from genome assembly GCF_965113315.1 of Podarcis vaucheri. Classification (NCBI taxonomy): domain Eukaryota; kingdom Metazoa; phylum Chordata; class Lepidosauria; order Squamata; family Lacertidae; genus Podarcis; species Podarcis vaucheri. The sequence continues at coordinate 18,390,094 of NC_138755.1, read as the reverse complement.
GAGACATCTGCTACCATGCCCCAGGACTCCATAAGAAGAGCCAAACTGGGCCAGACCAAAGCTTTGTCTACCATCCTGTTTCCCACAACTGCCTCTGAGAAGCTCAAGGGCAACATATAAAGGCCACACTCCTCTTCTATTGTTATTCTTCAGCAACTAGTATCGGGGTGAGCTCCCATTGCCCAGCCCCAGCTCCTGCCAATCTAGCAGTTCAAAAGCTTCTTTCTTCTTCTTCTTTGGTGATCACTTGTAGCTGAGTAAGATTGTCTTCCATAAACACTGTTTTAACAATGAGTCTGTAAGTGACTGTGGAGGCCAATTCTGGAACCACACGTCCTTCCACAGTGGGGACATTGGTTTCTGGACGGAAGTTGAACTTGGTGAGGGTTTGCCAAATGTGCCTTCCTCTTAGCACATTTCTCCCTTTTGTTCTGAGTTTGAGCATCTTCAAAGCCCATGGTACCTTTGGTCAAGGCTGTTCTCCAATTGGAGCACTCGCAGGCAAGTGTTTCCCAGTTGTCTGTGTTTATACGATATTTTTAAAGATTTGCCTTGAGACAGTCTTTAAACCTCTTTTGTTGACCACCAGCATTACACTTTCCATCCAGTGCAAGTAGATAAATAGGTACTGCTGCGGTGGGGAGGTAAACAGTGTTTCCAAGAGCTCTGGTTTCCGTCACAGTGTCACATTGCACCAGAAGTGGTTTAATCATGCTGGCCACATGACTTGGAAAGCTGTGGACAAACAACGACTCCCTCGACCTGAAGTGAGTTGAGCGTGCACCTCATAGTCACCTTTGACTGGACTTAATGGGGTCATTTCCCTTACCTTTTTTACCTTATCCAAAGGTTTACTGTGCATGACTGCAGATGCATATGCTTAGGTAGTAGTTAGGCATCTTAGAAGCAGAGCTGGCTCTGCTATTAGGCAGGGAGAGCCAACTGCCTCAGGCAGCAGAAGTTGAAGGGCAGGGAGCAGTGGAAACTATTTTAACAAGACAGAATGTCCTAAGTTCAAGTGCAGTGAAGGGTGCTACCTATTTACAGTGTTGAGGTGTGATTCAACGGCTTTGAGGAGAGGCACCCATCTTACCTTTTACCTACTGGGACAAAATGCCCTGCTTAAATAAGTAGAAAGCCATGGTAAATTTTTAAATAAATCATCACTGAAACCAGCAACTACCCTTGTTCTAACTAGCTCTGTCCTTTAATTCACACTCACCAGGTTGCAGCAGCAGCAGAGGCACTCCAGATACTGCAAGTCCAGGATGGGGAACCTGTGCCCACTCCAGATGTTGTGAGCATCTGTTTCCTTTCGGATGTTGTGAGACTCTGTTTCCTGACCATTGGCCATGGTGGCCAAGACTGATTTAAATTGGAGTACTTCCGTCAACATTGGGTGTACCACACGTTCCTTATCCCTGCAATAATTAGAAAGGGAGGGAGGGTGACCGGGTGTCTCCACCTCTCCTCTCTCTAGTACTGAGTCACTAGCCTTTTGAGGGGTGGGGGAGAACCTGCAGGGTTGCACTTTTAGTGGATGCAGCAAGGGTGTCCGAAGGATGCTAGATTGACATGTGAATGTGGCATGAATGCAGCACCAAGAAGAGCAGGTGAATGTGCAGGAAATGGACCCCGAGAAGATACTGCAAATGATAATGTAAAAATCTGCTAATTTTTTATTTTATTTTTTTGGTTCCCTCAGTATTTAATTTCATAGTGCTGGCACTGAAAAATGAAATTAATACAGTATTATCTTTATTCTATTCAAATGTCTTTTTTATGGGCAAGTAATCTCATTTTAAGGGTGGCCCATAAACATAAATATTGGACAATAGTTTGTGTTTGCATATAAATCCCTTTTAAAATCAGCATCTGCATTTTTTTCTTATTTTTTTAGGGGCTCCTCCGTGCCCATATCCTCTTTTCTGTGATCCATCTATTGAAGTCTCAATTAAGTACAGGAGGAAAGAACCCTGAGCAGTTAGGCAAACTAATATCCAAGCAGCAGCTGTAGAAGATAATAGATGGACTTACATTTTTCATTTTAATCACATGGACTTGATGAATTATTTAGAATCCTTAAATGTATAATGCATTCAAAGCAGGGAAATGGACCGGGTTCCCAATGATATTGACTTCCAAAGTGCTATATGGAGAGGTAAAGTATTAAATTTTTAAATATTCTGATCTTAATCTTTACATTACAGACTATCAGGGTATTGATTGGAGCGGTATTCTGGCTTTCTTCTGGTGAAAGCCATTTGGAGATATCACTAGCTGTCATTCTGGGAAAATGCATTATTGTATTTTCTTTATCTTTCAGCAAAATCAGAGGCTTACAGAATTTATTTTATCAGAATCTCCCTGCCCTGCCACCCCCACTCTCTTCCAAGCATGCTGTGTGATTCTAATTTTCAAGAAGAATGGTTTTCTTTGTTCCATCATTACACTGGTATGAAGATGCCTGTTTAACTACTTGTACGAGTTGCATTTGACTTGAAACTCAAACATCTCAACAGGAAGGAAGAAAAGGAAGGAAGGAAGGAAGGAAGGAAGGAAGGAAGGAAGGAAGGAAGTCGATAAAAATTAAACTGGGTGGTGTTAAGGCAAAAAAAGGAGGACCAGTCTCAAGATGCTGGAAGAGGGGACAGTGGGTGAAGAAAAAGCTGTGAGTGGAGGGGAGGCCCTTTCCCCATCCTTTGGACACAGTAGGAAACTGAACAAACCTGCTGTACCTGGAACTGGGTCTGGAGAGTTCAGCTGAATGGGACAAAGCCATGGGCAGTCTGAGGAAGAACCATCCACCTTGGGCCTGCCTAAAAAAGCAGGACTAGAGTGAGAGTTTGGGTGATGCCCGCTGTTTCCAGGAACTCTTCACATTGTGAGACTTCTTCAGGTGAGAGCCCAGAGGCTGAGAGGGAGGGTGTGTCAGAAGGAAAATAAATTGATACTGATCTATATATGTATTGGGATGCAGATGGCGCTGTGTGTAAAACCACAGTGCCTAGGGCTTGCCGATCAGAAGGTTGGCGGTTCGAATCCCTGCGATGGGGTGAGCTCCCGTTGCTCGGTCCCTGCTCCTGCCAACCTAGCAGTCTGAAAGCACAAAGTGCAAGTAGATAAATAGGTACCGCTCTGGCGGTAAGGTAAACGGTGTTTCCATGCGCTGCTCTGGTTCACCAGAAGCGCTTAGTCATGCTGGCCACATGACCCGGAAACTGTACACCGGCTCCCTCGGCCAATAAAGCGAGATGAGCACCGCAACCCCAGAGTCAGTCACGACTGGACCTAATGGTTAGGGGTCCCTTTACCTTTACCTATATATGTATTGGTAACTTTGTATTAATGTAACATATGTGACTGTGTATTCTTGGAATACTTTGTTTAAGTTCTCTGCTGTTTCTTCAGTTTTTTTAGAGAGAGAAAGAGTTTTTGAGCTATTTTTAATGAAATTTGCCAAAAACAACACTTCCGACATAGGCTGCCATACATCCAGGGTTTCCCAGACATTTAGACAATTTCTGTCTGGACGCTTTTACGAGGGCAAAATACTGGGTGTGTCTGGGAAATTCTGGACGTATGGCAACCCTAGTATATCTTACATAGAGATCTTAAATATGTTAGGATTTTGCACTGACTGTATCTATTGATTCCCAGAATAAATGTTAAATTGACGTATGTCTTCAGTGTGGTGTAGTGGTTAAGAGCGGTAGACTCGTAATCTGGGGAACCGGGTTCGCGTCTCCACTCCTCTACATGCAGCTGCTGGGTGACCTTGGGCTAGTCACACTTCTCTGAAGTCTCTCAGCATCGCTCATCTCACAGAGTGTTTGTTGTGGGGGAGGAAGGGAATGGAGAATGTTAGCTGCTTTAAGACTCCTTTGGGTAGTGATAAAGCGGGATATCAAATCCAAACTCTTCTTCTTCTTCAACTTCTCCACATCGCTTAGAAAGACCCTTCAGCAATCCATATCATCAGGCTTGGAAGACATTCCACCTGCAAGTCATTACAAGATAAGACTGCAGCAAAAATTGGGCTTGACCCATAATGGTGCTTGCATTCTCCATCATCTAGAAATGGCTGCAGGAATAGGGAGGCCTCTCTATGAGATCTCCATATCTCCCCAGTATCAGGAGCAGCACTTCCCAGGCACGGATGCCCCCGCCATTAAATGGAGTAAATAATTGCCTCAGGCAGCAAATTCTGCTCAGCAGCAGTGGCAGCCTCACAGCCATTTATTGTGACCCTCCCCCTGCTTCTTGTTAATCCCCTCTGTTGTAGCTCAGAGTTATGTGTTAAGCCTCCTATATCTTCTGTAAGCTAGCCTGCTGCTCTCAGGTATACCAGAAGATGCTATCCCATTGTCATTGTAGAATGCTGCTGAACACGCCCCCACCGTGGCCCCAGGTTGGATGGCCACCGAGGGGGCGTGAGCGCCAGCCAGGTGAGTGGGCAGCAGGGGGCCACGCCCCCTGCTAGCCGGAGCTCGAGCCCCGACCACAACCCCTCCCCTCCCCTTCGGGGAGGAGAGTCTTTCCAATACCATCAGCTTTTGCTCATGAAATTTTATTGGGGAGGGGGCTTTTCCTTGAGAAGTAAAATCTCCTGGGCAATCCTAGTCCTGAGTGCTACAAACCCTGGGAAAAACTTTGGTTTCCAAAGTTTACTGAAAACTTAGCTTTCATCTCAGGCATCTGGGAAACTAGAAGACAATGGCAATGTAATGGATGCCATAGACTGCTTAAAAGAATGACTGCTGGACCAAGAATTTAAATATTTAATTTGAAGAAGTTCAGTGTTTTGTTTTAATTAGATGAACTAATTGCATGGCCATTTTTCAACTTAAAGATTAATGGCTTTGCAGATTTGGGAGAATCAATCATTGTGCCAACTTTTCTTTATGGGGTGTGTCTGGTACCTAAAGGAATATTGCGATGGATATTTTAAACTCCCACCTCTGTGTGTGTGTGTGTGTTTTATATAACAAAAATAATGCCTAGCCCCTTGAGCAAATCATCACCTTGGGTGATATGAACATGGAACAAACTACGAGGGTGGGTATTTTTTAATATTCCTAGAGTAACGAAAGAGAACCTGTGGAGATGTTGGCATCTGCATTGTTCCAGATACATGCAATGGTGTTTCAGAGCAGGATATTCACAGGGAAACCAAAATGCTTGTTTACAAAGCTATTGTACTACCAACCTTACTGTATGCTTGTGAAACATGGACCACTTATAAATGCCATCTCCAACTCCTTGAAAAATTCCATCAACGGTGTCTCTGAAAAATTTTACACATCACTTGGGAAGACAGGCGAACTAATACCAGTGTACTAGAAGAAGCAAAGATCACCAGTGTTGAAGCAATGATTCTTCAACATCAACTTCGTTGGGCTGGTCATGTTGTGCGGATGCCTGATGATTGTCTTCCAAAGCAGCTACTCTATTATGAACTTAAAAATGGAAAGCGTAATGCTGGTGGTCAGCAAAAGAGGTTTAAAGACTGTCTCAAGGCAAATCTAAAAAAAATGTAGTATAAACACCAACAATTGGGAAATACTTGCCTGCGAGCGCTCCAATTGGAGAACAGCCTTTACCAAAGGTATCATGGGCTTTGAAGACACTCAAACTCAAGACTCAAGGAAGAAACATGCTAAGAAGAAGGCACGCTTGGCAAATCCACACCGTGATCAACTCCCACCCGGAAACCAGTGTCCCCACTGTGGAAGGACATGTGGATCCAGAATTGGCCTCCACTGTCACTTACCGACTCACTGTTAAAACCGTGTTTACGGAAGACAATCTTACTCGGCTACGAGTGATCAGAGCCAAAGAAAGAAGAAGCTTTTCCCAATGTAATTCTTATGTCAACTTCAAGGGGCTTAACAGTGGCCTGATTCCATGCAAGATTTTTTATACATAGAAATGTCACCACAAGGTGATGTATTGGCCGGAATCTGCATCTTTTGCTTTCTGCACAGCTGCACAAAATTATAAATGCATGCATATTGAATGGCAAACATTACATTTGTTCAATGTACCTAGCGGAGAAAGAATCAATGTGCCTAATCCATTTCGGAGGAGACAGTGCAAACAGTTAAGGGGAATAGGGTCGGGAGAGAAGAAGAGAGTTACAAATTGCAACTGACTACTGGCAAATCACCGAAAGTTGCCAGTAACAATTGTTTCTAATAGAGGTAAGTGAAATATCAAGGCACCATCTTCAAAGCTGTAGAATTTTATTAGTCAAGAGATCCATTTCCTAATTACTGTCCCCTTAACTTGCTTATCTGACCTTAAAGGTGTTGCTGGGAAGGTCATCAATAAAGACTACCTTTGAAAAGGAGAACAAGCAGTTTAACATAAACAGATGGTTCTGCTGAAGCAGCAAGAGCAGCCCATTGTGATTATAAGCTGGAGCTAGTGCTCTCTTGCATATTCATCATGGAGGCTCACACCCTTAAATCATGCCGTGTTTATATATTGTAGCATCACCATTGATCACATCATAATAATGCAGGGAATAAAATGACTGGAAACGCAGGACAGAATATTTTATGGTGGCGAGAGGTGCTCATTTGTGCTGAAATGGAAACCTAGAATGGTGGGATCTTGAAACTGCAAGAGATGCACTCCTATCATGCTGCCATTGTTACTATTCTCCCTATTTTCATCCTTATCACCATTTCTCACATCTAATAAAACAAACTGAATATGATTATCCTTGTCGCCATTGTTGTTTCCTATTGAGGTTGAAAGAAATAATTATTTATGACACTAAATTATTTGTCCCGTTTTACGATACTTATCAAATCCTATCAAAAAGAACAGGTGAAATGTTTTAATGTGCGTTGATTTCCATTCTTTGTTAAAGCAAAACATCCAGCGTGAAAACACAAATTAATAAATTCAGTACAACTTATTAGAATCAGTCTCTTACAGGTTAAATGAAATGCAAATTAATTTAATCGCATAACATGTAAGTCTAGATCCTTGAACTTTATACTTTATCAACTGAATCAAAAATCGCGACACTTTAAAAATTCCGATAATTTGAGATCTGAAGCTTTAAAATAGAAGATTTATTGTTATTTCTCTTCAGCAGAAGCAAGAATCATGAAATGCTTATTACACCCACACTCAGAATAAAACATCAGGACATGGCTAACTAGTCTTGGGTTTGCTAGGACCAGCTTTATTAATTGAAGGTGATGTGAAGGAACTCTTTGTGATTTCTTCCCTCTGTTTAAGAAGGTAAATCCTGCCCTTGCCTGGCTCTCTTTGGGCAGAGTTATAACTGCTTTCATGACTAGCCTGCTTGTTAGTTACGCAGAGACATCTTTCTCAGGTGGTGCAGTGGGGAAGGTGATGGATTTGTGCCCCTTACTGCACAACCCAGCCACCTACCATTTAGCAATATCTTTTTTTATTTCTTTTTTTTACCAACAACCAAAACACAAACAGTGAAACCCCCCAGGTGGCTGATACATTGGGTATACATAATAAATAATAACATATTCAAATCAACCATGTGTACAGTTTTATATACGTTAACACTCCTCCATCCACAAGGTTTATTTAACTTTTATCATTTTAATTGCCCCATATTCTTCAAACCTACCCAAATAATTCAGTATCTTCTCAAACCAATCCTCCTCTTTCTCATTGACCTTAAACCCTTTCATTCTGTGTATCTTCACAGTTAGATATTCTAAAATTATAATATTATTCAGTTTTTTCCACCATTGGTTCCGCCCTAGCTCTTCTGCATTTTTCCAGTTACTCGCTATAACCTGTCTGGCTGCAGTTACCATCAATTTTACCCATTTACATTCCTCTTTTGTTTTTAACTCGGTGCTACTCAGACTAATAAGAACCATTAATTTAGATATTCCCACCTTCCTACCCACAATTCCCGATATTTCTATAACATTCTGTTTCCAAAATTCATTAACTAACCATTTAGCAATATGAACGCGGCAACATACATCCGCCAATGTCACCGAGTTTCCATCTTGGAGCTAAAACACACCCAAACCGTGATTACGCTGAGGAAATGCCACATCAACGAGAAGCAACCAAGCAAGGCACAGATGAGGCTTCTGAGAGCAGCTCAGTCTGTATCTGAGTGAAGAGAAGATAGACCAGAATCAGAAACGATAAAAGGGTCACTTTGAAACCTATCAGTCACTTTTGTCACCTGGCCACTGCTGAGATGGTAGTTGTCATGGTGTCCTCTGGCTGCCCACTCTTGATGGTCCTGAAGCACAGCAGAGATGAAGGCAGCAACACCCTTGTCTGCCAAGACACTGGGTTGGAGAAGAAAATATAGATTTTAGGCCCTGTAGAGTTTCTGGTGTGAGACCTCCAACATCTTACAACAGGGATAGGCGATCTGGTGTCCTCCAGACTCAATAGTAGTAGTAATAGTAATAGTAGTAGTAAGTTTCTGCAGGGACTCTGGGAGGCTCTCAACAGAATATTAAACCACGATAAAACATCAAACATTAAAAAAATTCCCTAAACAGAGTTGCCTTCAGATGTCTTCTAAAAGTCAGGTAGTTGTTTATTTCCTTGACATCTGATGGGAGGGCATTCCACAGGGCAGGTGCCACTACCGAGAAGGTCTTCTGCCTGGTTCCCTGTAACTTCACTTCTCACAGTGAGGGAACCACCAGAAGGCTCTTGGAGAAGGACCTCAGCACCAACACTTTGAATTGTGCTCAGAAATGTACTGGGAGCCAATGTAGGTCTCATCAGCACAACCACCATAGGCAACGGTTAGTGGGGATGGTGGTAGTTGTACTCCAGCAAGATCCGGAGGGCACCATGTTGACTACCCTGCCTTACAATATGCCACACACTCTGAATCTTCTTCATTACTCAACACAATCTCATGAAGTCCATCAGAACTCTTCACTAATCGATTGCATGTGCAATTTGTGACCTGCTGCCTTTAGAATGGGCTTCTATCAACTCCAGCATACATTGCAGAACATCAGAAGTCATGGGCGTGATCGCTACGCCAACATTTTAACAGTATTTGGCAGAAGGCTGGCATAAGCTGCCTGCCTCTTCAGAGTTTCCTTCAAACAAAGAAATAGCAGAGAATAGCTAGACTTGGAAGGGTTTACAGAAAGAATGGCTCCCCACCTTGCCCCCGTGTATTAGCAACATTAAAAACAAAGGTTCTTCTCGAGAAAATAAAACTCAATAAGTAAAGGACAAGCCCAACAAAATGGTACACATATTTATAACCACACAACTGGGCTTCTGGCATAATGGGTTACAGTTTCACAAACAATCAATACAAATTATTGGATCTAAAATTACTTTTTGATTACCACTGTGAAAATACAAGCTGTTTGAGTCATTCCTCACACTATTGATTTTACTCTGCTCTGTGTGTGTGTGTGTGTGTGTGTGTGTGATGTCTTGAGCCTCCACTCTATTGTGAAAAGCTAACAAAATATACAAAGAATCAAACAAGAGACTTTGAGGGCAGTGACAGTTTCTCTTTTCTGTTAATTCGTGAGTTTTGTTCAGTGCTTTAATTTTTTTTTTTTTAAGGAAAACTTTTCAGAGGCAGGCTATACTTCCCAAGCCACAAGAATTTTATAATAAGCTCTTAACTTGTTCATCCATTTTGTGTATTAACCTTTATCACTCAGCAGCAGCTCCTGTCGTGTGGCACTTTGCTTCCTGCTGGTTCCCATAGCAATGATCAGGTCAGCTGTTGTGGAAGAGACCAATATGCTAGTGCCAGTTGTCAAGGCTAGCAAATGGGCTGCTTAATTTTTCTCCCTTCGCTGTCAAGTTGTCAAACATTAGGCTGTTCCCGAGCCTAATTTCTCAAGAGGAAAAATGTTGTGGCTACAGAAGTGGAGGAAGTGAAAACAGAGGAGAAAGGAGAAGTGTTGTGCCTCAGAAGCTTAGCCAGCCCCTTGTGGTGGGGGATAATAATAATAATAATAATAATAATAATAATAATAATAATAATAATAGGCTCCATGTAGAGTGCTGTATGCACTGCAGAGTAGTAGTAGTAGTAGTAGTAGTAGTAATTAATAACAATAATAATTTATTTACACCCCGCCCATCTGGCTGGGCTTCCCCAGCCACTCTGGGCAGCTTCCAACAGAATATTAAAATACAATAATCTATTAAACATTAAAAGCTTCCCTTTTAGATGTCTTCTAAAAGTCAGAGAGTTGTTTTTCTCTTTGACATCTGATGGGAGGGCATTCCACAGGGCGGGTGCCACTACCAAGAAGGCCCTCTGCCTGGTTCCCTGTAACTTGGCTTCTCCCAGCGAGGGAACCGCCAGAAGGCCCTCTGTACAACTCTTAGCATTCCCCCTCAGAAAAATGTGTCTTTGTGGAAGGCAGTGGGGACCTCCGCTGAGGCGCCGTGAGGATTAGCTGAGTCACTTCTTGCATTAAGTGAAGGAACGGAAAGCACCTCACCTGCTCCATGGGGTAAAGGTAGCAAGCCAGAGAATTACCATGCTAAAAAGTGAGGGTCATCTTATAAATCGGTAGTGCATAGGGTGGATGTTTGATTGGTTGCTGCCATGGCTGTCAGCGGCTACTGTGCCTGTTATTGGTTGCTGCGTCAATGGGTGGTGTTGATTGGCTGAAGCTGCAACAATTGGACTGTCGTTTGGTAGCTTCTGCCAGCGAGGGGACAGACGTGATGCAGATTTTGTGGCATGTGAGGGTGAGGGATTTTTGGCAACCCCCCCCCTTTAAAAAGCTCAACAACCCTGGGTAATCCCCCCCCAAAAAAGCTCAGAAACTCTGTTCCATCTTTCCCCATTTTCTTAAATTTGAGTCCCCCCAAATATTTGGGCGTCTTATACATGGGGGCGACTTCCCAAGAAGCAGGTGTCTTTTAATTTCGTGGCTGCTGTCACCATCTGCAGTGATCATAGAGCCCAAGAAAGTAAAATCTCTCACTGCCTCCATTACTTCCCCTTCTATTTGCCAGGAGGTGATGGGCCCAGTGGCCACGATCTTCGTTTTGTTGATGTTGAGCTTCAGACCATATTTTGCGCTCTCCTCTTTCACCCTCATTAAAAGGTTCTTTAATTCCTCCTCCCTTTCTGCCATCAAGGTTGTGCCATCTGCATATCTGAGGTTGTTGATATTTCTTCCGGTGATCTTAATTCTGGCTTAGGATTCATCCAGCCCAGCCTTTCACATGATGAATTCTGCATATAAGTTAAATAAGCAGGGAGACAATATGCAGCCTTGTCGTACTCCTTTCCCAATTTTGAACCAATCAGTTGTTCCATATGCAGTTCTAACTGTAGCTTCTTGTCCCATATAGAGATTTCTCAGGAGACAGATGAGGTGATCAGGCACTCCCATTTCTTTAAGAACTTGCCATAGTTTGCTGTGGTCGACTATTCCTGCATATTTTTTCTTGCTTGCATATACAGGGTTCTTTGGGCTTTCAACTGCTTTTGAAGTTTTTATTTTATTATGCTTAGATGCTAGTAATGCCTGAAAGGTGGTATATTATAAATCCTTTAAATTAATAAATGCAGTGAATAAAGTGGGTTGTAAAACTATTCCAGTCTGAACAGGGGCCATTAGTTTAGTAATGCCTGGAAGTTGGTATATTATTAATCTTCTTTAAAAATAAATACACTAAAAACAGTGGATCATAATCTGAACTGGACTCAGATAATAAGGAGCTGAATCAGGGCTCGGTTTGAGAATAGCCATTCTCCCCATTAGGCAACGCATGTTTATGTATTTTATTTGGTACCTGTATTTGTCGGACGTGTTGTTTTTCATCCAAGCAAACTTCCCTTCCTTTCCTACAGGCTGGTTAGCTGTTGCATCCCAATTTCACAACCTTGACTGCTCGGGGCAACCATATATTTAATGAAATCTGCTAATAAATCTCAAATTCGCTTTGAGTAAGCAGTCCTGCTGCAGACTCAGCTCTCTGTTCCTTGACTTTACTAGAGTCCAAATAAGATTTGTACTTTGACAGGGTAAGCATTTACTTTATCAGAAAGCATATTAGCGTGGGCATGTCTCAGCATAATGTGTACCAAATCAGAGGGTATGACTAATTTGTTCTGCTATTAAGTGGATGATAAAATGATTTAGACACATATAAATATATATGGGGCACTGGGCACTTTTAGGAATTACATGTTGTGTATCTCATCCTAACTCTGTCCGAGTCTGGGAGCTTTTTATATGCTAAATGACATTTACAGGAAATACAAGGCTTTTGCCCAGAACTTGGATATGTTTACCTAAGAAAAGAGAAACTGTTGGAAAATAACCATTCCCTAGTGTTTTAAACCTGCAAGCGCCCACCATGAATTCTGTTACATGTGACGGTTTGCTTTCTTGTGTAATACTATGCTGAAAAAAGTGGTGGTGTGGCCGTGTTATACCATGTTATAAATGTAGTCATTGTCAGGAACAGAGTTACTTCAGAGGCAGATTTAGGGGAACGTGAACCGTTTGTTTTCACTGGGTGCGAAGCCTCGGGGCGCTAGGTTGGTGGTGGTGGGGACGACAAAACTATGCTGTGGAATGGTTTGCAAGAGATGGGAGTTGATGGATTTGGGCACCACACAGGGCACTGCTGAAATTTGAGACCCCAGTGTCTGACACTGGACACTGGTGTGTGTGTGTGTGTGTGTGTGTGTGTGTGTGTGTGTGTGTAAACTGGAAGGAGGGGCAAAGGGGTCTTTCTCAGGGCCTGAGGCCAAGGAAGTGGGGAACTCCCAGGTGAGAGCTGGGAGAGTTCACTTCTCTATATACATGGACTGAAGATTAGAATATAATGGTTGTGTGTGTGTGTGTTTAGCCATTATATTCTCCTAGCTCTCAGCTGGGAGCTCCTCACTTCCTTGGCCTCACACCCTGAGAAAGACCCCTTTTGCTCCCCCCCCCCCAGTTCCCTTCCTCTTTTTAATGAACTCAGACTCCATGCAAAAGTTCCCATTCATCTCAAGGATGCGTTCAGCTCATATGCTCCCTAGACATGAATGTCGGTCAAGGCATAAGCCTTTTAGCAACGCATGTAACTCATGAAGAATACACAAAGCAACAGCCCAACAACAACAGAAAGCCTTGGAAGAACACTAACAGCAAACGAAATCATCACCGCTCATCAAAAGCTGGGGGTGGGGGAGTGGCAAAAATATGTCAGCAAGGGTGCCAGGTAGACCGACCTGCAACACCTCCCCTCTCTTCCCCACCCCAGTCCAGGCTGTCAGTGTTTTATCTTGGCCTGTTTTTAATCCCGATCTAGTGGTTCCACTTTTGTTTTCGTATAATTTTCTGTGCTTTAAAGTTGTTTTATGCTTGGGAAGTTTTGTTAGCCACCATGTGGATTTTGCTGAAAGGATTATTTAAATCCTTTAAATAAGTAAGTAAGTAAATAATGTAAATTATTTGAATGCATGGAGGGAATTTCTGAAATGGGCTTTAGTTCCGTGGGTATGTGTGTGTGTGTGTGTTTTTTTAAAATGAAGATTAAGTGGGTTGTTACACTCTTGGATTCTTTTTGACAAGACTAATTTCATCGCTAGTTTTCAGGGGAATTCTGAACTTTTGCAGCATCCTTGGGCTTGGTGGTTTGAAACAAATAAGTTACCCATCTTGTCATTTCTAATCATTACCTTTTCATCCTTTTTACCTCAAATTTCTAATTGTAAGCCATCCATCATTTCCTCCCCAAAATAAGGAACTTCCATTGTGTGGAAAAATTAACCCTTTGTTTCTAACCTATCATCTCCTACAGATATTGTTTTACTGCAAGAAAAACGACGACATTGTATTTGTTATGCTACGGGCAGTTCAGATTAATGTTCCTGATACTGCCTAAAGAATTAAAAGACACCTCAAGAGCAGGAAAATGTGCTCAGATTTTGAAAAGTGGAAAACTGTACATGCATGCACATCTACAGCACATGAGGGCTCCCATTAGTAGAACACAGGTAGCTTCACACTCCTAGTCACTGTCTGCCCGTCTCCCCAGTTGGTACAGCCTGTTTTACACCTATGCGTTGGTTTTCCATGGAATTGAGACTGATGGGCAATTGGAGGCCCCAACTGCATTATTCATGTACAAGTAAGCAGGTACATTGCAGACACCCATGCTCAATGCATGAATGTCAACATGGGGGGGGGACCACTGAGGTATTGTGGTATTGGTGATGAGGCTAGCAGTGCAGCTGGGCCTGTGCAGGGTGGGGGGGGGAGGCTCAGAAGGTTAATGCCAGGAGTCCAGGTTTTCAGCTTGATAACACAGTAAGTGTAGTTCTAGTTACAGGTAGGTAGCTGTGTTGGTCTGCCATAAGGTAAAGGTAAAGGGACCCCTGACCATTAGGTCCAGTCATGACCAACTCTGGGGTTGCAGCACTCATCTCCCTTTATTGGCCAAGGGAGCCGGCGTATTGCTTCCGGGTCATGTGGCTAGCATGACCAAGCTGCTTCTGGCGAACCAGAGCAGCGCACGGAAACGCCGTTTACCTTCCTGCCGGAGCGGTACCTATTTATCTGCTTGCACTTTGACGTGCTTTCGAACTGCTAGGTTGGCAGGAGCAGGGACTGAGCAACGGGAGAAACAAAATAAAAAAATTCTTTCCAGTAGCACCTTAGAGACCAACTAAGTTTGTTATTGGTATGAGCTTTCGTGTGCATGCACACTGACAAAGATCAAGACTCCTTTCTCTCCATTCCCCTCCCACTTTCTTCCAGCCCAGGGCAGCCCTGCCCTCTGCCTGCCCCTCAAAGCATATCACATAGGGCTGGGCCTCAGCAGTGGCAACCTCTTCATCCTCATCCACTCTCCAGCAGCTGCTATGAGCTGCCCAAGGGAGGAGGCCAGCTGCAGCGGCCATGGAGAGGCCATGGGGAGGCTGCAGGTTGTTTCCTTGCTACCACTCCCACTAGGAACAGGGGCCAGCTCATCCTCCTCTTTGAGCTTGGTGGCGGGGAGAAATAGGGGCATTCCAGGTTCAAATCAGAAGCCCGGTTGGCTTTCATAATTCCTGGACTGCCCTTGGAAAATCAGGACGCTTGGAGGGTACGTGATGGCTGCCTTCCTACTCTACTGAAGACCCCCAATTTAACATTGTCAGTATGTGACTACAGTTGGATTATAAGCATCAGGAAGCAGACTTCTCTCTATGCATTGCAGCTTACATCATTTCAAAATGGATGGGGTTCCAGTTCTCGAATTTCCCGACCATTCATGTCATATATCATAATCATCTCCAAACTGTCCTTGAGCTAGAAGGGAAAATGCGCAGAGACACCTGTATAGTCAATCTACAACCTTCCTTCCCTATTACAGCAGATGGAACATCAATGTGATTGTCCATCTGCCACTGGCTAAGATGTCTGTCTATTGTATAATTAAAATGAAAACTTACCTTATAGAGATCCTCTCTGCCTGTCTCATTTATACAGACTCTCTCCACGAGGTCAGCTCTTCCTCTGACATTACAAAAACTGCTTTCAGGCCTTCAGCTGCATTTAGTTTCATAAGAGCCACTAGGAACTTGTACACTTGACCTGGCATTCGCTGCAGTAGGCAGCACACTGTCATGTGCAACAGAGCCTCAACATCTGCACACCCAGGTGGACAAAGCCATGGAAAGTTTCCAGCTAAGTGAGCTTTGAGTTTTGTCAAACTTCTATGGAACTGATCCAGCCACCCTCCTGTTTGGAGGCACTATTACACACACACACACACACACACACACACACACACACACACACACACATTTTTATTGATTTTTTAACATATCCGTTCCAACAGTCATACAACATATCTTCTCATCTTATACAATGTTTTAGACTTCCGTCAACACCTCTGATGATTTTCCATTCTTTATAACTTATTCTGCATTTCTTTATTTCTATATTGCATTTAATTGTCCTTAACTAATAATTCTTTTCATAGTCTTTCTTGTAATATTTCAGATAATCGACCTTACAAAACCTCTTGCAGTCCTACTAGCGTAATCTGTTCATCACAATTACTTTTCAAATAATTCATATATTTAACTCCAGTCCTCTAAGAATCTCTGATCCCGCAGGTTTCGAATCCTTCCTGTTAATTTATCTAATTCTGCATAGTCCATCAACTTCATCCTCCATTCTTCTTTCTTCGGTAATTCTTCTTGCTTCCAGTTTGGAGACACTATCAATAGAGATCTGAGTCATTATCCATTATCCACATGTACAAAGGAAACGTTGAGAAGGGAATGTGGGACTATGGTGCTGACCTAATCCCAACACCATGTACCACCAGCTCTGTCCCCTTGACATTCACGAATTCAGTGTGACATAGCAGACCCTCCAAGTGTCCCTATTTTCCAGGGACAGTTCCAGATTTACAGAAGCCGTCCTGGTTTCTGATTTGATCCCAGAATGTCCCACTTTTCCTTAGGACCTCCCTATTTTCACCGAAGAAATCTTGGAGGGTATGGAGTTGTGAAACCCCCAAGCCAAGAAGAGAAGTAACTATACAACCTTCAGAAGATATCTGAAAACAGCCCTGTATAGGGAGGTGGTTTTTTTTTAATGTTTAATGTATTATTATGTTTTTAGATATGTTGGAAGCCACCCAGAGTGGCTGAGGCAGCCCAGTCAGATGGGCAGGGTAATAATAATAATAATAATAATAATAATAATAATAATAATAATAGACCAGGACATCCCT
The DNA here is from genome assembly GCF_965113315.1 of Podarcis vaucheri. Taxonomy (NCBI): domain Eukaryota; kingdom Metazoa; phylum Chordata; class Lepidosauria; order Squamata; family Lacertidae; genus Podarcis; species Podarcis vaucheri. The sequence goes on along the minus strand of NC_138755.1, from coordinate 18,373,378 downwards.
ATTTTCATCAGAGAAATGTTGGAGGGTATGCAGTAGGTCACCAACACATGAGCAGGTAAACATATATATGTTCTCCATATGACTGGGAACTTGCAATGCACATTTATGGCTCGGTTGTACACTGTTATCTTATAGTGTATAAGGACATTAGCCCAGTTTCAACTACCATAAATGACAATGTTTACCCAGTGACTAAGGCAAAGGCCTTCCTCACTGCCTTGTACTTACATTAGTGGAAATGCCAGGGACTGGACCTGAGATCTCATAAATGCAAGCTCTGTCCCTGAACTATGGCCCTTTCCCACAAATACTAGGGAACCGCCCCATTTATATCCTAAAATTCAATCACAGCCTTAGAGTAAAAAGACTATAGAGACTGAAGCAGATACATTCAGGTAGAGTTGTCTAAAACCAGCTTGCGTTGTAACTATTTTATATGCCAATTCCAGTAAGTGCTGTAAGCTCTCATGACCAGTAAAACACTCTGCACATTTCTCATTAAAATACATTTTACATGTGAGCATTATTTTTCATTATAATTGTGTTGTAATACCCCAGTCCAAGATTGCATGAGCACTCTTTTTTTTCCTTCTTTTTTTTGCAACTGTCAACTGACTCATAAGTTGAAATGTGATATTATGCTCCAGGTCTCTGTGATGGCTTTGGTAATTTAACAAATGTTACAAGCGTGAAAATTAAAGCTAAAAGCAAGCACCATTTCCCCGTGCAACTGGGTTAGTTAGTTTCTTTCTTTCTCTCTTCCAGTGTTAATGTTCAAGAGATGTGGTGTTTCTTGGCAGGAAACACATTATTAACCCAAAGTAGTGTAATTCCTTTGAGACTTTATATCTAAAGAACCTAACAATCACAGCTGGAAGCACATACTGCTGTGGTTAAGGGCTAGAAATAAGTTGTATCCACTACCACTTTGATTCTAGACAAAAATCATTTACTGGAAGAAACAAAGTAAAAACACAAGCATGCACAATTATGTCTTTGTGTTAGTTTGGGGTGTGTGTGTGTGTGTGTGTGTGTGCAAGCAAATTATATACTGCTTAATTACATTGGCCCAGATTCAGCATTCTCTAACCACCAGCGCAGGTATTGTTGGGCTACCATAAGGGCAAGAATAATGGTTGCACAGTATGAAAAACAACTCAACAGTGGCTCTAGCAGAACTTTGTTCTGCAACTGGTTCTGCATCAGGAATCATTGGGGCTGGAGCAATCTGTTTCACAACCAGTCACAAGAACCATGCTGGCTTCCTGCACCTTCTCTTGTGCAAGCCATTCCACTAGTGTAAGGTTACCAGACGTCCCCGTTTCCCAGGGACAGTCCCAGGATTACAAATCAGTCCCCATACAAAATCCATTGAAGTTGAAAAGTGTCCCCGGATTCATTGAAAAAATCTGGTAACCTTACACTAACCCTGTTTAGGGGAGTTTTTAATGTCTGGTGCTGTATTGTTTTTAATATTTGGTTGGAAGCTGCCCAGAGTGACTGGGGAAACCCAGACAGATGGACGGGGTATAAATAATAATAATAATAATAATAATAATAATAATAATAATAATAATAATAATAATAATAATAATAATTATTATTATTATTATTATTATTATTATTATTATTATCATCATCATCATCAACATCATCACAGTAGTGCAGCTAGTACACCACTAAGGACTTTAACTTAGTGCAATACTCAAGTCCTCCCTTTAGCTTTTTTTTTTAGAAAAAGAAAAAAAGTCTTCAATGCGATGAAAATAAAAATCACTTAAAATTATAAAATCATAATTCAATTACATTGCCTGCTGGAATAATAATAAGTCTTCAGTAGGCTCTGGAAATTCAACAGGAAGCGGATCTGTCTAACCTGAGCTGAACTGCATAAAATTGGACCCATAATTCTGAACAAATGTCTCCTGGTAGATATGGGCCATGCCTCTGAGGCATGGGGTGAGGGGCAACTAACAGTAACTAAGGACTTCAGAGACAGTTCTCTTTCTCAAGCACTGGGAAGAAGACCTTGCATTGCCTACAGACAGCCACCCAATCTTAAAGAACTCCTCACCCACAATAATACAGCAACCAGACTTAACATGGACACTGGTACCACAGCCTGCAGTAAACCCAGATGCCAACTTTGCTGCCACATACGCCCAGACAACACCATCACTGGATCCAACAACATCAAACATACCATCTCAGGACTATTTCATTGCTCATCTTCTAACGTTGTGTATGCCATCAAATGCCAGCAGTGCCCTTCAGCTCTCTATATTGGACAAACAGGCCAAACCCTATGCCAAAGGGTAAATGGACATAAATCTGACTTCAGGAATCACAAGACAGAGAAGCCAGTAGAAGAATACTTCAACCTCCCAGGACATTCAATACAGGATCTCAAAGCAGCTGTCTTATTACAAAAGAATTTCAGAAAGAGACTTGAAAGAGAAGTTGCTGAATTACAACTTATTACTAAACTGAATATTATGGAGAGACCTGGTCTGAATAGAGATATTGGATTCTTGTCTCATTACATGTGCTAAAGCTATTTTTGGTCATCTGCATACTATCCCAGCCTTTTCCTGTAGGACTAATTGGTCTAGACCAGAGGTCTGCAACCTTTAAGACAAAAAGAGCCACTTGGACCCGTTTCCGAAGAAAAAAAACTGGGAGCCGCAAAACTCGTCATTATAAAAATAACTTATTTGTCACTTTTTAAAATTATTTCTTTGTTTGACCCCTCAGAATTACTCCTCCTCATAGAAATAAACGTTAAATTAACAAGTTACCTTTTTGTGTGTGTGTGTTCTTCACTCCCCTTCAAAACAGTGACCAGTGTACATGCCCCCTTTCAATGCAGTGACCAGCGTACATGCCCCTTACAATGTAGCGGGCGGGCGGGAAGGTGACTTTGGGACAGTGCGTGACTAACACACGCACCGCCCCCATGCGACGTCACAGCCAGTACAGCGCCCGCCACAGTGGGGAGTGTCGGGGCACACAATGCGCCTCCTCCCCTCGCTAGTATCTGCCCCGGAGCCGCGGCAAAGGTGTAAAAGAGCCACATGCGGCTCCGGAGCTGTGGATTGCTGACCCCTGGTCTAGACTAAGGGTCTGGTGACTTCTCTTTCAGTATATCTGAAGAAGTGTGCATACACACAAAAGTTTATACTGTACCCAGAACAAACTTAGTTGGTCTCTAAGGTGCTACTGGAGAATTTTTATTTATTTATTTCAACTACGCCAGACCAACACGGCTACCTACCTGAATCTAAAGACCTCTGCATTTGGGCAGCAATATAAAGAGTCAGTAGATCCTTGAGGTATTCTGTACCCAATTTATTAAAAGCCATGCAAATTAATATGAAAACTTTGAATCTGGCCCAGTAACCTAAAGCCAGCCAACACAAGTTTTGGAGCACCAGAATTCTGATAGTCCAAATATCCAAAAAATATCCTGCAAATATAAAAAAAAACCTGGGACATCCCTTTTTTCCCCCTACAAGAGCATAGCTGCCATTTTGGGTGCCATGATTCTTATGCAATTTCATATGAAATCTCAACCCGAAAAAGCACTTTGGGGAGGGCACAATTTCATGCGGTGCTTGAAACCATGTGTTTTGGGATGCTGCAAGAGCACAGCCCCCCAAAAAGGGCATTTTATTTGTGCTCCGTGATCTGGCGTGGTAGCACAGAGGGAAATAAGCATGTCCCTCCATCATGTTGGAGGGTAGGATACTCTACTCCCACTAACAGTCTAGCTGTAGCATTTGGTAGCACCTGGAGTCTCTGTGCCAGGTCCAAGGGCAGCATCACACAGAGCACATTGCAGTAATCAGGTCTTGCTACACTGGCAGATAGCCATGCATGGCTAAGGTCACTTAAAAGGGGGGAATAGAGTAGCTGCCTTGGACCAGGTCAGGCTATATTGTCATTCTATTCCAGCATTGTCTATTCCAGGGGTAGCTAATATAGTGCCCTCCAGAAGTTGGCTTGGCCTATAACCAGGGATGATGGGAGCTCCAGTTCAATGACAGTCGGAGGGTTCCATGTTGGTTACCCGGATGTAGGTCAATGTGCAGTGGTTCTCTACGGTCTCAGGCACATCACATCATCCCTGGAGAAGCTACCTTCTGCATACAATTCATGCACATTACCACTCATATACAGTATGCATGCAAATCTTTAACTGTGACAGCCGCTATATATAGATCTGAAAGGCTCCTTAGATTTTCTTGCTTGTTTAAAAATAGTTTTCCCCTTCCCATTGCTGCACTGCAGACTGAGTAAGCATTGTGTTTATGTGTATTCTCAGTGGGGGCTCTATTTTGCAGAATGATGCTCAGGGGCTGGAAGTAAAATACTGCTGTTGCGGCAGCTTGGTTATAATAGCAACAAGTGAAACATGCAATGTGGTTGCAATATGGTGTCCTCTTGTTCAGGGCTCCAGATAGGACTTCTTTCGGGATACTCCATTCCATACTCCCCACAACCATTTTCTGTATATTTTCTCCCAACAGGCAGCACGCCATGCCCATTGCACATGCTCACTCTTCAGTCCCCATGGGACTTTGAAACATGAGTCTATACTTCTGCAAGCCTTATAATTCCCCCATTTTGAATGATGATGTTTTCTTCATCAACTTTTTGACAAAGGACGTGGGGTGATTTATAGAAATCTATTATTACTGACCCTTGGACCCAATATTGGTTTTGTCCACTCAGTCTGCTGGAGCCTGTCTTTGCATGCAAGAGAAGTCCCTAACTCAATGAGGGTTTGATGCCAATAATAATAATAATAATTATTATTATTATTATTATTATTATTATTATTATTATTATTATTATTTATTTATACCCCGCCCATCTGGCTGGGTTTTCCCAGCCACTCTGGGTGGCTTCCAACAAAACACTAAAATACATTGTCTACCCTCGCTTGGTTTGGACATCCAGTCAAAGCCGTTTCCTAGGGTGTGGCCACTGTCACATGCTGACAAGTATGGGGCGTTATGGGAGGGGCACTATCACTGGTGGGTGACATGCCATGCTCCTTCTGGGGTAATAATAATAATAATAGATTATTTATACCCTCCCTTCTGGCTGGGTTTCCCCAGCCATTCTGGGTGGCTCCCAACAGAATATAAAAAATACGATGAAACATCAAACATTAAAAACTTCCCTAAACAGGGCTGCCTTCAGATGTCTGTCTTCTAAAAGTCATATAGTTGTTTATTTCATTGACACCTGATGGGAGGACGTTCCACAGGGCAGGTGCCACTAACAAGAAGGCCCTCTGTCTGGTTCCCTGTAACCTCACTTCTTGCAGGGAGGGAACCGCCAGAAGGCCCTCAGAGCTGGACCTCAGTGTCCGGGCAGAACAATGGAGGTGGAGACTCTCCTTCAGGTCTACTGGGCTGAGGTCATTTAGGTCTTTAAAGGTCAGCACCAACGCTTTGAATTGTGCTCGGAAAGGTAGTTTGTTCACCTTCCATAGGAGCCAACTCCTAGGGGCCGTATCCCACACAAAAAAATATTTGAGGGAACCAGCCCCCCCCCAAAGGTGATGGGCATTCCCATTCAAATGGTGTGTGTGCACTGTGTCATGTGATTGATTATGCTGGGTGGGGCATACCTGGGTCCTCACAATATTTTATTTAAGTTGGCATCCCTGCCACCTTTGGTTCCCAACCTCCACTCATATCAGCTCCAGTCTGCTATATGTCTCAGTGAACTAACCTCACTGTACCCAGAGAATCTGGAGTACAATTTCTCCAGGGATTGTGGTGTCTGCAGTCTTCCTTCCCTGAGTTAGCCTCCCACTCTTCCTCTGACTTCGGGCACTTCTTCCCCAAGTGTTTTCTTCTCTCCGCTCAACCCTTGTGGTCCCCTCTTTACCTTTGCAGTGGGTGGGTGGGCGAGGAGACAGCCAACCTTCATGCACATCTTTGGGCACACTGGGATGCAGAGCCATAGAGGAGTCAACTACTGCATGCTCAGTAGTTGCTTGGTGGGATATATAAAAGCCGGAAGACTGTCTGCAGACAAATGTCGGCTCCCTCGGCCTGTAAAGCGAGATGAGCGCCACAACCCCAGAGTCGTTCACGACTAGACTTAACTGTCAGGGGTCCTTTACCTTTTTTAAAAAAAGTAACACTGGATAGAACATGATGCATTGAGAGGGGGAAAGCCAGCATTAAAAAGGTAAAGGTAAAGGGACCCCTGACCATTAGGTCCAGTCGTGAACGACCCTGGGGTTGCGGCGCTCATCTTGCTTTACTGGCCGAGGGAGCCGGCATACAGCTTCCGGGTCATGTGGCCAGCATGACTAAGCCGCTTCTGGCAAACCAGAGCAGTGCACGGAAACACCGCTTACCTTCCCGCCAGAGCGGTACCTATTTATCTACTTGCACTTTGACGTGCTTTCGAACTGCTAGGTTGGCAGGAGCAGGGACTGCGCAATGGGAGCTCACCCCATGGCGGGGATTCGAACCGCCAACCTTCTGATCGGCAAGCCCTAGGCTCTGTGGTTTAACCCATTGCGCCACCCGTGTCCCTAAGCCAGCATTAATTAGGCTTAAATTATGTTATGTTAGAAATATTTGATTTCATGATGACAAAGGGCTGGGGGGGGGAGAGAGACTGTTGCTGATGCACAACATTTGATGTGCTTGAGAAGTAGCATATTGGCAAAAGTTTACAGAGTTTGAAGGATAAGCCAAAGCCAGTCTATAAATAATATTAAGCAGGGCCTCATCCCTCCTCCCCTCCCAGTGTACTGTCGCCTGCATTCTACTAATAAATCTGAAAAGGGGATAGCTCAGCTGATATTTCAAAACCTTTTGCAACAATGTACACACCGTATTTTTTCCCTTGCAGTTGACTGCCTGCCTCCCTTTATTACCCCTCACCACCCCCCTCTAACCCCATACTGGGAAGCAGAGTTCCAAAAGGGTGTTATATCACTTGTAGGCAACGTCATAAATCTTTTTAGCAGGGAACTTTTTTTGCCGCAGTTTAACAGTGATACATTTCAACCTCTTTCGACATCTAAGGGCTGTGTGTGTGAGAGAGAGTCAGTCAGAGAAGGGGGTGGGAAAAGAAACCAACAAACATATCTAAAATAGCAATCCTTGCCCAGGGAACCGGAGAACTTCATGAGGATATGGCAAAGGCTTAAAACAAAAGAGACCCAGGAAATCCAAAGCAACAAGGTTAGGCGCTTCTGCGGTTTATGTTCCTCACAGGTAAGTAGTGGATTGAAAGAGGTGTTTGAATCGGCCTCTGCTGTTGAGGCTCAGGGAGCATCTGAGGATACATCATCATTCTTTGCCCCTGTATTTTATTTATCAGGTGATTTTTGCCAGGTGGGCTGAGATTTTGACTGCCTAGAGGCCTGCACGGGGTTTAATCCAGTACTGGTTGTTATTATGCTTCAGAAGAAGAAGAAGAAGTTGTTCAGTCTAGTTCTGGTACTCAAAACCAATTCCCTGGCTTGGATTTAATTCTGTAGCCCTGTATAATAGGCATTTGTTATCTGGCTTGAATTAATATGCAAGAGGGAAGGAGGAAACAAACTCAACGATAAATGCATAAATAAAACCGCTGCAGCCTAGGAAGCTGAGATTTATTTAAAGAATTTGGTTATTGTTTTTGGAGCTTTCTATTGACTGTGTTCCTAGGATCTTTCCAGTCCTTCTTTTCTTTTACAGTAATTCTGAACTATTCTCCACAGATTTATTACAGCAATTAGCATTCTCTCCACCCAGTTTTATGGCTTCTCGTTCTTTTAACCGATTCAGCTTCCTTAAGCAAATTGGCACTGGCCACTTGGTTTTCACCTACCTCATAGCAATCATCACAACTTTGTAAGGTCTGGCGGTTAGGCATTGGAATAGTGTTGTGTGGGGAAGGGGAGGTGCGGCCATCACCTGCCCCTCTGTGCTCTAGGGTATTCCATTAAAGGAATCCAGGGGTCTGGATCTTGTCTGAAGCCTGGGGAGGGGCTAGGGCCATGCCACGACCCCAGAGGGAATCCAGGGGGGCTCGAGTCGATCCTCATCGGCAGGGCCCCCCTACTGGTGGTTTAGGCTTCCAGACTTCTTGCAAAGCCACTTCCGCCCTGCAGAGGAGGTGGGGTTGCGGGCTGCACACCCCTACCATGCATGTGGCGGCTGGAGCCCAGTCCCCACATGATTGGGGGAATCCCCGGGCTCATCACACCCTGGCCAGCCATTATTTAACACAGGTGCTGCCAGGAATCTCCCTCTTTTCCCAGCTACCAGCTGTTCCTGTTTGTCAGAGATCTTATCGCCGCGTTGCCTGCTCTGGAGCACTTGCGCCTGCTTGTTCTTTGGTTTAATTTCCCCCTTTGCTTTTAGTTGCCGTGACTGCTGCCTGCCTTTTCTGGCTGCTGCTTTCCCCCTTAAGTGCTGCCGTTTGCCATTTGCCGGCAGGAGCCGTTTCTTTTCCTGTGAGTAGTGCTTTGTCCTGCAGCCCTCTGCCGCAAGCCTTTCCTCCCCGGCTTTGGAGCCTTCCCCTAGTTTCAGGAGCATTCACCTCAACCCTGAGTGCTTTGGAGCCACTGCTTCCGTGAGAGTCGAGAGAGTCGTCACTGGGCGAGCGGCGGCAGCCCCCACTACAACGGTTCCAGCTCCCCTTCTATGTGCTCGGCAGCCAGCGCCAGGCTCAGCTGATCTCCAGCCCCTATTTGTGGTGGCGGGGAGTGCCGGAACACAGTGGCGTAGCGTGGGTTGTCAGCACCCAGGGCAAGGCAAGTAATTTGCGCCCCCTAACCCGTAGATTTGCGCCCCCTAACCCGTGGATTTGCGCCCCCTAACCCTAACCCCCAGATGTTGCACCCGGTGTGGCCGGCCCCCCCTGCACCCCCCACGCTACGCCACTGCCGGAACACCCCCCCCTTACAAGGAATCCTGCCCATACCTGCATGTGCTGAAACTGAAATATATAGTCTGTTGATGCCAATGCCTAAGCCAATACCTTTCACATTCTGTAACCAATAACGTGGCCTAAAATTTGCCCATTAACATTTAACCTAGAATTCTGTGTCCTTGTGTCTTTATTCTCCTGGGGGTGGCTTGGGGGCCTTGACACGCAACTAGCATTCTCTCCATCCAGTTTTATGGCTTCTCTTTCTTTCAACCGATTCAGCTTCCTTTGCCTCGTATCCCCAGCATCCTTGGCATCTGCAACACCTTTGGGCATCATTTGCAAGTTTAATTAAGACTTCAAATAAAAGTTGCTGTAAGACTGAAGTCACCCATACTCTATGTCACATGATGCATGGCTGCTTTGCTCCAGAGGTATCACCTATTGTCCTTAACCTACCCAAAAGAGTGTGTTTTCCATTAACCTCCTAACCTGAATCCACCGGAGGTGAAATTCTTGAACATTTATGGCACCTTCCATCCCCACACAAATACCTCTGTATGTGTGGGGAGATGAAGTGTTAGGCATGGGGTTGAAGGAAGATCTCTTCCTTCTGCCCCCTTCCCTCCTTGCCTGTGTCAGTCATGTATTCAAAGGCAGACATCCTGTAGCTAAGTGGGACGAAGGTATGAATTGTATCTTCAGTCAGTTTTTCACCTTTCTAATATTCAGTTTAGTTTGCCATTTCCATATCAGTCTGTCAGTGCTTTTTTAAAAAAAAAATCACTCACAAAATTTAATCAGTGTGCATTTCTCCAAATATATATTTCTGTATTCGGCTTTTGCATAACATGCATATTGTTACCAGCAATTTCCCCCAAAAAATTGGATTTGTAACGTTATCTTCGCTAATTTATACATTTAACACATAATTTCCTCAAATATTGGACACCAGTATTAGATTTATATGCACCAGACTAACTTTCAAGCTCGCTAACTGTCTATAAAGCCTGATGCCGCAGAATAGTGAGCAGATTTCCAATTTTTTTGTTTTTAAAAAAGTAGAAATGTATATAAAACAGTACCATAAAGTAAAATAGGACCGTAAACAAGAAAGGAAAAAATAGAACCCTATTATGCACGTGTCAGAATTCTCAAAATTCGCTTAATGTTAGGCTTTGGGGAAACGGCTTCCTCCCTCCCTTTGGCCGTGGATAAGCAGAACAAAGCAAAAATAGTCTCTTACCATTTAAAGAGATTTTAATGATCACAACAAAGAGTTCATTCTTGAGTAAAGATGCTACCTATTAAGGTTTCCACCTACTCCCCCCCCCGAGTCACCCTTGTCACTTCCTCGTCTTGCAACCTGATCTCACAACCGCTGTGCCTTCTGCGCAGCTACCTTATCTAATCTCAGTGACCTTGGACTGATCAGCTGGGCACTTTCTAGCAAACCAGAGTCTGTTGTTAACTCTCTCTCTCTCCCGGTTCTTCTTCTCCTAGCTGTTCACCACCCAGTTCTTCCCAACTTCTGTCTTCTGAAGTATGTCCCTCTGCGAACCGCTGTACCAAATCTATACTGTCCCACTGCTCCTGGGAAGATTCAGGATCCTGATCAGGAGCAGGGGGAGTTTCCCATCATTCCTCATCAGAGCAGCCCTCCTTAGTACGGCCCCTGATATCTAAGAACCTTAGAGCAGATCCTGTAGTTATTCATACTAGTATCTACTGAAGGGTGTGCAACCATCAATCGTCTGATATCACCATGAGGTCAGGTGACTTCCAATCCTACAGTTCTATGATTCTATTATCCTATGACTGGGAGCTTTGAACTCTTGAAGGTGGGATGTCAAAGCACCATGGCAGGGCTTACAAAGAACCCTGCGCTGTGCCTTAATGCACCTGAGGCTTCACCTTTAACACCCAGCAAATGAGTGTCTCACACAGCCAACCCAGCAGGCTTCAGTTGTACCTCCTATCAGCTGATGGGAAGGGGAACAAAAGCCTGTTTCTCCTGCCAGTGCACGATGGAGGGGGGCAAGTTTCATAGCAAGATGCAAGGATGCGCTTTAAGAAAGCAGTGTGTGTGTGTGTGTGTGTGTGTGTGTGTGTGTGTGTTAGCATTTGTTGTTGCTAAACCCCATTTTTCCATGCTGTGTTAACTATGGCAATGCTAACAAGACAAATTAAACAGTAATGAATTGTACTGTAAAGGGATTTGTGCCGTTGGCATGTATACTTACCACATTGACCTCTTTCATTGATTATAAAAACTGTCGGTGGGGAAACCAGTGAGGTCCAATTGAAAAGTGATGCCAGGTTGGCTGAAATTATTTAGATTCATGTTTAAAGGAGGCCCTAGTTCACAATACATGCAGCGATGGTAGCATGCCAGGACAGTTAGAGTCCACAGGAGCCACAGATCTTGGGCACATCAGTGGCTAGGAGCCCAGTTTAGATGTGAAGGCTTCATGAAACACTACAGAGGTCAGCAGTTTTAACCCATCTGACAAATCAGGTCTGCTATAGGAACAGATATTCCTGAGGAAGCATTACTGCTGACCTGAAGCACAAACTGGGGGCAGAGGGAAGCTGCTCCTTGTTCCCCCCTCGCCACTCATGAGCATATGAGCATATTGCAATACAGGTTTGATTGCTGCTGGTATTTTTTCTGCTAATAGCAGTTCCGTGGACTCATTGACTTCCATTGATTTCATTGATTTCATTGATAATAGGTATTTGGCCTATTGGAATTGGCCACCGGGACCACATAACACTGGTCCTGAGAGATCTGCATTGGCTCCCAGTATGTTTCTGAGCACAATTCAAAGTGTTGGTGCTGACCTTTAAAGCCCTAAACGGCCTCAGTCCTGTATACCTGAAGGAGTGTCTCCACCCCCATCGTTAAGCCCAGACACTGAGGTCCAGCGCCGAGGGCCTTCTGGCGGTTCCCTCATTGCGAGAAGTGAGGTTACAGGGAACCAGGCAGAGGGCCTTCTCAGTAGTGGCACCCACCCTGTGGAACACCCTCCCATCAGATGTGAAGGACATAAGCAGCTATCCTATCTTTAAAAGACATCTGAAGGCAGCCCTGTTCAGGGAAGTTTTTAATATTTAATTCTGTACTGTTTTTAACACTCAGTTGGGAGCCACCCAGAGTGACTGGGGAAACTCAACCAGATGGGTGGGGTATAAATAATAAATTATATTATTATTATTATTTGTGTATAAAATATCAATTTGTGTAAACAAAACCTTCAGACATCGTCTGGCTGAGAGCCCTTTACTTCGGTGTAGTGGTATGCAGAAGGGGGATGAAGTGGAGCCAAGAGAATGATCTATACTTCCTAATATTTGTGGGCATGGTCCATTCAGGAATAATTAATTTTTGCACCTGGTGGATGTGTGGTTTCAATTATGAATCTGAAGTATGGATCAAGCTGGTCTTCCTCAGTCCCTAGTTCACCGAGAAGACTTCAGACAGCTAAATAGCCTTCTTATATGTACTGTCTACTGCGTTTTCAAATTGAATTCGTATCTGTCTTAATAAGACAGCATGGGACTGAGAACCACGTGACGGCACTTGGCTGAGAGATGCATCATTGGTATTGATTTCCCAGATGAACATCTCCGGTGGGAAATCCAATGCAGATTCCGGGGAGTTAACAGTCAGGAAACAAATTTTATAATTCTGTGATGCTTGGTTCCCCCCACCCTTGCCAGAGTGTATAACTCTCTCCCTTCCAGTTCTGTTTACTGACACACCAGCCAGGTTTCTAACGAAATTTGCAAAATCAGATTGTCAATATATAGTAGTTTGTATAATAATACTAGGGACACAGGTGGCACTGTGGGTTAAACCACAGAGACTAGGACTTGCTGATCAGAAGGTCAGCAGTTCGAATCCCTGCGACGGGGTGAGCTCCCGTTGCTCGGTCCCAGCTCCTGCCAACCTAGCAGTTCAAAAGCACGTCAAAGTGCAAGTAGATAAATAGGTACCTCTCCAGTGGGAAGGTAAACGGCATTTCCGTGCACTGCTCTGGTTCGCCAGAAGCGGCTTAGTCATGCTGGCCACATGACCTGGAAGCTGTATGCCAGCTCCCTCGGCCAATAAAGCGAGATGAACGCCGCAACCCCAGAGTCAGTCACGATTGGACCTAATGGTCAGGGGCCCCTTTATCTTTACCTTTATAATAATACTAATTCATAACAATTCATATCATACTAACACGGTCACCCACAAGCTTCTCGTCATAGGAAGCTTAGTTGTTGAGAACCAGGGGGACAGATACAGCAGTGGATTGGTAGGACTTGATGGTGTTTACAGGGCATCAGACGTGGGGGCATGATCAGATTTTTAATGCTGATTAGGTGCTTTGTGAATGTACGGTTTTCCTCTTCCAATGCTGTGCACTCATTGGACATAATGACAACCCTACAGGTTCAGCAACCCCACCTTCACCCCTCCATATAATGTGGGTATTATTGGTGTTTTGCAACTTTGACCTGTTGCAGGACCTTGACCAGACCTTAGCAGAGCATATGCAGAGTTCCAGAAAGCAATCAGTCGCAGGCAGGATGGACGAAGCAGGAACAAGACACTGCTACTAGTAACTTGGTTACTTAGAGGTGTTTATTATTTACAGCAGACTCTAAAAGTTACTATATACAGATAAGGATCTTAACTAGCTCTCTCTTAACAAATTCCAAACGACTCTCAGAACACCACACTGACCAACAAACTATCCAGTTAGTAAGGTCATAAGTCATCATACCTGTGTGAGACCTCAACCAATGGTAGAGCTGTATCCAAGGTCCCATATCTCCAGGAAATCATCCTTGGCTTTTGGCCAACTCTTAATTGACTTCGTGTGAAGCTGCACGTAGTAGAAAAAACCCAACAGGTATAGGCCGGGCCGGATTTCAGTTTGATGAGGCCCTAAGCTACTGAAGGTAATGGGGCCCTTTATATGTCCAGCTGTCCTTTGCCAACAACAAATTGCCACTGTGTTTTTGTGCTGAATATATGCTACATGGTAATTTACGGACCTAATAGGTATCTAAAGCCATTTGCACATAACAAGCAGGAACCTACAAAGCACTGTTGCTGTATTTAGGTTTTATTTTATTAGTTTTTTATCTTATATTTTGGAAATGTACATCCAAGGTTTTTTCCTTCAACTTTTTTTTGGGGGGGGGCAAGAGAGTGGGGCCCCAAGCTATAGCTTGTTTAGCTTATATGTAAACCCAGCACTAGGTATACACTTACTCTGTTAGTCAGGCACCCCCAAACTCGGCCCTCCAGCTGTTTTGGAACTACAACTCCCATCACCCCAGCTAACAGGGCCAGTTGTCTGGGATGATGGGAATTGTAGTTCCAAAACAGCTGTAGGGTTTCATCTTCCTCTGTACTACACAGAGAACTGTGCACAGGAACACAGGGAGATTCCTTACACTGAGTCAGATCACTGATGCTGCAGATTAAACCTGGGACCTTTTTATGTCTTTATACAAAGCAGATGCTCTACCACTGAGCTATGTGCCTTCCCCTGAGCTATCACCCCGAACATGGCATTTCTTTTCAATATTTACATAGCCTAGGTGCGCTGGGAACCTCTGGGCTCAGTTGGAGGTCTGCTGGATCCTCATCCTGGCAGATCTTGCTATAGGACTGCACACTAAATCATACAGAAATACAGTATATGGGCTCAGCTGAGGAGGATTTGGGTGTTCAGTCATGTATACTCATCCATCCCCAAAAACATGGGCAGGAAACCCGCCACTATACAGATTTTATTTGACTTCAGATTCATAATAGCTGAACATTAGCAATTATGGCTGGGATTTAGGTGAGATGGAGTCCAATCTGCAGGGCCACTGGTCCTCAACCCTGATCTAAAAGTAAACCCTTTCAGCAGCAAGAATAATGCTTCCCCTCTAATTTTAATTGATGGGGAAACATCGATTTGGGAACATCGGTTGATGGGGAAAGGAAGGGTTCCTCAGACTTGGAGCAGGACAGATGTTGACATGAGGAGAAGGATTTTGGTTTGGGAAACCAAGCTGGTATAGGTGATGTTTTCTTCTAGTCTGTTTTTCATCAGTGAGAAGGACCATAAAGCCAATATTATTTGCATATCTAGTACAGGGAGGAAACCTCATCGGCAGATTTCCAATCATCTCCACCTTGCTTCTCAAATAAAGGAAACTGCCCTTTCTAATTGCCAGATGGTGACACGCCAGAAGAGAAAGCAGATATCAGCGATTCCATGACAGTCGTCCGTTACTGATTTGGAGAGAAATGATGCCTTTGGCACAGAGGCTTGTTAGCACACATAGTCTTGGCTGAACTGCCTGAAGCAGCATTTGAAAACAAAGAGGAGGCATCTACAAAGAGAATGCCTGGACCAATGCTTTACCAAATCCAATCAGCAGTTAGTCGTCCTCTCTCTTTCCCTCTTTCCCGTAAAGGGTGAGGATGTTTCTTTCTTTATTTCTTTTCTTTTCTTTTTTAAAAAAACTACCAATTTCCCATTGCGGCTGCAAATCAGCTCTTGCTTGACAAAATTCGATAGCCACAAAAACGCCTACCACTTCTTGACTTCTTCCAGCAGCAAAACAGGTAGACGAAGGAAGAAGATTTGGTTTGGGAGAGGAGAGGCAGAGGCAGAGGCAGAGGGAGCTAGAGGGAGGCAGAGAGTGAGAGTGAGAGAGGGAAAGGGGAAAAAAGGCAATTAAGCTAATGCAAGTCGGGTGTCACAAGGTTATAGATATTTCAAGAGCTGAGCAATTTACCGTCTGGAAAAGGAGGCGAGCACTTGCATAAAATGTCCCCCAGTTCAGATTTATTATGCTTTTAGTTGTGTTATATGTGATACAATTAGCAGGAGGTGCCAATAAGGCATTCTCTCAAGGACGTGGTCATTCCATACCATCTGTTATTAATTGCATTGTCCTTTCACCAGCCAGCTAGAGGGGAAAAAGTTCTCGAAGAAGCACCTGCAAATTCTCACTGTATGATGACTGGAATTTAAAAATACCTACAGCAGAGGGAGGGAGGGAGGAAGGGAGGAAGAGTGAGAGAAAGGGTAGCTGGGTAGGGAGGGGAGGGGGAAGCACAAAAGTGGATGGTATCCAAGAGAAAAACAAACTATATAAATTAAGGACTCTAGTGAAAGCTACTTGGGGGTTACATTGATTTTCTCCCGCCCTGCTCCCCCCCTTCCCATTATTTTAACTTCTAGCCGCATTGATAGCTGCCCTGTAAAAATCTACTGCAAGAAATGAAAGCAGAACAATTAAAACCTTCCATTGGAAATATAGCTGTCGAGCATATACGGTTTGGTGAAGATATGGATAGTTTAATAGCTTTCTGTTTGCATCTCTCCCCTTTGCTGCTCATAAAACTGAGGACCAAAGACAATAAAGATGGATTTTTTAAAAAAGAAAAAGAAAAAGAAGAGAGAGAAAAAAAGAGGAGGCGGTGAGTCAGGATTACATCTCACACCTAAAAGCTTCCTTGCAACTAAAGGCAATAAAGTCTATGGTTTTATTCTTGGCACCCTCTGTGTCATTTCAGCTGCTGGCAATAAATAGTACAGGAGCAAAAGCTGTGACTGATTCTAGGAGGAGACAGGCAAGTTAGAATTGATCTAATATGTTAATGGAGAAAATATCTTTCATCCATGCATCTCTCTCTCTCTCTCTCTCTCTCTCTCTCTCACACACACACACACACACACACACAGCGCATTCTCATTGTCCAATTTATATTCCCCATTTTGCCAGAGGCTGCATCTGTCTAGAAATCTGAGACTTCCTCAAAGCTGTTTCCAACTAGTTGACTCAATAGTATGCAAATACACTTAGGAGGGAAGGTGTGTGATTGGCAGGTCCCATTTACACAATCCCGAAGAACGGGTTGAACAGAGCAGGTTAGGGTGGGGGCAACAGTGTGGGAAAGGAAAAGGACATGTGTGGCCGACAGTGAAAAGATGGTAATGCCACACTGGGGGGGGGGGGAGAAGCAACCATAAAATATAATACTGGTAAAGCTGCTACAGATGGGGAAGTTTCTTTGGAACAGGTCAGGAAATAATTTGAAACTGCCTGGCTTATTTTCTGAGCCAATCCAGTTTAGCAATTGATGGAATCTAGAGGTTATGGGGTGAAGACCACAAAAAGTAGATGTTGTTGGGCAGGAGTGTAGCATTGGTAGAATCTAGTGGATTACAAGTGAGGCCCGAAAATTCCCTGGATTTTCAACAGCCCAAACTATTTTTGGCTTGTTGTCACATGGAATATGACACAGCTATCAGTGGTGAACAGCATTAGGCTTGGCTGATAGCATTAGGTTTGGAACTCCCACCAGAGGCCACACAACTAAGAACCACTGAGGAAGCAGAAGAAAGCACCCGTGGTATTTTGAATAGAGGCTAGGAAGAAGTATCCAGAAATTAGCATTTCCCAGAGTGAGGCAAGGATGTTCACAGATCCTATGAGGATGCTTTCTTATGTCTACATCTAAGTACCATTGAGTTTGATTGACTTTTCTTATCTCACAATCCTAAACAACTTTTGAATGCCCTAGAGGTGCCATGGTCACATAGCTACACCCTGTAGAAGCTTTTTTAAAAATTATTTATTACTTTAATTTTGAAATAATGGAAGCACTGTCATTGATAAAAATGTTTGAACAGAAATCTCCCCTAGAAAACAAATGGAGTAATATGGTTCTCCTCCTCCTCCTCTCCTTCTCCTTCTCCTTCTCCTTCTCCTTCTCCTGGGGCTAATTGATCCCTGCTCTTTTGGGAGTGGGTTCATATGACCCATGAACCCACTAGTTAAGCCAACAGAAAAGATGGTTTGGTCCACATCTAGTAGCTGCTGGCTCATCAAAATCCCACAAAGTAGCCATAATCTTAAACAGTCATCTGGATATTTGAATATTCGCCACACTCTAAGATAGAAATTGTAGGTTTGTGTGTCTTAGGAGCATCATAGATGGTATGAAATATATGACTTTTAGTTAAATTTATACCCCCAAATGAGGGCAATTTAAGGTTTTGAAAACTTTATTTAGGAAACGACAAGCCTTTGCATCCTGTGAACTTGTACTAGAAGGGAACCTCAACTTGTATCACCGATCCAAATAGAAAAGTGTTGAGTACTATTGAATTTTGTAAAAGAATCAAGTCTAATTCCAACTTGATGATTCTGGCCTTGGATATTCACAAGACATTTGACTGTTTAGAGGGGAAATTTTTAATAAGTAAATCAAGTACTTTTATAACCCAAATATTAAATGAATTTTAAGGGTAATTATGGCCCAGTTTGGATGAGCATTTCACAAGATGTTAAGAGGTGGTGTCACAAACTTTTTCTATCATGGACATACTAGGCATAACTAAAATGATTCGACTCCTGAAATTGACATTTTTATTTCAGACCCTCCTGGAGAAAACTGGATTAGCAAAACAACAAAAACAAAAACAAAAACACAACAACTTCACATCCTAATAAGAAAGGGTGAATGGGGTTGCTGAATTTAGGCGTATACTATGTTATCAAAGTAGATCAGACACATGATTCTGTTTATTTTGGAAGACTTGCATTAGAAGTGGCATAGTTGAAATAAGAGGGGACAGATGTCATTACATATCTAACTATTACCTAATACCTATTTTCTGATTTATTCTGAATGTGAAAATAATTTGCATTGGTTCCTCATTATTCATTTAGATACACATACCTTAGTGTGTAACAGTGTACTAAGTATTCTTTTATCAAGTATCTTAGTTCAAAAGTTAATACAGTGATTAAAAAAAGGAATCAAATGCAAATACAGAAATGGAATTCAAGCAAAATAAAATTTAGTCCTTGTTTTCTACACATTGTGCATGACACCAGTGAAATTTATGATGTGTAAATGCTTCTAAAGCTTTTACATGTACTGCTTACTCATTATTAGTTTAATAAGTTATAAGTGGCTTGTTTTTGTTTTTACCCCGCCCTGGCGGGGGGGTATTATGAGTTTATCTCCATACAATAAAACATGAATACACAAACAAACAAAAAATTCTAACAGCAGCCAAATAAAATTGGAGCAGCATAAAATCACCCAGTAAGCTAAAGTGATTGGAGGGGGAGTCTTTGCTTATCTCTAAAAGGAGAGTGATGCAGGTGAACATCAGGTCTACATGGAGAGATCACAACACACTCAGGACGGACCATCTGCCCTTTCACTGCATCTCAGATTACAAAAGAACCTGAAGAAGGGCCTTAGTATGTGGATAGACACCTGTTGAGGCAGGCAGTCCTTCAGGTAACCTGATGTTGTTGTTTAGTCGTTTAGTCATGTCCGACTCTTCGTGACCCCATGGACCAGAGCACACCAGGCACTCCTGTCTTCTACTGCCTCCTGCAGTTTGGTCAAACTCATCTTCATAGCTTCAAGAACACGGTCCAACCATCTCGTCCTCTGCCGTCCCCTTCTCCTTGTGCCCTCCATCTTTCCCAACATCAGGATCTTTTCCAGGGAGTCTTCTCTTCTCATGAGGTGGCCAAAGTCTTGGAGCCTCAGCTTCAGGATCTGTCCTTCCAGTGAGCACTCAGGGCTGATTTCCTTCAGGTTTGATCTTCTTGCAGTCCATGGGACTCTCAAGAGTCTCCTCCAGCACCATAATTCAAAAGCATCAATTCTTTGGCAATCAGCCTTCTTTATGGTCCAGCTCTCACTGCCATACATCACTACTTGGGAAACCATAGCTTTAACTATACAGACCATGAAACACTGTAACACACGGTCCAGAATGTTGAAGGCCTTTTGACATTAACACCACTCTTTTACTGGAGTCTGGAGAAGTCTTCTCCAGCGTGGTCCCCTCCAGATGCTATGGACTGAAAGCTCCCATGACCACTGGCCATACTGACTGGGGCTGATGGGGGTTGCCACCAAACATCTAGCCTGGGGAAGTTGGTGTAAAAGCTTTGGTGCATACACAGTGCTCCTATGTGTGAAGGGGCTCTCTCATTCAGTTCATATTGGGGGCAGTTCCATTGCCCCTTTAGCTCCATCCCGAAGCCTAGCTCTCAAGAAAGAGCATCTGACAAAGCTTTAGCCTGGCTTATTTTTTGAGCATGCCATGTAACATTATTGCCAGTGGAGGTAGATAGAGAACAGGCCAAATTCCACATGCTTGTGAAGAATGAAATTTACCACTACATGCAGAGGAAATATTCTGTGAGGAATATTGTTGCTTCTCCGTTTTGTTCTGACAGGGATAAACTAATACTAAGGATAAGAACAGAAAGGATATTTAATACAGAACCTCCACTGATATAACACCAAGGGGCTCAGAACATTGTAAACCAGAAACAATTGCCTTGAAATAAAATTTGGGTTGAATATCATGCTGGCAAGAGGAAGTGGATTTATAGCCCCAGAGACTGGAGTCTTTTTATTAAGCTATAGGAGGGAGACACCATCTGCCCTTTCACATTTAGATGAATAGGGGAAAGCAGATGAATCTGCTTTATGTCTACAAGCATAGAAACATCACACACAGAGGGAAAAAAGGTCTTTAGGTGCTCAACATCAGGCTAATACAAAAGCCAGAAGTATGAGGGAAATGAAGAAGAATTAATATAAAGTGTTTTCTGGCAATAATCATTGTACTTCTCTAGTTATTATCTATATAAACTCTTGTCTGGCCATAAACTGGCTCAACAAAATGGATCTTCCTGGGGTTAATCAGGCCACATGCAATGTGTTGTGGCCTTATATCACGTCTATTCAACACGGAGTGGGAGCAGGGAATTGCAGCCACTTCTATTACTGAATTCTGTGAATGCATGTGTTTATCTCATTCTCGCTTTACATTTTTAAATCTTGGGTGTGCAGCTGAATAGATGGTCATGTGTGAAGTGGTTATAACAAAGTTTATTAGGGGTGGGAATGGAGTGTTTTGATCCAGTGAGAAGAATCTTGTTCCATGGATGCAGACAAGTATCCCAATCCTTTCTTGTGTTTGATGCAATCCTGACTACTTATCATTTGGAAGATTCTCAACATGGAGCCAAATAAGCTAAGCCAGAGTCTCTCTCTCTCTCTCTCTCTCTCTCTCTCTCTCTCTCACACACACACACACACACAGAGAGAGAGAGAGAGAGAGAGAGAGAGAGAGAGAGATCCTACTCACGCCTTAATTACAACTGGCTAATCCCATTCTGAAAATGGGTTAAGAGATTGGGGTGAAGGGATGGAGGAGATATTTGATCCAGTTTGCATTTAAAGGTGCATTCACCTAACTCACAAAGTGTGTCCTCACTAAAGGAGAGCACGTGTTGCGGCTGGGGCCAGGCAAAGCACCCCGTAGTTGCCAGGCAAAAAATTGGAGGAAAAGGGTCTGGCAAGGATTGGTGATGGTGTTGCTGGGGCAAATTGTATGTTGCCATTTTGAGGGTGGAGATCAGAGACTATTTAAGCAGGGCCCACAGAGAGTTGCTTTCTCTTTCGCTGTGGGCATCGGATCACCCGCCCGCCCTCCCTTGATTGGGCTTTCGCTTGACCTTGCTATGCCTGTCATGGGGTCGTTCGCATTGGTGCGGGGGCCTGGTAGGAATTTTGCCATTTGGCTGATTAGTGTGTGCCATCTGGTTTTTGCCTACTGCATAGCAAATCGTCACAACTTGTAAGGTTAGCGGTTAGGCATTGGTTTAAATTGTTTGTTGGAGGGGTATGGATTGGCTGTGCCTGCCCCTCAGGTGATGCTGCTGCATGGGAATTCCATTAAAGGAATTCAGGGGCTTACCATCCTTTCGTCCAAACCCCTGGAATCGGGTTTGGGCCGTGTAAGCCCCTAGGAGCATGTGGGGAGAAGCTGAGGGTCTGTGTCGCAGCTCCAGTTATCCCTGATCTTGTTCCTCCACACTGGCTTCCGCTGGAATCCGGAAGTCAGTGCTGTCCCCAAGGCGGGGGGACAGCTAGTCTTAACCAATGCCTAAGCAACCACTCACAATTATGTATGAAAATAAAGTTGTGGCCAAAATTATGCCAAAAACCTTAAACAAAAATTATGTGTGAAGTGTGAGTTATTTGGGATGGGGGTCTTTTGGGGGACCTCAGCACGCAACTCCTGAAGCAATGCACAAACCGTTCTCCAAACTTAACATTTCTCTGAATTTTGCAGTGCAGTCCCACACCCAAGTAATGTGTAAAAATTGCATATTTGGGGAGTAAATTGAGCATGATCATGCTTTTCTTAGTCAACATAACATTGAAATATATTATATTAGGGGGAAATTATTTTGGAAAAATGTGTTTTTCAGTTAAAATTGTATACAAACATGTATATCAGGAGAAATTCATTGATGAATTTTCATGATGATTTTGGGGGGTGGGGTGGGGGGAGGAGACCACAAATGGAGAACTGAACTTCATTAAGATTGAGGGAAAGGAAGAACTGGACAAAACTGACATTGACAGTTTTAGTTTCTTCTCCCGTTAGATTCACAAAATGTTTAGGGGTATGCGTACCCCTGCGTCTCCCAGAAAAAAACCTGCTGTGTAGTAGTATAACCTTAATCTGAAAAAAGATTAGGAATGCTGTATTGATCCTTTTATTATTTTCAAAGTTCTGTTTTCACTGCAATCAATTTCTACTTCCTGTTTCTTAGTGGTTAAGGTCAGTTCAGTCATTCACAAATGGACCATTCACCAATTTGGCTGAGCTACCGAATCACAAGCTTTCAGAAAATGGCCACACAGCTAGATAGCTTCAAGCAAACCCAGTGATTTGTGTCCGCCATCTTAAGCAATGTGATTATTACTGCTCTCGCATGATAACAAATGGCACCTGAGTATGTCTCCAATGGGAACTGCAATCACAGAGGAGTGGAGGATGTTCCCGCAGCCTCCCAGTTCTTCTCAGTACATTTTCCAGGAGACTGCACATTATGGATGTCCAGGACATAAAGTTCTCCACAGTGAGGAGCTATTTCTCTTGGGCTGTAAAACACCTCTAGAAAATGCGTCTGCTGGAAGTCTCCCAACCAGCTCTAGTAAATGCTCAGTTATACAATAGCTGTTGACATAAAGGAGCCAAAATCTATCTTCCTACGACTTGAAAATGTCTATCGCTTATTGGCTCTAGATTTGTGGATTGGGGTCATATGAGCAAAGGCAGTGATTCTGGAAGCGATGCCGTGTAGACAGGGCTGCCAGGCATAAGTCTGGGGCCTTCGTGATGACTCTACAGACCCTTCAGTGGTTGCCCGCCAAAGGGTCTTTACTTTTGTTCTGTTTTTCCCAGAGGGTGCACTACCACCACAGCACAGCTCCTGGCAGCCACGCACAAACGCACACTGCCACCATTTTGATTCCCCAGAGTGTGTTTCCCACATGGGCCCAGAGGCACATGGGAGAATAAGCATGGCTGTGAAGAGCTTAAAACAGAAGAGGTTGTGAGGCTGTTACTGCTGCCAACAGGCCTGGCGGGATGAAGAGGGGGGCCAGGCGGGCAGCGAGTATGGCGTTCGTGCCTTTCAGAAGGAGTGGATTCACCACACAGGAGAAAACATGACTGTTTCTTCCATGGAGAGGGAGTCTTGGGCAGGAGTTCCCAAAAGGATGGAAGTAATCAGGCTATTTAAGCCTGCTCTTCCTTTCCACCTCCTCTTTCCGTGGTCTGCTAGCAAAGGTCTCCTTGCATTGTTTCTATGCTTTGTTCAACATGTCTTATGGAGATTGCTGGGCATGCTGGATTTCCCCCAAAATGTATTGGGCTCACAACTAACTCAGCTTCGTAAATTTCAGTGGGCCTGCTATGAATGGGATTTAGCAGCATACAGACATATGCATAGGTATATTTTCTTCCAACGTAGACGTTTAAATGTCTGTCTTCATACAATTTAACTGCTAAGAACTGCAAAATCCAGTAGATAACTCTATCAAAGATGGGCACATTAGTTTGAGGCACAGATCAGGTCATTTGGTACAGGGATTTCCGAAGACTGAATACATGAAGCTTTCTCAATATATAATTCTTCAAGCACCCCAACTTGCACACTGACTTTATCATGCAGGCATTCCTGTCAAAGCAAAAAGAAGAGTTTGCAGTGAAATGTTATTACATATCAGAAGCCTGTTTCCTGTTGTGTGGATGGTCTCCTAATGGCCAGGATGGTGCAGATTACCTGTGTCTTGTCCTATGTATGTTACAGTCCTGTATGTCAGATGTCTTCTTCAATGGAGATCTTGATCGTTGAGATGAAATTCCAGTTTGCTGTGTGATTTTATTTGTGTTCATTTATTGTAGTGAAAGATATACTAAATTGTAAAGGTTTTGCTTATGTGCTGAACCTCTGAATATTAAATTAGCAGTTGCAATATATTTATCTCCAAGAAGCTAGCACTGTTCTTGATTAATAGATTAATAGGTTAGGTTAAACTGGCTCTTTTTCATAATTTGTTTTCTCCATATTAATTTTATTAAAAATACCCCTGGCTTTAATTAACATTTAACACATAAAATTGTGTTTGGTAATTGGCTTAATTTTTTTACTAATTGGTTACTAATTAAATCCTCATTTTCTAAGAATGTTATGCATTATAAAGACTAGCAATTTTAGCTGACAAAATATTCATCACCTTGCAGAAGGCATTTACTTTTGAAGGTAATAATGAAAAATACTTTTTGTATAGATTTACCTGTAGGGCTGACCTATTAAATCCACCGACATTCTGTCAGTTTCACTAACTCTGGTTTCTGGTGCGTGAGCATCAGAATGTAATAATTTGCTGAGCCAGTAGCAAAATTCTATTGTTAGACAACTAATTTGTGTTTATTTAAACAAAGATAATTACCAGCCATAACTGCCTGTTGGTTAATTGCTTAATAATTGTATTTACTGGTGCAAATGAAAATCACTGCTTTCAACTAAACTATGTCACACAGTCAACACCCATAGGTGTGTGTATGGGGGGGAAAGTATAATTTTTGCTGTTAGTCAACATTTTGAGATCTATCTGTAGCTGAATACTATGAAAGCCCCTGCCCCCTTTTAATTTACAGATTAATTAATCCAACCATTCATTTACTGTTTATAACACACTGTTCCCAACTGGCTTCATGGTAAGGGAATAGATTTGGGTGAAACTAATATGCCAATTAATGGACTGAAATATCTACCCTCTGAGGATTAATTAACTAATGCTAGTCAAGACCTCTGAAGATGAAAAATATATATAATTACTTAATGTATCATTTTTCATGCTAAATAAGCTAAAACACTTATAGTCCAATCCTTCAAAGGCCTGAATGGAAGAAGCCACCAAACATATTCCGAGGAGGTGAGGAATCAATTTGTAGAATATTTGGAGAAATATAATAGTCAGGTGAATTTACATGCAGGATTTGAACTGTGACCACCAGCGGAAAATACCGAAGATATTCTGTGTAGTTAAAGGGGTGGTTAGGAATGACATGGGTGGCACTGGGGTCTAAACCACAGAGCCAAGGGCTTGCCGATCAGAAGGTTGGAATCCCTGCAACGGGTTGAGCTCCCATTGCTTGGTCCCAGCTCCTGTCAACCTAGCAGTTCGAAAGCACGCCAGTGCAAGTAGATAAATAGGTACCACTCCGGCAGGAAGATAAATGGCATTTCCGTGCACTCTGGCTTCCGTCATGGTGTTCAGTTGGGCCAGAAGCGATTTAGTCAGGCTGGCTACATGACCCGGAAAGCTGTTTGTGGACAAACACCGGCTCCCTCGGCCTGAAGCAGGATGCATGCCAGACCCCATAGTTGCCTTTGACTGGACTTAACCACCCAGGGGTCTTTTACCTTTACCTTTACCTTTACCTAGGAATGAAATGCAGCAGATCAAGGGGAGATAGGGAAACCATGGAGAGATGAAGGAGAAGTGGTGTTTAGGAGGTGGATTGGCTTGATGTGAGGCAGACACATGGGTGGATGGGGGTCATGACTGCCCATGTATGAGGTGCTGGGGGGATTGGACACAGCTGCACACTCAGAGTGCATTCTGTTGTGGGGATTATTGTGTTTGTTTTTCTGGTTATAACGCTATAGCAGGCATAGGCAAACTCGGCCCTCCAGATGTTTTGGGACTACAACTCCCCTCATCCCTGACCACTGGTCCTGTTAGCTAGGGATGATGGGAGTTGTAGTCCCAAAACATCTGGAGGGCTGAGTTTGCCTATGCCTGAGCTAGAGCTTCTATCCCAGTTACGAATGGTCATTTTACACTGTTCCAAGATGGAACTAGTTTTTCTTTTCTTTTCTGCAATATACCACCGTGTTGTGCTCAATTTCATTCACACCAGCAGGTGTGGTGTGACACAACAGCATATGCCAATGGACATGCTGCCACTCTTTATGTGCATGCACATCTCTCCCCCTGATCCACCATAACTCATTCATGAAAATGACAGGATACCACCCCACATTTCGTCCCACGATTTTCCAGGTTAACAGGGTTGCAAACAGATTGTCTTTCGCTGAGAGCAGTTAGCACACAAATGAGCACCAAACATCCACCAGCTTCCACTAGATTTCAAAAAATGTGAAAGATCACATAAAAGTGAGAATCTCCAGGTAAGGAAACAATGGAATTAAGTGCTGTCTGAATGCAGTCTTGAGGGCAACATTATGGGCACAACAAGGTCAGAGTTAGACTCTGAATTGGATTCAAAAGAACTAAGCAATTTTTTGAGCTTGAAGAATACTGATTTGTTTTTTAGAACCCAGTTTGGAGGTGGACTAGAATGAGTTCACACATCATTCCATTGAGGCCTTTTGCCTTCCTCTCTCTCTTCCCTCCTTCTCTCCCCTTATCCTTTGGCCTATTGACCAAGATCCAGGTCCCTCATCTTCTCCCATTAAAAAATATTACATTTAAGGAATTCCATGCAAAAGTTGGCTCCTTCTCCAGTTGCAATATGTGAATTGGGGTTTTGATAAATCACCTTTTCTCACAGATGATGACAGTGTGCTGTTATAAAATATTTCATACCTGATGACCTTTGAGTGTTACGTATTCAAAGATTCATGAAAGCTTAGCATGAGGTATGTCTAATGATCCTTGTATAAACACACCGAAGTCTCCCTCCTACAAAGGCTCCGGCAGTCAGAAGACACATTTTCAACCCCCAGTCTTCAATCTAAGGTTCATTGGTAGCACCTGACAGCTCTCATTTGCTAAATAAAGTACAATGTGTCAATCCAGAATAAATGTAAATTATCACCTTTCTTCCTTGCTAATTAAGGTCTGATTAATGCATCTTGGCAGTTGCTCCTCATACAGTATGAGAATGGCTTTTGTTGCAAAAACAAAACTCACACATATAAATCAGAGCTCTGCCTCATCTATTGAACTTCAGCTTAAAAAGGTAACCTGTAAAGATCTATGCTGCTTGAAAATGTGGAGATCTTAACACCTTGGTGTATGAACAAATGAATGCCTAGAAAGAAGAATTCAAAGTCAAGTGAATCTCCTCTAGCTATTTGGGAATTGGTAAAGATATGAAATGGTGAGCGATTATATGCATATAATAGTGTTCACTTGAATTCAGACACATTTGAGCCCACTGCATGCCTTAAGACATCAGTAGCAATATTGGAAGCTATTTCTAATGTTTAGGTACAGTACTACATAACATATCTCTTCCTCAGATTTTCAACAGAGGCTTTCTTCAGAATGATATAAGGTACAGTGGTACCTTGGCTCTCAAACTTAATCCGTTTTGAAAGTCCCTTCCAAAACCAAAGTGTTCCAAAACTAAGGTGCACTTTCCCATAGAAAGTAATGAAAAATGGATTAATCCATTCCAGACTTTTAAAAACAACCCCTAAAAAGGCAATTTAACATCATTTTTACTATGTAACAAGACCATTGATCCATAAAATGAAAGCAATAATGTACTGCAGTCGCATGATCAATCAATCAGTAGCTGAACTGGGTTCCACACAGTCACAAAAACAAAACAAAAAAGGTACAAAACAAAAAGTAAATAGTAAAAACAGACAGACCTCAGAGTAACACTCAAAACGGAAGTGTGGCACTCAAATTGGAAGCATACCACTCTAAATGGAGCATGTTCAGCTTCCAGAAAAAGTTCGCAAACCGGAACACTTACTTCCATGTTTGCAGTGTTTAGGTTCCAAGTTGTTTGAGTACCAAGGTGTTTGAGAACCAAGGTATCTGTGTTAGAGCAGCCGATTTTCATTCAAAAGGCCCTATGTGTAAGCTCTAGCATTGCCAGATAGAGTCACAGAATTGTTGAGTTGGAAGGTGCCTCGATGGTCATCTAGTCCAATCCCCTTCAATGCAGAAATCCACAACAGGTGGCCATCCAATCTCTGCTTTAAAACCCTCAAGGAAGGACAGCCCACCACCTCCCAAGAGAGACCGTTTCGCTGTCGAACAGCTCTTACTATCAGAAATTTCTTCCCAATGTTGAGTCAGAATCCCCATTCTTGTAACTTGAAGCCACTGGTGCGTGTCCTACCCTCCAGAGCAGGAGAAAACAAGCTTGTTTCCTCTTCCATGTGACAGCCCCTGAGATATTTGAAGATAGGTATCATATCCCTTCTCAGACTCCTGTTTTTCCAGGCTATACATGTCCAGCTCCTTCAACTGTTCCTCATAAGGCTTGGTTCCCAGACCCTTGATCATCTTGGTTGCCCACCTCTTCACACATCGCAGGTTAGGCTGGACAATGCTCCTGTTTGACCTTCTGAACAGCTGCTTCCCATAAGTGTAGATGGTCTGAGCTGGTTGGGCCAGTGACCTGACTCAATATAAGGTAGCTCCCTATGTAGCCCCAATCCAAACTATTTGAAGCCACAAAGTGACACAGAGCCCCCCCCCTCCAAAAAAAGAGGGCTTGAAATGAACTCTGGAGAAATGATGATTGCAAGCAAAACCTCAGGTGCTGCTTTCCTGACCTTGAGCCTCACGGTGAAATGGCTTGGCATTTCCTTAAATCTCCAGTGGGATTGTTAACAATAGATCCTTGTAGAGGTTTTCCTTATAAGCGACATAAAAAGAAAAAGGAAAAAAAACCATAGAAATTTGCTAGCAATTCACATCAACAAGGCAAAGCTTTATATCACAAGGCTATACCTGCAATCTTTCAGATTCTCCTCCAAATCCATCTTTTTGAAACCCCCTTTCTTCTTTTAAAAAAATGGATTAATTTTATTGATCAATGAACTGATGTTGTGTTCTGAATTAGGACACTGCCATTTTCTGTCTGGGCACAAAGGAAAACACATCAATGGACTACTTGGAGAGGAAAGAAATTAAATAGAAGGCCTTTCCCCATAATGGAAAAACATATTTTTTTGTGGTATGCATAAGGAAGGGTTTGAAATATCATTTCAAAAAGGTCTACTTTCAGATCTTGAGCAGCGATAATAAAGGGATTAGAATAACAACAATGGCGTAGTACCAATTTATAGCTTAATACCAACTCACTTTAAAAGATTTCCACCCTTTCGTCTCCTGCTCAAGTCCATGCTATCCACTGAAGGATGAAGGAGAAATCTGCTTCAAATGCATCTGTGCCACACACTCCAACATCCCTCAAATGAAAACAGGGACATTTCTCGCTCCCACGCAACTGACCCTCCTCAACCCCTCAATTTTGGCCCCCCAACCCAAAGAGCATTTTCTTTCAGAAGAAGGACAAGTGCCACCACAATTACACCACTGGGTCACAACACACATGCCCTCCATCGTCCCGAGAAACCCTTTAATCCCACTTTTATTTTATTCTTTGGTATATTTACAAAAGCACGTGCCAATGGATACATTTTAGAAAGAGGTAAGATTAGAAGCAGATGCACAAAGCATTTTTAAAAAATAAAAATAAATCAAGACTCCTTGGGTTCCACTCCACTCCGCCTTTCTTCCTGCCCAGGGTGGCCCTGCCCTCTACCTGCCCCTAGGATCCAGTGCATCGTGCAGGACTTCGCCTCAGTGGTGACAGCCTCTCCTCTTCCTACTCGCCTGCTCTCAAACAGCCACTACAAGCCGCCCAAGGGAGGAGGCAGGCAGCAGCAACCATGGAGAGGCAATAGGATGGTCCCTCATCACTGCCAAAGCTCAGGACAAGCCCCAGCTCATTCTCCTCCCTGAGCTCAGCAGAGGCAGCACTGGTGGGAGAGACTTTCCAGGATCAAATAAGAAGCCGGGTTGGCTTTTGTGATTCTGGGACTGTCCATGTAAAATCGGGACACTTGGAGGATATGCTGTACATTATATGTGGTGGTTCCGACTCAATCCACCTTTGCCTGCATTGTATAACCTCTTGTAATGAGCATACACTTAGGGGAGAGGCTGCAGCTCTCTCCTTCAGAAGAAGAAGAAGAAGAAGAAGAAGAAGAAGAAGAGGAGGAGGAGGAGGAGGAGGAGGAGGAGGAGTTTGGCTTTGATATCCCGCTTTATCTCTACCCTAAGGAGTCTCAAAGCGGCTAACAATCTCCTTTGCCTTCCTCCCCCACAACAAACACTCTGTGAGGTGAGTGGGGCTGAGAGACTTCACAGAAGTTTGACTACCCCAAGGTCACCCAGCAGCTGCATGTGGAGGAGCAGGGATGCGGACCCAGTTCACCAGATTACGAGTCCACCACTCTTAACCACTACACCACACTGGCTCTCAGGTCATCTTCTAACATTCCAGGTTCATCTTTTGACATCACCAGGTAGGGCTGGCGGAGAGCCCTGTCTGAAAAACTGGACAGCCACTTCTAGCCAGTGTTAGGATTCTTGGTCAGTGTTTGCAGTCATGAGATTGTTGTCTATCACATGACGGTGTGTGTTTTCATTCCACATAGTGGGAAGTGACGGAGACAGTCGCTGTGATATTCGAGCTGAAGAAAACTTTTGAAGCTACCAAACAACCGACCAGGAGGGAGAGAACATGCCAGGTGGGCATGTGCCTCTGCCAGGGTCCTACATGAGAGTAGGACGATTCTAACACTTCTACTGTGCTAGATGGATTAATGGTCTGACTTGATATCAGGCAGCTCTCTTTGTCCAAGCTGCTCATTCACTGCTGATTATATACAGTGGTACCTCAGGTTAAGTACTTAATTCATTCTGGAGGTCTGTACTTAACCTGAAACTGTTCTTAACCTGAAGCACCACTTTAGCTAATGGGGCCTCCTGCTGCCGCTGCACCGCCAGAGCACGATTTCTGTTCTCATCCTGAAGCAAAGTGCTTAACCTGAAGCATTATTTCTGGGTTAACAGAGTCTGTAACCTGAAGCATATGTAACCTGAAGCGTATGTAACCCGAGATACCACTGTATATAAAAGAGTCAACCTCCATCTTGTACTTCTGTACGATAAACGAATGACCTAAATCACTAGACAGCCTATGCCTTACCTTCCACAAGCCAAAGGGTTTCCTGTCAACCCAAAGCTTCCTTTTCCCATACTGCCTTTTGAAATTTCCCTCGTTTTCAATTGCCACAACATAGGGTATTCTTCTCCACAGACACAACCAATTCTGTTTGGGATTATTAAGTCTTCAGTAAATGTCTGACAGGATTGGGTGGTGGGGGAGGGGAGTGGGACATTTGTCATCACATGACTAATGGTGAACATTCTTCCCAAAGTATCCAGTATTTTATTTTATTTTAAAAAAGGAAATATATCAGTATGGCCTTTGTCTGTCTAAGATGTACCCCTATTGTTGTGAATTTCCACCGCTGCCAGGCTATTGACACAGAGGGATTCTTTTCTAGGGTGGCAGATTTGCCTCAAGGATATCCTGATACCTTATAGCTATATATAACAAAGATGTAGCCACTGACATTTGAGAGGTGATGTACTCCTTTGAAATCTCAAATCTCCATTGAGGAATGCGCGAAGGATTCGATCTTTGTCAATTCCTGTATGAAATGACCTCTCTTACGAATGTACAGATCGGAACACAGCTATGCACTAGAATTTGCACTCCTGGTGGGGCTGATTTGCCGCATTCCTGTATTTTGTTTTTTTCTTTGCCACATCCGTTTAAAAATGTTGGCGTCCTCCTCTGTATTGAGGAGTTGAACATTTCCCTGCAAGATCTGCAGCAAGGTTTGTTGGATCTTGTCGTCAGGAGATGGCAGAAGGCAATGGAGCTTGGGCTGGCTCTTTCTGATGATACTTTGGATGTGCTGGAAACTAATTTGGACATGGTGCAAGCACCATGAGGAGACACCCCTTTGTGAAGGCCTTTTGACCAATCACTTTGCATTGCCATTCAGCACTGCCATATTTGGTTCATGTGGCCTGAATGAAGGACAGTGAAAACAGAGTGGAGAAATAGCCGCCCCTATTTAGCTTATCTTCATGGAGAGTTGGCCATGGGAACCTCACCTTAGTTAAATCAGGTGATGGAGTTTGATCCAGAGATAGACACCTGCATGCTCTTTTCCATGCCCACTGTTGCTCGCTATGCCTTGCTGCTGTTCTTTAAGGTAAAGGTACCCCTGACCGTTAGGTCCAGTGGAGGACAACCCTGGGGTTGCGCGCTCATCTTGCTCTATGGGCCAAGGGAGCTGGCGTTTGTCCACAGTTTTTCTGGGTCATGTGGCCAGCATAACTAAGCCGCTTCTGGAGAACCGGAGCAGTGCACGGAAATGCCATTTAGCTTCCCACCAGAGTGGTACCTATTTATCTACTTGCACCTTTGATGCCTGTAAATAACTGGGATGCCTGTAAATAAAGTTGTGGTCTTTGCACCAAATTCACATCCCATGAGTCCCAACTCTGGAGTTGTGGGGATAATTGTACCCATCAGAACATAGCTGTCCACTGAAGACCACACTCCTCCAGATTTTGTGACCCAACTCTCAGCTAGTTAAATGGTTCAAAGCTCACATTTAGATACATATTATGAGAGAGAGAAAATGAGGATGTGATTCTGTACACACTTACATAGAAGTTAGTCCATTCAGCGTAAGTGGGACTTACTTCTGAGAAAATTTGCATAGGATTGCACTGCCAAATAAGTATTTTGAGAGAAACACATTTAACTATGTATTTTAAGATTTTAAATCAAAGATTAATATGGAAAGAGAATGGCTTGGGATGATGGGAAGAAACATGCAAAATGTCACATACTAGAGAAAATAATATTCACCTATCTCTGCCTTTCCCCCTCTTTTGGCATCTCAATAATCTCCATATTCTTTTCTCTTTCTTCTCTCCCTCCCCATTTTTTTACATGTATAGGGACACCCTCTAAGTGTCCCTGTTTTCCAGGGACACCCATGATTTACAGAAGCTGTCCCAGTTTCTGATTTGATCCCGGAATGTCTCACTTTTCCTTAGGACCTTCCTATTTTCATTGGAGGGCGGGGGGGGGGGTATGGAGTTATCTGATCCCCCAAGCCGTCTGAAGCCAATCCTGTATAGGGAAGTTTTTTTAATGTTTAATGTTTTATTATGTTTTCAGATATGTTGAAAGCCGCCCAGAGTGGCTGGGGCAACCCAGTAAGATGTGTGGGGTATATATATATAGTAAAATTATCATTATGGAATGGGATGTCCTTATTTTCATCAGAGAAATGTTGGAGGGTATGCATTTTTACCACATTTGGTTTTGTAATCGCAAGTCATTTTGAGACATTTTTGTGGTGTGCAATGAATCAATGCAAATAATGATATTTCTTCAATTACTTTGCAAGACAATTGAGCCAATATTGCCTTTTTTCCTGTTCCGTTACCCACAATTCCATATCTAACAGGGGGGGAAAGACAAAGTAAAAATGAATGAGTCAGCGACATTTTGTAAACCATTCTGGGAGGTTGTATACGTAAAAAGTGCTGCTTAAATAAATAAATCATTTTCACTGAAGAAAACTGAAGGCAATTTTGGCACATATCTCAGAACATATATAGCAGATCTCTGTCATTTATTTTCCTGTTGGGTACCATGGTAATACATAGTGACAAAATTCTTCCGTCAGGAGTCAATATTTTCCCCCTACCTCATCTCCCAAAACCCAAGCATTAAAGGAAACTCATATATGTTATACCAGCACAATGATGCATAACTTAAAAAAAAAAAATCCGTATACACGTACACATATGCTCCAACCATTTTATTTTTGCTTACCTTATCAAGCTGATCTTTTATTAATTTAATTCATTTCCTCATTATCGTTTCCCGAAAGGCTGTCATTATATTCACAGGCAAAATTCCAGCCTTTTGGGGAGCACTGTGCCCTCATTCTAAATTGCTTTGTGGACTTTGGCACCAATTAATTAGTAGAATATTTTCCTCTCAGTCTCCTATTGATTTGTAGGACAATTATCCACAGAGAGGGGACAGCTTCTGCAATTCTAACTCAAATAAAATTCCTGTTCAAGTCAATGTGAATTCCCCTCTGAGGAAGGGGACGAGACCTGCTTACCTTTCCCCAGGTTAGACATTCAACATTGGTGGTGAGTGATTTGTTTTTGTGTTATAGATTTTGACCATGGTGGAGTGGCAAGGCAGCATTGTTAGAATTCCTCAAAACAGCCTTCCTCAACCTGCGGTGTACCAAGGGTCCCGATTCTCCAGGGACAGCCCCAGAATCCATCCCCAGTTTCTGATTTGATCCCAGAATTGTCCCAGTTTCCCTTTTAATTCCCCTACATGTTTTGGAGAACAATTAAAAGGTGTGTGTGTGTGTGTGTGTGTGTGTGTGTGTGTGTGTGTAGGTGCAAAAATGGAGTCCTGTTTATACGGGAAATAAAATCCCTGCACCAAATGAAGGAAATAGTGAAGCTGGCATATGAAGTTATTCCTATGATCTTGAAGGAAAAGGTCAGCAATACGCTTTAAATTCTTTATTGCCATGCTTCCGTAGCCAGCCATTTCTTAGGAAACACAGGGAGCATTGATTCCTTTCTGGAGCCTCACACTGTCTACTCAGAAGTAAATCCCACTGTATTCCATGGAGTTTCTTTGAAGGTAACTGTGTAAATTTGAAGCATTTTTACTGCAAACTAAGTCCCAATAAGATTTGGTATGTCTGGTATGTTCCTGATCACTCTCACTGTTTCTGTTATTTTATTATTGTGGTTGTGGTTGTTCCGCCTTTTCCCCTGACAGGGACTCAAGAACCCTATTTTCATCAGAGAAATGTTGGAGGGTACGCTGTGGCCTTCCAGATGTTTGGACTGCAACTCCCATCATGCCTTACCGTTGACCATTCTGGTCAGGGCTGATGGAAGGTGTGGTCCAATACATCTGGTAGACACTAGGCTTCTTTTTGCGTGTCGAGACCCCGCAACCACCCCCTCGTTGGAAATAACTAACACAAGGACACGGATATTAGGTTTATGTTATTGGGCAAATTTTGGCCACAACGGATATTAGGTTTATGTTATTGGGCAAATTTTGGCCACAACTTTATTGAAATTACAGAATGTGAGCGGTATTGGCTTAGGCATTGATTGGACCTGACTATATCTGACTCCTGTCCATTGTGCAGGAAGTCCAGTAAGGGTAAGTCCAGTAAGGGTAAGGGTAAGGGGGAGCACTGTCGATGCGAACCAACTCAAGCTCCCCCTGGTGTTCCCATTGGGGTCATGTCAAGGCCTTAGCCCCCCAGCCGGGCTTCAGACTAGATCAACGCCCCCAGATTCCTTTAACGGAATACCCTTAAGCATGGAGGGGCAGGTGATGGCCACACCTCCCCTCCCCCACACAAGGTCAAACAATGCCTAACCGCCACAAGAGCCCCAAAGGCTCGTCGCCAAATACTCTCACATCTGTAACCAAAGCCTCAGGCCCTCTGCAATGTGAGCCAGCCATATATCATTCCCCCAGTCGGAAAGGTGCACGCTGCCGCCACGAAATAAGGCCATTTTACTGCAACATTCATTCCCCTCAAAGCAAAACAAAACAGCATATTGGAGTCCACAAGGCTCTGTCCCTCACTCAACTGCACAGCCAGCTTCTGTCTTCTTTGCTGCTACACTGAAGTTCCTGAACTGTTTCTTCGAAGCCTCGACTCAACATGTGGTGTATGTCCCAGCCTAGTTTAAAACCACTAGGCACCTTCGTTAAAGAAGAGAGCCATCAAAGAAGGATAATCAGCTATGCAGAGAAACATCAGCTGATCATCAGTGCCCATTAGCAAGCAAGCAAGTTCTGCAAAAGATGGCCGTCTCCTCACTGTCGCTTTCCACTTGCCATCTAGAAGTTTCTGTAATGAAAACTAACAAGTCAATTCTCTGATCTGTGCTTCCCTCGATATCTGTAGCACACCTGGAGATTAATAGCACATGGAAATAATCTGCTGTCCTTTGTAGAGAAAACCGTACAGTTGTTCTTGGGAAGAAATAATTGCTACATTGCTTATACAGCCAATGCCTGAACTTAATGGAGCATAAAGAGGGTGGTATGTATCATGAAGGCAGTGTATTATCCATTTAAACAGCTTTCAGTCTTGCACATAAATTAGATCTTTGACAAGCCTCAGAATACAGAAACCACGCAGTAATGAATTTGCATGCATGCATAATCCTAACAAAGAAATGCATCTAATGATGAACAAGGGGAGAGAAACAAACTAATAAGTAGAGGACAAAACTTGAATCTAATTATCTTCTCTGTATAGCTCTCAGTTCTCCGATACCTGTCTCCCC
The DNA here is from genome assembly GCF_965113315.1 of Podarcis vaucheri. NCBI lineage: Eukaryota > Metazoa > Chordata > Lepidosauria > Squamata > Lacertidae > Podarcis > Podarcis vaucheri. The sequence goes on along the minus strand of NC_138755.1, from coordinate 18,336,822 downwards.
TTTAAATAAAGGGAAAGTATACAGTAATAGTTTTATAGGCTACATCCATTGCATAAAAGTGAATGCCAAAATGCATATTCATATAGAATATAGATTCCCTGTGCAGTAAATGCTCACTGGCCTTTTAGTTATAACTGGGTTCCTATAATCTAATAAAATATTTTCTGGAAGAAAGTATATTGGGGAAAATGTCCTAGTTCAGACTTTAGCCTGGTGATATTCTTCATGTACTACTTAAGTGGGGGTGCCTGCCCTTATCTATTATTATTATTATTATTATTATTATTATTATTATTATTATTAATCCCAACCCATTTGAATGGGTTGCCCCAGCCACTCTGGGTGGCTTTCAACACATATAAAAACATAATAAAATATCAAACATTCACAACTTCCCGATACTGTGGAACCTCAAGTTGCAGACATAATACATTCCAGAGGCATGTCTGCAACTCAAAGCATTCGCATCCAGAAGCGCATGCACGGGGCTCGATTTAGCGCTTCTGCACATGCGCAAAGCACAATTTAGTGCTTCACCACACCGGCGGCTGTTACTGCTTGCAAGTAGGAGAGGGGAAACAATTTTTTCCCAGTTCAGTTCTCTGTGTATCTCATTCTTCTTAAATTTAGTTTGCCACATTTCTGCAGGAATTTGCAAATAATCGAATATGAACAACGCACAGACTTAACATATAGAATAAGAGAACAAGAAGAACATGTGTTTAAAGAAGATTGGAAAACATTTATTGGATGCATGGGAAATACAGCTGAAAAAGCTGGCAGCATTAAGATGAATTCAGCAGTGCAAACAAGTTTTGATGGATGCAATAATGGAATATTGAATGACATAGTTTTTGTAAGATATGAGGGATTTATGATACGTAAAATGAACCATGGAAAGAGAAGAAGGAAGTAAAATGAGTATTTTAAATTGTAAAACAGAAAATTTGATAAAAAAAATTGTGTGTGTGTTTGTGTGTGTAGAATTTGCAGTTAAACCCTCATGAAAAGACACCAGCATTTTAGTATGAACACTTTTTTGTATGTACTTTTGACTAATATATATATACATTTTTTGCAAGCACTTCCCTCTAATATAATATGTGCTTCTAAGTTACTTTCTCTAATATACATTTATTTGTTTGTTTGTTTGTCTATCTAATTAACAACATTTGTATACTGGTTAATTGCAACAAAGCTCTAAGTGGTCAGCATAAAACTTTGTTCATATTTTCCCCCAACATATGCATTTTTTTGTCCATATTGTTTGGTTGGAAAATCTACTAAAGTCAGAGAGGCACAGATTTTCAATGATAGCTGTGTTTCAGTTCACACATTGGTTGCAGAAGTGCAAATTAGGTATTTTGTCATTAAAATGCAAATAAAAATCCGCCTCCATCCCTAGTTGCACTGGAAAACAAAGCATAATCCTATGCATGTTTACTCAGAAACAAGCCCTACTGTGATTAATGTAGCTTCTTTATAACCTTAAAGTGATATAGCAGTGTACACGAGAGGCTTAAAAGTCCAGCAGTGAATAACAATTATTCTGTTAGTTAATTTGTGCTTCAGTGTGGTCAGCAACCAAGAAATCCCTTGCCCCTCTGTGTAAAGTATCACGATGAAATTTTAATGGAATTGTGTATACATAGCTGAATCCTGGATCGCTCTCTCTGTATGTCAGTTTGATTCCAGACTCATCATGGACTCATCATAATGCAATATTCAGCTCTTTTCTTGTCTTCCTTAAGAAACCACAGAAGTTCCAATTAAATGGGTATTTAAAGAAGAAAATAAGAACACCCTTTCCGAGCACCCTTAGTAAACACTGGCCCATTGCACTGAAAATTCAGAAAAAATAAGCCTGAGAAACGCAAAAGAGAGCAAAGAGTATGTTTTCTAGCACATCACATATTTCCCAGTGTCCTTCCAACCAGCATTCTCCAGCACCTACCTAATGAATACAGTGGTACCTTGGTTCTCAAACTTAATCCGTTCCAGAAGTCCGTTCCAAAACCAAAGCGTTCCAAAACCAAGGCACACTTTCCCATAGAAAGTAATGAAAAATGGATTAATATGTTCAAGACTTTTAAAAAACAACCCCTCAAACAGCAATTTAACATGAATTCTACTATCTAACGAGACCATTGATCCATAAAATGAAAGCAATAAACAATGTACTGCAGCCACAGTACAAAAACTGGACCCCTGACCACGACTGGACCCCTGACCATTAGGTCCAGTCGTGGCCGACTCTGGGGTTGCAGCGCTCATCTCGCTTTATTGGCCAAGGGAGCCGGCGTACAGCTTCCGGGTCATGTGGCCAGCATGACTAAGCCGCTTCTGGTGAACCAGAGCAGCGCACAGAAATGCCCTTTACCTTCCCGCCAGAGCGGTCCCTATTTATCTACTTGCACTTTGATGTGCTTTCAAACTGCCGGGTTGGCAGGAGCTGGGACTGAGCAACGGGAGCTCACCCCGTCGCGGGGATTCAAACTGCTGACCTTCTGATTGGCAAGTCCTAGGCTCTGTGGTTTAACCCACAGCGCCACCCTTAAACAAGCTGTAGTGGGGTTTTTTTGGGGGGGTGGACTAGACCTAACGGTCAGGGGTCTCTTTACCTTTACCTTTACAGCTTGTTTAGCTTATACGTAAATCCAGCACTGGGAACACAACAGAAACACTAGCATTAAAATCTGGAAGACTAATGCAATGTTCCTCATGTCTGAATACACCTTTGTTTTTGTTTTTTTTAAAATAATATTTATTAGTTTTCCAACAAATTAAACACAACACTACAAAACACCAAAAAAGAAAAAACATACAATACAATACAAGAAAAAAGAAACAAACAAAACAAAACAAAAACCATTTAAAACACAATCCAATTTCAACATCTTATCTTTCTTTCCCTTATTTCCTCGACCTCCTCACACCTTCCTTTTTGTATTCCACTTCTGTTAATTGTTTCAGCAATTCCTTTCCATCTTCCTCTGTTTTCTATCCTATAATTGTCTTAACACATTCTAACCATATTTTTCCCTTTATAACTCTATTAATCTATTTATACTTAATTCCTTGTAACATTTCTACTAAAGCCATATAACTTCATTCCAACATTTTTCTAACATTCATTAATTTTACAGTATTTCTGTAAATAGTCTTTAAACTTTTTCCAGTCTTCTTCCACCGACTCTTCCCCCTGGTCTCGGATTCTGCCAGTCATTTCCGCCAATTCCATGTAGTCCATCAACTTCATCTGCCATTCTTCCCTGGTGGGTAAATCTTGTGTCTTCCAATATTTCGTGATGAGTATTCTTTCTGCTGTTGTTGCATACATAAAAAAAGTTCTATCCTTCTTTAACACCAATTGGCCGACCATGCCCAGGAGAAAGGCCTCTGGTTTCTTAAGGAATGTATATTTAAATACATTTTTTCATTTCATTATATATCATCTCCCAGAATGTCTTAATCCTTGGGCACGTCCACCAAAGGTGAATGTACCTTCAGTCTCATTACATTTCCAACATTTATTATCGGGCAAATGATAGATTTTTTTTCAAGCTTAACTGGTGTCATGTACCACCTGTAAATCATTTTCATTAAATTTTCTCTTAGGGCATTACATGCCGTAAATTTCATACCTGTGGTCCATAACCATTCCCAGTCAGCCATCATTATGTTATGTCCAACATCTTGTGCCCATTTAATCATAGCTGATTTCACCGTTTCATCCTGAGTGTTCAATTTCAACAGCAAGTTATACATTCATGACAAATTCTTGGTTTTTGGATCTATGAATACACCTTTGAACTTTGCATCCTGCACAGCTTGTTGTTCTGCCCTAAAATTCTTATGGATCAGTCTGGATGTAAATAAGTACAAGCCCTATTCCTTTTAATGGGATCGGCATCAGCGAAGAATCTCTTCCCCTGTTTACCACACACACACACACACACACACACACACACACCTTCTGCATTTCAAAGCAGCTCCGTGGGATGAAACACAAGGAGGAGGCGAGGTTTTAAATCGACAAGAGTTTCTGGTATAGAAAATTGTGAGTAAAACAGACGCCACAATGCCATCTCCTTAATTTGAACGCAGAGGTTCCGAGCCGTTCAAGCAGCTAATAAAGAGGCAAGAAAGAAATACAATTTGCAGCTATTTTGGAGGAGGAGGGGCTGGTGGGAGGGCGGAGAAAGAGAAAGGACCTTTTACAAATAGCTCTGGGTTTATATCTAGCCAAGCAAGTAGGAAGGCAGCGGCAGATAATAATGTGATTACTTTGGTAATGATATGCATTAGATACATTATGGGAAACAATAATACTCCCCACTGAATGCAGTCAATCCAGTTATTGATTTTTCTTAATGGTAAAAGCGCTATTCCAAAACCAGAAAGAGATATCCTTTATTTATTCTCCTTCCCTTGCGAGCCTCATCTTCACAGACCCTTTGATGCAGAGTACTATGCAGAGATAATGGAGTAATGTATATCTAATCTGACACCTACTGGGCCAGGCTAATGTCTCAGATAAAAACTGCTTGGATTGCTGTTGCTATTGAAAACAGAATCTATGAAAAATAAAACAAGAAGAAGAAAGAAAGGAAAGGAAAGGAATTCTGCTAAAAGGCTGAACTTTGCTTTTGCTTCCTCCTGGAGTTTCTTTGGTCTTTTCTGTTTTGATTTTCTTATATAATTTAATCCTAATCTATGCCCGTTTCTTCTCTTGGAATCTGTTCAGCCAACTCCTGCCTGACTGATGGGATGCTCAGCTAGAACCCTCTCCACTTTCTCCAACGCAAATAAGTGTGTAGAGGGTTGCTCTGGATGTTACTAAAAGTACCCTTTCCTTTAAGTAAGTAGCCCCCTTCCCCCACGTTGTTGTTGTTGCTGCTGCTGCTGCTGCTGTTATTTCGATTAATATACCACCCTTTTCCAGGGTGGTATATAGCATGACAAACACGTTACAAAACATCAGTGATGAAAACATGATAAAAACGTAGTAAAAAGCCTACTGATGGACAGCCTAATAGTAAAATAATCATAATCCTCTCCTCCACACTTGATAGCTTCCCCCCAAAGAAGCCTGGGAACTGTAGTTTGTTAAGGGTGCTGGCAGTAGTTAGGAGATCTCTGTTCCCCTCATGGAATGACATTTGCGGGTTCAGGTGCAGGCAGCACATGGTTGCCAAGGGCTGAAGAGAGGAGATAAATATTGTGCAACAGTCTCGGGTTCAGTTAGGCCACAACTTTATTGATTAAAAATGTAAGATGTTTTTGGCCAACCTGCTGAATAAGCCCATCTACCTAGTGGCCAATTATTCAGCTGGGTCGACTCTTGGTCACCCCTTGATGTGCATCAAATAGGGCATCCCCCAGATTTGCCATTTTGGGAGGGTGTTCTGGGCATCCAGACTAACACCCCCTCCTGGACTCCTTCAATGGGGTACCCATTTTTTGTACAGATGGATTAAGGATCCCACCCAGTGCCTTATCTACCAATAAATCATGAAGAAAACAGGCAAAACCCTCCAGACAGGGACAATGTCAGGCTTTGGGGAATCAGTTTTCTCCCCCCAGCAGTAAACAAAAGATCAAACGAAATGAATGCCTTACCAGTTAGACTCTTTAAGAGCCAGTGTGGTGTAGTGGTTAAGAGCGGTAGACTCGTAATCTGGTTCGCGTCTCCGCTCCTCCACATGCAGCTGCTGGGTAACCTTGGGCTAGTCACACTTCTATGAAGTCTCTCAACCCCACTCACCTCACAGGGTGTTTGTTGTGGGGGGGGGAGGGAAAGGAGAATGTTAGCCGCTTTGAGACTCCTTCGGGTAGTGATAAAGCGGGATATCAAATCCAAACTCTTCTTCTTCTTCTTTTCTTTAACAATCACAGTGTGAGAACAAAGAACACATCTCCTAGAAATGGTGGTGCTCCCAATTAAGGCTTACACCTCCTTCTGTCCCTATTAATCTATGTCACTCCTAAACCTTGTAATCTGAGTTTGTAACCTCTGTGCTTTCTGTTCTGAGACTTTCTGAGCTCTTTGAGACTTTGGGGAGATCAGAGGAATGCTGTCTGATGACTGTGAATCTATTAACGAGGGTGCCAGGTGAACTTCCCTGGGGAGAGCATCCCACAGATGGGAAGCCACTGCAGAGAAGGCCCCGTTCTTGTGTTGCCACCCTCCAGACCTCTTGAGGAGGAGGCACATGCAGAAGAACCTCAGAAGGCATGGTGTATTTATATTTTTAAAAAAGAAGCAGACGGGAGCGAAGACTGTGGATCTCAGGTCCACTGCTGTGGCCACAGCTCCTTGCCTAGCTGTCATTAGCCAACTTAAACGGGCAGGCTCCCAGCAGCCTGTGTGGCAGCAGGTGGAGGAGCTGAAGAAGAAGAAGAGGAGGAGGAGGAGTTTGGAATTGATATCCTGCCTTTCACTCTTAACCACTACACCACACTGGCTGAGTCCTCCAGTGGCTATGTGGGCAGGGTAATGGCCCCCTGCTCAGCCATGTTCATGCCAGATAACAAACCACCAGCACTGGTAATCGGGCATGGTAAGTGGCAATTCTCAGAGTGGTTTAGCAGTCAGTCCTTAGAGGAATGGCAAACTAAGCTGATGGACTATGCCAAAATGGCAAAACTGAAAAGAAAGCTCAGAAACCAAGAAGACAAAAACTTTAAGAAAGAATGAGAAAAATTTACAATCTATTTAGGAGACCACTGTAAGCAGATAAAAACATGGGCAGGATTTTAATAACACTTGTAATGCAACAAACATTATGGATCTAGATTCAGGTAGGTAGCCATGTTGGTCTGACGCAGTCGAAATAAAAATAAATAAAAAATTGTCCAGTAGCACCTTATAGACCAGCGAAGTTTGTTCTGGTATAAGCTTTTGTCTGCATGCACACGAAAGCTTATACCAGAACAAATATTATGCATAATATCATCATCATCATAAACTTTATTGCACTAGCCAAAGGCCATGGCATCATTCACAAAGAGAACAAAAAGAGAAGCAACAATAACTATAAAAACCATAAAAACATGAGGCACTGCAAATACGATAAACCATGGTCGCGTCTCCTAGAGATTATTTGTTGCAGGTTCTCAGGTAGAATGTGCCAGTTTACATGTCCGAATCACCTTTGCAATCGACCTCTATTTTATCTATTTCTTTTCTCCTGATCTTCTTAGCTGCCAACGCATATAGTGCTACTTTATAAGTTACAAAGTCATCAGTATTATGGATAATATGGAGAGTTATAATTCATGGATTATGAAATAATATGCAGTCAAAGTTTCTGATATTGACGATGGGAAGTCGGGAGATTCAGAGAAATCTCAATAGATGGTTATGTAGTTAGTATTGTTATAATCTTCTGTTTTATAAAATCAAATAAAAATTCTTTCAAAAAAACCCTCCCAAAACAGTCAGTCTTTATTCCTGGAAAACTCTGGAAAGGCTGCATCTGTTTGTTTGTTTGTTTGGTTGATTGATTGATTGATTGATTGATTGATTGATTGTTTGTTTGATTGATTGATATCTGCCTGCAGATACTTGATTGCTGACTAAATGAACACGACTGGGATGGAAGTCTTACTACAACCAGGGCCTGTCTTACTATAACAAGCAAGACAAAATTTCTGCAGCCTAATTTACACAAGTATTTCAGACCCTCCAACATTTCTTCCATGAAAATAGAAGTGTCCTATTTAATAATAATAATAATAATAATAATAATAATAATAATAATTTTATTCTTTATACCCTGCCCATCTGACTAGGTTGCCCCAGCCTTTCTGCATGGCTTCCAATGTATATAAAAACATAATTAAACATTAAACAACTTCCCTATATAGGACTGTCTTCAGAGGTCTTCTAAAGATTTTCTAATTACTTATCTCCTTGGCTTGGGGGTTGCATAACTCTATACCCTCCAACATTCTCCAATGAAAATAGGGACATCCTAAGGAAAAGTAGGACATTCCAAGATCAAATCAGAAACTGGGACAGCTTCTGTAAATCCAATTCTGTAAATTCCTGAAAATCAGGAAACTTTGAAGGTCTAGTATTTTTATACAATGATAAGCATTGCTGTGTGTACGTTTATGTCCTGGATACTTTACGAAATTTAGAGTGCATTTGTTTGCAGTATGCGAATAGTCTACATCTAATGATGCCTATAACATGTGCGAGGTTTGCTCGTCTTTTTAGCAGAACTGTCAAAAACAAACGCGGTTCTCGTAGAGATAAAAGAGGGAGAAGTGTTTTTTTAAAAAAGTGTTTGTGTGCATGAGGATAAGCTCAATGCCAACATTTTCAGAGAATTCCACCACTGTTCTGAGGTTCCTGAAACTTCCAGAGTGGCTTTTCAGGGGGCACAGGGGAGCGTGAGGCAAAAATCACTTCTGTGTTCTTCCAGCGAGAGCATCCAGTGCGCGGAGTGCCACTCATCTCTGAACTGAAGTCTGAATAGGAGGCTGTGTGCGCCAGATTCGAGGACAACCATTTTGACACCCTGTGTCAGTGAGGGACGGAGTCAAGAAGTCGGGCGCCGGAGCATCTTTATCTGAGTTTTCAACAAGCTGTCAAAACAGCCACTCATGTGGACTTTTTCTTCATTAGTCCTTTCAATCTACAGCTTGTCGTCCTCTGTTCAGCCGCAATAGCTGGACTACTTAAACAACCAGAGATTCTAACAGTTTGATTCTTTTTCAACTTTCCATTAATTGATTTGTGCATGTGGTGTTTGGGTATTTTTATTTTAAAAAGAAGTTTCGTTCTCTCTTCTGTCTAATGTAAAAATAAAGCAGCCTCTGTCGTCTGAATAATTAAAGGAGAAGAACAGAGCGAAGTCAAAAGCCTCTTATATGACTGATTGCATACATCAGTAAAATCAAGCAAAGCATTTGTAGCAGCTATTTGAGCTACACCTAATTTGCACTGTGTTCCATTTCCTCCCTGCCACCGAATGCATAAAAGGAAAATTCAAGCTTACTGTTTCTTGCCACAAAAACGCTCTCCGTGTTAACTTTCACATGAAAGCTAAAAGCGCAGATTCCACCCCCCCTCCACTCCTCCTAGCAAACCTTTGATCAGGTTTAGACCTCATAAATACAACCATTGATTCCCCTGATATTAGATTATGCACTATATAAACTATATATTTAACGAAGGTTTATGCCACAGTACAAAGAATATGAGGAAGTCTGAACTTGCTAGCTTCTTCTTCTCCTACACAAGAGCTGCCCAATATGAAGAATTGTTTCTTAGATACACCACTGGTGCAAAATATAGGAAGAGGGGGCAAAGTTGAAGGCACTCTGAGTGAATCGCATAAAAGGAGGAGGATTTCAAGATAGGGAAGCCCACACTATAGATTTACCGTAATTTTTGCTCTATAAGACTCACTTTTTCCCTCCTAAAAAGTAAGGGGAAATGTGTGTGCGTCTTATGCGTGGCTATCCCAGAAGCCAGAACAGCAAGAGGGATTGCTGCTTTCACTGCACAGCGATCCCTCTTGCTGTTCTGGCTTCTGAGATTCAGAATATTTTTTTTCTTGTTTTCCTCCTCCAAAAACTAGGTGCGTCTTGTGGTCTGGTGCGTCTTATAGAGTGGAAAATACAGTAAATCACTCTTAGACCATTTTTAACAGACTCACTCTTCTCTGGCACAATGATGCTTCTTGGCTCTGCAGGCAGAGGTTCTCAGATGGTAGATGGCAGATTTTGAAGTTTAACTTTGTACATTCTGCACATGTGCTCTCTCAATGTGCTGGAGCCCCTCTCCTCTAGTGCGCCATCTCAAAACCGCAGCACCACAGTGACACTGCAGAGACGAGTCTGCTGTTGGCAGGTCTGGCTGCCAAAATGTTTATCTAGCGTTGCCAGTTTAATTTCCCCTCACAATTTGATCTGAAAAGCAAAACCAAAAATGCGCAGAGGAAACCCCTCATTAAAATAACAGAGATCTTATAAATATTAACACGGTGCATACACAGTGCTAAATGATTCATCCAAATGGCCTCGAGGACATCCAAAAAATGTGATGAAAACTAGACGTTTAAGTAAACAAGAGAGTTCCACAGAGCATGTTAAGAAGAAATGCATCGCGAATTCAGTTGATCATCAATTTTAAATAGCTGGTGCTCATCTGAGATAACAATTGAGTCCCACTTCTATTATCAGTCCAGTGGAACCTTCAGAGGTATCAGTTCCTTAGCTGAGTTTTAGGAAAGGAGATGTTTTGTTCTCCTTAATGAAGAATTAAGACGTAGGTAGAGTTCAACTAAGTTTCACTCTGCCAGCGTGATGCTGACACAAACCCCCTACACTCAGGGCCGTCTTACTCATAGAGGCTAGTGGCGCAGGGCGCCAGGGCGCCAAGTTGTGGAGGGTGCCAGGGAAGAGGCAGAGGCTGGACGTGGCACCTCCCGGCATCAGCAAGCCACCCTCACCTGCTTCCGCCATGCCGTGCTGAAGCAGTGCTGCGCCCAGAGCCTCCGTCTGCCGTGGCCACTGTGGCACGAAGCGGCCAGCTGAGCCAGGAGATGCCGTATCCAGCCTCCGCCTCTTCCCCGCCGGAGGAGCCACCCTCCAGCCGCTGGCCGCCTCATCCAGCCCCGCCGGCAACGCCGTCCTCCCTAAAAAGCTCTGGGAAATGGGCAGAAGGGAGCGCCAGAGGGAGCTTTGCACCACGGTGCTGGATATGCTTAAGACGGCCCTGCCTACACTAATAATAGGCAATAGGATGAAAGAATAATTCCCCATCTCTCTCTCTCTCTCCCTCTCCACCCTTTCTCCCGAAATGCAAGATGTCTATGACAAAAGTGTCTCTCACTAAATGAAACAATCTGTGAAAAAGACTAGGAATTGAAAGGGGAGACAAAAGATATACTTTCCCCTCTTTCTTTCTTTCTTTCTTTCTTTCTTTCTTTCTTTCTTTCTTTCTTTCTTTGTTTTGTAACACAAAAGAACTTAAATAAAAACTAATTAAAAAAAACATCTATGTTTTACTCAGAGTACAGCCACTGAAAGTAATGAACTTGTTGACTATGTTAGGCCCATTAATTTCAGTGTGTCTACTCTGAGTAACCCCTTCATGGATCACTGCCTTGCCGTGGCGAAGGGGCTTGAAGAACTCAGAGAAGCTATGAACTACGCCGAGCAGGGCACACAAGATGAACAGGTCACAGTGGAGAGTTTTGACCAAACGTGATCCACCTGGAGTAGGAATCGGCAAGCCACTCCAGTATCCCTGCCAAGAAAACTCCATGGACAAAGACAACAGGCATATAAAAGTTATGACACTGGAAGATGAGCCCCTCAGGTCGGAAGGTGTCCAACATGCTACTGGGGAAGAGCGGAGGACAAGTACAAGTAGATCCAGAGCTGATGAAGCGGCTGGGCCAAAGCCGAAAGGACGCTCAGTTGTGGATATGCATGGAAGCGAAAGGAAAGTCCAATGCTGTAAAGAAAAATATTGCATAGGAACCTGGAATGTAAGAACCATGAACCTGGGTAAGTTGGATGTGGTCAAAAATGAGATGGCAAGAATAAATATTGACATCCTGGGCATCAGTGAGCTAAAATGGACGGGAATGGGCGAATTCAGTTCGGATGACTACCATATCTACTACTGTGGGCAAGAAACCCGTAAGAGAAATGGAGTGGCCCTCATAGTCAACAAAAGAGTGGCGAAAGCTGTACTGGGATGCAGTCTCAAAAATGATAGAATGATCTCGATACGAATCCAAGGCAGACCTTTTAACATCACAGTAATCCAAGTTTATGCACCAACTACTGGTGCTGAAGAAACTGAAATTGACCAGTTCTATGAAGACTTACAAAACCTTATCGAAGTGACACCAAAGAAGGATGTTCTGCTCATTATAGGGGATTGGAATGCTAAAGTAGGGAATCAAGAGATAAAAGGAACAACTGGCAAGTTTGGCCTTGGAGATCAAAACGAAGCAGGGCAAAGGCTAATAGAGTTCTGTCAAGAGAACAAGCTGGTCATCACAAACACGCTTTTCCAACAACACAAGAGACGACTCTACACATGGACATCCCCAGATGGGCAACATCGAAATCAGATTGATTATATTCTCTGCAGCCAAAGATGGAGAAGCTCTATACAGTCAGCAAAAACAAGACCTGGAGCTGACTGTGGCTCAGATCATCAGCTCCTTATAGCAAAATTCAAGCTTAAACTGAAGAAAGTAGGAAAAACCACTGGACAGGTAAGATACAATCTAAACCAAATCCCTTATGAATACACAGTGGAAGTGAGGAACAGGTTTAAGGATTTAGATTTGCTGGACAGAGTGCCTGAAGAACTATGGATGGAGGCTCGCAACATTATACAGGAGGCAGCAACTAAAACCATCCCAATGAAAAAGAAATGCAAGAAAGCAAAGTGGCTGTCCAACGAGGCCTTACAAATAGCGGAGGAGAGAAGGCAAGCAAAATGCGAGGGAGATAGTGAAAGATACAGGAAATTGAATGCAGATTTCCAAAGAACAGCAAGGAGAGACAAGAAGGCCTTCTTAAACGAGCAATGCAAAGAAATAGAGGAAAGCAACAGAATGGGAAGAACCAGAGATCTGTTCAAGAAAATCGGAAATATGAAAGGAACATTTCGTACAAAGATTACCATAATAAAGGACAAAAGTGGTAAAGATCTAACTGAAGCAGAAGACATCAAGAAGAGGTGGCAAGAATACACAGAGGAATTATACCAGAAAGATATGGATGTCTCGTACACCCCAGGTAGTGTGGTTGCTGACCTTGAGCCAGACATCCTGGAGAGTGAAGTCAAATGGGCCTTAGAAAGCACTGCAAATAACAAGGCCAGTGGAAGTGATGGTATTCCAGCTGAACTGTTTAAAATTTTAAAAGATGATGCTGTTAAGGTGCTACACTCAATATGCCAGCAAGTTTGGAAAACTCAGCAGTGGCCAGAGGATTGGAGAAGATCAGTCTACATTCCAATCCCAAAGAAAGGCAGTGCCAAAGAATGCTCCAACTACCGCACAATTTCACTCATTTCACATGCTAGCAAGGTTATGCTTAAAATTCTACAAGGAAGGCTCAAGCAGTATGTGGACTGAGAACTCCCAGAAGTGCAAGCTGGATTTAGAAGAGGCAGAGGAACCAGAGACCAAATTGCAAACATGCGCTGGATTATGGAGAAAGCCAGAGAGTTCCAGAAAGACATCTACTTCTGCTTCATTGACTATGCAAAAGCCTTTGACTGTGTTGACCACAGCAAACTATGGCAAGTTCTTAAAGAAATGGGAGTGCCTGATCACCTCATCTGTCTCCTGCGAAATCTCTATGTGGGACAAGAAGCTACAGTTAGAACTGGATATGGAACAACTGATTGGTTCCAAATTGGGAAAGGAGTACGGCAAGGCTGTATATTGTCTCCCTGCTTATTTAACTTATATGCAGAATTCATCATGCGAAAGGCTGGGCTGGATGAATCCCAAGCCGGAATTAAGATTGCCGGAAGAAATATCAACAACCTCAGATATGCAGATGACACAACCTTGATGGCAGAAAGTGAAGAGGAATTAAAGAACCTTTTAATGAGGGTGAAAGAGGAGAGCGCAAAATATGGTCTGAAGCTCAACATCAAAAAAACGAAGACCATGGCCACTGGGCCCATCACCTCCTGGCAAATAGATGGGGAAGAAATGGAGGCAGTGAGAGATTTTACTTTCTTGGGCTCCATGATCACTGCAGATGGTGACAGCAGTTATGAAATTAAAAGACGCCTGCTCCTTGGGAGAAAGGCGATGGCAAACCTAGACAACATCTTAAAAAGCAGAGACATCACCTTGCCAACAAAGGTCCGTATAGTAAAAGCCATGGTTTTCCCAGTAGTGATGTATGGAAGTGAGAGCTGGACCATAAAGAAGGCTGATCGCCGAAGAATTGATGCTTTTGAATTATGGTGCTGGAGGAGACTCTTGAGAGTCCCATGGACTGCAAGAAGATCAAACCTCTCCATTCTGAAGGAAATCAGCCCTGAGTGCTCACTGGAAGGACAGATCGTGAAGCTGAGGCTCCAATACTTTGGCCACCTCATGAGAAGAGAGGACTCCCTGGAAAAGACCCTGATGTTGGGAAAGATGGAGGGCACAAGGAGAAGGGGACGACAGAGAATGAGATGGTTGGATGGTGTTCTTGAAGCTACTAGCATGAGTTTGATCAAACTGCGGGAGGCAGTGGAGGACAGAAGTGCCTGGCGTGCTCTGGTCCATGGGGTCACGAAGAGTCGGACACGACTAAACGACTAAACAACAACAACACTCTGAGTAAACTTAGTTGAACACCACCCCAAAGCCCCTGACTAAAACCCAAAGAACACTATTGGTAGAATAGTGGGTAGGTTCCGTTAGAGAGACAGAACTACCATATGCATTTGTTGGTGGTTCAATAGGGTCCTGGCAAATTTTTAAATGTGCTTAGATTGCATCCTGCACATAAGGTCTAAAGTGTCATTGTATTATGCTGCTGGTACAAAAAGACTGGATTCCATTTTAATGAGATAATTCTTCTGTTGTGCAGCAAAAGAAAAAGCCCACAACAGAGCAAACATAAGGGCTTGATGCCAAGTGCATTTGGGCAAACGTGGTGATATTTTGATTTCTGGCTTCCTTGAATTTTGGCAGATTGCACACATCTAGAAAGGCCAGCAAACAGATTCAGTCTTGAGACTCTTTGTATTCAATATTCTCAGTATTCAACATTCCTGCTGAGCATCCATGCACCATTACTTAATGCACACAGTTCATCAATTTTAAGAAGAAGAAGAAGAAGAAGAAGAAGAAGAAGAAGAAGAAGAAGAAGAAGAAGAATGATGTATGTGCTTGTGGGAGGTGGTGGGTTTTTGTTTTTGTTTTATTATGTATTTTGTGTTTCCATTTTGTATTTTTATGTTGTGCACTGCCCTGTGATCTTTGGATGAATGATGGCTAATCATCATCATCATCATCAATAAAAATAATCAACCCAGGACCAATTGCAGATTGCTAGACTTCAGTGTGTGACATAGGGACATGGCATGGGACAGACAGAGGTTTAATTGCCTCATGCCATGTTCTGCTAGGTTCAGCTGGCAGAACAGAAGACAGGGCAGAAGAACGCTTCACATTCCTCTGCATTTCCAGTTTCAGTTTTTAAAAAATTCTTCATTTTCTCTTCCATTGCTTCCAATGTAGTCATACCTCCAGCAGGGGGAGGGGAGAGAAAAGGGAGAAGCTTAGACATGTTGAGATACACATCCAAATTTCCCCATGGTTTGGGGAAAACAGAAGTGCCTATGATTCTTTGGGTCCTGGCTGGTTCTTGGCAGTCCCCAAAATGCCCTCAGTTTGGCCCATCTGATGATGAAGAAGAAGAAGAAGAAGAAGAAGAAGAAGAAGAAGAAGAAGAAGAAGAAAAGGAGTTTGGATTTGATATCCCACTTTATCACTACCCGAAGGAGTCTCAAAGCAGCTAACAATCTCCTTTCCCTTCCTCCCCCACAACAAACACTCTGTGAGGTGAGTGGGGCTGAGAGACTTCAAAGAAGTGTGACTGGCCCAAGGTCACCCAGCAGCTGCATGTGGAGGAGCGGAGACGCGAACCCGGTTCCCCAGATTACGAGACTACCGCTCTTAACCACTACACCACACTGGCTCTCATGATGCTCCAACATCCATTCAGCCAGAGAACTAGAGGAGCTATCGTCCTCAGAAAGGGAGGCTATGACATTGGAACCCCTCTGCTTCCCCTCTCCCACTCAGTTATTGGCAGTGACTTCCTGTCAGGAGTTCAGCCTACACTTGAGTAGGACCCTGGCAGAGACACATACCCGACTGGCATGTTCTCTCCCTCCTGGTCGATTATTTGGGAGCTTCAAAAGCTTTATTCAGCCCAAGCATCACAGCGACCGATGCCAACCGACACCAGCACACTTAGGGATCCGCAGAGTTTGTGCATCATGCATAACAGACCTCAGCAACTCAGCATTTTGGCTAATCTACTTTATTTACATATAAACACACACGGAGCACTGCAACATGGCTCCCTCTCTCTCCAGCATCAGACAGCAGAGAAAAAGAACAAAGGACAATAGTCCCACTTCATGGAACACAGTAACACAAACATCCTGTCTCTGTCACTTCCCACTCTGTGGAGTCAAAACATACCACGTCATGTGAAAGACAAAAATCCCATGACTGCAATCATGGAGCAGGAATTCTAACACTTCCATGTTGGAGAGCCAGGTAAGCAATGATGCCTCATGCCACTCCATCTTGCTGGCCACTATACTATGGCATGCTGGACCTTTGTTTATTATGCTACCCATGTTTTTAATTTGGGGGGGGGGCGACATACACCCAAAACCTCTACATGTGCAGGGATTCCCAACCTATGATGTCAGTTGCCCATGTAACCTGCTTGCTTGCATAAAAGCCAAGAGACCACCAAGCACTGTTAAATTAGTTTTTTGCCAGCTCCATATTAAAAGAGCGTATCCTCAGGTGACAGCAGCCGCTGCTGACAGAACGAACCTGTTTATATTAAAATCGGTGCTGATTGTGCTTGTTGGACAAAAGGCAGGCAGGCAGGCCAGCACTGGGCTGGATTTAAATGTTTCATGTTGAACACGCCAGCATTTTTCAATCAAAACACATTTCGCCTTCGTAAAATCAGATGCTCCGAGACAAGCAGCCCTTTCTTTGTTCAGGATAAATGTCTTCCATTCCCTGAGTTATGAGCCTTTGTTTTGAAGATTACAGAGACAAAATATGCTCAGAGCAGCATTGTTTTAATACCCATAGTAGTCAATAATGAACCTTATATGAGTTATATGTTGCTGTCCTCCATCTCTTCTTCCTCAGTTTACTACAGGTTTCCTTTGTGCACTTTAATACCTGGTATCATGAAATCAAACTTCCCAAAACTAGTCCCGGCAAAAGTTGCTTCCATCAGCCCAGCAAACCTGGCCAATGCTCAGAGGCAATGGGAGTTATAATCGAAGAACATCTAGAGGGAGCCATGTTGGAGATACTGTGTTTTGTATTAAATAGTACTTTGTATTAAATAATATTTTGTGCAGTCAGGTAGCTCAAATGTACACGATATGGGCTCTGATTTGTTGTTGTTATAACAAATTTAAAATACAGTACAGTGGACGCTCGGGTTGCGAATGTCATCCGTGTGGGATGTGATTTGGTCTTCTGTGCATGTGCGAACGCCGAAACCCAGAAGTTACCCATTCTGGTACTTCCGGGTTTCAGAGGTCCATAACCTGAAAAAACGCAACCTGAAGCATCTGTAACCTGAGGTATGACTGTATTACAAATTACAGTCAAGAGAATAGGAGGGTCCTGTAATACATGTTTGGAATTCAGTGTCACATGAATATGATTGTCTCATCAGTGCAAATATTTCTGCATGCCAGAAGGAACCATCTCACTTTTTCTCCTCCTCCCTGACCCTATCCTGTGGCTTCTTTCAAACCCCTCCCCAGGGCAGATCTTTCCAAACTTTTCAAGTTGGTGACACACTTTTTGGACATGCATCATTTTGCAACACAGTAATTCAGTTTTAAGGACGCGGGTGGCGCTGTGGTCTAAACCACAGAGCCTAGGGCTTGCTGATCAGAAGGTCGGCAGTTTGAATCCCCGCAACAGGGTGAGCTCCCGTTGCTCGGTCCCAGCTCCCGCCAACCTAGCAGTTCGAAAGCACGACAAAGTGCAAGTAGATAAATAGGTACTGCTCTGGTGGGAAGGTAAATGGCCTTTCCGTGTGCTGCTCTGGTTTTGCCAGAAGCAGCTTAGTCATGCTGGCCACATGACCCAGAAAGACTGTCTGTGGACAAACATTGGCTTCCTTGGCCAGTAAAGCAAGATGAGCACCACAACTCCAGAGTCATTTGCAACTGGACTTAACTGTCAGGTGTCCTTTACCTCTACCTCTAATTCAGTTTTAATAGCAAACCAGAGGTTTTCAAACTCAGGACACAAGGGAGAAATGTGCTAAGAGGAAGGCATGCTTGGCAAACCCTCACTGTGATCAACTCTTGCACAAAAACCTATGTCCCCACTGTGGAAGGACATGTGGATCCAGAATTGGCCTCCACAGTCACTTACGGACTCACTGTTAAAACCATTTTTATGGAATACAATCTTGCTTGGCTACGAGTGAAGACACCTCCAGCCTCAGCATGGGGAGCGTTCATGCGACACACCTACACACTGCAGCCGATACACTAACATGTTGTGACACACAGTTTGGAAAGCTCTGCTCCACGTAGTATTTGGGGGATACACAGGGAGAGAGGAGAGAGGAGGGGAAAGGCCTGCTCCTTTAGCAGGAGTCCTTGTGCTAACTTTTGCAAACACACCCTGTTAGCTGAAACTGGTTCTATAACCCAGGTGTCAAAAGTGAGGGGTCCATGAAAGCAGATCTATGTTGGAGCTACAACTGCACTACCTGTTTGTGTGCACGCCATTTTCTAGCCAGCAAGGCAATGTGTACGCAGAAGACAGCTGCTGTGTTCCCATCAGCCTGCCTTCTTCAGACAGCTGTATTTTAATTTGTTGCCTTGTATCAGTTGGTCAGCATTAATTTTCCTGAATGCCCTGTGGCAAGCGAGCGATGGACAGTCTCAACATCTGCCCCCTAAAGTAAGCAAGGTCTGTTGGCAACAGGGGCCAATTTCTCTGCACCTCTTTTGTCTCCAGGCTGGCAAGAGGAGGGTGAAGGAGGGATTAGCATCCCTCAATTGGTCAGATTTGGCCCAGGGGCTTCCTCTTACTGATTCCTATCCAAGACAGACTTTAGTTGTAAATTGTAGTTGAAAACTGTAGTTTCAATGGCTCATCCAACTGCATGAAATATACGCAACTTGGGAAAAGTTAAATGAAATATTAATTTTGACATACATAACAATGTTGCTGTTGCCAGCTCACATATCCATTCACCCCACAACTCCTTTCACCTAATCCTAATTTATTCCATAGAACTCCCAAGCAGCTGCCTTCTGAATTCATCTGATCCAGTAAATGCTGGTTCTCCTTTTTCCATTCCAACTCTTAGTTATGATTCATTGAGCAGTGTGACATTGTGCTTTGCCTGCTTTTTTCTTCCTTCCTGGTCGCATCTCCTCCCACAGCAATAAAATTGCTCCCAGCAGCAAGAACACAGAGTTTCAGAAAACAATGTCACTGTGACACCAAAATACCCAGCTGGGATTTGAACTTGCTGCACCAAAATGCAAAGAGGAGAGGAGAGGTGAAGGGCCAAAAGATGAACTTGGCAGCCTGGGATGAGATTCAACACATCTCCTGTAATTAACGCTTTGGTGGCCGACTTCATTTGTTTGCTGCTCAATAGAGGAGCTTGGAATGCACCCACTCTGACAAAAGGAAGGGATTTACCATTTACACATGAAAGGCCTTTTTGCTTTTCAAAGCTCTTGGGACTCAACAAGGAAGACACTGGCACTCTGCATATGTGGTACAGTTAGGAGCTTAGATCTTTACTCCCATGCTGTGTTCTGACAGACCCCCCTCAAGTCTGAATCCTTCCTCACCCAGCCACCTGCAAAGGGTGCACAGGCCTGGCCTGATTTTGCTCCCCCCCAAAAAAAAAAAAAACCACCCCTGTTATCTGGAATGCTGCATTTAACTGAGTCTCAAATCTGAAAGCTGCCAACTGATCAGCTCCCGAGTTAAGATTAAGAAAAGGCAGCCCATATTAACCACTGCATGGCCTGAGGTGAGCTTTTGTCGATGAGAAATTGAAGGCTGAGGTGTTGTCTCTCTGCAGCAGTTTTTGTTTTTCCCCTTTTCTTTTTAAGAGACAAAGCATTCTGTGTATTACTACATCAAGAGATTTATGTCACTGATGGGTTGTTCATAATGGGTTTGTAGTGTTGCCGAGCTGATAAAAGGACAGAAACCATATCCCAGTTAATAGAGTTATTAACTAGAGCTAAATCGGTCCCCTAATCTGAAAGCAGTTGGAAATAGCACTGAAATACTTTGGCTTCCCACTTGGAGGCCCTTCATAGGCTTACTCAGCTGCAACAGCTAAATACAACTCCAACACAACAAAACACACTATATAGATCTGAGGAGAATATAGATGCTCTTAAACTATCCAAAATGTACGCATGCATTCAGTATTATGGGCAGGGACTATGGTCAATCTCAAGGGTCAAGCACACAAAAGACATTGTTGTGGCCCCAAATTTAGCCTTGCTATTTTAGTATTCAGGAGAGAGCAGGATCCGATCCTGGGACCTCGAAGAGCAGCTCTCAATCAGAGCAGACATTATGAGGGAGACAAGTGGTCCTGTTCACTATGTAAAATAGCTTACCTCTGCAATAAATCACAGCGAAGATTTGTTTCTTTGTTTTATTTCACTTGTTTCAATCATTTCTATACTGCTACACATTTTCAAAGGAATCTCCACATGGGTTACAACATTGTGCCCTGAACAATAAAACCAAACATTACAAAATGGCAGAATGTAGCATTACAAATGAGAACACAGTAATGAGCCACACTGTTGATATTATTTGGGCTTCGACCTAAATACCTGAAGAATCTCTCTGTGTGCTGCCTTGGCCCCTGAGAGCTCCAGCGAGGGCACTCCTCATGGTCCTGCCATTGGGAAATACCTGCTGAATCGTGACCCAAGATAAGGCCTTTTATGCTGTAGCACCTTGCATTACATGTGGGCAAAGTGCTACAGCATACCTTGGTATGTATGGTATGTTTTGTTCGTTTAATTGCTTCTTTTGCTTTGGCTGCACTACGCATATAAAAGCATACCATGCTTACCACTTTAAACCCAGCGGCATGTGGTCAATGGACCAGGGAGACTAGGCTAGTCCCCCTAAATGTTCCTGGTAAATTAGAGTAGTGTGTACCTTTTACTCCAACCCGTTCCATTTACATTCATTTCTGTATTGTGATGTTTATCACTCTGAAGTCAGAGACCTAGCTCCTCCTTCCCAAAGCCAGGGAAGCTTCTTCCCAGCTTAAAAAAGGTAAAGGGACCCCTGACCATTAGGTCCAGTCGTGACCTACTCTGGGGTTGCAGCGCTCATCTCGCTTTATTGGCTGAGGGAGCCGGCGTAAGGTTTTCGGGTCATGTGGCCAGCATGACTAAGCCGCTTCTGGTGAACCAGAGCAGCACACCGAAACGCTGTTTATCTTCCCGCCAGAGCGGTACCTATTTATCTACTTGAACTTTGATGTGCTTTTGAACTGCTGGGTTGGCAGGAGCTGGGACCGAGCAACGGGAGCTCACCCTGTCACGGGGATTCGAACCGCCGACCTTCTGATTGGTAAGTCCTAGGCTCTGTGGTTTAACCCACAGCGACACCCGAGTCCCTGGCATTCCCAGCTTAGGGAGGGAGATATGATGCTCTGACGGGGTCCCAAAGTATGCCCAGCTTTGGGAAGGAGGCAGCAGGGCATCAGCATCCTGTCAGAGGGCCTGACACCTTCTTCCCAAAGCCCAGGAAGCTTCTGCCCAGCTTAGGGAGAGAGAGGCAATGTTCACACGGGTGACATCGTGCGCGCACCCCCATCGCCCTTGCAAGTGGGCACCTCTGGCCCTAACTGTTCCCTTATGAGAAATTTCACTGCATGGCATGGTTTAACCCCCCCCCCCAAATCCTGGGAACTGTAGTTTGTTAAGGGTGCTGAGAGTTATTAGCAGACCCTCTATTCCCTTTACATCATTCCATGTGAAGAGGGGTTTGTTGTGTGGTGTAGTGGTTAAGAGCAGTAGTCTCGTAATCTGGGGAACCGGGTTCACGTCTCCGCTCCTCCACATGCAGCTGCTGGGTGACCTTGGGCCAGTCACACTTCTTTGAAGTCTCTCAGCCCCACTCACCTCACAGAGTGTTTGTTGTGGGGGAGGAAGGGAAAGGAGAATGTTAGCCGCTTTGAGACTCCTTAAAGGGAGTGAAAGGCGGGATATCAAATCCAAACTCCTCCTCTTCTTCTTCTTCTTCTTAAACCTCTCTGAAAACATTATCTTTGGGAGAAGAATAGAAGTCTCCTCACAACTCTTAGGATCCTCAGAGAATGCTTTAAATGTGTGAGGCATACGAAGCTTTTGCTGCACTTCTAAGCCACCATTCATTAAAATGAATCCCAGGGTGGTTTGCAAAACAAATCGATCCAATAGATTCTCAAGTTGATAAAATAAAATGCACTGAGACGATGAGTGGTTTTTTTGTTTCTTGTTTCTAAAGAAGACCTGTTTTAAGTTGTTTGGTCACTGCTTTGTTATTTGGTTTTGGATTTTTTTAAAGCGTTTATTAATTTTCCAATAAGAACATCCAATTAACATATCAAATCCAATCCAATAAAAAAATATATAAAAAAGTCCAATTGTCTTCCAAATTGTAATATTTTTTTGTTTTGGCTTCCCACGGTCTCACTGCTCTGTTTTAGCGCACAAGCTGTTCCGCGATTTTAACGGATAACAGTATATAAATGAAATATATAAATAGAATTATTGCTTTCTAAAAGGAATTCAAGGTGATGTCCATTAATAAAACATTACATGGCATTAGACAAATAGGAATATTAAAACAAATCGAAACAGCACCATCAACAATTAAATGCTGAAAGAAATCCTAAGTCTGAACAGGAAAGGATTTGCTTGTTTGTTTGTTTGTAAGTCATCACTGCTTGGCTCAAAGAGGTGCATGTGTCGTGTCTTTACTGCTTACCTAGATCAATCAGTCAGCTGATCAACCAGCCAACAGAATACAGAGCAAGCCCTTTTCTGCCTACTCATTTGCTAATTTGATTTTGAATTGATTTTAAAATGAATTGATTTTAGAATGCTGTGTTACTTTTATTGTTGTTAGGCACTCTGTGCCTGGCTTTGGCTGGGGAGGGTGGGATATAAATAAAATTTTAATATTAATTATTATTATTATTATTATTTGGTGGGGGGGCGGGGAACCCAGACGGGGGTCCCACAACAAAAGCTGAGTTCTTGGGCAGATTCATCGTGATGGAAGTGATTCTTGATATATTGTATTCCAAGACCACTTATCTGGGTCCTCCAGTTTGTGGCCTAACTAGGCCTGGCATGATCAGCTGATAGGCACAGACTTCAATCTTATTGGGATCGGCTACACTAGGGAATTCTCAATGGGGGACTCCATTGTCATACCCCACAAGTGTCCCTATTTTCCAGAGGTGGATGAGCCAGTGCTTGTCCTGAGCAATAGCAGGGGGGGGGTGTCCCATTGCTGCTTCACGGCCTCTCCATGGCTGCTGGTGCCAGCCTCATTCCTTGGGCAGCTCATAGTGGCTGCTGGAGAGCAGGAGAGGTAGTGGTAGAGGAGAGACTGTGACTGACGAAGGCCAGTCCCACATGACATGATGGCTCTGAGGGGTAGGCAGAGGGCAGTGGAAGTGGGAGCAAAGCAGAGCACCAGGAGTCCTGATTTTCTCCCCCCCCTTTTTTTGATTTAATTTTTATTTTATTTTATTTTATTCACATAATATACATTCTTTACAACAAACAACTCAAAAATAATTAGACAACTCCAAAATAAAATCATATGTAACAAAACCATAAGTCTCATGTTTTCATTTACGCTGATCTCCTCTCCAGTACCTTTACTTAATATTTCTTGCTGCTTTCTGCTTTCCTTATAGGATCTTTATAAAAAATTAAATCTCTTAAATTCTATACCAATCTTTAACAATTTCAATTAATCCTTTCACCTCCCTCCCCCACAACCCAGTACTTCCCTCCACCCGGGTGCGATCTTCTTTACCTACTATTATTTTTGTTGTTGTTGCATTATTCACTATATTTGTTATTCCATCCTTGATACATTATTATCCTAATTCCTTGCACCTTTTAAACTTTTGCGTATTAATTTTTCAACTCCAGAACCGACTTTTTTCATGTATTCCTTAATGCATCCCCACTCTTTATTAATTCTTTTATTAGAGTAGCCTCTTTCTTTTCTTTTCTTTTCTCTCCTCTTCTCTTCTCTTCTCTTCTCTTCTTTTCTTTTGGCTTTGTGCATCCGCGTCTAACCTTGCACCTTTCTAGAATTTATTTATTGGTGTGTTTCTTTTCATAAATCTGCATTATGAACCTGAATTCTGCCAAAAGCAGGGTTTAGAACCAGTGCCCACCTGCTGCTTTAGAATTTCTGAGGTCAAAGCCAACACCTTGAATTGAGCCAAGGAAACCCACCTATTAAAAGGATCGGGGCAATGCAGGAGCGGCTTGCCCAGTGAGTGGGTGGCAGGGGGAGCTGCAGATGTAGCCTCCCAGCACTCTAGCTGCAACATAGTCATCAGGGTTAGCAACCACTTATCATAGAATAGGGACCATCAGGATCATCTACATCAACTACCTGCAGTGCAGGAATCTTTCAGCCAATGTGGGGCTCAGACCCACAGCACCAGAGTCCTATGCTCTGTCAACTGAAGTATCCACCATAAATTTGTCTAATCCTTCTTTAAAGTCATCAAAGTTGGCAGCTGTCACTGCTAGGGTTGACATATTTCAAAATGAGGAAATCCGGACACAAAAGATGTTGTGCTTATCTTGGCAAAGTTGCTGAGCATCTTGTTGTTGTTGTTGTTGTTGTTTTGGGGGGGGGGCAAAATTGTTGAGCTTTCTTTAATTTTGTCCAGAACTGAGGTTTTTTCTTTCTTTCTTTTTCATATGAGGGCCAATTACTGGCTATGTCCAGGAAATTCCAGACATCTGGAAACCCTAGTCATCGCCTTTGTGGCAGTGAATTTGATAGTTTAACCAAGCATTGTGTGAAGAAGTACTTTCTTTTGTCTGTTGTATGCAGCCCTTGGCTGTTTGAGATGAGTCAGGGATGAAAATTTTCTTTGTGAATGGAACAAATAGTGTGTGTGTGTAGCATTACAAAATCAGGTGTTCAAATGTTACAAAATCCCAGAATTAATTATGCTAACGCAAAAGTTTCTGTGGTCAGATCAAGCAAACATTGTCCCATTCGAGTTAGTGGTCTTGAAGAACATTTAATAGGTGCCAGTAAAGTATTGGGAGAATTTATCTTCCTGCCATTCTAGGTTTATTTGTGTCACCCATTGAAAGCTTTATGTCCTGACTGGGTCTCAGCTGTTGGGATGATCTCTTGAAGGTAACATCTGGAAGACACTGGAAGGGGCTGAAGGGAAGCCATATGTCAAAATGTGGAGTAATTTTGGCTACTAGTCTGTGATTGACTGAAGACACCAGATCATTTCTTCTTGATTTTGCTTTATAAGCAACTCCGAGAAGAATAAAACATGATTCTCAGCCCCATTCGCAGTTGTAACTTAAGAGCTGATGGCACTTCCTGGCCTCCACACTGTAAAGCAAACGGTAGCTTTCTGACACCAGAAGAAATCTATCAAACAGAAAACCTGCCACACATGCAAAATTCTCTTGGATCCAAAGTGATTGCTTAAATTACACTTTTCTCTCCTCGGAGATCTGTCCCAGAAACAATACACTTTCTGCCCTACTCATGCACCTTACAACGGCCATAAATATCTACATATTCAAAGTTCATCACAACATACACTAGTAATATTGAACTGGATGTGAATAGCACCAAAGGTGTATTCCATTAATTCTTTACAACAGCTTAAAATGTTTTTTCTTTTTCTTCCTGGCACTGAAATGCTACTCTGCATTCCTGCTGGGGCTTGCTAGACCTCCTCCCTCCTGTACAAGTTGCTCTGTATACTTGCGGTGCCATCCTTTCCATGCAACTGGAAGGAAGAATGGGGTGAGATAGGGGTCAGCTGGTAGAGCACAGGTCACAGGTTCAAGCCCCATGTCGGGCAAAAAGATTCCTTCGTTGCCGGGGGTTGGGCTTGATCCCCCTCGTGGTTCCTTCCAACCCTTTTATTGAGTTTTCCAATTTAATAATCCAATAAGAACCACATTATATTCTGAATTAAAGGTAAAGGTAAAGGGACCGCTGACTGTTAGGTCCAGTCGCGGACGACTCTGGGGTTGCAGCGCTCATCTCTGGCCGAGGGAACTGGAGTACAGCTTCTGGGTCATGTGGCCGGCCTGAACCAGAGCAGCACACGGAAACGCTGTTTACCTTTCTGCCGGAGCGGTACCTGTTTATCTACTTGCACTTTGACGTGCTTTCGAACTGCTAGGTTGGCAGGAGCAGGGACCAAGCAACGGGAGCTCACCCCGTTGCGGGGATTCAAACCACCGACCTCCTGAACCCTAGGCTCTGTGGTTTAGACCACAGCGCCACCCACATCCCATATTGTAATATTCTGAATTACTATACAATGGGGGGGCAAGTATATTGCCAAATTATATATCTTTGGGTGACTTCCCATGCTCTAAATTTCGTGGAGTGTTAATCATCTCATATCACATTGCTTTTTAAAAAATTAGTCAATAAACCAGTCCGATGTTAATCCAATAAACCGATGTTAATCCTTTACTTAATTTTAATTTATCTTCGCAGCCACTGGCCTGTCCAAACTTTCATCTTCATAATTCTGGTGAAATATTTTCCCTGATATTGTCCACTTCCAGCAATTCCATTTTCGGTTTCTGCCAACAGGAGCCATAAAATGCCAGGGATCATCTAGTTTCTTATTAGAGTTGAGTTCTCTGACTGACTGGAATTGTGCCTTTTTTAAACCTATTCCATACTGCAGAACATGTGGTTTGTAGGAAATTTTCTCCTGCAAGTTCCATAGATCACAGAGGCCCACTCTGTACTAACTCAGAGCATGGCTTTTAGAATGGCTGCCCTTGTTTGGTAGAATAGCGTTCCAGTTGAGATACAACAAATGCCCACTATCTGCAACTTCTGGAAACTGCTGAAGGCACTACTGGTCCAAGAGGTATGCCCAGCTGGACAAATGGGTCTTTCACGTGAGACTTTGTATAGTTTTTGTTTTGTTTCAAATGTATTGGCTTTTTTGTGTTTTTACCTGTTGTTGTTGCTGCTGCTGCTTTTTTGATGTTTTTAGCATGCATCACCTTAAGACAACTGAGCAGGAGAAGAGGGAAGACTGGGTATCAATTGACTTATTTTTGTTGTCACCATTGGCAGGTGTTGTGAGGAGGGGAGGGATTCACTGGAAAGCACTCACAGCTACAAATTCACTATTCACTACACTATTCTGATGCCCCCCATCATCTCACATTGATGTTGAGCAGGCAAGGAAGGGCACGTATCGGTTGACCAGCTGATCTGAGACAGATCCTATGATCCCTAACCATACCTAGTGTTAACAGCCAATCACCTTCCAGCAAAATAATAATAATAATAAAATCCTGTCTCATTTGGAAGATGAGGAATTCTGAAGGTGGCATCAACTGCAAAAACAAACAAACCAGGTTCTGATATCTAACAACATTTCTCAGAGATGTTGTGCGTATCCCTAAGTTTTTAGAAACTTTCACCTGAATGATAATACTCTGTGGAGGTTATTGTTTCATTTGTTATTATGGTATGTTAGAGAGAGAGAAGGAGGGAGAGAGAGGGGGAGACAACCGCCTTGGATGAAGGGCGGTATAGAAATTTAATAAATGATAACATAAAATTGAAAATTTGAAGCACATTTGGAGATTACACACAATGGAATACTGGGTGAGTGCTAGCACTATAGAATACTGGTTGCATTGCCATTTTCGTTGCCAACCTTTGAGTCTGCTTTCTGACTTACTTGAGGACTCTTACAAATCCAGATCGTTCCAACTCTTACATAGCAAAATCAGATCTATTGGTATTAATTTGGAACTCTTGTATAATTCAAGTGAGCAATATATTTATGGCAATCTTCAAACCAGATTAAGGGACTTTGAAAAACAAAACATCAAGTCAGCTGTAAATAAAATTCTATGGTTTAAATACAATGGTTTAAATTGTTTAAGTACTGTGGTTTAAATACAACAGATAACAGGATCACTTTTATTTCAGATATTTAAATGACAGACATTGCAGAAGTTCTTTGAATGTGCTGGGCACTGTAGAACATATCCCTTTCTACTGTGCATTGTACAACCAGCTATGCAAAAGCGTGCTATCCTCCTTTTTTAGTAGTCTAGCATCACAGCACAATGAAAATATCAGATTCTATATGTCTGACATTAACCCGGAAGAAACTGCAGGGGGGGCTGAATTTTTATCTTTCTTTTTTTTTTTAAAAAAAAGATATTTATTAAAAGTTTAACAATTATAGAAAGGGAGAAAAAAGGAAGACAGTAAAAAGTTACAATACAATACATCAAAAGAAAATGAAAACCAGAATAAGAAATAATAAAAGGAAGGAAAAAAACCAGTACATCGAAGCAAAAAAGCAAAAACATTTAAAAACAAAAACATATCTTTACTTTTCATTTACTTGTTTCCTTGACCTCCTCACACCTCCCTTTTTGTATTCTAGTTCAGTTAACTATTTCAGCAAATTCTTTCCATCTTTCTCAATTTTTGTTCTATAATTTATCTTAACAGTCTATCCTTCAATTTTTCCATTTTTGCCCATTATCAATCAACTTTTACTTAATTCTTTATTACATTTCTGCTAAAACCATATAACTTCATTCCAACATCCTTCTAGCATTCATTAATTTTGCAATATTTCTGTAAATATACTTTAAATTTTTTCCAATCTTCTTCCACCGACTCTTCTCCCTGGTCTCGGATTCTGCCAGTCATTTCCGCAATTCCATGTAGTCCATCAGCTTCATCTGCCATTCTTCCCTAGTGGGTAGAACTTGTGTCTTCCAGTGCTTTGCAATAAGTATTCTTACTGCTGTTGTAGCATACATAAAGAAAGTTCTATACTTCTTTGGCACCAATTGGCCGACCATGCCCAGGAGGAAGGCCGTGGCTGAGTTTTTATCAATAGTATCTCTTACAGTGGTGAATGGCACTATTTAGTGGGAAGAAACTCCAATGAAAATCCTTGTTATTACATATTTTACATGGCTGTTCATTTGTATATATTTTAACAATTTATATATGGATGTTTTTCAGTGGCTTATACTTGTAATGCCTAATAAAGGTTTGGGGAAGTAAATAAGTAAGTACATTTGGAGATTTCTGCTTGAGAGAAGCAGGGGGAGCTAAATATGGTCGGTTTAATGCAATCCATTTTTCTCTACCTTTTGTTGATGCACTCTGGCAAATAACAACAATCTGAAGCCAATTAATGCCAGGAAATTACAGGTGCTTGCAAAAAATCCTGAACAAAAGCTTTAATTAAAAAAAATGTATGAAAATAGGTGCACTGATCATGCCATTAACTGTAAAGGTCACGATCCAGCATTAAAGTGCACAACTCTCATTTCAATAGGCTTAGACCTGCTTGGATTGCTGTCAAAATGTATTATTTCTTTAAAGCTCTGTGGCTTAAATCTGATAGAGAGAGAGATATTAGCTCTTAGTCCTTGACTCATGAAGTCCCCTTTATTATTTTTAAACTCAATCACTTTATTCAGTCATATTTGTCGAAACAGTGTTTCCAAACACTGACTCATCTTAATCTGGATTCCCCATGACTGCATCAGCTACTGGTTTGATTTCCGAATATAATTCAGTGCTGTAAAAGATATGATCTTGTGACAGGAAAATGTTCTGCCAGTAAATGGAGAAAAGAAATTACAGAGCTTTGACCCTTATACGACCATTTCCCTTTTTTATCCCAGGACATCAAATGCAAAACATTTCGGAAGATTTATGCATCCTTTCAGGGGAAAGAAGCCTTGGATTCCTCAAACTTTCCCTTTGCAGGGAGCTGGGAAAAGTCACGAGGGCACTGTCAGGGAACTGACATCGGAGGGAGAGGCGAAGGGGAGGCTCCCAGATTATGCTGGCGAAGGACCCAGCAGCAGGGGGAGAAGCAGCTCAGTAGAGGGGGAAGCCATTCAGCGCAACACCAGGGATGAAGGGGGGCAGACGGGGGAATTGGAGAGAGGGCTCCAGGACTCTTCACTGGACATCAGTGCGGAGAGCCCAGGTCCTCCACTACCCACGCCTTCCCTGCGCAGAAGACTCCCGCGCAGTGAGAGGAGGAGGAGACTGGGTCTCAAACAACTTTTATGTTGGAAGAGGTTCAAGAAACGCCCACTGACGGATTCTGCCAGTGACTGAGGCAGCCACGATGAGAAGGGGCTGTGCAATCAGAAAGATTTAACAAGGCAAATTAACCAAGAAAGGCACCAGCTTACGCACGAGTAACTCATACCTATTACAGGCACCATTCAGAAGTAGGCTGCATTTTGAAAACTTGGGGATACTTTTTGGTAGGGGAGAAAGGTTCCATCCGAGGCAATATCTCACAATGCTAGATTTGGACAGCAGGTGTGTTTATGTACTTAAAAATGTGACCCAGCCACCACTACCACATTCACCCTTGAAGCTCAAAATCATGCAGCTCTTTTTACCACCTCAGGGTTCTTCCTCTCCTTGTTACCACCTAATCCTGATGCACATGAAAACCAGGCCATCTTTTCTGGCA
The DNA here is from genome assembly GCF_965113315.1 of Podarcis vaucheri. Classification (NCBI taxonomy): domain Eukaryota; kingdom Metazoa; phylum Chordata; class Lepidosauria; order Squamata; family Lacertidae; genus Podarcis; species Podarcis vaucheri. Next base: position 18,306,273 of record NC_138755.1, on the reverse strand, counting down.
TAACCCATTCTGCCATTGCAACCCGATACGATACGATACAATACGATACAATATGATTCGATAATCTTTATTGTCATTGTCCCATACAGAACAACGGAATTGAAAAAATCTACACCAGACATTCAAAAACCAACAAGCCTGCTATCCCAGCTATTCCAGCCTGGTTAGCCCCCTAAAAACTCTGATACCCCATAATTGAATACAATATACTCCCACAGAGACTACCTTACACTGCGTTTAAAACCAAAATAGCATTTGGATAGAAACTGTTTCTCAGGCAGCTAGTCCTAGTCTTTATAACCCTGTACCTTCTTCCAGAAGGCAGAAGCTGAAAGAGATCATTTCCAGGGTGCGTACTATCCTGCACTATCTCTGCAGCTTTCTTATGACACCTAGAAGCATAGATTTGATCCAAGGTGGGAAGAGTGCACCCAATTATTCTCTCCGCAGTTTTTACAACCCTGGACAGCATTGTTTTTTTCCTTGGCCGTGCAGCTCCCAAACCACACACACAGACCATAAGTTAATACAGTGGTACCTCGGGTTACATACGCTTCAGGTTACATACGCTTCAGGTTACACACTCCGCTAACCCAGAAATAGTGCTTCAGGTTAAGAACTTTGCTTCAGGATAAGAACAGAAATCGTGCTCCGGTGGCACGGTGGCAGCAGGAGGCCCCATTAGCTAAAGTGGTGCTTCAGGTTAAGAACAGTTTCAGGTTAAGAATGGACCTCTGGAACATATTAAGTACTTAACCCGAGGTACCACTGTACACTCTCAATAGTACAATGGTAAAATGCCATCAACAGGTCCTTTGAGAGATTATTTTTCTGGAGGATTCTCAGAAAATATAATCTCAGCTGTGCTCTCTTCAGCAGGTCTTTACTGCTTTCTCCCTAGGTTAGGTCATCTCTCAACTCCATTTCCAGAAATCGAAACACCGAGACCTGTTCCACACACTTCCCCTCAGTAGTGACCCCGCCACTGCTACCACATTCACCCTTGAAGCTCAAAATCATGCATCTCGTTTTACTACCTCAGGGTTCTTCCTCTCCTTGTTACCACCTAATCCTGATGCACATGCAGACCAGGCCATCTTCTCTGGCATAACCCATTCTGCCATTGCAACCCTATTGGTTGTTAGTGCCACTGCATTCGATGGAGCTCACTCCCTAATAAATGGGCATAGAATCGAATCTTAGGATACCCTGACTGCATTGTGGCGCATGTGTTAAATGGCACATCCAAAAAACAGAGGTGTTGGGCTTAATGTTTGTTTTATGGGTTGATAGCAGTTCTAGCCTGATTATTCCTTAAGGAGGCTTAAGAGAAGCTTACTTAAAATCCCAGGTAGTTTTCTGCCCAGGTACTAACAAGGCTGAAAACTGCTGAGCTTTAACATTGCAGCAGTATGATATGTGTCCTTGATCCATTATTCGCTCTCTCTCTTTTCACCCTTTAGTGGTATCAAATCACTTCCACTTGTAATTTCTGTTTTTCGAGGAAAAGAAATAACAAGATTGAACTACGGATTAAGAGTGCTGAGGCTGAGGTGGTAAGAAGTTTAGGGAAGCCTAGATGTTATTTACAGATAGTGGTGGCTTGAAAGGGCTGAATTATTTTTCACTGGAGCAACGCACTATTTGTCTCCACTACCAGGAGCTACAAGGCAGTAAACATGCTCTCATTGGTGAATCCGATGTGAGTGATCACTCATAGATGAGGCACTACTGAGCCACAATGATGTCAAATTCTGTGATGCTAGCAAAATAACATGGGCTTTCCAAGAAGGCGGATTAGACAAAAATCAATCATGGGTTCAGTCCAAAAACATCATTAAAGGCAAAGCTGGCCCCCCTCCTTCTTTTTCCATTTAGTGGAATGGTTTGTTCTTTTCTGGAAGCAATGAAACAGAGATATATGATGCAGAGAACTAAAAATTCAAAAAGAGCCAATAAATGCTTTCATCTTCTAGCACATGCAAATATAGAAAGAATCAGGATCACGTGGGATAAAAGGGAAGGGGGCTGGAACCCACCTCATCGGCTCCTTGACCTAAAAGTGCCTGAACCAGCATTTCAGTGATTTATCCTTCCAAACCCACCTACCCATGGTGCAAATTAGACAACAGTTCCAACGAGAGTAGTTCTCCAAAATGATCTCTAAATATGAGGAGGAGGAGGAGGAGGAAACTGTGGGAGAAATCTCCCTTGGGTGCTCCAGAATGGAGGCTCGCACCAAATCCCTACTTGGCCAGACTTTATTCAGCAGTGCATTACAGGGCAGAATTCAATGAGCCATAGAATTGTAGAGTTGGAAGGGACTGTAAGGGTCATCTAGTCCAACCCCCTGAAATGCAGGAATCTATGAGAATGTTTCATTAGGTCATATTCTATGTAGGGAAAAGAGACATCATGTTGGCCTTGTTAGAATTTCTGCTTCATGATTGCAGTCATGGGATTTTTGTCTTTCACATGACGTGCTATGTTTTGACTCCACAAAGTGGGAAGTGACGGAGACAGGATGTTTGTGTTACTGTGTTCCACGAAGTGGGACTATTGTCCTTTGTCTTTTTCTCTTTGCTGTCTGATGCTAGAGAGAGAGGGAGCCATGTTGCAGTGCTCTGTGTGTGTTTATATGTACATAAAGTAGTTTAGCCAAAATGCTGAGTTGCTGAGGTCTGTCACGCGAGATGTGCAAACTCTGAGGATCCCTAAGTGTGCCGGTGTCTGTTGGCATCGGTCACTGTGATGTTCGGGCTGAAGAAACTTTTGAAGCTCCCGAACGATAGACCAGGAGGGAGGGAACATGCCAGTCAGGCATGTGTCTCTGCCAGAGTCCTACTCAAGTGTAGGACAAGCTCCTAACAAACTCCATATACTCCAACATTTCTCAAAATAGGGATGTCCTAAGGACAGTCCTCTGGCCAGTCACCTTCTGCCACCCTTCATTTCATCATTTCTTCACCCAGCCACAATCCTTGAAATGCAACTTGCTCAATCCATTTTGACTGAGCCTATCGGAACCCTCCTTGTACATTATGGAGTTGTCTTTCACTCTAACAGTCAGCCTTAGGTTCCTACTGGTTTTGTGGTCTGGTCTCTCTCTACATGACACTGATGCCTCACTGATGATGATGATATCTTTATTTATATCCCGCCTTTTTCCCTGTCGGGGCTCAAGGTGGCTTACAAATAAAAATAATGCCTTTTGCAGAAATTCCACATCAAAGCCAAGTGGGAAAACCTTTTAGATTCCACCATGCTTTCAAGATACCTGCCAGGCTTGCTTTGGATATGCAGCAGCTACAGAGTCTAAAACAGTGTCACCACAATTTTCATGTATATGTTGCTGATGTTCGCACAGAACTGGAAACAGAGAGAAAGAAAGAATCGAAATTGGGAAGGGGAAAAATTATTATTGGACAACCATTGTGATGAAACACAATTGATTGATTGATTGATTGATTGATTGACTGATTGATTGATTTATATACCGCCCTTCTTCATAAGATCGCAGGGTGGTTCACAGAATAAAACACAGGATAAAAACATGAAAATAAATAAAACTAAACAGCAAAACATTACCCTTCTTCCCAAGGACACATTCAAAAGGCTGTAAAATATTAATCAGCCAAAGGCCTGGTTGAAGAGGAATGTTTTTGCCTGACGCTTACAAATATATAATGAAGTCGCCAGGCAAACCTCCCTGGGGAGAGTTTTCCGCAAATGGGGAGCCACTGCAAAAAAGGCCCTTTCTTGTGTTGCCATCCTCTGGACCGCACATGGAGGTGGCACATGAAGAAGGGCCTCAGACGATGAAAGCAGAGTCCAGGATGGTTTATATGGGGGAAGGCAGGATGTTTCAGTAATGAAACGTTGCTTCAGTGAGGTTTTATGGAGAATCAAAAGCTATCCTATTCTCATACATTTATTTCTAGGACCGTGGTTTCCAAATGTGGTTTCCTTGCATTGCAAGGAACCATTTCTACTTTGACCTGACCACCGAGGCAATATTGCAAAGGATTCTGGGGGGGCAGGGAGATTCTCCAGACGACACAGTCAGTTCACATTAGGATCTTGCCAGACCCTTCCATCACACTGCATCGCTTCAGTGTTATGGGTGGTGAAAGTAAGTATGAAGAGATGCATGGGCCAAGTTTAGGTGGTGGCCAAGTATTGGCTCATTGTGTCGTTCTGACTATAGAGATGGCAGCCTTTAACTGCTCTAGGGACAGATACAAGTGTACAGTGATTGGGTAAAAAAGAAGAAGTTCATAATGACCTTGAAGACGGTGTATCCATATTCATCTCTAGCTGTGCTGTCGATATCCAAACCCAGGGTGTCAGGGGCAACATTTTGTTAGGACAAGTTTTTTATTATTATTATTTTAATGACACTGTGGGGACCAGAAGGGACAGCTGTTTTATTCCAGCCAAGATCTTGGCCCCACTGCATGAAATATCAGGGAGGGAGAGAAAAGTTAAAAATACAGCAGTCGCTGACTTCAAATTAAGTGGTAATGAATGCAGATTTCCATGAAGATTCCACGAGTTGGTAATTACGGTTTTATTGCAATTGGAAATGGTGAAATAAACTCAGTCTCCACCGTCCCATCCATGTAATTGATGAGTTAATTTGTCTTTAGCCCTCTTGCTGTTCTAATATTTCTCCATCGACGCCATGAAAATTAATAGGAGGCAAAATGTATAAAATTATACCCACCCCAAAGCCACTGTACAGTACCAGTGAGGCATATTTATTTCATCTGCTGATGGTGAGGGTCACCAGCATTTCCCTCTTCCCCCTCCCCTCCCCCCCCACTCTTCCCAGTGACATTTTCAGACTTGACATTATATGACATTTTCAGTTTAATATTGCTAATACTCTGGCTGCAGAATTAAAAGTACACCCAGAGGAAGCTTTGAACTCAAGCGCATCAGCAGAAACATTGTTGGGGTTCTCTTCCTAACAAACATTTACATGTAAACAGCTCTCCAGGTAAAAGCCTGAGTTCAGCTCTCGCCGCCTCTGCCCCTCCCGTACTTGTTACGGTGGCTCCCAAAATGTGCGACCCACATTTCCCACAAGAAGGCCGGGGGGTTGCTGTTTCCCCCCCCCCCATAAAGTCCTTTGAAGAGACGACTCGGTGAGAAGATAGCCAGAGGAAAAAAGCAAACAAGCTGGGTCTATCCATGCAGAAGAGGTAGGTAGGAATGAGATAGTAGAATTACAGGGCTGGCCCCACCAGCACTGGGGCAACGTTTGAGTGGAGGCAAGGACTTTCATGTCCACAGCTACATCTCCAAAGTCTTGCTTACCTGTTTCCTCCCCTCATCTCAAACGCCAAGAAACACACCCACCATCTTTAGCATTATTTAGTAATGACCCTGGGCAGCCTTGGTCTTTTGCCATAAGATTTTTGAAGACTTGTTTCTTATGGGTATAAACCCTCAAGGTAGATTGGACCAGCTTCTATACCATCCTTCCCCTGCCTGCTGCCCTCCCCATCTTGTTGGGCTCCAACTCTCATCCTCCCTGACAACTATCCATGCTGGCTTCAGCAGACATAATGAGATAGGAAAGCTGGGGGTGGGGACATCTTTGGCAACCAAGGTGCCCCTTTGTTTTCAGATAATAATAATAATAATAATAATAATAATAATAATAATAATAATAAAATTAATTTTATTTATACCCCGCCCTCCCCAGCCAAGACCGGGCTCAGGGCGGCTAACAACTGTGATATAAAAACAAATTGATTGAAATACAACTTAAAAACAAGATTAAAATACAACATTAAAACATTAAAATGCAGCCTCATTTCAAGGGAAACTGGAGAGACACCAAATAACTTTGGACGGATTCTGAGAAGGGTGATGTGACGCATTTTTTAATCGGGAGCCACCATTATGGGAAAGACCGTGTTGCAGAGATAAATAGTCATGGGGGAGGTGAGCTCTTAATTTGTTATTATATCTGTATTTCAAGTCTGATTTGGCAAATCACCCCTGGAAAGACGAATGTTTGATGCAACCTGTCTGAGAAAATTAATGAGCAAACGCCTAGATTTTATTTCATTGGAACTGAGAAAAGATGGCGTCTGGCACTAGAGAAGGACTTTTGCATTGATTCGGCATAAACACCAGCGTGTGAGGACATTCTGCAAACAATAGACTTACCAGCTGCAAAAAAAAAGGAGAGTCATATAAATTCCACACAGAAGCACATTATTGTTTACTTCAACTCGCCTGTGGAAACAACTCAGAGGCCACAAAAGAATGAAGGATAACAACAGGAAGATTTAAAGAAGGAACTATTGGAAACTTAAGGCAGTAGAAACATAAGATGATTAGAGCCACGCTGAACTTGAAGCATGGGAAGCCCCAACAAAAATTTATAATTTGGCAGAATATTTGGACTATATGATATATATTTGTATAATTTGGAATACTTAATGTGATTTGATTGGATTGTTAAAATAGAAAATTTAATAAAAATTATTTTTTTAAAAGAAAGATAGACAACAATCCCATGACTGGAATCATGGAGCAGGAATTCTAACTGTTCCATCACCCTTAGAAGTGGGGGTTGGGGGTTGGGGGGAGGTTGAAGCCCAAGAGAAGGCATTTTCTGAGGCAGCCCCTCAGCTGTGAAATTCTCTTGCCACAGAGGTGCAGCTGGAACCTTCTTTGTGTAAGTTTTTTCCTATGCTGACAACTTACCTATTTATCTAGGACTTGGACATAACCTTAGGACGCACTCTGCTCTTGTGACTATAATGTGTTTTAATTGTATTTTAAAATTCTTACATGCCACCCTAGGACCTCATAGTAAAGGGTGGGTAAGAAATGCATTTATTATTATTATTATTATTATTATTATTATTATTATTATTATTATTAACAGAGATCTGACTGTAAAGGGCTGCAACTGTCAGTTGAGAGCATGTTCATTAGCAAAGCCAATGTGTAATGATGGATCAATGAAGTATCATTTTCCTCCGGAAACCTTGAGTTAGCCACATCAGTAAAACATAGAAGAACACATCAGTAAAACATAGAAGAACACATCAGTAAAACATAGAGTTAGCCACATCAGGAAAACATACACAGAGTAACGATTTCTTACTCTTTCACGTTACTGCTTCTTGATAAACGATGCTTACGAATATTTGCATCAGTAAACATCGCCTCACTCTTTATATTAATACTGAACTTCAGCCAGTTTCTCCAAGATTTCCATTGTTGACATCAAGTTGGGTATTTTGAAATTCAAATGCTGAACTTTGACAAAATGTCATTTCAGTTGTACAGCTGGAGGCAGACTCCATTGAAGCATACCTCCCAGGTGATGGTCATTCTGAGGAACCTCATAAATGACTGACTTTGAATGATATGATGTTCCTCCTCTGGATTTGCACATTTCCACCTTGCTTGCCTCTCAGCACCCGGAAAAGAGGGCATACTTGGAAACACACAGGATAGTTCTGGGGACTTAAAGCAGGGCTAGCCAACTGTCAGGCTTCAGGGAATTCTGATCCTTCCCCCTCACAGCAGACTGCTAATAAAGCTCTTACCGAGTCTTTATTCAATATTCACAGGGAGAGGCTTAGGAATGCTGCCTCTTAGATTAATGGTGTTGCTCCAACTGAGTTCCTCCTCTCTCCCTCCCTAGCAACAGCACTTCCCCTTACAGTGGCCACCAGGAGCTAATTGTCTCTGAGAACTTTGCTCTCCCACTTTCAATGCACGCTGGGTTCTGGGAGAAGGGAGGTTGGGAATGCTTTCCAGTGATAACATGCCAGCTGGCTGCTCTGTCTCTTTCTCCCCCTTCTCTTCTCCCATCACCTTCCAACTCTTCTGTTCACCTGTCTCTGAACTGTGACCTTCCTCAAACCACTGCTGTAAATCAATACAGTGGTACCTCTAGTTACAAACTTAATTCGTTCCAGAGGTCCGTTCTTAACCTGAAACTGTTCTTAACTAGAGGCATGCTTTCACTAATGGGGCCTCTTGCTGCCGCTGTGCCGCCGGCTCACAATTTCCGTTCTCATCCTGGGGCAACGTTCTCAACTGGAGGTAACCCTTCAAGGTTAGCAGAGTTTGTAACCTGAAGTGTTTGGAACCTGAGGCATTGTAACTCGAGGTACCACTGTACTGCCTTCCTCTTCTCTGGAAGGTTCAAGCGGGGGATCTCCACCATTCTTCCTCAGTTGTGTCCCTCATACCAACATAGTGCCTTCTAGATGTTGTTGGACTCCAATTCCCGACAGCCCTAGCCAGGGCTGGTTAATGGTTAGGAATGACCAGGGCAGCAACATTGGCAGGGCACCATGTTGGCTTAATAAGACATTCCAATAATTTATGGAGCCACTGCCCTCCTCTCTCTTCCTCCTAAGATCTAGGTTGGGGTGGGGAATGTGTGGCACTTGAGTTCTTCTTGAAACCCCAACTCCCATTGTCCCTGATGATTGTTTGGAGATGGTTGCAGTTAGTATAGGATTGCCATATGTCTGGGAAATCCCGGACGTGTCCTTTCCCCCTTTTTGTCGGGGGGGGGGACAACTTGGCCACCCAAAGTTGTTGTTTTTTTCATATCTAGCTGAAAGTCCTAAGTTTTCTTTATTTTTCAAAAAAGTGTGCAGGTGGCTCTTTATTGGGGTCTGGTGTGGGTTTGGGCAGCAAGCAGGCAATCACACAAAAAAAGCTCAACAATTTTGGGGCTCAACGTCTAGAAGGCCACAGGATCTCCTTCTGTAGTCTAGGTCAGGCATGTCCAACAGGTCGATTGCAATCTACCGGTCAATCACTGGGGTGCTGCAGGTCGATTCCCCCCCCCCCCGAAAGCTCAACAACTCTGGGCAATGCTCCCCCCAAAAAGCTTAACAACTCTGGGCAATGCCCCCTGTGGAGATGGCATCACTGAATCAGTGGCGCATGTCCTCCTGATGTGCACTCTTTACAAAGACCTGAGGAACGAGATTGTCACCCCTCTTTTATTGTCCATTCTGGGCTGCCCAACCACTGCCACAGTGTCTTTTCTCCGGGCAGATCAAGAGGAGCAGATGACTGCAAAGGTTGCACGGTTTCTAGCTGAGGCAATCAGAATAAGGTCCACTTTTTGATTGCTGATTCAGGACCCTAAACTGTGTTTTATATAGTCGACTTTTTATTTTGTTCTGTGTACATCCCGATGTTCTTTTTTTGCTATGGCCGATGGCTGACGCAAATAAAGTTTCATTCATTCTCATTCTCTCTGGGCAATGCTCCCTCAAAAAGCTTGACAATTCTTGGCAATGACAATGGGTAGATCACTGCCAGGTTTTTTTATATGCTGGGAGTAGATCAATGTCTCTTTGGAGTTGGATGTGGCTGGTCTAGGTAAACCACTACATATGATCAGATAGGTAAAGGTAAAGGGACCCCTGACCATTAGGTCCAGTCATGGCCGACTCTGGGGTTGCACGCTCATCTCGCTCTATAGGCCGAGGGAGCCGGTGTACAGCTTCCAGATCATGTGGCCAACATGACTAAGTCGCTTCTGGCGAACCAGAGCAGCACACAGAAATGTCGTTCACCTTCCCGCCGGAGCAGTACCTATTTATCTACTTGCACTTTGATGTGCTTTCGAACTGCTTGGTTGGCAGGAGCTGGGACCGAGCAACGGGAGCTCACCCCATCACGGGGATTCGAACCGCCGACCTTCTGATCGGCAAGTCCTAGGCTCTGTGGTTTAACCCACAGCGCCCCCCGCGTCCCTATATGATCAGATAGTGTCCTGCTATACATTGTTTACCTCATTCCATATCACTGGCTGTCAGCCACAAAATGGGGGCAATGCGAAGTGCCAATTCTTCATATGTGGCAGGGAGTATGGGGAAAAGGACAGGGACACCTCCATATTTATCTTATAACCTCAAGTTAAGCCCTTAGTGCGAAGGATACTTCAGCGACAGAGTAGCAATCTGGCAATATCCCACCAGAGCAGTCATGGATGGTGTGGGGCTGCACTGCTCCCCTGACCTTCCTTCAGCTGAACTTCCACTACATGCGAGGACAGATAGGGGGAGGGGCAAGGCAGTGGTAAGGTCAACACAATGTCTCTGCCTGTGTGTTTGCAATCCAAAAAAATTTACACATCATTTGGGAAGACAGGCGAACTAATGTCACTGTACTGGAAAAAGCAAAGATCACCAGTGTTGAATCAACAATTCTTCAACATCAGCTTCATTGGGCTGGTCATGTTGTGCGGATGCCTGATTATCATCTTCCAAAGCAACTAGTATCTTCCAAACTTAAAAATGGAAAGCATAATGCTGGTGGTCAACAAAAGAGGTTTAAAGACTGTCTCGAGGCAAATCTTTAAAAAATGTAGTATAAACACCAACAATTGGGAAACACTGGCCTGCGAGCGCTCCAATTGGAGAACAGCCTTTACCAAAGGTGTCATGAGCTTTGAAGATGCTCAAACTCAGGACGGAAGGGAGAAACGTGCTAAGAGGAAGGCACACTTGGCAAATCCACACTGTGATCAACTCCCGCCCGGAAACCAATGTCCCCACTGTGGAAGGACATGTGGATCCAGAACTGGCCTCCACAGTCACTTACGGACTCATTCAGATAATAGCTGGCAACACTTGCCCGCGAGCGACCCAATTGGAGAACAGCCTTTACCAAAAGTGTCATGTACTTTGAAGACACTTGAACTCCACACTGTGATAAACTCCCACCCAGAAACCAATGTTTCTGTGGAAGGACGTTTGGATCCAGAATTGGCCTCCACAGTCACTTACAGACTCATTGTTAAAACTATGTTTGTGGAAGACAATCTTACTCGGCTACGAGGAATCGCCAAAGAAGAAGTTTGCAATCGGACTCGCCAAGTGGCATGTTTCCGTTATGCTGAGCTCCTCACCATCTCACCCCTCCCCTTCTCCAACCTGGTAGGCAGCAGTGACTCATGCCATCCGCTGCTTCACCAGAGTAAAGAAGAAGAGGAAGGGAGGATGAAAAGTGGGGGTGGCATATATGAGCATTGCTTTCATTTGTATTTGAGGCATGGAAAAGCATTGTTTATATAAGGATTATTTAGGCATCATTGGAATGATAATGCAGCACATGTGAAGTCATGCTATAACTGGCCTCAGGGCTTTAAGATGCCATTAATAAAAGTTTATTCTGCCTAACTTGGCAAATCAGGATATATTATGCAGAGGATTAACAGATGTCTGCTCTTAATCCCCAATTAAATAGTTGTCCTTTGCAGCCAAAACCTACTTTAGGCCTTCCAAGGTATTTATATGCATCCCTCCCACACTGCTGTATCTCTACATCACCCAGCGATGTATTTGATGACTGTATTCTCATAGAGTAGCTCTTAAGTAGAAAGGGCTGTTAATCCCAATTTTACAGCCAGCGAGAAATGACCGAGTGGTTAACGTTAACAAAGTGCTAAGTAATTTTGTCCATGTCCCTCTAGAAAACAATGCTAAAAGAATATTGTGAAGGAAATAAACCAAAGCCTTGCATCTTTCTTGTGGCTCTCACCAAGAACTTGACTCCTTCAACTTTACTACCTTTATCTGGCTGAAGGTCTGTTGCTCTGATAAATGATTCTACTCATCTTGTTGTTGCTCCCTAGGTCAGAAAGTCCCTCCTAGGACCCCTACATCTGCAGTGAAAACCTTTGTGCCATGGACAAATGGACTGGCATGGGTCCCTGTTTGGCCCATAAGGCCATATTCCCCCAAACTATGCCCACCTACTCTCCACCTGGCGTCACTGTGTCATCACAGCTGTCTCACAGCTGTGGACTCACAGCTGTCTATGGAGGCACAGGTAAATTATGCGTCCAGGGCAGCTTGTCTACCAGCTCCATCTGGTATGCAGGCTGAGACTCTACCTACCTGTGCACTGTCTCACCAGAGTGATACATGCCCCTGCTATCTCCCACATGAACAACTGCAATGTGCTCTATGTAGGGCTATCTTTGAAGGTGACTCAGAAACCACAACTAATCCAAAATGTGGCAGCTGGACTGGTGACTGGGAGCTGCTGCCGGGACCATATAACACCAGTCCTAAAAGATCTACACTGGCTCCCAGTATGTTTCCGAGCACAATTCAAAGTGTTGGTGCTGACCTTTAAAGCCCTGAATGGCTTTGGCCCTGTATACCTGAAAGAGTGTTTCCTGAAATTAATGGACTATGTAGAATTAGACAAACTGACAGGAAGGATTCGAAACCTGTCTGAATAGGGAGCCAAAAAACCCCCTGCAACAGACCTCTTCCCCTTTTTCTAATAGGTTACAAAGTAAAACCCTGCTGCCTCTTTGTGTTTCTTGTAGAAAACCTGCTCCAGACACAATGAGTTTTACTTCTGAAATTGTCTGAATGAGGCAGAAGCGATGGGCTGCCAGAGCTCCAACAACAATTAGAAACTGGCGTTTCTCAGCAGCAAAAGAAAAGTAAAACAAACAAAGCCCCCACTACCTCCACAGTCATTTTAAACCTTCCAAACCTTATAAAAGAAAACCCTTCTTTGTAATCATAACTGCTGAAAAACCAACTCCCAACTGCATGTCATTGGAAACATAAGAAGGCTTATTTTCCATTCAACCCTGCATTTTTTGCATGCAACACTGATTCCATTCTGCTGCACTTCATCTCCTCCCTTGCTGTCTTGCTGTGGCAAAATTACATAACATACTCTACGTATGTGATTAACTATGTAACAGACACTTAATTTCTGTATGTTAAGTTCTCTTTATGTTATTTCACCCTATTCATTTCAATGCAAATGAATCAGAATTCAAATGGGGGAGAGCCCCCTGGAATCAATTAAGTTATCATTTGCAGACTGAAAGCAACAACAGCAAATACCGATTGTATTTACTAGACTGATTTCCAGTCCAGACATGGAACAAATAAGCAATTTCTGCTCCCGTTTGTTTTTGTCAGAAACCTCCAGCATATCTATCTCTCTCTCTCTCTCTCTCTCTCTCTCTCTCTCTCTCTCTCTGTGTGTGTGTGTGTAGCATTTTTTCATACACCTTTGAATGTTGAAGGATAAGAAATCTGCAGTGTTCAGAGGCAAGCATAGTGCCTTGGAAGCAATGGGTGAGAAGGCAAAAGGAGTCTGGTAGGAGGAAGGGGACATAGCCAGCATCCATCATATCCATGTTTGAAGGTGAGAAAGCTGAACTACTGTCAGTAGAAATAAAAATGAATCTGTCACCTTCTCCGAGACGCTGAATCTGGATATGATCTAACAAACAGGGCAACCAAAGAGAGCCTCGGCAGGCGCATTACTGAACTGGAGCGTGCTGCCTGTTTACCACAGCCAGATTGTCAGCAATGAGCAAAAGTCTGTTGCCTGCCAACAGCTGACCCCAAATGGCCATCGCCATCAACCGAGGGAAATATTCCAAGAATCTGATGTTTCTCTCTATCCTTGCCAAGAGCCATTTCTTGACTGCATACCAATCCCCCATTTCAAATCAGAGGCTTTTCCTGGTGTCTTCTCTTGGCAGCGTTGCAGATCAAATATTGGTGCTAATGACCGAGTCTTATTTGATCTCCTCCCTACACCTATAATTTTGAACATCCAATCCAATGCACAGAGGGAAGCTACTCTCTTTGCCAATTCCTCATGTAATCCCTAAGACAATGCCCAGATCATAGTAGTTTGGGACATTGTATAATACAGGGGAAGTGAAAGCTGGACCATAAAGAAGGCTGATCGCTGAAGAATTGATGCTTTTGAATTATGGTGCTGGAGGAGACTCTTGAGAGTCCCATGGACTGCAAGAAGATCAAACCGATCCAGTCTTAAGGAAATCAGCCCTGAGTGCTCACTGGAAGGACAGATCGTGAAGCTGAGGCTCCAATACTTTGGCCACCTCATGAGAAGAGAAGACTCCCTGGAAAAGACCCTGATGTTGGGAAAGATGGAGGACGCAAGGAGAAGGGGACGACAGAGGACGAGATGGTTGGATAGTGTTCTCGAAGCTACCAGCATGAGTTTGACCAAACTGCGGGAGGCAGTGGAAGACAGGAGTGCCCGGCGTGCTCTGGTCCATGGGGTCATGAAGAGTCGGACACGACTAAATGACTAAACAACAACAACAAAATACAGGGGGATGCAGAAGCACAAGCAAGGTCGCACTTCCTGTTTCCTGTGTTTCTTTGTAAATACATCACTTTTAAGGGGTGGGCAGACTCCATAGGTTCAGTTTAGAATTGACTTGAGTTTTGATGAGCCATCTTGGTGAACATTTGGGGGATGAGGGTGGATATGCAGGTTTTGCAAGGATTCTCTCTTGGCTCATAACATTGGTGCATTCATCATCATTCTGCAGCGTGCATGGACAACAATGTATTTTCTCCTGGGACTTGTAGTTACTCTTGTTTTGCATCCACACCACTGTACTAGCCATGGCAGAGTGCATACCTTCCAACATTTATCCAATGAAAATAAGGACGTCCTATTCCATTATTATTCTTATTATTTTACTACTTATACCCCACCCATCCGACTGGGTTTCTCCATCCACTCTGGGTTGCTTCCAACAAAAACAGGAAAATGGGGACACTTGGATGGTCGGAGAGTGCTATAATGAAATTCAGTCCTCTATGCCCAATTAACCCAGGGATGAGAGATGGGTTTAGATCTGGATGATAGGAAACTGCTAGATGTTTGGAAGAAGCAACTGAGAGTAAACAGACCCAAATGTAGAAGACACTCAACCAACCAATAGCTGTGATGCTGATGCCATCCAGTCAATCACTTCACAGCAAGATAGTTTCCTTGAGATGAAGGGGTTAACATTTACCCACAAAACAGCTGGTTAGCCATAAGCAGAAGCTCACTTAGCAAGCACAAAGGCCCACTTGTGAATGCATACAAAGTTAAACTGAGAATAAGCAGAATTAACGTTGCCAAAGTTTGCAATTCGCTGGTTCAGTATATGAATCTTGTAATGCTTGTCTGTATTGGGAACAGAGCATGACATCACTTTCTTTGTTTTTGTTTGGTCAAGGGGGTGGGTGAGAGTTTGCAATGGTTTGCATGCAAAGCTAGATTCAAGTTCATACCCTTTTTTTTCTCTTGAGATAATCCAATTATTCACCGCCGATAACGTTGTCAGACAAATGTGCCCCCCTCCTGCTTTTTGTGAGTTGTTTATAAACTGCCCTTGCTTTTGATGAATGCATTTGCCATTTGAAGGTATTCCTCAAACAAGTCTGCTCAAGCAACCTTCATGCTCTTTCGAGTTCATGAACGGTTCATTTTTATTCGTAACCAGGCAATGCTTCCCCCATCGCCACCTGTGGTCAACTTGACAGCATGGTGACCACTTTTTGTTTCTTGTTTCTACTTTTTTAATCAGGCAAATAGTAAATGAAAAATGACAAAGGTCAAACCATGATTGATCGTGTTCTCTGGCTGATGCTTTCCATTCAAATATGAATGTTTTAAAATGACATTTTTTTCTGATACAGTGGTACCTCGGGTTAAGAACTTAATTCATTCCAGAGGTCTGTTCTTAACCTGAAACTGTTCTTAACCTGAAGCACCACTTTAGCTAATGCGGCCTCCCACTGCCGCCGTGCCGCCACTGCGCGATTTCTGTTCTCATCCTGAAGCAAAGTTCTTAACCCGAGGTACTATTTCTGGATTAGCGGAGTCTGTAACCTGAATCATCTGTAACCTGAATCTTCTGTAACCTGAGGTACCACTGTATTTGTAGAAAACATTTTTTGCTGCATTTGATGATATTGAGAATAATAATTAATAATAATAATTAAACAACTTATTAGACACCCCCTACAAAAATAATACTGAGGTGACTTGCAATATAAAACACAGTAACATTAAATATTTATTTATTCAATTTATCAGAAGATCTCAGGGCGTTGTACAATATTAGAAACACATTATAAAACATCAACGATAAAACATAGTAAAGCGCATATTGACAGACAGCATGGTAAAATAACCACCATAATAACAGTCCTCTCCCCCACACTTTCACAGACCATAGATTATTTAATAGCCATGGGCTTGGGTAAAGAGGAATGTTTTTTCCTCCCATTTAAAGACATGTTATGATGGCACCAGGTGAGCCTCTCTGGGGACAGCATTCCACAATTGGGGGGGCCACCACAGAAAAGGCCAGTTCTCTTCTTGCCACCTTCTGAACCTCTCTGGGAAGGGAGGCATAGAGATGGGCCTCAGTTGACAAGCACAACAAATTGCCATACATCATCCCTACTTTCCCAATTTGTAAAAATAGGAGCCAGCTCTATAGGGCTTTCCCTCCCGCATCTCTGGAGCCCAGCCAAAGAGCCCACCCATCTCTCGGGAGCCCTCCTCCAGCAAACTCTTCACTCTCACTGCTGCCTGGTCACTTGCACTATCCCTGTGGGCCCAATCCCCACAACTGCCCAGAGGGAAGCATATTCTTACTGTAGTCATTACCTGTACCACCCAATTGTCCCTATTTGCCAGGGACAGTCCAGAATTTACAGGGGTGGAGGAAGGGGGCAATCCGCCCCGGGTGTCATCACTTAGGGGGGTGACATTTGGCACGTGACTCCCAAGCCTACCGTGAGCTGTCGGGGGAAGGGGTGCAGCTACGCCGCCTTTCTGGCGGCCTTCCCCTTCATTTTGACAGCTCAGGGGAGGCTTGGGAGTCGTGGGCGGGCAGCACACCGTTGCCACCCGACTCCCAGGCTGCTTCCTGGGGGGGAGCCTCCCCCGAGCTGTCAAAAGGAAGAGGGAAGGGAGGAAGGCTGCTGGCAAAGTGGCGTGGCTCCCTCCCCCCTGCCACCATAAAGCAGTCCACCATGGGCAGCTCACTCGACCCTCCATGGGTGGCTCACTCTGCCCCCATGGGTGTCTCACCCCCTGGGATGCTCACCCCACCCCCATGTGCCCAGCATGTGCACCATTCCGGGTGCCAGAGCAGCTAGCTCTGCCTCTGCTTCCCAGTTTCTGATTTGATCTCAGAAAGTTCCACTGTTCCTTAGGACATCCCTATTTTGAGAAATGTTGGAGGATATGGAGTTTGTTAAGAGCTCCTCCTACACTCGAGTAGGACCCTGGCAGAGACACGTGCCCGACTGGCATGTTCCCTCCCTCCTGGTCATTCATTTGGGAGCTTCAAAAGCTTTCTTCAGCCTGAACATAACAGCGACCGATGCCAACAGACACCGGCACTCTTAGGGATCCGCAAAGTTTGCACATCTCGTGTGACAGACCTCAGCAACTCAGCATTTTGGCTAATCTACTTTATTTACATATAAACAGACATGGAGCACAGCAACATGGTTCCCTCTCTTCTCTAGCATCAGACAGCAAAGAGAAAGAACAAAGGACAATAGTCCCACTTCATGGAACACAGTAACACAAACATCTTGTTTCCGTCACTTCCCACTTTCTGGAGTCAAAATATACACCGTCATGTGATAGACAAAAATCCCATGACTGCAATCATGGAGCAGGAATTCTAACATTGTTATGTGACCCCTGAGCCAAGGAGATAAGTAACCATTCTCGTTTTTTGACAGAATTAGAAGCCTGGTAGATGAAGGGAACGCAGTGGATATAGCCTACCTTGATTTCAGCAAGGCATTTGACAAGGTGCCCCATGATATTCTTGTAAAGAAGCTGGTAAAATGCGGTCTTGACTATGCTACCACTCAGTGGATTTGTAACTGGCTGACTGACCGAACCCAAAGGGTGCTCATCAATGGTTCCTCTTCATCCTGGAGAAGAGTGACTAGTGGGGTGCCACAGGGTTCTGTCTTGGGCCCGGTCTTATTCAACATCTTTATCAACGACTTGGATGATGGACTCAAGGGCATCCTGATCAAATTTGCAGATGAGACCAAACTGGGAGGGGTGGCTAACACCCCAGAGGACAGGATCACACTTCAAAATGACCTTGACAGATTAGAGAACTGGGCCAAAACAAACAAGATGAAATGTAAAGTATTGCACTTGGGCAAAAAAAATGAGAGGCACAAATACAAGATGGGTGACACCTGGCTTGAGAGCAGTACATGTGAAAAGGATCTAGGAGTCTTGGTTGACCACAAACTTGACATGAGCCAACAGTGTGATGCGGCAGCTAAAAAAGCCAATGCAATTCTGGGCTGCATCAATAGGAGTATAGCATCTAGATCAAGGGAAGTAATAGTGCCACTGTATTCTGCTCTGGTCAGACCTCACCTGGAGTACTGTGTCCAGTACTGGGCACCACAATTCAAGAAGCTCACTGACAAACTGGAACGTGTCCAGAGGAGGGCAACCAAAATGGTCAAAGGCCTGGAAACGATGCCTTATGAGGAACGGCTAAGGGAGCTGGGCATGTTTAGCCTGGAGAAGAGGAGGTTAAGGGGTGATATGATAGCCATGTTCAAATATATAAAAGGATGTCACATAGAGGAGAGAGAAAGGTTGTTTTCTGCTGCTCCAGAGAAGCGGACACGGAGCAATGGATCCAAACTACAAGAAAGAAGATTCCACCTAAACATTAGGAAGAACTTCCTGACAGTAAGAGCTGTTCGACAGTGGAATTTGCTGCCAAGGAGTGTGGTGGAGTCTCCTACTTTGGAGGTCTTTAAGCAGAGGCTTGACAACCATATGTTAGGAGTGCTCTGATGGTGTTTCCTGCTTGGCAGGGGGTTGGACTCGATGGCCCTTGTGGTCTCTTCCAACGCTATGATTCTATGATTCTATGATTCATTCAGCCTTTAAAAGAAAGCAGCCCTGTATAGAGAAGGTTTTTAATGTTTTATTATGTTTTCAATATGTTGGACAGCGCCCAGAGTGACTGGGGAAACTCAGTTAGATTGGTGGGGTATAAATGATAAAAATTGGTGTTGTTGTTGTGCTATTGTTGTTGTCATCATCAGCATCATCATTGAATAGGACGTCCCTATTTTCATTGGGGAAATGTTGGAGTGTATGCCTGTTATTGGAGTGCCGCTTCCATGAACCCAAGTCAACGTGGCCAGTGGTCAGGGATGATGGGAGTTGTAATCCAATGCCACCCGATGGAGCACAACTTCACCATCCCTGTAAAACAGTGTAGAACATATGAACAACTGCCTAGGAAAGCTGTTGGTCGCATACATTTGCAACTCGGAAAACAGCAGCATTTACAAAACCACCTAGTTCCTACTCACCTTCCATTCTGTGTCTCTTTATTAAAGTAAAGCTAGACATGGGTATCAAGGCCACAAGCAAAGACAAGCATAATATTCATTCCACTCTTCTAAGAACTACGTTCTTAGTTACAATCATTAGAATAGCTGGGGGAAAGCTGAAAGGCAATGAAAATAGATGGATCTGTGTATGCTGAAAGAAGATTAAATTTGAGAAAAGTGGGGAGAATATTATATATATATATACACATACACACACACACACACACACACACACACAGAGAGAGAGAGAGAGAGAGAGAGAGAGAATGTGCAGGAGACAGATGCTGAGGGGGGGGGACAGCTATTATATACACTTGAACGCTCAGTAAAATCATGAGAAAATGGGAGTTTTTGAAGCTTCTCCTCCACAGTGTACACAACATAATCATTAAAACGACCGTGCAGCAAAGAAAATAGAAATGAGCTTCATGCCTCATATTATTTATATAGTTGCATTAGTAATGGTAGGCTGGTGCTGATATGCACTGACCAACTTCTCCATTTCCCCCCTTGTATATCCCTGTGAAAGGGGAAGGCAATGTCATTTGGTGGAGGTGATCTGAAGCTGACTATTGGGAGGTCGGGTCCAGCTTGTTACACTTTGGGTGGCTCTGCAACAACAGGCTAGAGATGAGGTGTCCCTGGAACAAATGTCTGAGCACAAACAGTGCCTATGCTGAGAGCTCAGAATGGCATTTTGTCCTTCTACACTTCTGGCTGGGTTCACACACAGGTGGCAATTATGAGAACATAGGAACATACTTTAGACTATTTCTCCATCTAGCCCAGGATTGCTGACTCCAGCCTTCCTCAACCTGGTGACTTCCAGAATGACAACTCCCTTCAGCTCCAGCCTGCATGGCCAATGACCAGAGATGATGGGAGCTGGAGTGAAAAAATCCATGACAGATGGCCACCCAACCTCAGCTCAAAAACGTTCAAGGAAGGAGAGTCCATAACCTCCTAAGGGAGTCCATTCCACTGTCAAACAGCTCTTACTTTCAGAAAGTTATTCCTGCTGTTAAGTTGGAATCTCCTTTCTTGACTAGATGATCCGCAGGGTCCCTTCCAACTCTGCTGCTCTATGTTTCTATTATTCTACATATGGATTGACCTCCTCAGTCTGCTGCTTGTAGGGTCTTACTTCTCCCATAGAAGTGAATGGTTGCCATGAACTCTTCTGGAGAAAGATAAAGTCCCACATCTGGGAATGCAGTCGAAATAAAGACAAAAATTCCCATCTGCCATTTACATTGGGTGGTTCTGTTCTATTGATTGATTGATTGATTGATTGATTGATTGATTAGCTTTATATACCACCCTTCATTCAATGAGATCACAGTGAAGATTACAATATAAAAACACAAACATTCATAATACAATAAGAAACAAAACAATAACCCCGCAAACAGTTTAACAGACCATAGATTGTTTAATTAGTCAAAGATATGGGAAAAGAGGAATGTTCTCACCTGGCACCTAAAGATATGTAATGAAAGTGCCAGGCAAGCCTCCCTGGAGAGAGCATTCCACAAGTGGGGAGCCATCACAGAAAAGGCTCATTCTCATGTTGTCATCCTCCAGACCTTTCGTGAAGGGGGCACATGAAGAAGGGCCTCAGATGATGACCGCAGGATCCGGGTCAGCTCAGATGGGGAGAGGCAGTCCTTGAGGGGTTGCTAGCATGTGCAGATGGTCAACAATGGCTGGCACCCAATGACAATGGAAGGGCAGAAGGAAGGGAGACCAACAGCCAGAGTCGGTGACTGGCAGAGCTTTCCCTCCTTGACTGGTTGTAAGCAAGAAGGCAGGCAGGTAGGAACTGGCTGATGACAGACCAAAGTTGGTTGCACAGTGCCCCATTTGCCCTAATGTGTCAGCCTCTGTATACAATTGCAATCTGTGGCTGTAAGTGGGGCTCAAAAAGGGCACTGCCATACCTTCCAACATTTCTCTGATGAAAATAGAGACGTCCCCCTCCAACATTTCTCCGATGAAAATAGGGATGTCCTAAGGAAAAGTGGGACATTCCGGGAACAAATCAGAAACTGGGATGGCTTCTGTAAATCCAAGACTATCCCTGGAAAATAGGAACACTTGGAGGGTCTGCTGACTTCACCATTCTAGGGGTCCTTGAAGCACACCATCCTTGTTCCACCATAATGATGAGTCCATTGCTAATACTCTCCAACTCAGAAAAGAGCTTATACTGGGCATCTGCTACTAAATTGTAAAATGTAACCAACAAATAACTAACTCTATTCTTTACAGTGGTACCTCGGGTTACATACGCTTCAGGTTACAGACTCCGCTAACCCAGAAATAGTACCTCGGGTTAAGAACTTTGCTTCAGGATGAGAACAGAAATCACGCGGCGGCAGTGGGAGGCCCCATTAGCTAAAGTGGTGCTTCAGGTTAAGAACAGTTTCAGGTTAAGAACGGACCTCCGAGGTACCACTGTACTGCCATTTTCACTCGAGGAAAGACACACAGCACAATGATGAAAGGACACAGTCCTGTTCCAATCTTCCCCAGCTCTTAAAAGGGAAAATATCTAGTTTGTGTGGTGATGAATAAACCAAGAATCCAGAGACAGCATGTGCTATTTTTTAAAATCGCATAATGGATGATATTGAGTGCTAATTTTCTGCCATAACGGACCACGAGCAGAGGAACATGGAACGGCTGCATCAATCATAAGTGGGATCTTTCCAACTTACTAGCTGTCATGTGAAAATTTAATAACCAAGTTTGTATGCAAGGAATGACGTTCCCGATTCCAATCTCAGATGAGCAACAGTGGTTTGCCCCACTGCAAATGTCATATGCAAGTGTAATTTCGGCTGCACATGAAAGCCAATAAACTGGGAATGCCAAGATGCAGAGAAAAAGCAAATATTGCTCAAGAGTTGGGCTTGTGGGGGTCTTCCTGCTCTCATTAATGCAACAAAATGATGCAGGCCTCTCTTCAGATTTTTGAGCAGAAAACAGTGGGAAGGGTGGGCAGCGCTGGGTCAGTGCTGAGGAAGCTGCAGAGGAGAGGAGGGGTGTGGTACCACCACCATTCCTCCTCCCCATTGCTTCAGCCCCCGGCATTTTGATGTCCCAGATCCAAAGGTAAGAACGTTGGAGGATATGAAGTGTGCTTCTCCCTAGGGAGCTGCTTGACTAGGTTGGTGATACTGCAATATGACATGCTTTCACAGATCAATATTAAGCTGAACTGCAGTCCATTATCTAGGAAGTTGCTCCTCAGTGTGCCAGAGACAAAAAGTGGGACCCTTGGTTTGATGTAGATTATGGTCTTATACTTCATTTAATCAGATCAAAGATTTTTCAGCACTCAGAAATAATAATCATTTGAAACTAGTAAGGAGAATAAAAGCTGAACATCAGAAAGTGCTTTAGGGGGGGATGAAAATAACTCTCAGACTTCCTGATAATTGGGTGTTTGGGGACTGGGAAGTGTTTTGCAATCTTAACAAAGACAGGAGAGTCTCTACATCATCTACACTGATGTTGTGAAGGCTAAATCGACCAAGAACTAAGTCCTCTTTGGAAGTTACCCAGTATGTGCTGCAAGAACATATGCCATATCCCTGCCACCAACATCTCCATCTCCATCAACTCCATCTCCAGACCTTTGCATGTGAAGCAGAATTGAAGCCTTGCATGACTGGAGTTCCCCACTGTGTGGAGGGTCATGTATGTGTTTGGCTTTGTGTGAAGAGCTTCCCTCTTCAGAACTTCTACCCAATGCATGAAGGCCTGGGTTGGAGCTGAGTGAAGAAGATGTTGGGAGCAGGTCACAGAGGGCAGCTTCCAGTGATAACTATGCATATTGGGCACTTGGTGACTTCAAGAACTAGCAGTCTTGTATAGATGAGTTAGTCATTAAAGTTCTTCCATATCACCTCATACAAAATGCTTCGAGAAGCTCAGTTAAATTATTTCCCTCGTTCCCAGTGAATAACACCTCTCCATGTCATATCTTCAGAGCAGGAGAAAACAAGCTTGTTCTCTCTTTTTTTTTAATAAAATTTTTTATTGGTTTTACAAAGTTTTTTAAGACAAACAAACATATAAAAAGACATACAAACACGTATAGTTTCATAACATTTTTTCCATAAACCTCTTTTCTCAGACTCCCCCATACCTCCCCTTTCTGCATCCCAATGTCCAAAATTTTTTAGCAACTTCTAAGTATTTCTGTCCAACCTCTGTCCTCTTAATCTTTTCTTTAGTCTAATCTTATGTCACTGTAACCCTTTCTTTCTCAAAACCTCGACATTCTAGCATTCATCAAGTTTATAGTAGTCCTTGAGGTAAATTTTAAATTTCTTCCATTCTTCTTCCGCCGTCTCTTTTCCCTGATCACGAATTCTGCCAGTCATCTCGGCCAATGTCATATAGTCTATCACTTTCATCTGCCATTCTTCCAGAGTGGGTAGATCT
Organism: Podarcis vaucheri; assembly: GCF_965113315.1. Taxonomy (NCBI): domain Eukaryota; kingdom Metazoa; phylum Chordata; class Lepidosauria; order Squamata; family Lacertidae; genus Podarcis; species Podarcis vaucheri. The sequence continues at coordinate 18,282,598 of NC_138755.1, read as the reverse complement.
TGTGTCTTCCAATACTTTGCGATGAGTATTCTTGCTGCTGTTGTTGCGTATAAAGAAAGTTCTATCTTTCTTTGACACCAATTGGCCGACAATGCCCAAGCTTGTTCTCTCTTCCATGTTACAGCCCTTGAGATACTTGAAGATGGCTATCATATCTCCTCTCAGTCTTCACTTTTCCAGGCTAGACATACACAACTCCTTGAACCTTTACTCATAAAGGCCTGGTTTCCAGGTCTTTGATCATCTTGGTTGCCCTCATCTGCACACTTTCCAGCTTGTCAACACCCTTCTTAAATTGTGGCGTCCTGAACTGGACACAGTATTCCAGGTGTCCTCTGACCAAGGCAGAATAGAGTGGGACTACAGCACAGCCAGTAGCGTCTGCCAGTCAGTGGGCAGGTGTGAAGTGAACAGTGCAGGGCTGGCACCACATTCTTGTGTGTTTTGGGTGCCATGGCAATTTGTGGAACAACCCACATACAAAAATTTATCAGGCTGTCTTGTCTTTTGGAATCCTGTCTCAGGCTGTTCCCTTCTCATCCATAGAGCTAGAAATTGCCATATTATACTGCTACTAAAGCACTGGCAAAATCTAGATTGTACCAAAAATTGTCCATTGTACCAATTCTAATATCCTTTTTAAAAGCGTGTGTCATATTTTACTTGTAGCTCATTTTGTACAGTCCTATTTCAGTCCTCAATTTAGTACACCACTGAACTCCCTGTACCCGGTTATTTGTGTTCTGAAGCAACGACAATGAAATCTTCCATTTTAGCCAGCCACTATTTTCAGCATATCATGCCCACTTTAAACTAGGTCATCAAGAGACTGAGTAAACTCCTGCTAGAAATCGGTATCAATTTTATACCTACCTTCCTTCCTTCCTTTCTTTTTTTCTTCTTTCTTTTTTTAAAAAAGGAAAGTATGGACTAGTGCAAACCAGAATTTTTTTCCTGCCCACTTTTCTCCCAATAATGACTTCTGACAGTCTCTCAGAATAGAGGAAAGTCCTGTGTGAAACAGAGATACGGGGATACACTTGGCTGAAATTTCTGGGTTCACTAGAGTACTTTGCTGAGCTGCCGGGATCAAGATATTGGTTTGTAAAGCCATGCTCACCTACTGCAGGCATAGGCAAACTCAGCCCTCTAAATGTTTTGGGACTACAACTCCCATCATCTCTAGCTAACAGGACCAGTGGTCAGGGATGATGGGAGTTGTAGTCCCAAAACATCTGGAGGGTTGAGTTTGCCTATGCCTGAACTACTGCCTAGTTCAAAGCTGCTACAGGCTCAAGTGTATCATTTTCATCAAGCCTACATGTGTACACTCAAACAGATGTATCCTCTTGTAGAACACAAGTGGGAACCCTCCATTTTCCAGGAAGTAAACTAGGACCAAGAAATAATGTATCTATAAGCTTTGTTTCTGCAAATAGAAGTGAAAGAACCATTCTTTTTAATCATGGTGAAAAATAATAATCATTTGTGTGTGTGTGTATTTGTCTGATGTCTTGGGCAAGAATGACCATCCCATGATTCTCCAGATGTTGCTAAACTCCCACTCCCATGAGCATCTACATTATGGGCAATGATCAGGATTGATGGAAGTTACAGTATAGCAACATTTTATTTATTGGTTGGTAGGTTGCGTTTATATCTTACATTTTCCTCCAAGGAGCTCAGGGTGGTGTACAATGGTTCTCCCCTTCGCCATTTAATTCCTCCAATAACCCACTGAGGTAGGTTAGGCTGAGAGACAGTGACTGGCCCAAGGTTACCTAGTGAACTTCAGGGCCAAGTGGGATTCGAACCCTGGTCACCCAGCATCATGGTATTGCCAGAGAATGCAGGGGAAGAGCAGGAACAGGCAGAGGAAGGGGGGCAGGAAGTGGTGATTGAGGAAAGAGGAGAAAGCCAGGAGGTGGGACGGCTCTCAGATGTTGAACCAGAGCCTCAACACCACACAGGAAGTTCTGGCACAAACAGTGAGACAATGCCTATTCTGTCTGCCAGGGAAAGGAGGGAGTTAAAGGGGGGGGATCACGTGAAGCCACTCCCAGAATCTGAGCTGGAGGATTCAGATGCATGATAGTAATGCGCTGCCTGTACATATGTAAAATAAAGACTGTGTGTGTGTGTGTGTGTGTGTGTGTGTGTATACCGGTATATATAATCTGAGTGAACAGAGGTACTTCTTGTGAAGAGCATTCACAAGCCATCACACCCGGGCCCTAGCCCAACACTCTAACCACTATACCACACTGGTTCTCCGGAGAGCCAAAGGTTAGCTGCCTCTGCCTTTCCGTACTTCTCCTGTGACTAACACCCAACATGTTTAGCCTACAGCTTATAGGTAGTGATACTCGCTTATCCCATTACAGTGGTACCTTAGTTCTCAAACTTAATCCGTTCGGGAAGTCCGTTCCCAAACCAAAGCGTTCCAAAACCAAGGCACACTTTCCCATAGAAAGTAATGCAAAATGGATTAATCTGTTCCAGACTTTTAAAAACAACCCCTAAAACAGCAATTTAACATGAATTTTACTATCTAACGAGACCATTGATCCATATAATGAAAGCAATAAACAATGTACTTCAGTCACACAATCAATCAATCAGTAGCTGAACTGGGTTCCACACAGTCACAAAAACTAAACAAATAAAGCCGCAAAAATGCAAAATAAATAGCAAAAACAGGCAGACCTCAGCATAACACTCAAAACGGAAACGTGGCACTCAAAATGGAGCACATTCAACTTCCGAAAAAAGTTTGCAAACCTGAACGCTTACTTCCGGGTTTGCTGCGTTTGGGTTCCAAGTTGTTTGAGTACCAAGGCATTTGAGAACCAAGCGACCACTGTATTTGTTGAATTCTTTTTGTTTTTTAAAGGTTCCCATCTAAGTCTCATTCAATTTTTGCTTCATGCATGGTCCCTCAACCTTCTCTTTAGTGCACACAGCACTCCATTCCAACCAAACTAACTCTTCCAGAACTTGGTTCTGCAGTTTTAGACTCATGCCGCTAAAAAAAACAAAAAAACTTTACAACTGCAATTGTACTTCTGCCCTTTTGTATTTGTATTTAACCTTTTCTCTCAACCTTTGAGCCAACAAGGCAAATGTACTTAATGCAAAGTAAATGCCTTTACTTTGACTGATTAAAAGCCAAATTGATTTTTCTTCATCCGACTTATACTCCTTGACTTTTATCAAAGGTGTAACCCATTTTGCCCTTAATTCATTACATAGCAGGAAAGACCAAGAATAATTATTTAAACTTTTTTTTACGTTTCCCTGACATGGACATTTTCTTTTGGGGAGGGGGAGAATATTTTTTACTATTGTCTTCTTAGCACTGCTGACATCATCTAATTGTAGCACACCTTGGTCAACATTTGGTATGCTATACACACGCAATTAAGGTTCAGATTTAAAATGCAAAACTCACAGAAACTGCTTGCATCATTTTGTTTCTTTCCAAAGAATACTGTTGTGTTGTGCAACCAAGATGCAAGTTAATGCAAGTTAAGTATAACGAAACCGGCACAATTGCAGGATCACTTAAGAACGTAAGAAGGGTGGGCTAGATTAGGCTAATGGCCCAGTTAATTCAGCATCCTTTATTCACAGTGGCTTGGTGCTCTGCATGGGGCTAACTTTGAAGGTGACCCAGAAACTACAATTAGTCCAGAATGCAGCAGCTAGACTGGTGACTGGGAGTGGCCGCTCAAACTATATAACACAGGTCGTGAAAGACCTACATTGGCTCCCAGTACCTTTCCGAGCACAATTCAAAGTGTCGGTGCTGACCTTTAAAGCCCTAAATGGCCTCAGCCCAGTATACCTGAAGGAGTGTCTCCACCCCCATCGTTCTGCCCAGACACTGAGGTCCAGCTCCAAGGGCCTTCTGGCGGTTCCATCACTGTGAGAAGCAAAGTTACAGGGAACCAGGCAGAGGGCCTTCTTGGTTGTGGCGCTCGCCCTATGGAACACCCTCCCATCAGATGTCAAGGAAATAAACAACTATCTGACTTTTAGAAGACATCTGAAGGCAGCCCTGTTCAGGGAAGTTTTTAATGTTTGATGTTTTATCATGTTTTTAATAGTCTGTTGGGAGCCACCCAGAGTGGCTGGGGAAAGCCAGTCAGATGGGTGGGGTATAATTATTATGGCTAAACAGATGTCTATGGGAAGCCTGCAAGTAGGGCCTGAACACAAGAGGCCTCTTTCCCCACTTTCCAGCAAGTCCGCTCATCTTCAGTGGTGGGCAGTTTTGCAGCCAGGTCACGTCCATGCCAGTGATCTGGTGAATGGCTGGGTTGGATGGCCTGCCTGCTGTATTCGGGGCCAAGCAAGAATTTTTCCACTTGGCAAATTGGCACCAACCATTTGGTTTTTGCCTACCTCATAGCAATCGTCACAACTTGGTAAGCCTTAGTCTTGGCTGGAGGGGAGGTGGCACTGTGGTCTAAATCACTGAGCCACTTGGGCTTGCCGATCAGAAGGTTGGCAGTTCAAATCCCCACAACGTGGTGAGCTCCTGTTGCTCTTTCCCAGCTTTTGCCAACCTAGCAGTTCGAAAGCACACCAGTGCAAGTAGATAAATAGGTGGCGGGAAGGTAAACGGCTTTTCTGTGCGCTCTGCTTTCCGTCATGGTGTCCCGTTGCACCAAAAGCAGTTTATTCCTGCTGACCACATGACCCGGAAAGCTGCCTGTGGAAAAATGCCGGCTCCCTCGGCCTGAAAAGCAAGATGAGCACCGCAACCCCATAGTCACCTTCAATTGGACTTAACCATCCAGTGGTCCTTTACCCTTTTTTGTAGCCTCTGCTTTCCCCTCCTTGGTTTAGGGTGTCTTGTTAAAGGGATATGGGAGGAGTGGCTACTCTCCAACGCCCAGATGGGGCTAGGGCTATAGCACTCCTGCAACAGGTACCCCTCAGGGGGTACCCCTATTTGATGCAGGTCATAGGGCCCCTCAAATATGTGGTTTACCCTTAGATGTTTCTTGCTATTATTTCTTCTTCTTCTTCTTCTTCTTCTTCTTCTTCTTCTTCTTCTTCTTCTTCCTGAAGTCACTTTGAGACACTTTGATGTAAAAGGCGACTAACAACAACAATAGGCAGTTTTCATATGGGGCCGGATTACAGGACCTGCAGCACCCAGGGGACAGTTGTGGGTCCACTCTGGGATCAATGTGGGCTACCTGCCCAGAACTGTAGGGCCAGAGAGGGTGAGTGGCTAAGGAAAGCCACCCAACATCTGTAGAGATGTGGCCACTGGAAAACCAAATCTCTAGGGGTCATTGATTTGACCTATATGTAAGCTAGTTGTGTTGAGCTAATAGGTACCCCTGCCCGAAGGCCAGTCGTGACCGACTCTAGGGTTGCGCGCTCATCTCACTCAAGAGGCCGGGAGCTGGCGCTGTCCGAAGACACTTCCGGGTCACATGGCCAGCATGACGAAGCTGTATCTGGCGAGCCAGAGCCAGCGCCGCACACGGAAATGCCGTTTACCTTCCCGCTATAAAGCAGTCCCTATTTATCTGCTTGCACTTAGGAGTGCTTTCGAACTGCTAGGTTGACAGGAGCTGGGACCGAACGACGGGAGCTCACCCCACCGTGGGGATTCGAACCGCTGACCTTACGATCGGCAAGTCCTAGGCACTGAGGTTTTACCCACAGTGCGACCCACGTCCCATTGAGCTAATAACTGAGCCCAAACATGCTAGGTTGCAGATGATGATATTTATTTATACCCTGCCTTTTTTCCTGACAGAATTGAAAGCAGTTGAGTTAAAACCTGTGCCCCTAAGTTTACTCACCGCTTTTGTGTCTAACCCCCGGGGTGCACTTTAGATGCAACCCCATATGGGTAGGCAAACTAAGGCCTGGGGACCAGATCTGGCCCAATCACTTTCTAAATATGGCCCACAGATGGTCTGGGAATCAGCGTGTTTTTACATGAGTTGAATGTCTCCTTTTATTTAAAATGCCTCTCTGGGTTATTTGTGGGGCATAGGAATTCATTCATTCTTTTTCAAAATACAGTGCTACCTCAGGTTAAGTACTTAATTTGTTCTGGAGGTCCGTTCTTAACCTGAAACTGTTCTTAACCTGAAGCACCACTTTAGCTAATGGGGCCTCCTGCTGCCGCTGTGCTGCTACTGCACGATTTGTGTTCTCATCCTGAAGCAAAGTTCTTAACCTGAGGTACTATTTCTGGGTTAGCGGAGTCTGTAACCTGAAGCATATGTAACCTGAAGCGTATGTAACCCGAGGTACCACTGTATAATCTGGCCCCCCACAAGGTCTGAGGGACAGTGGACCGGCCCCCTGCTGAAAAAGTTTGCTGACCCCTGTATCTAGTCCCACCCCCTGCAAAGCAGAAATCGCAGCTAAAGAATCACTGACTATTGCATGTTTAAAGATATCCACTGAAGGAGAGTCCATCATCTTCCATTCCGCTGCCAAATAGCTCTTGTGGTCAGAAAGTTATTGTTAAATGGTGCGTTATCTCATACTTCTTGGGGGTGGGGAAAGATGCTTTGGTGATATTCCAATATGTTCCAATGCTCAAAATTCACTAAAAGGCAAGTCATCAACTTAAACTGCTTTAATTGGCTGACAGCCCTATAGGCAGTCGCTACACTGATAGGCACAGTTCCTGGATGCGCATGACATAATAACTGTGGCTTCTGCTATTTGCACATGTCAGGAGGTGGCTATTTTTGTCTTTCATGCTCCCTCTCTATGGGCTGACTGATGCAAATCTGCTATCTTTGCTCATGTATATATATACACACATGCAAACAAATGGTATCTTAAATCCTAATAGGACACATAGCTTCTGCTTCTCTATTAACTTGTTAACCCCACATAAATTGTTCCTGTCAGTGTTTTAAATTTGATGCCTGCTGAATGGGAGACCAAGAGGCATCATAAGCAGATGGTTGTCACAGACCACATATTGCAATTAAGAATCAGCAAAGCAACTTGATGCAGCCTGGTACAGTGTAAATGATCTGAGCATGTAAACGCCGAACAGGAGCAGCCTTGGGGGAGAATGGACTTTTATCATTCCTTCCTCTTTTTTTGTCATGCCCTGCTTTCTTTCTCTTGCATTCATTTTTTTATTATTTCAAAATAGGAAATTGAGGCACTTGGTACAGTAGATTAGTTTGGTACAGTAGATTAGTTTCTATGCAATCTACTGTTGATTTGTGCTTTTTGCATGTTTGTGGTGAAAGGAACTGTTGAAAGATTTTTAGGAATTATTCTGAAAGTTGTGTGTGTGCACGTGCATGCAACTGTGTAGGCAGCGAGGGGGAAAAAGTTTTGTGTTGCAGTGGAACCTGTCCACCTATTAGGATTCTTGCTCCGTGTTTGCAGTAATGAGATTGTTGTCTATCACATGATAGCCTATGTTTTCATTCCACAAAGTGGGAAGCTATGGAGACAGGATGTTTTGGTATTACTGTGTTCTGTGATGTAGGACTATTGCCCTTTGTTTCTTTCTATTTGCTGTCTGATAAGGAAGAGGAAGGAGCTAAGGCAGAAAGCTCCGAGTGTATTATATGTAAATAAAGCAGATTAGCCAAAGTGCTCAGCTAGTGAGTTTGTTACACAAACCGCCAATACTCTGCAGGATCGTAAGTGAGCTGATGCTTCTTGGTATCAGTCGTTATGATGTTCGGGCTGAAGAAAGCTTTTGAAGCTCCCGAACAACCAACCAGGAGGGGGAGAACATGCCAGTCGGGCATGTGTCTCTACCAACATCCTACTTGCGAGTAGGACGGTCTTAACACCACCACCACCACCCAGCTACACCTCTGACTGTTCCTGATTGCACCCATAATGTTTGATTTCACTCTCAGTGTTGTGTAAATTGGCATTTAGTCTCTACACCAGGCATAGGCAAACTCAGCCCTCCTGATGTTATTGGCCTACAACTCCCATGATCCCTAGCTAGCAGGACCAGTGGTCAGGGATGATGGGAACTGTAGTCCCAAAACATCTGGAGGGCCGAGTTTGCTTATGCCTGCTCTACACTATAACCTCTTCCCTATATCCCCTCAGCTTGACATTTCCAAACTAATAATTAGAGGTTTCTTAACTCTGCTCCCCTCCAAATGCTTTTTGCTTTAGGCAATACTTGGTGGGGATCCTGATAATAATGAGGAATTGCTCTTGCACTTAGACTTGGTGATGTCATCTTCTGCCCCGAAAAAGGATGCTTGGCTGCAGTCCTACATTATCACACTGCCTACGTGATCCCTGATGGCACCAATGCCATGAAGTACGAAAGCAGGATCTCTGAACAGGCTGCCAACAGTGTAAAAAGAAGGTAGGTGAGGGGGTTTTTGTGCAGCATTCTGTCACTAATCTCTTCTCCTTTAAGAGCAAAAAGTGTCATAGGCAAAGATTTGGCTCAGCCCTAGATACGACATTACTGTAAATCATTGCTTTTAAAGACATCTTTGTTGAAAAAGCATTGGTGTTTCACATTCAGTTTAATAATCCTGCACTGTTTGCTATTTATTTCTCATTCTGCTGAATTCATTTTGGTGAATGTGATCCTTTCCATTTCTTTTAAATGGAATGCAAGCAAAATTAATTTGGGAGAGAAGCCTGGAGACATGTGTCTTTACCAATGGTGAGGACTATTAACTCCAAAACTGGCTCAGAACCAACATTCTCTGTAGAACAGAGGTGGGAGACCTCTGGCAACTCAGATATTGTTGGGCTTCCAACTCACATGAGCCCCAGCCAGCAGGGCTGATGGTGAGGGGAATTGTAGTTTGGCTGCAATTCCTCATACTGGTCATTGAACCTGATGTATTTGTTTACAGTTAAAAGCAATGACTCTGCACCATTAGCTTAAGTTTATATGCACTTCCAATGAATGAATTAACTGGAGCATCACTCATATTAGCAAGAGCATGTCCTGTTTTCCATTAGTGGTGTGCTATTAAAATTTCCCAGCAGCACAGAATGGAATAGTGACTAATTGATAAGTAAAAGCACCAAGATAAATTTTGACACTCCTTGGTTTTTTTTTAAAAAAAAGATAGAGCTTTTATCTTCAGTCTCAGTTTTGCCTTAATAACAGGAAGTCACCCCCCACCCAATATTGTTGGACTCTTAACTCCTATCAGCTCCAACCAGCAAAGTCAATGGGGATAATGAGAGCTATAGTTAAACAATACCCAGAGAGCCACAGGTACAGTGGTACATTGATTCTCAAACTTAATCCATTCTGGAAGTCCATTCCAAAACCAAAACATTCCAAAACTAAGGCGTGCTTTCCCATAGAAAGTAATGCAAAATGGATTAATCCATTCCAGACTTTTTTTAAAAAAAAAAACTAAAACAGCAATTTAACATTAATTTTACTATCTAACGAGACCATTGATCCAAAAAATGAAAGCAATAAACAATGTACTACAGTCACACAATCAGTCAGTAGCTGAACTGGGATATACACAGTCACACACAAAAAGAGCCGCAAAAACAAAAATGCAAAATAAGCGGCTTCTTAAAAAAGTTCACAAACAGGAACACTTACTTCTGGGTTTGCAGTGTTTGGGTTCCAAGTTGTTTGAGTACCAAGGCATTTGAGAACCAAGGTACCACTCTATCTCATTGCTGTCTTAAAGTTTCACTGGAATCTGTTCTGTCTAGGTTGCTTTTTCCCCCCCAAAACCCAAGACTTCTGTTGGTAGTTACACCAGTGATGGTTAGATAACATTCCCTCAACCCAGCTGATCATATAAGCAGCAAGTCTCAATTTTTTATGACAGGATTTTCACATTAAGGATTCATCTGGAGTGTTTGCCACTCAGATTCATTCAGAGGGAGCGAGAGAAACACCTCAGAAGGCTTTCATCTGACAGTACCTGACGTCAAGTTTGCCACGGCTGTTGGCTGTTCTTTGACATTCCGAGGAGGCTGAAAACAGGGCACAAAACCATTCAGTCAAAACTCAGCTATGTTCTGGGCAGGAATGTATTTACTTTATCTTCTCAGGCTGCATATTATTGACAAGCCTCTAAGCATACATACTAGTAAGCCCACTTATTTGGTATCTGATAATTTACTTCCATCATGGTAGTGTTCCTTAAGCTCCAGCATGGAACAGTCAACTCTAATTTACTGTAAGGTAAATTACTTTTATTATTCAATGCAAAAAAAGCATTTAACCTCATTTAGTGGGGAAAAGGACATAGCTCACCAGAGAATGTGCTGTTGAATGAGGAATCTGGACAACACAAAGGTGGAGTTCTTAACTTAGACCATTTGCAAAAATTTGTGATGTATCCTGTAACAGTCTTTCCAAAATACTTGGTTTTCTCATCTACCTGATGGGTTTCATGACCTATGATATTGAGAAGCTCTAAGTTAGACTTCTCCCATATCCTGGTCTAAAATGCAGGAATCAACACACTGTCTGCTAACTTCTGACAACAATTCACTCAACAATTTGTTTTCTACGGATTTTAGATACCATGTTGGTCTTCAAAAGGGAAAACTTCCTTTGGATGGATTCCCCTTGATATGCATTGTTTATCCTCTTGCAGTGATCACATAGGGATAGTTATTATTAAGTGAACTTTACACATTATTGATTTCATGTATGGATCAGGAAGCACAGCTTAAAAATTACTGTGAAATTATCCTTGCAAGAATGGTCCATCATAGACTTTTATAGGTGGGCTGCAACACTTGCAGGATCAGTAAGTGATTAAGACACACAAAGCAGGATGGGATTTCTCCTCCCATCTGGTGATGGGAAACTTGGGGCATCTCTGGCATGGAAAAGTGCATCAGCTACAGATACAGACACAGCCTGTTCATCTCATTGATGGCTAGGTATTGGTGGTGAGTAGACAAGCTAAGCATTATGCACATTAACCTACCTCTGCATTTGAGGTTGTAACATTTTTGCAAGAATTGTTTTTCCTATTTGTGAGTTGCTGAGAGAACCCTTTGGATTTACATCTGTGATATATTAAATTCTAAAAATAAATGCCTCCCAATCTGGAAAAAAACACCCATTCAACCATACAATAGCTAATTTATCTTGATATAGTAATGTGAAAGTAATGGAATAGGAGATTTTGACGAACTAAGCTACTGATACGACTTTCTGTGACCTCGTAGGATTTAAGATTAGAGTTTTTATAGAAACCATAAACAATTCATATGTAGTTATACCCTATAATGCAATCAGGCGTGGGAAACCTGTGGATCTCAACATGTCGAACTACAGCTCCCATCCTCCCTGATCACTGGCCATACAGCCTGGGGCTGATGGGAGTTGGAGTGCACCAAGATCTGGAAGACCAGAGGTTCTCTACCACTAGTGGAATAAATTCCAAAATACAATTTCATATTTACTTTTCATCACAATAGAGTCACTGACAAATGCATGTTATCCTAGCAACATGGTGACCCTGATATCAGATAAGTAAAATGCTTATTACAAGCGTAGGAGAGTTAAAACCAGAAGTGTAAATAACAGATGCATGAGTCAGTTTCACATCCACTCATGCATCAAATTCTTGATGCTTCCTGTATGGCCAAAAGCCTAAGGCTACAGCAGTCTGCATAATGCTTTCATATATACATTGCCAGTATTTCACAATGGTATAAACACCAATTACATGATGGCCTCAATACTTTCTGAGCACTTGGTGTGGGCAATTTAAATTGCACTTCGTTGGATGAGGTGGTAGGCTTCAAGATTTCCATGCTTTTCAAAGACTCTGATTTTATACAACTGGTTTTTTTAAATCATTATAAATATTCTATGTGGATTTTTGATCTTATGTAATACATCCTGTACAGGTGTCCAGCATGAGCTCTTTTCTGATTTGGAGAATATTAGCAATGGGCTCATCATTATGGTGGAACAAGGGTGGTGTGTTCAAGGACCCCTAGAATGGAAAAGTGCAGACTCTCTAATTGTCCCTATTTTCCAGGGACAGTCCCAGATTTACAGAAGCTATCCCAGTTTCTGATTTGATCAGGATCAGAATGTCTTGCTTTTCTTTAGCATGTTCCTATTTTCATCGGAGAAAAGTTGGAGGGTATGCGACCCCTGAGCCAAGGGGAGAAGTAACCATACAATGTTTAGAAGACATTTGAAAGCAGCCCTGAATAGGGAAGTTTTTAATGTTTAATATCTTATCATGTTTTTTCCAGTCAGATGAGTGGGTTAGAAATATAATAATAGTAATATATATAAAATAATAATAATAATAATAATAATAATAATAATATCATCAAGTTATCTCCCACTTGGACTACTACAATGCACTCTACATGGGGCTATCCTTGAAGGTGACCCAGAAACTACAATTACAGTGGTACCTCGGGTTACAGACTCTTCAGGTTACAGATTCCGCTAACCCAGAAATAGTATCTCGGGTTCAGAACTTCAAGGTAAGAACAGAAATTGCGGGGAGGCGGCAGGAGGCCCCATTACCTAAAGTGGTAACCCAGGTTAAGAACAGTTTCAGGTTAAGAACGAACCTCCAGAACCAATTAAGTTCTTAACCCGAGGTACTACTGTAATCCAAAATACAGCAGCTAGACTGGTGACTAGGAGTGGCTACCGAGACCACATAACACCAGTCCTGAAAGACCTACATTGGTTCCCAGTACGTTTCCGAGCACAATTCAAAGTGTTGGTGCTGACCTTTAAATGCCTAAATGGCCTAGGCCCAGTATACCTGAAGGAGCATCTCCACCCCCATCGTTCCGCCCGGACACTGAGGTCCAGCACCGAGGGCCTTCTGGCGGTTCCCTCATTGCAAGAAGTGAGGTTGCAGGGAACCAGGCAGAGGGCCTTCTCGGTAGTGGCGCCCACCCTGTGGAACGCCCTCCCATCAGATGTCAAGGAAATAAACAACTATCTGACTTTTAGAAGACATCTGAAGGCAGCCCTGTTTAGGGAAGTTTTTAATGTTTGATGTTTTATCGTGTTTTAATATTCTGTTGGGAGCTGCCCAGAGTGGCTGGGGAAACCCAGTCAGATGGGTGGGGTATAAATAATGATAATAATTATTATCATAATTATTATTATTTTCATCAGAGAGATGTTGGAGGCTATGCCCTTACACATGGGACATGGGTGGCACTGTGGTCTAAACCACCGAGCCTCTTGCCAATCAGAAGGTCAGTGGTTCGAATCCCCATGACGGGGTGAGCTCCCACTGCTCTGTCCTACCTCCTGTCAACCTAGCAGTTCAAAAGCACACCAATGCAAGTAGATAAATAGGTACTGCTCTGGCGGGAAAGTAAACGGCATTTCCGTGCACTGCTTTGGTTTTGGTGTTTCCTTGCGCCAGAAGCAGCTTAGTCCTGCTGGCCACATGACCCGGGAAAACTGTCTGTGGACAAACGCCAGCTCCCTCGGCCTGTAAAGCGAGATGAGCGCCGCAACCCCAGAGTCATCTGCGACTGGACATAACTGTCAGGGGTCCTTTACCTTTACCTTTTTATGCCCTTACACAGAAGTAACTACCACAAAACCACTACAACCAATTTTGTAGTCACCTGTACATGTTTCTTTTTAAAAGAGAAGCTTAGTCTTTCCTTCAAACTCTCAGTGAGGGAATTAATTTCACTCAGTCAGGGAGAATGGCACATGTCAGATTGCTGCAGAATGTCTCCTTTTAAAGTCACACCATACCAGTGTCTATATGAAAGGAAGAGAGCCTTGCTCCCACCACCACCCCGCCTCTGAATTACAGCTTATGTGGTTTACAGGGAACTGCTTGAGCAAATGGGATATGCGCATTCTGGGAAAAAATCCCCTGCTAACTTCACAGAGAATACAAATGGGACTCTTTAGTGACTGTTGGGTTCTGGGGCACATACACAAGAATTTGACTCAAAGCTAGGAAAGCCTACTGAGCTGGGAAAGCTGATGCCATACACACCCACGCCTCTCTGCCAAGCACAGAATTAGACACATAAAAAGTTTTTCACATTTTCCAGCTTTTGTGTTTCCACCTTGCTGTCTTCTTGGGATTTGAGATTTTTGAGATGTGTGTATCTGAGTGGTTTTTTCCCCCCCTTCCACCCAATGTCACAAGCACTATGTTCCCTGTCTCCAGGAAGTCAGACGATCTGAAATGACTGCCAAGATGTCCAAGAAATCAAACACAGAACAGTGACAGCTAAAATGAGCATATTTTCTATCTTCCCCCTTCTTCCGTGACAAAAAAAGTGATCCGCGAAGCTGCAAAGTTACAGATTATGGACTCAGTTTCAAGAAAAAAGCAACCTTTTTTTCTAAACTGTGTTCTTGTTTTTCAGCAGTATTTTAACAGCTAAGTAAATTTTGTAGAAGGGGGGGGGACTCCAGCTCTTGTTGGACTACAGAATCCATCATCCTTGACCATTGGCTATGCTACTGGGGCTGGTGTCCAGCAACAGCTGAACACCTTAGATTCCCTACTCCCCACTCTACTGATTCAATCTAGACTTTTAATTGGGGATGGTAGCAGGCCCTGTGGAGTGGCAGATGTGAATTAGGGTCTTCCACTTGCAGGTCTAGGGACGCAGGTGGCACTGTGGGTTAAACTACACAGCCTAGGGCTTACCGATCAGAAGGTCGGCGGTTCAAATCCCCGTGACGGGGTGAGCTCCCGTTGCTCAGTCCCTGCTCCTGCCAACCTAGCAGTTCGAAAGCACGTCAAAGGGCAAGTAGATAAATAGGTACCGCTCCGGCAGGAAGGTAAATGGCGTTTCCATGCGCTGTTCTGGTTCGCCAGAAGCGGCTTAGTCATGCTGGCCACATGACCCAGAAGCTGTACGCTGGCTCCCTTGGCCAATAAAGTGAGATGAGCGCCACAACCCCAGAGTCGGTCACGACTGGACCTAATGGTTACCTTACTTGCAGGTCCATTTCAGAGTGAAACTCACTATCTGAGCTGGAGGTCCAATCTGAAATGAATCCCGATTGGGCCCTTTTGCAGGTCTGTGGCCCTAGTACATACGTGATGCATCAGAGAAAGCTGGGAATCATGGGAGATTGCACACACAGCTATGTCAGCAGCTGCTGCTGCCTTGGGGCCTTTGAGGGAGATATCCCTACTCTCTTGGATGCAGTAACATGAAGTGAGATCGGGGGTGCTGACTCCTAGGTTCTGAACACCTTTGAACCTGCCCCCAATATTTGTTAGGGGTGTTCTGGGCATGATGCCCAGATACAACACTGTCACATGCGACATCTGGGTTTTGCACAGCCATGTGAACCAGGAACGTGGTACAGCTGCAGAG
The DNA here is from genome assembly GCF_965113315.1 of Podarcis vaucheri. Lineage (NCBI taxonomy): Eukaryota > Metazoa > Chordata > Lepidosauria > Squamata > Lacertidae > Podarcis > Podarcis vaucheri. The sequence continues at coordinate 18,267,301 of NC_138755.1, read as the reverse complement.
CATATGCCCGTGCTATCCAGCATGGACACAGTCCCGAGGGGGCTAGGGTGCAGAGGGGGCCCTCCCACGTGCCACAGTTCAGGGTATGAGGGGGGAAGGGAAGCTTCTGCTCACTCTCCTCCTACTCTCCACAGCCGGGTCAAACATGACCTGGTGTGGCGTTTGCTCTCCTAGGTGACATCATGCTGGGTCATAAGTAAAGGGTTAAATGAGTGTGAAGTGATTGACAAATGGGAACCCAAGGGGAGGAGTTAGAGTTAGTGCTGTTAAGGAGTCAGTCAGGTGTTAGAGAAGGGAGAGTGAGGATAGTCTGTGGGTTGGGATAGTTTGATGTGGGGGGGGGGGTGAGAGAATCTGTTGAGAGGAGTCAGGTAGACAGTTGGGATAATCAGTTAGAGGTAATAGGAAGGTATAGCCGGTAAGGAAACTAAGATTAAGAAACTGACAAGAAAAATTATCTGAAACCATAAACTTGTCAATGCTTATGAAATAAACTTGTTTAATTGGTTTAATGTTAACAACTGTCTGGACTCTGTGTGTACCCGAGAGAAACGAATTGGTGGCAGCGGGGAAGCAATCACAGTGGTGGCACAGGGATCAATAGACCGTCAAACGTCCGGGGACCCTGTGTGATTGCCACACCTGGTAACAGAGCTGCTGTGGCCTGGTGCGCCTCGCCATGGCTGAGAAGGGCTGCTCTCTTCCGTTGGGTGAGAAGAGCTGCTGCCGCCACGCGCGAGGTGTGCTGCCCACTCGCCTGCCATTTTGTCACCCTCCTCAGTCATAGCATCCAGGGCAAACCGCACCCACCTTCCTACGCCTCTGACATGGTAGCTCCTCCTGCTGCTGGTGCTGCCATGGAGGGGAAACTGCCCTCAACCTGTGGTGATGACAGGAGGAAGAGCTGCCAGCGATGGAGTGCAGTGACTACAGTGGTACCTCTGGATGAGAACGGGATCTGTTCTGGAGCCCCATTCGCATCCTGAAGCGATTCACCGCTTCTGCGCATGCGCACGACGTCATTTTGAGCATCTGCGCATGCGTGAGCAGCGAAACCCGGATCACCACAGAGCGCAACCCAAAAATGCTTAAGCTGAAGCTACTTCAACCCGAGGTATGACTGTACATTATTACATGAGCACTGTTCCACAGCATTTGATATATATATATTTTAAATGATATTTATTACTTTTCGAACAGTTTCAGCATTTGATATTTTCATTTACATACATTCATTTGAAATAAAATGGGTTTATGAAGCAATTCTATATCCTCCCACCACGCTGACGAAGAATTCTACGAAACAGTAGTCAATATCCGGAATCACTGTTCAGTGTTGGACATCATATTTGCTGAATACACAAAGCTTCACAGCTTGTCTTTCATCGTACAAAGTCTGGTACCTCGCTTCATTTAAAGATTTTCAGAGACTAAAGATTTAATTTTGTACTTGTTATGGTTTGAAGGAATTCTATAAAGATTGTCTATTGCATATGTACATGGTATCGTGCTGCCTAGACATTGCTAGCGATGGAAGCTGAGCTGCCATGCAATGGCATCACATCCAACATCTGGGTGTCATGCACGACATCATGACAGCACACATGATGCCCAGACGTGATGTTGTGATGTCACACATGACATCAGCGCCCTCCCCCATATCTTTCGAGAGTCTGCGTGCCTGAATGAGGGTAACAAGGGAAGAAAGAAGGTGTGATAGTTATCCCTTGGGTGTAATTTAGAGTGTGGATGAATCTTCTGAACATGGAAAGATGAATCTTCTGAACATGGAAAGATGTCTGAAAAGGATTTATTCATTCCTAAATAACACACACACACACACACACACACACACACACACACACTCCAGTAACAAAATATGTTTCTACAACATGTGCCTGGGCAATAGCTTGTTGTTCTATTCTCCATCCTTAAAGTTTATAGCTTGGTGAATCTGCCCAAATCTGGAGACGTCAGATATTTCAAACTCATTATTTAACCAGCAGGAAGAATTGGGTCCTAGAATGAAATGAGGTTCTGCATTTTTTCATAACATCACCATCCCTAAGCCTTTCACACTTTTGACAAAACATTCTTCCCATAAGTAAAAAAAGGAAGAAAACCACAAGCCTGTTTGTCCCATTTTGGTGAATCTCATGCATGATTTACACAGCAAAGTGTGAGCACAGTTTTCTGCACTATTTCCTCCTAAATTATATCATAAATCATAAATCGCACTACATTGACATTCATCAATTGCTTTTCTCCAACCACAGAAATAGCCATCTCTCCTCACTAGATGCATCTGCAGGGTGGGTCATACTCTAAAATGTGTGGAAGCAGAAAGTGGAAATGAGGTACTGGAACTAGTCAGCATGTGCTATAAGAAAGGTGGGTTTGCAAAATGGACTTGTAATGCAGACTAGACCGTCCAACCTTAAGAAAGTTAAGGCAGCTGTGGTGTTGACTCTACCAAATTGCTATATGCCTTGTCATTAATTCACAAGAGCTAGCCAGTTCTGTCAGTGATAAATCACTGAAGTCAAATATCTTACAATCTCATGATAGAAATGTTCTATGATGGGGCATGTGCAGAGTTCCCACTCAACACTCCAGCGGAGAGTGCCAATGGAACAGAGAAACACCAGACAGTTCTAGGTAGGGTCAGTCCCTTTGCTGACAGTATAATGCAGTTCTACAACAAATAGGTTACAGTACATACAGTTGTAATATACAGTCCTTCCAGCAGCACACTGTCTCCTTGCAGTATTCCAACACAGACTAGAGGTGGATCTACACTCATCATTTATAACGTTAAGGAAGGGTTAAGGAATGTTTTTCATAACATAGTAAAGGTAAAGGGACCCCTGACCATTAGGTCCATTCATGACCGACTCTGGGGTTGCAGTGCTCATCTTCCTTTATTGGCCGAGGGAGCCGGGGTACAGCTTCCAGGTCATGTGGCCAGCATGACTAAGCTGCTTCTGGTGAACCAGAGTACCACACGGAAACACCGTTTACCTTCCCGCCAGAGCGGTACCTACTTATCTACTTGCACTTTGACGTGCTTTCGAACTGCTACGTGGGCAGGAGCAGGGACCGAGCAAGAGGAGCTCCCCCCGTCGCGGGGATTTGAACCGCCAACCTTCTGATCGGCAAGCCCAAGAGGCTCAGTGGTTTAGACCACAGCACCACCCTCATCCCTTTACCTGATAAGAAGTAGTTGGTATTGACAGCCTTATTTTACATATTCCAAAATGTACACTGGGAAGAATACAGGGTGGTTTTTGTGCTTGCCATGTTATGGGGTGTGTGCATGTGTATGTGCTGGGTAGGTACCATGGAGCCATTGCCATGCATTGACTGGCTCCTTCCATCAAGCAATGTCATGACTGGTGAATGGTGTCTGAGTTGCCGTGGCTCCTGAGGAACCCCTTGTCACTACTGCTGCATTAGGATGGTTTTGGCAAGTCCTAGGCTCTGTGACCGGCAAGTCCTAGGCTCTGTGGTTTAACCCACAGAGCCATAACATAGATGACACATTAATTTTTGCTTGTTATGTGTTAATGAAATGTGACACCAAAGAGCTCTGCAGAGCAACCAGGAACCAGCAGTAAGGGAAACTGCGTTGTTATGGACAAAGCAAGGTCAGGAACGTTTTTTAATTTACCAGTATGCTCTGCAATGTTGTAGAACAATATATCTAATAATGTTAAAAAGGTCAGTGTAGATCCAGCTCAGGTCTGCCTAAGCTGGGCAGGGGCAAAGAGCAAACTTGCTTCAAAAACAAGTATATAGTGTATAGTTTAGATTTTGCTGAGTCACTCTCACATGGTTAACTAGTGGCAGGTGCAGGACAAACACACCCAATTAACCTAATTTAACTCTTTTTTGTCCTTTTTCTCTACATGCATAAACTCTTCTATATTAACATGCTGCCTCTACTGTTGGAGGCATTATGCTTCTGAAGATGCCATGAACACCATCTCCAACTCCTCAAAAGATTCCATCAATGGTGTCTCCGAATAAAATTACACATCACTTGAGAAGACAGGCGGACAAATGCCAGTGTACTGGAAGAAGCAAAGATCACCAGTTTTGAAGCAATGGTTCTTCAACATCAACTTCGTTGGACTGGTCATGTTGTGCGGGTGCCTGATTATCGTCTTCCAAAGCAACTACTCTCTTCCGAACTTAAAAATGGAAAGCGTAATGCTGGTGGTCAACAAAAGAGGTTTAAAGACTGTCTCAAGGCAAATCTTTTAAAAATGTAGTATATACACCAACAATTGGGAAACACTGGCCTGCGAGCGCTCCAGTTGGAGAACAGCCTTTACCAAAGGTGTCATGGGCTTTGAAGACGCTCGAACTCAGGACGGAAGGGAGAAACATGCTAAGAGGAAGGCACGCTTGGCAAATCCACACTGTGATCAACTCCCGCCCGGAAACCAATGTCCCCACTGTGGAAGGACATGTGGATCCAGAACTGGCCTCCACAGTCACTTACGGACTCATTCAGATAATAGCTGGAAACCTTTCAGCAACAATATTCTCCTTAGGGAGGCCTAAATAATTTGATCTTTCTGAATTCCAGTATGAATTGGTATGACCCACAGCCCCTGCATTATTGTGCAGATTAGAACTCACTTTTGCACTACAGCATGTACTTTCTAAATCAGGCATAGGCAAACTCAGCCCTCCAGACGTTTTTCGCCTACAACTCCCATCATCCCTAGCTAACAGGACCAGTGGTCAGGGATGATGGGAACTGTAGTCCCAAAACATCTGGAGGGCCGAGTTTGCCTATGCCTGTTCTAAATGCTCCAGCACTGGCCACAGATGGGGGGGGGGACACTCCTCAAAAATATTTTTTTAATGTGTGTTTTGAAGGGAAATGATTTTAAACAATTTAACCATATAATAAAATGCAACATTTTTGTGCATATTATTTAAAGCAGCAACAGCAGCAGTTTAATGCAGAAATAGAATGGAACAAACTTACAGGTGAACAAATGTAAGAGACCAGATATTTACACATCCATCCATCCCTTGTTCAGAGTTGTCTCTCTGCTTAAGTGGCAACTGCCTCATTCTCTTCAGTGATAGGAAATAGTAATCCTTTTGGTGCATATGGCATTCTTCATTGCCAGAGCCTTATGAAATTGTGGATTACAACCACAGCCAGACAGACAGAAATGCAGGCTTTCTTTTATTTTTCAGTGTGTTTTCATATAAGCAGTGAGTGCTGATTTTTAGTCTCAGTAAAGTTGAAACTTCTTTTTTGGTCATTGGCTTCCAAGAAATCAAACCATGATAATACTGTGTTTCTGCACTGATAAATATTTTATAGTCATCCATAACTCATTGATATCACATGCAATATGAAGCTGTTTTACCAATAAGGCAATCCATTTTTAGAAGATTGATTCTCAGTGATGTTTACCTAGGAGATTTCATTGCCTAATGCCATGCTTCACCCCTTGACACCTGTCTAGCAAAGGCCTCATAAGAAGACCCCAGTATGAAAAGGTACTGGGTCATGTGGGACTCCTGTGCTGACTAGTCAGTTGACCACCTGGTCGTATCTCAACACGTTCCTGGAGGAGTCAACTGCCTGCTCGTGTACTTGTTTAGGCTTTGACTCCAAAGGAGGAGGAGGAGGAGGAGGAGTTTGAATTTGATATCCATCTTTATCACTACCCAAAGGAGTCTCAAAGCGGCTAACATTCTCCTTTCCCTTCCTCCCCCACAACAAACATTCCGTGAGGTGAGTGAGGCTGAGAGACTTCAAAGAAGTGTGACTAGCCCAAGGTCACCCAGCAGCTGCAGGTGGAGGAGCGGAGATGTGAACTCGGTTCACCAGATTATGAGACTACCGCACTTAACCACTACACCACACTTTGAATTGTGCTCCGAAATGTACCCGGAGCCAGTGCAGATCCTTTAAGACTGGTGTTATATGGTCCCAGTGGCTACTCCCAAAAACCAATCTGGTAGCCATGTTCTGGATTAGTCATAGTTTCCGAGTCCCCTTCATAGGTAGCCCTACATAGAACACATTGCAGTAGTCCAAGCAGGAGATAACCAGAGCATGGACCACTCTGGCGACAGTGTGCACAGGCAGGTAAGGTCTCAGCTGGCACACCAGATGAAGCTGAGTTGAAACTGACATAGGGGTGAGTACTTTGAAAATGGTAAGAAAGAAATTGATGTGTGCACCCTAGCCACCCTTACAACAGATTTTGTTTCTGGAAATTTTATGTGGTGCACCACCACATTCCGAGTTTTTACAAGAATGTTCCATTTAGGATTTTGAGCTGCTTCTAGCACAGTAAATCTGAAAACACCATGTTGTGAAGAACCACGGGCTATGCTGTAAAGATGCTTAACAAGCATGAATCCATTGACTTTCACAGGTACACCTAACTCTGCCAGATCTAGGATTGATAACAGACTGATCTAATGAAGCTTTTATCAACAGCTTGAGGGATTAGGTGGCTGGGTTCCTCCCCCCTCCCCTTTCTTCCTCAGACGTATTATTGGATCCTTTGAGACAGGTTGCAACTTTCTTGTCTTGTTTGGAACCGACAGGTAATGAGCAGTCTTGTCTCACTGCCTTTTTATAGACACAGTGGGCTAATGGAAAAGCCTCAACGATAGCATCAGCCTTTATTCGCAATTTCCAAATATATGTTCCGTTCTTCTCCCAAAGAGTTTAGCAAGCTATTATTGCATCATGTTTATATCATATACCTTCCTGCTTGACATCATTTCCACATAGAGACAGCAGGCCAGTGACATGACCAGTTTATATAGGTTGCACCCCTTTGCCTGGCTGGACACAGTGGGAGTGGCTCTCACAGGGGGGATATCCTGTAGACCTTGTGAGATCCAACTTCCTGTTTGTGTGCCTTTCTAGCAATCAGAAGTAAGGTAAAGGTAAATGGCCCCTGGACGGTTAAGTCCAATCAAAGGTGATTATGGGATGCAGCACTCATCTTGCTTCAGGCCAAGGGAGATAACATTTGTACACAGACAGCTTTCTGGGTCATGTGGACAACATGACTAAACTGCTTCTTGTGCAACAGGACACACGGAAATGCCATTTACCTTTCTGCTGCAGTGGTACCTATTTATCTATTTGCGCTGGTGTGCTTTTGAACTGCTAGGTTGGCAGAATCTGGGACGGAGCAATGGGAGCTCACCCCATCACGGGGATTCAAACTGCCAACCTTCATTAGGATGGTTTTGCCGTCAATGCTGAGCATCCTAACTACTAATTCCACTGGTATTACACTGATGTACACACACACACAAACAATGAAACACCTATACTCTCCTACTGCACTGACACAGAAAGCACATTAATAAATAGAGCAATGAATCAAAGCAATGGCAGCCTAAGACATTTTACCACCTGAAGCAATAAAGCTCTGCCACTAAGGCCACCACTTTAGAAAGCTTGTTGCACATTTCAGACACTAATTCCTGCCTTCCTGTTACCTCCCACCCCCTCAATTCTACCACCTGAAGCAGGCCGCTTTACCTTACTGCGTGGCAAGCCTGGCCTTGCAACACAGCCTCAAAACCAGTTGTCCAAAATGCCTGCACCTCATAAGTAATACATAGGAAAACCTTTCTCAAGAGTAAATAAGTCAACCCCCTAGAACTCACCAGTGTAATTCTCAAATCAATTTCCCGACAATAAGAAAGGCAAAATTCATCTCAGCATGCTGCATATTTCAAAAGAAAGTTGCAACTGTGTGCCTTGTGCAAAACCCTTTTTGCAAAATAAATCAATTCCACTGTATGAGATGAACATCAAAAGGTCCCCTTTCATAACTGTAATGATGTTTAACACCAGAAAATCTTGTAATGAAACACTTTTATCAAGTCAGATTGCAGACACAAAAGTTTGCCTAGGAAGCTGAAGTGGAAGATCCCTCCGCTGTGTGTCGTGGCCATCGCATTCTCTAAAAACTCACCCTGTTTGATCAATATCACTAATATGTTACCTGCACCAACTGCAATAACAAAACGGAGGGGAGAGAACACGCTGGGAAAGGAAGAGAGGCTGTAGAAGAAAGTCTACAAAAGGAGAGGCAATCTTCAGCCCTCCAGATGTTGTTGAAGTACATCAGAGGTGGGGGAACCCAAGCGTCACATTCCCTTCTGGACAACTTTCTGCAGGCTACATCCTGGGTGTGGGATGTAATCCATTGGTGCAGTCAAATGCAACATTCCTTATTTCCTTTTTTAATATATATTCATATTGCGAATATACAAGCATACAAACATACATTTCATACAATCCTTAAATATATACAAACATACCTACATTCAGTCCCACAGATAATTCCTTTTCCCACCACCATCCCTCACCCCTCACCCCACCTTTGTGTTAGACTTCCAATCTACTCAATTGCAATTTCTTTCCACTTCTATTACTTTCTTTCACACACCTTTAACCTAATTTCATGCTTCTTTTTCTATTACACATTGTTATCCATCTTATTTAGTATTTCAGTATTTAAAACGGGACTTGTTTATTCTAATATGAGTTCTGATTTTTCAATATGGTTTTGCAAGTATCCTTTAAACACCTTCCAATCCCTGTCTATCTTTTCTTTTGAGATCCTTCCAATTTCTCCCATTGTTTTGGATATATTGTAGTACTCCAATAATTTGGCAAGCCACTCTATTTTTGTCGGTATAATACCACTTTTCCAATTTTTCGCAATCAATAGCCTTGAGGCTACTGTTGCGTACAAATATAATGTCTTGTCTTCTTCCTTTAGACTTCCTGGTACTATTCCCAATAGAAAACCTTCTGGTGTTTTCCTAAATGAATATCTAAACTTTTTTTTTCATTTTGTTATACATTCCTTATTCCCCTAGAGTGGGCACAGGCAGAGGGACATCCACTCAGTTTAACTTCCTGTTTCACTGGTCTGGAGCATCCTCCCCCTTCATGTGACCTGGGAGATGGGCGTGGCTCTGGCTGACTCCATAAAAGAGCCGAGTCACGCAGCCATTTTCTTACTTGTTTTTCTCTTCTTGCTTGCTGATCTTTTGCTGCCATGCTGCTCTCCTGCAGCCATTTTGTTGAATTAATGTAATTTTGCTGTCTGCTGGCTCTCAGCCAGCAGCACATGAGTTCAGTCTCCATATGAGAAGAACGCACAGTTTGTTTATGTAACTACCAAGTAAAGCCTGCCTTTCAGGGATCAAATCGTGAACTGAAATATGAGTAAACATTTGCTACTTTACGCAGAAAGACTCTTATGTCTTTATTCTTTTAAGAGGGATTAAAGGGGACACCAGGAAATAATCTTAACTAAGAGATTCAAATGAATCTGCAAACCAGCTTCCAGCTATATTGAGGGAAATCTGCTCTGCTGTATCACTCCACTAGCATGAGTGAAGGAAGAATAATACTTATTCAATATATCCTTTCCTACCATCCTTAACATTCTCACACTGGGCAGAGCCCACACTTCTGAAGGAGATTCCATTCACTCCCCACTTAGTCATCATATCAATCACTTGATATGTATATCTGCCTTTTCATCTCCCCTTGCATGGGTTTGCCCTTGCATGTGTTCATACAAGAGTGTGCATGAGTGTGGTAGCCACAACCTCTTTCTGTAGACAATGCTGAGCTATCCGGACCAGTGATCTTCTATCTGGCTATGTGTGCAGCATTAGGCCAGCATCTCTTAGAATCTAGGGGCTGGATTATGACTTTCAAATACTGGCAAAAATTCACTTTAATACAGACCCAGAAAGTTTACTAACATCTTTCTTGAAAGATACACATAATTTTACACAGTTTTCTTATATTACGCTCAAAATCAGGGAAATAGGGATTGCAATAGATTCCCTTCTTCTATCGGACGAGTCACAAATCTTCTCTCTCATCCAACAGAGACTGCTAAATCATGAAATCCAAAAACTCTACCCCTCCCAGCCTTTTGTATGCTTACTTAGGATTGCAGCCCCACCATGGAGTAATGCCTGTTTACTTTTATAATTTAGATACTCCATCGCATCACAGAGACAGCCATCACCGAACCTTCTCCATGCCCTCCTCAAGCACTTCCCCCTGGCTGGAATGTGCCTTTGAACTTCAATAATTATTCTTACTTGCCTGGCTGGTTGACGGAGAACTGTGGAGGGGTGTGCATCTCTCTATCCACCAGCCGGGCAAGTTCATATGGGGACAGGTAGTTAAATAAATTTTAATAATAAAATTATATAATACCAAAAGGTTATACTGATGGTGTGCGCCTTCACATAGCCATTGTGATAAACTCATGATACAAGTAGAGATGGGAAGAAAATTGATTTAAAGGTAAAGCTACCCGATTCGCTGTTCTGGAAATGAATATGCAAACCGAAACTTAGCCATCCTGCAAAAATCACACTTGCAGTTCTCCTGTTAAATAATGTGTATCTAAAATGCAAATACTAGGGTAAGAGGTGCATGGAACAAACAGTGCATTATATTAAGGGGAATTGCATATGCAAATATGCATATCAGGAGAAATTTATTTTAAAATGCTGATGCAATCTCATAAGAACTTCTTTTTTCAAAAAATCACAAACTGTCCTGAAATGTGGTTTACTGAATGTAAGATTAGAAAGATGAGAAATGGAGAAACACCAAAATTGACAGAGGTTCACTCAAATGGACTTATTTCTGAGTAGACATGTATAGCATTGCACCAGGAGAACCCAAAATTAAGATATTTTGTTCATGCATCCACAAAAGAACATTCTCCACACCTCTCAGGGTTAATAATGCTGGGATAAAATGACAAAAGCAAGGCTTAAAAGAGATGAAGAACATGTTTAAATTGACAAAGGAAACTTTAATGCACTATAACATTGAAATTTATCTAAATTCAATATTGTTAAACATTCTTAAAGATCAGATGAATTATACATGAACTATATGGATTATTTGTCCCAGGGAAACCATGGTGACATTTCTGTCTGTCACTTAGTATGACAAGGTTAGCATGTTTTATTCAAAAAATTTAAACAGTAAAATGATTTGTATGCATTACTCTTTCTTTGGATTGTCAGAGAAAGCAGAAAGAAACGGTTAGTCTATGACACAAATGCAGCTTTTGCACATTAAAAAAAAATTGATGAAATGAGATTGCTTCCGGCATCCATAAAACAGATACTTTAGTTTTCTTCTCATCTGTAAAAAAATAAAAAATAAACAAAGGAAGGAGATAGAAGCACAAAGAAATAAAAGCAGCATGAATGGAGGAGGGAAAGGGATTCTGGGATTCCAGATTCCAGAAACAGTACCTCTTTGTGGTTGCCTTTTTTCTTGTAAAATAAAATTGTGGAATTCATTGAGAATCATGACAAATCCTTATGCATAAATGTGAATCTCATGAGTATGTGTTTCTCAGCTCTCAAATGTAGAGAACCTGTGGTCTGGTTCTACTTTGTTGTTAGGGTCTATTGGATCCCTAAGGCATTTTCTCCCACGGAATGGCTTGGAAATCTAGAAGGCTTTTGGATTCTGTTATAATAGGCTTCCACAGTTGGGTGCCCCCCATCATCCCCAGCCAGAATGGTCTATGGGATGGGTGGGGGCCAATCATGGCCTGATTGGGGGGGGGTTCAATTTGGCTGACGTGTCCATCAACTGATGTCACTGGTGTTTGCTGATTATTTGCTATTGGTGTCAGTTTAAACAATAACATCATACAAAGTCTTCTATATACATTGATAATACAATCACATACAATCTATAAAAGACTAGATAGCCACCATTGTATAAATCAGGCAACATTAGATTTAGCTTTAAAAATCTTGACTAAATACCCCCAAACAATCTTGGTAGTGTCAGGAGTATCATCCCTTGACAAATATTGGATTATAGGCTCTTTGCAAATCGATATTTTAAGAAGTAAGGGAGTCACTAGGAGATCTCTGTGAAGAGTGTTGAGAAGAGGGCAATCCAAAATTATGTGGTGTATTGCATCTGGTTGTTTTCTTATTACAGAAGCAGAGTCTGTTTTGGAAGGGGATTTTTTTGAAACCTTCCAAACAAAACAGGTGAGGGGAATGCATTTAGACGAGGTAGCACAAAGGCTCTGTGATGCAATGGAGTATCTAAACGTTTTTAAAGGCTCCTTCCAGGACTGGCAAGGGCAAAGCCGAGCTTTTGGCGAGTGTAAAAGCCCTTCTTGCATTTTTAGATACAGTGGTGCCTCGCAAGACAAAATTAATTCGTTCCGCGAGTTTTGTCGTCTTGCGATTTTTTTCGTCTTGCAAAGCACGGTGTCGGGAAAGTTTTGGAAAAGCTTCAAAAATCACCAAAGTCTTTAAAAACCTCAAAAAAGGCTACCACACCACGTTCTATGAGTTTCTCCTCGAAGTCAAGTCGCAACTGTATTAATGGTGTTAAAAAAGAGGAAACAAACTTGCAAGACGTTTCCGTCTTGCGAAGCAAGCCCATAGGGAAAATCGTCTTGCGAAGCAGCTCAAAAAACAAAAAACCCTTTCGTCTTGCAAGTTTTTTGTCTTGCGAGGCATTCGTCTTGCGAGGTACCACTGTACGAGAAAGAAGAGATATGGTGCTGGTGCAGCTATATATCTCTCCATTTCTCCAATTTTAACCATGTAAAATTATGTGTATCTTTCAAGAAAGAAGTTAGTAAACTTTCTGGGTCTGTATTAAAGTGAATTTTTGCCAGTATTTGAAAGTCAAAATCCAGCAATCGGGCAGAATCTCCAGCGCCTGAGGTTCCCTGATATAGAAACTGAAAATGCAATGCATATTTCTGAAGCTAGAAAATAGAAGACAAGGAATTCCATAAATATCAGGGTTCCATCCACACTTGTTACGTTGGTTTTTTTTGCTAAGCATTCATACATAGTTTCCATCAAAGTTTTGATTCTTCCACTTAAGTAAAACTTTGTTTAAGTTACATTGTTCAAATAAAACATGATTATGATCCATTAAAAAAAGGGAAATTATTGAAGGTGTTGGAGCAGCAAGCATTTTTTCTTTATTGAAAAAAAGAGGGGGGAAATAACATTATTCCCACTGTTTTGGAGTTAAAAGGCAATTTTCTGAGCATTTTAACTAGTCCTGATAGCTTAATGTGTCTCTTGCTCTTCAAAACCACATTGAACAGAGGTAAGAGCAGTTTGAATAAGGTTCCACCACCCCAAAGTGAGAAAGGGCACGTCTATTCAGTTGTTCATTGCGAGAGTGCTCTAGAAATAGAGAATGGATTCGTTCCTTCCAACAGCATATGAGTGCCAGCAATCTTTAAAAGAACCGCAGTGAATCATTCACATTTTATGGAGAGCAAAATGCATTTGAAGGCAGTCACTCAAAGCCTGTATTTTCTAAGACATCTCATGCAGTTACTGTAAGTCTTGTCGTCTTCTTAGCCATCAAACACATTAGGGACAGCATTTTATAGGCTTTTGTGGTGCGGGGCTGGAGCATGGAGTCTCCAGCATATAATCAAAGGTAACTGGGAAGGAATCTTTGCACCGAAAGTGGGTGGCTGACAAGTGACACTTGGTGCTAGGAGCCATTGATGGGCCTTGGGACCTAGGGGCAGCCATGATAATCAGACAACACCTGGGAATGGGAAACAGATTAGGAAGATAAATGTTGAATGGGGGAATGAAAGGAAAATTTGCTTCAGTTTCCACTTATAGGCAAACCTATCTAATTTGTAGTTGCCAAAATTATTATTATTATTATTATTATTATTATTATTATTATTATTATTATTATTAGATTGCCCACCTGACTGGGTTGTCCCAGCCACTCTGGGAGGCTCCCAACAAAATATTAAAATCACAATAAAACACCAACTATTAAAAGCTTGCCTGAACAAGGCTTCCTTCAAATAGATTAAATTAGATGATAGATAGATGATAGAGACAGACAGACAGATTATAGATAGATGATAGATAGATAGATAGATAGATAGATAGATAGATAGATGATAGATAGATAGATGATAGATGATTGATAGATAGATGATAGATGATAGATAGATGATAGATAGATAGATAGATAGATAGATGATAGATAGATAGATAGATAGATAGATAGATAGATAGATGATAGATAGATAGATAGATAGATAGATAGATAGATAGATAGATATAGATATAGATAGATGATAGGTAGGTAGATATAGACACAGTGGTACCTCGGGTTACATATGCTTCAAGTTACATACACTTCAGGTTACAGACTCTGCTAACCCAGAAATAGAGCTTCAGGTTAAGAACTTTGCTTCAGGATGAAAACAGAAATTGTGCTCTGGTGGCACGGCAGCAGCAGGAGGCCCTATTAGCTAAAGTGGTGCTGCTGGTTAAGAACAGTTTCAGGTTAAGTACGGACCTCCGGAACGAATTAAGTACTTAACCTGAGGTACCACTGTAGATATTTGCACTCATAGGCATAGCTGTCAAGTGTCCCTTATTTGAAGGGACAGTCCCTTATTCCAGCGCCATGTCCCCCTGCTGTCCCTTATTGATGGATGTCCCTTAAATGTCCCTTAAATGATGTCCCTTAAATTTCAAAGGAAGCAGCTCCTCTCCCTCCCTCCCTGCTGGCCAGGGAGGAGGGAGGCTCCAACTGTGTTGCTTGGCTGTGTTGCTCACCCAATAAGAAGTCTAAGAACGGCTGGGGGGTGTAGCTTGCATGCCTTGTGTGTGGCAAGTTAATGCAAGCTGAGGGGTTTTTTGAATGCTGGACACCATTTTGTTGCACATGCTGCTGCAAACTTTGCAGTGCAAAGCCAGGCCGGGGAGCCATCTTAAGTTGAGGCTGCATAGGCCTTGTGGTGCATGTGATTCAGATTCTGTTCAGTTGAACCTCTGGTTACAAAGTTGGTTGGACAGTGTTCTTGAAGCTACCAGCATGAGTTTGACCAGACTGCAGGAGGACAGGAAGACTGGAGTGCCTGGAACAGGTGAGGCTGCTGGTCCCTTATTTTCAAGGCTGCTGGTCCCTTATTTTCAAATCTGTAAGTTGACAGCTATGCTCATAGGATCCAATCCTGAAAAAAGCACTGCCTATATTGTGGGTTCTACTAAACTCAGTGCAACTTACTTTTGACTACACAGCCTTAAGCTTGTGCTGGAATATTTATAGAAGGACAACAAACATTTTGGAAACATATTGTACTGACTAAAATAAAGAGAAACTGAGGAGTTATTTTCTTCCGCACAGGATTTAGCAATACATATGGACTGTGGGAGCAACATTTAAATAATGCTTCTTCCCAAGGACTTCCCACTTACATTAAGCTATCAGGACGCCAAAAAAAAAAAGTTGCTAAAAGACTACTGTTTGTCTCTCAAGATGGTGTGTGCACATTGCATTTGCTCTTGCTTGCTGTAACAAAAAATAACTGTTGTGTGGGTGTTTCTAATAGGGGTGTGCATCAACCCTGTGTGTATCCAGAATAACAAGGTGAAGCAGGCCATGATATTGTTACAAAAGTTGGGTGTCTGCTCCTGTCTCTGCCAAGAGCCCATGGGGTTCCAGGCACTCACCCAGGGTCTGTGGAAATTTGAGACATGACGGAGTCTGTTGAAGCTTTAAGAAATATAGTCTTCTATAGGTTATAGAAGATATGTTCAAAAATACAATAATAGTTTTGACTCCGTGCTAGCATTCGAGTGATAAAGGATCTAAAAGGAGGTGGATAACAATTAAGGATTTATTATGTTTTCAAAATGTATTAGAAAAATTATATAGAAAGGTTTATTGTTTTGTATACATTCAAATGTAAGATAAAATATATGCAAAGGGACTTGACAGGAAGTCAAATTTGAAAAAAAGATTTTGGAAGATAAAAGGGGGGAAAATATTTACTTTCATTATTATCATTTTGTGTGGGTGTCTGCACATATGTGTGTTGTTGTATGCAATGTTTGGGAGGAAATCATAGAATCATAGAATCATAGAATCATAGAGTTGGAAGAGACCACAAGGGCCATCGAGTCCAACCCCCTGCCAAGCAGGAAACACCATCAGAGCACTCCTGACATATGGTTGTCAAGCCTCTGCTTAAAGACCTCCAAAGTAGGAGACTCCACCACACTCCTTGGCAGCAAATTCCACTGTCGAACAGCTCTTACTGTCAGGAAGTTCTTCCTAATGTTTAGGTGGAATCTTCTTTCTTGTAGTTTGGATCCATTGCTCCGTGTCCGCTTCTCTGGAGCAGTAGAAAACAACCTTTCTCCCTCCTTTATGTGACATCCTTTTATATATTTGAACATGGCTATCATATCACCCCTTAACCTCCTCTTCTCCAGGCTAAACATGCCCAGCTCCCTTAGCCGTTCCTCATAAGGCATCGTTTCCAGGCCTTTGACCATTTTGGTTGCCCTCTTCTGGACACGTTCCAGTTTGTCAATGTCCTTCTTGAATTGTGGTGCCCAGAACTGGACACAGTACTCCAGGTGTGGTCTGACCAGAGCAGAATACAGTGGCACTATTACTTCCCTTGATCTAGATGCTATACTCCTATTGATGCAGCCCAGAATTGCATTGGCTTTTTTAGCTGCCGCGTCACACTGTTGGCTCATGTCAAGTTTGTGGTCAACCAAGACTCCTAGATCCTTTTCACATGTACTGCTCTCAAGCCAGGTGTCACCCATCTTGTATTTGTGCCTCTCATTTTTTTTGCCCAAGTGCAATACTTTACATTTCTCCCTGTTAAAATTCATCTTGTTTGTTTCTGCCCAGTTCTCTAATCTGTCAAGGTCGTTTTGAAGTGTGATCCTGTCCTCTGGGGTGTTAGCCACCCCTCCCAGTTTGGTGTCATCTGCAAATTTGATCAGGATGCCCTTGAGTCCATCATCCAAGTCATTGATAAAGATGTTGAATAAGACCGGGCCCAAGACAGAACCCTGTGGCACCCCACTAGTCACTCTTCTCCAGGATGAAGAGGAACCATTGATGAGCACCCTTTGGGTTCGGTCAGTCAGCCAGTTACAAATCCACTGAGTGGTAGCATAGTCAAGACCGCATTTTACCAGCTTCTTTACAAGAATATCATGGGGCACCTTGTCAAATGCTTTGCTGAAATCAAGGTAGACTACATCCACTGCGTTCCCTTCATCTACCAGGCTTGTAATTCTGTCAAAAAACGAGATCAGGTTAGTCTGACATGACTTATTTTTCAGAAATCCATGCTGACTATTGGTGATCACAGCATTCCTTTCTAGGTGCTCACAGACTGTTTGCTTAATGATCTGCTCCAGAATCTTCCCTGCTATTGATGTCAGACTGACTGGACGGTAATTATTTGGGTCCTCTCTTTTCCCCTTTTTGAAAATAGGAACAACATTTGCCCTCCTCCAGTCTGCCGGGACTTCGCCTGTTCTCCAGGAATTCTCAAAGATGACTGCCAGTGGTTCTGAGATCACATCTGCCAGTTCTTTTAATACTCTTGGATGCAGTTCATCTGGCCCTGGAGACTTGAATACATCTAATCTAGCCAAATATTCTTGTACTATCTCCTTAGTTATTCTGGGCTGTGTTTCCTTTGCTGAATCATTTGCTTCAAATTCTTCAGGTCGGGCATTGTCTTCTTTATCGGAGAAGACTGAGGCAAAGAAGGCATTGAGGAGTTCAGCCCTTTCTGTGTCCCCTGTTTGCATTTCACCATCTTCTCCTCTGAGTGACCCCACTGTTTCTTTGTTCTTCCTTTTGCTACGAACATACCCATAAAAGCCTTTTTTGTTGCTTTTAACCTCTCTAGCAAGCCTGAGTTCATTCTGTGCTTTAGCTTTTCTGACTTTGTGTCTACACGTGCTGGCTATTTGTTTGAATTCCTCTTTGGTGGTTTCCCCCCTTTTCCATTTTTTGTACACATCCTTTTTTAATCTTAATTCAGTTAAATAAAACGGTAAATAACAAAAAAGAAACTAAATATCGTTGTATGTAATTTTTATTTCTTAATTATATTTAGTGGTAGTATGGCTGTACAGTGGTGCCCCGCAAGACGAATGCCTCGCAAGACGGAAAACCCGCTAGACGAAAGGGTTTTCTGTTTTTGAGCTGCTTTGCAAGATGATTTCCGCTATGGGCTTGCTTTGCAAGACGAAAACGTCTTGCGAGTGTTCCGATTTTTTTCCGCTCCCCTCCCCTTTTCTAAGCCGCTAAGCCGCTAATAGCCTTTTAGCTGCTAATCCGCTAATCCTTTAATAGCCGCTAAGCCTTTAATAGCCGCTAAACCGGTAATAGCGCTAATCCGCTAAGCCGCTAATAGGGTTCCTTCGCAAGACGAAAAAACCGCTAGACGAAGAGACTCGCGGAACGGATTAATTTCGTCTTGCGAGGCACCTCTGTATTGTTTTTTGTAACATAAAATCATTCAATAAAAATTATTTTTTAAAAAAAGAAGAAGAAGAAGAAGAAGAAGAAGAAGAAGAAGAAGAAGAAGAAGAAGAAGAAATATAGTCTATTCACTTATTTACATCTTCGGTCTGCAAGGAGGGAGTCCAGATCTTACAGCATGGCCATCTCAAAAGGGGTTTCTTCCCAAGAACAGTGCAGCCCTGGAGTCAAAGTCATCTCTCCTAATTCTGCTGTTCCTAAGAACTAAACCTCCTTTATTCAATTGATTTCTAATGGTCAGTTCTATCCACTCAGGTGTCCCTTAACAAAGGAGTTCCCCTGACTTCATCAACACCTGTTGATTGAGTAGGATTAAAGGCGGTACACACTTAGGACATTTACCTAAGTTAATTAACTCTTCGCATGCTAATTGCTGATGCTCGGGAGTAGGTATACACATTCCAATACACATGGCTCTTGATTACATTCCCAAAGTCTGACATACAGTCTTGACATATGAGCAATAATTTGAACACCTCAAACCCTGTGCACAACCCCCTTTCTAATACACATTGAGACTGTCTTGCAATATATCCCAGTTATAACATACAAGTTCTAATTAAATCCTAATATTTACTATACCTAAACATTTACACACCAACCGAGCTATCCTGTTGCTTTGTGTGTGAAATTCTGAAGAATGAAGGATGCTCACATTATAACTTATGTTTGATTGTGCTATACAGTGGTACTTCAGGTTACATATGCTACAGGTTACAGACTCCGCTAACGCAGAAATACTGCTTCAGGTTAAGAACTTTGCTTCAGGTTAAGAACAGAAATCGGGCTCCAGTGGCGCGGCGGCAGCAGGAGGCCCCATTAGCTAAAGCGGCGCTTCAGGTTAAGAACAGTTTCAGGTTAAGAACAGTCCTCTGGAACGAATTAAGTACTTAACCCGAGGTACCACTGTATTAGAAAAAGTCAACAATAATTATCAACCAAATATAAGTTATAATGTGAGCGTCCTTCATTCTTCAGAATTTCACACACAAAGCAACAGGGTAGCTCAGCTGGTGTGGTCCCGATAACACCAAAGTTGCAGGTTCGGTCCCCATATGGGACAGTTTCATGTTCAGGTTGGACTAGATGATCCTCAGGGTCCCTTCCAATTCTGTGATAGAGTTGCCTCTATCATAAGCATTCCTATGAAAATCCTGCACTCACATCCTGGGTGCAAGAGCCCTCTCCCCTCCTGCGGTTTCTAGCCGCTGGTATTCAGAAGCATATTGCCTCTGTGATAAGAATTTTAAGTTCTCAGATGCATAATAAATGTTCATAAATGTACCAACCAAGCACGTACATAGATCAGCACAGGAAGACCGACCTGAAACCATTTTTGATTCCCAAACTGACCAAATGCTTTCTCTGCAAGGCCAAAGGAAAATGGAAAAGCCTCCCCATTGTCTTTTCCTTCACAAATCCTGCCTTAAGGGTAATGTCTGTGTTTGAATAGGGTGAGCCTGTGACCTGGGCTCAGGAACTAAGTATTTATCATTACAAAAGACTGGCCAGGCTCCCCAGGGTATCGAAGCAAGTAAGCATTAACAGGTAACCTGCCAGACAGCAGATAAACAACACACTCAGATTTCTGCTGTAGACCGCCCTTTCTGTGATGTAGGTATGATGTGTCTGGGGGGTGGTCTTGAGCTACACCCATTCTGTGATCGATGTGATGCTTCTGGTGGTGGTCTTGGACTGCAGGGCAGGCAATTTGAAATGTCTATATAAGAGCAGGCACACCAGGTTCTGGGTTCCTCCTCCTTTCCTGCGTGTGAGGGGAGCACCCTGTTGCAACAGATCAATAAAGATCAGGCTGACTAGCTGCTTTGCTTCTCAATATTCTCTGGTTGGCCTCTGATATATCAATAGCCTTTTCCTCCATGAATTTATCTGATCCTCTTTTAAAGCTATTCAAGTTGGTGGCCGTCACTGTTTTCTGTGGGAGAGGATTCCATACTTGAACTATGTGCTTTTTTTTGTCTGCCTGAATCTTCCAGCCTTTGGCTTCCCTGAATGTACCCAATGAGAGAAGACCAGATACTGTACATCCTGTGTACTAATTAGTATAGAGGTAAAATTTGCATTCATTGCTTCAATCCACTTTTGCCTTGTGCTTTAGCCACCACTAGCATGTGTCCTTCAGACTGAAAAAGTATCAAAATGAGCTCTTATATCCAAACCCTAACTACAGTGGTGCCTCGCAAGACGAAATTAATTCGTTCCGCAAGTTTTTTCTTCTTGCGAGTTTTTCGTCTTGCGAAGCACGGTTTCCCATAGGAATGCATTGAAAATCAATCAATGCGTTCCTATGGAGACCGTCCGGGGACAGAGGGGAAGCGCCGCTCTGTCCCCTCTTTTGAAGCAAGGGGCAGAGAGGAGAAGATCGCTTCTCCCCCTTGCCGCCCCTTGGTTCAAAAGGGGTCCGGGGAGAGAGGGGAAGGCG
Organism: Podarcis vaucheri; assembly: GCF_965113315.1. Classification (NCBI taxonomy): domain Eukaryota; kingdom Metazoa; phylum Chordata; class Lepidosauria; order Squamata; family Lacertidae; genus Podarcis; species Podarcis vaucheri. The sequence continues at coordinate 18,246,440 of NC_138755.1, read as the reverse complement.
CTGCGCCTTCCCCTCTGTCCCCGGAGCTTGCGGGGCTGGCAACGGGGAGAAGTGATCTTCTCCCCTCCGCCCCTTGCTTCAAAAGAGGTCCGGGGACAGCGGGGAAGACGCGCTGCGCTCCCCACTATCCCCGGAGCTTGCGGGGCAAGCTTCGTTTTGCGAAGCAAGCCCATAGGGAAATTCGTCTTGCGAAGCAACTCGAAAACGAAAAAACCTTTCGTTTTGCGAGTTTTTCGTCTCGCGGGGCACCACTGTATTCAGATGTTTGATCCTAAAACTTTGCCTGACTACTGCATCCATTAGCTGATCATCATGTTTAGGCATTCGTGATAAGCTATCCCTTTTCCCCTTCAATGTACTATCCAAATATTAAATTTGGCATCCCAGTGTGAGAGCAAGACTCTGCTAGGAAGCTGGGTGCTGCTGCCCTTTACCAGGATAGAATGACACCTGAAACATTCCTCATTGCGGGCATGTGATCCTCAGCCAGATTAATTTTTAATTTTCTAATTTCTTAAAAGGGCAAATCTTAAAACTGGATATATTTTCCCCCTCGCTCTGTAATTCACAGAATGTAAAAATGTCAAGACCATTGATCAAATAGCCATAATTACACAAGGGGAGGACTTCTTCACCTGGTTGAAACCTAAATCATTGAATGTTGAGTAAGTGATGTTTGGATAGTAATACACTCCCCACCTGCTCTCTCAGCACAAGTAAATAGCACAAAATCATTCCACTATGATACAAGTAGACACCAGGGGGAAAGTTCTTTCTGGAAAGGAAATGCCCAAGCTTTGCTTGGATATAGGTGAAAAGGTAAAGGACCCCTGGACAGTTAAGTCCCGTCAAAGGCAACTATGGAGTGCAGCGCTCATCTCGTTTTTCAGGCCGAGGAGCCAGTGTTTGTCCACAGACAGCTTTCTGGGTCATGTGTCCAGCAGGACTAAACTACTTCTGGCACAACAGGACACCGTGACAGAAGTCAGAGCGCACGGAAACACTGTTTACCTTCCCACTGCAGTGGTACCTGTGTATTTACTTGGACAGGTATGCTTTCGAACTGCTAGGTTTGCAGAGGCTAGGAAAGAGGAATGGATATAAAAACTTATGGACTGTACGGAAATGGCGAAACTTACTGGTAAAATAAGAAATCAAGATAACAATTTTTTTATATAAAAGAATGGAAATGGTTTATTGAATATGTACAAATAAATTCTAAACAGATAAGAACATAGGCAGGATTGTTGTAATGACCTGCAGTTTCATTAGAGAAATAATTAAAGTAGATGAATAAAAGAATAAGTTAATTTAGAATACTCAGGAAATGATAAAAATAATTTTAAGGAACCGCAGAAAGAGGAGGAAGGAAGTTGAGTTTTGAAATGTTAAAATGATTGTAAAACTATTGAGATGTATATAACTGAAAATCATAAATTAAAAAATTTAAAAAACCTATACATAACTTACAATAAAACAGACACCAACTAATTAAAGCAATCCATCTTTTATAATATTACCAACAGCACACTAAATGTTCACCTAAAGAACTGGGTCTTGAACTTTCCCCTAAAGCCCAGAATGTGCTTCGTAGAATAATAGAACTGTAGAATTGGGACGTGGGTGGCGCTGTGGTCTAAACCACTGAGCCTAGGGCTTGCTGATCGCAAGGTCGGCGGTTCGAATCCCCACTACAGGGTGAGCTCCCATTGCTTGGTCCCAGCTCCTGCCAACCTAGCAGTTCGAAAGCACGTCAAAGTGCAAGTAGATGAGTAGATACCGCTCTGGCGGGAAGGTAAACGGCATTTCCGTGTGCTGCTCTGGTTCGCCAGAAGCAGCTTAGTCATGCTGGCCACATGACCCGAAAAACTGTCTGCAGACAAACGTCGGCTCCCTCAGCCAGTAAAGCGAGATGATTGCTTTAACCCCAGAGTCGTTTGCGACTGGACTTAACAGTCAGGGGTCCTTTACCTTTATTTTATTTTTTTTAAGAGTTGGAAGGGACCCCAAGAGTCATCTAATCCAACCCCCTGCAATGAAGGACAGGCTTTCTTCAAGCATCCGAATTCAGACCATCCAGCAAGGGTGAAGACAGACTGGAGATTTGTCCTCTTACATTGGCAGTACTTTGGAAGAAAAAGTGAAAAAGTAGGGCACTGTTTTGGGGATTAGCGATTCTGGAGAGTGGCATACAGGGTTGTGCAAGCGGTGGAGCAGGGGATGGATCAGCTTTCAGGCTCACCTGTGTCATTCACTCAGAGTTGTGTGGCTATGGTGTGTGTGCGCTTCAGTAACATTCCTCTGGGGTCCTGAGGGACTGCTTAGTCCATGGAAAGTGGATAGCATTTTAATCTGCTTTATTTTGCTGGTTTTCTGTGACTTCGGCCTTGCATATGTTTTTCTTAAAACTCTTCGTTTTCTTTCTGTTTCAGAAAACTCTTACTCATTTCATAGTTCTATGGGTCTTGTATTATTTTTAACACGCTCATGCTTAGAAGTTATAATGCCATGTGACCTTAAGAGTCTTCAAGGAAATGGACAAACTGCGTGAAAATGACAATAGTGACTTTGAAAAAGAATGGGAACTCTTTACAATATATTTGCAGAAACAATAGAAAGAAATGGTCTTGCTCACGGGATTTAAATAGACATTTACAATTTTATTTACAGAGAACAAGAAGTATAACAATGTGATAACATAATATTGTATATAAACAGCAGAATGTATCATCTGATGTAATAAACCAGAAATGGTAGTTGAGGGAAGTCAACAGGGAGGGGGAAAACTGGAAAATGTATGTTTAACAATGATATTGGATATTTGTTTTGAGAAAAGAAAACAAATACAAATTTATTATTTTATTTAATTTTTTAAAAAGTGTCTTCAAGGAGGCCCCGGGAAAATTTGGGGTGCTGTTTGATATGGGGCAGCCTTGTGAAAATAATTAACTCCTTGTCTGGTGACAGCTGTTATATAAAGGATGGGAGTAAGGCTGAGAAGACAGGCACATTCTGTGGGGGGCAGAAACTCTCTTCCCTCAGTTGGCACAACAGCCAGGGTGGGTGGGACATGACCATCACAGTCTCAATAAAACTGTTTTGCAAAACTGACATTTTATTTTTTTAGCCATGTGGACATTTAGGCCTCCAATATGTATTGACAATCCAGCATTAGGTTGACAAAATGTAAATTTCTAGGATAAGATTGGGCTAGGAGCAGACTTTAAATTTCAGGTTGATTCAGGATTTCTTGAACCTTTTCTTAACACTCTAAGTCCTGGTTTAGGTGGTTTTTTTGGGGGGGTCTAAAGCAGCCCCCACTGATCGTACATGGATTGCAAGGGAATAGAAAAGCATTTGTTATTCACTTTGTAGCTAAGGTTGCTCCAAGGAAATGCCCTTTCAAGTGACGATAACGACTAGTGGGGAGGGGGGGGGAGAAAGATGTTAAGGTTCATAAATCATGGGGGGAATCCAACTGAGTTTTCTTCAGCTATGCACACTCAGCAGATTGGTGGGAAGAGGGGGGGACAAGTAGCTATAGATGTACAAATGTATAGATCATGTCCACAACAGATTGAGAATGAATGGCAAAAGTATTATAACAAAGCCCTTAGCAAACTAACATTCCAGTCCCTCAAGATCAGTACCACTTCCTCTACCTGCAACAACAGCAGTTTGTATTATTGTGCTGGCATAGCATTTGGTATCCTCCAGGACAGGCGTTCCATGCCATAGCAAGTTTTAGGAATAGGCCAGTGAAACATTATTCCATGGCAATTGGTGGCATTCTTTCGTAAAGAAGTTTCTTAGGAGGTCGTGGGTATGTGGAGGTTGTTAGTTATATGCATTTTTAGAAGCTGAAAAATAAAGTTAAGGAGCTTAAAAGAAGAAGTGGTGCTCAGCTGAGACCTCATTTTCACCCTTACCCCATGCTTTCCAGTTAGAGATATTTGAAGGATTTGATCTTCACAACTTCTGATCTGATCTGATTTGACACTTGCAACTTCTGCCAAGGCAATCATGTTCAACCATTTTTTGAACTCTTAGCCATAGAAGTTGCTGGACCCACACACACTCAGCCGGGAGTTCCCATTATAATGGTGGAATATGATTCAGCCAACTCACACTTAACATACAGCCATGATTTTGGCCCTGTAATTTCCTACCTAATAGCAGAAACGGCTCTCTAGGGGACTGTCACCTTTTAAAGAGGGATGTATGTCCATTTTCTCTCAAGGTAATAGTTACACCCAAGATGTTGTATGTGTTTTTTTAATTTCTCATGTAAAACAAAATATCACTAATGCTAGTGACTTGTAAAAGACCAGAACATTTAGACTTTGGGATAGATGAATATAGTTCAAATCTAGAGACAGTTTAGGGGAGAAATGGATCACTTAGTACAAAAATGGGGGGGGGTCCAAGTCTGGGCTGGGGCTAGAGTGCATTCTGGTGTTAGCTTCTATCAGTTCATTTCCAGAACAAAATTCTTATTTCAGGTATAACAGTGATGCTGTGGCAGGAGCCAAGTTGGCACTACCTACTCAATGAGACTCTGGTATCTTCCCTTCAATCTCCTCACATCTGAATTGCTTGCAGGTGGTCAAGCTGGTTTATGTTTGATTCCTGCAGTTCCTCAATAGGTGAAAGAATAATCTTGCAAATATTGAACCACATCCAGATCTCAGACCTTCATTCTTAGCATAGGGGCAATATGTAAGCTTAAAACTTTTCTGTAAGGTCCAAATTTGAATCTCCCACTCTACTACACTGAGAATTTCTCAGGATTTTTAGCCTCTCAGTGTATTTGCTATCAAAATAAAATGAAGCACACTTTGTGGTATCCATTTCTCCCACCACAAACAGGTAAATAGTATCATGCACTCAGTCATTTTAATTACTGTTACCTGTTGACGAAGCTGTTTCATTCAGCAGCTCTGCAGTGATACTAAATGTCCAATTCAGACTACGTTTTTAAGTATATCGGTAATACGTAAATAACAACCTTATGCATGTTTACTGACAAGTAAAGCCTATGTATATTTATTCAATTACTCCCTAGTAAGTGTGTGCGTGGGATTACAGCTAAAGGAGATTTGTTTATAAAGCGTATTAAGTCATCTATCCTGTTTCACTGGGTCTTGATACTCACGGGAAAAGTGGAAGCAGTCAAACAGAGTCCCCTTCTGGGCAGATTGCGCCAGGCATAAGCATGTTAAGGCAGGTCTCTTTTAAACAGAAATCAGGACCAAGGACAGTTCCCACTGAGCCCTGATTTCTATAGAAATTTATGAGCTTACAGCAGGCATAGGCAAACTCGGCCCTCCAGATGTTTTTCGCCTATAACTCCCATCATCCCTAGCTAACAGGACCAGTGGGTCAGGGATGATGGGAGTTGTAGTCCCAAAACATCTGGAGGGCCGAGTTTGCCTATGCCTGGCTTACAGGCTAGTAAGGCCTGTACTGTAGTTGAGGGTCTGTCCATGGCGTCTTAAAGAGCCCTTGACTGATTCTGGAAGCACTTATGATGATGAGTCTGAGAAAGGTAGATGTTCTATATCCTCAGACCTGGAATGGCCAAGAGGGGCAGCCTGCATTCTCCTTATACTGGCATTCAGAAATGGATTCAAGGATGACATCATCTGAAATAGAAGTGCAATGATGTCCTCGCAGAATGTTCTTCTTCTCACCCATTTCCTACATTTCCAGCATACATCTCTGGACTTGGAATGCATTTTAGTTGAACACTGCATTTTGCCCACCTCTCATAAAATTTGCCATCTGTAAAACTGGAATCGTCCCGAGAGCAACAAGTGTTCTGGTCTGAATGCAACTGAAGCAGCCACATTTAGCAAGTCTTAATCTGATCAGAGCCTGGATAGGAGACTGCCTATGAATCCTATCTATGCTCTTCCCTCGTAGAAGAAAGGCAGGATCCAAATGCAATAATGCAAATAAACATTGCACACAAAAATACCCCCTGTATTAGTGCCATCCAATATTATGGAAAACTCTGCCAATAGAGATTCAGTAAGGCACCTTCTGTTTCAATTATTAAATACCTCCTGACAACCAATCTATTCCATTAAGCTTAAGAACACAACTTTCCATATTAGTTAGCTGATTGCTGATTATATTTTTATACGATTTCTACTGTACGGTTCTATACATAATTGCTGTAAACTACTCTATTTTTCATAAATAGTGGTATATAAAAAACTGGAATACTGATATATACTTAAGGGCAGATAGAATCTTTATAATTAAAATGAAAGTGGTTGTTGTTGTTCATTAGATTTATATACAGATTTATAGGCTGATCCTCCCCATGTTTTGAAAGTGTAGGATTAAAGACACATAAATATGTGCCTGATCTAGGATGGCAAGCGACTGGTAGGGTCTCAAAATATACAAAGCTCTCTGTAGACAACATCTCTTCATTAACCTTTATCCAAGGAACTTCTTTGTGCAAGTAATGGCATTCAGTTGAGAGCTACCCCCCTGCCCTAACGTAAATGGGAAGGACCACAAGATGGCATTAAAAAATTCCTGAGGTTCTTGCTTGGGACCCTGGTGTTCCACACCCTGACAAATGACTCATCTGTTGGCGTTGGAAATACTTCACGGGGAGTGGTAGCATTACATAATTTCCATAACCAGCAATTGTCCAGGATTTGGGGGTGGAAGTGAAGAAGTAAACGGATTTGTGTCTATGAAGTCCTGTTGAATCTCCAGCATGTCATAGGAGGCCCACTAGACTCAGCTGTTTTAATACACAGATCAATTTTGCATTACCTCCTTCTAGCTGTGAGTGCTCATAGCGGGAGGCCATAAAACATTTATAGGCCCAAGAATGCAAATTGAAGCAAAGAGTGAATCTTCAGTCTGTGGGCAGGCCTTCTGGTGAAGCAGGATTGTCAAAAGAGGTTGTGGTGAGCATTTGCTGTGCCTCAAACCCCTATGAAAATTTTATTTTCATTCCCTTTACATAGCTTCACCTATCTTACGATTATGGGGGTTTCAGCATAAAATGGTTTTTTTTATATTTAAAAAAATGCACATATGAAGATTTGCCATGCGTTAATATAGCAAGACAGACAGAGGAACAGATTTTATTCCAAGACACCACTGACAGGAAGAACTAACTCATGTTTGGAAGCAGAATGAGGTAAAGGCCTGCTAAGTGTACACCATTCCGGTCAGCAGAGAGGGGATATTATTATTATTATTATTATTATTATTATTATTATTATTAGTCCTATTCAGCTGTGCTAGTTTTCTAAGGGAAAGCCATTCTTTATGAAGAGAGGGAACCAAACAATAACTTTTCCATTATGACAGCATAAGCTGTAGCCTATACCATGAGAGAAAAAGGAGCCAAGCAAACCAGCTCATCCAACTCTACCTTCATTGTATCACATGACAAATCTGAACATACAGGTTATTCTTAGAGTAATCAAACAGGTCAGAAAAGAAGCGTAAATGAAACCAGGGTTGAGAAATACATTAGCCAGGTTTAGGGATGTCAAAGGAATCCATTGACAATGGACTGTCAAATAGTTCTCCTTCTGTCTGCCCATTCAACTCCCTTCACAGCATGGACTCTTCCTGTCAATCCTTTTTACCTTCTGTGCAACGAAATTTTTTTATAAAAATATTATATATAAATAAATGCAGGTTGTCCTTTGCAATCTATGTTGTTGACATATTCATTGATATATAATTGTTATTGTTATAATTGCTGCTGTCCTGACAGGGGCTTCATTTCTTTCTTTCTTTCTTTCTTTCTTTCTTTCTTTCTTTCTTTCTTTCTCTCTCTCTCTCTCTCTCTCTCTCAGCTCTTCATTCTTAGAAGCAGTGTATATGCACTAAAACTGCAATCCTAATCATGTCTACTCGGAAGGAAGTCTAACTGAATCCCAGGTAAGTGAGGTTACAAAGGCAGCCTTAATCCACTTCCCACAGTGAATTTTAAAACCCAGTGGAATGTGTCTCCCCCCACATTACTGTGTGGTTGTTGTTGTTTTTCCAAATGGAAATAAGTGATCTCTTTTGTTACCTGCAAGTTTTATCTGTGTTCCTCAGTAAAAGTCTGAGCCTCTGCCAAAGTGGGTAGAGCCATCTGAACTTGACTGCTCATTTATGACCATCCGTCCATCAAATCTTTGTTTTAAGATCTTTGCTTAAAAGTGTCTGTGCTTACAATGCATTATTGTTCTTTTTTACATGACACTTTGCCTTACACATGTATAGCACAGACTCAAAGTGGTTAGGTACATTAGTAAAACAAGTCCTACGCGCTAATTCAGTCAGCTTCAGGATTTAGATTTTATGTATTCTTTTATATGAGGCCTCAGAGACTGAAATGGAAAAAAGTAGGATGCACTGAAAACAAAAGAGAAGAATAATTCTCTAACTGATCCTAGACCTGTATAATTCAATGTGGGTTTTCAGCTCTTAATTAGAAGACAGCCATTAAGGCAACTTGTCTATGTGTATTGGATCAAATTGTGGCATAAATTATCAGCTGCAGATTTAAACAAATAAGAGATGTGATTTGATGAAGAAGAAAAAAGCCTTTTTCTTAACTGATATAAATATTGTAATATGCTTAATATCAAATGTGCCATTGCATGAGTGATGTTTTCTTCAATAATTAGTGAATTTGCACAGAGAAAGACTGGAAAAGCATTTGTTAAATTAAAAAATTCAAATTATGTCTCCCTCTTTTCTCTCTCTTGCTCTCTCACTCTAATTTGGGTTTGGTTTTTTGGACCTTCGTGTAAAGTCGAACCTTTGTATGCCGGAATATCATGACTGTGTCCCAGATTCATTTCTCTTTTATTTTTATGGTTGTTGTTTTTTTCATGATTCCACACCTGTCCCCCTCCCCTAATTCAAAGCTGGTGACTGGCAGACTGAAGAGACTTTTTATTTTTAGTGTTCTTTATTTTTAGCATTCTTTATATCCATTCAATTTTTGTCTCCATTGGAGCTCAAGAGCTCCTTTCCCTCATGTTATCCCCGCAACAAACCTTTGGGTAGGTTAGACTGAGGGATAGTGAATGGCCCAAGGTCATAAAGTGAACATCATAGCTGAGAGGCAATTTTAACCCTAATCTCCCAGGTCCTAATCCACTTAATATCTCTCCCATTGTAACAAAAGTAATGGACTATGCAGAATTAGATAAAATGACAGAAAGGATTCGAAACCTGCGGGACCAGATATTTACAAAAGATTGGAAGAAATATACGAACTATTTGAAGAGCAACTGTAACCAACAAATTACGCTAGTAGGACTACAAGAAGCTGTGTAAGGAGAAATGTACAAAGCATTGCAAATTAGAGAAAAAATAATGATATTAGTTATGAGTTAAAAGTGGGAAGTGTGTATTTAGTGATTAGATTGGAAAATTTTCAGATGAGACTGATGGAAGTCAAAAAATTGTATAAGATGTCAAAATATGTTTAATTATTGTTGGAAATGATATGTTGAAAATTAATAACAATTAATAATAATAATAATAATAATAATATGTCTCCCACTGTGCTAGTAGAAGCTGGTTGAGCAACTGGCTGTGCAGCAGGAGGTGTTGGGTCTACGGCAATCTATTCACAACCAGCCACAAAAGCCATGCTGGCTTCCCGCACCTTTTCTTGTGCAAGCAATCCCACTGTGTTATCTATGTTACAGGTAGGTAGCCGTGTTGGTCTGCCGTAGTAGAAACAAAATTAATTTTTTAAAAAAAATAAATCCTTCCAGTAGCACCTTAGAGACCAACTAAGTTTGTTCTTGGTATGAGCCTTCCAGAAATAGACTGGAAAGAAAAGTTGCTGAACTGCAATTTATTACCAAACTTAAAACCATGGAGAGACCTGGTCTGAATAGAGACATTGGATTCTTATCTCATGATACATGATAAAGCTATTTTTAGCCATCTCACCCCTTGCTTTTTCTTGTAAGACCAATTGCAGTCGTTAACAGTCATCAACAGGTTTACCACACCTATCAGCCAATCACCCATTCCCACCACCCTTCTGAGTAATACCCCTCCCCACCCTCTCACTATATAGAAGGGTCTGTTGTTGTTTAGTCGTTTAGTCGTGTCCGACTCTTCGTGACCCCATGGACCAGAGCACGCCAGGCACTTCTGTCCTCCACTGCCTCCCGCAGTTTGATCAAACTCATGCTAGTAGCTTCAAGAACACCATCCAACCATCTCATTCTCTGTCGTCCCCTTCTCCTTGTGCCCTCCATCTTTCCCAACATCAGGGTCTTTTCCAGGGAGTCCTCTCTTCTCATGAGGTGGCCAAAGTATTGGAGCCTCAGCTTCACGATCTGTCCTTCCAGTGAGCACTCAGGGCTGATTTCCTTCAGAATGGAGAGGTTTGATCTTCTTGCAGTCCATGGGACTCTCAAGAGTCTCCTCCAGCACCATAATTCAAAAGCATCAATTCTTCGGCGATCAGCCTTCTTTATGGTCCAGCTCTCACTTCCATACATCACTACTGGGAAAACCATGGCTTTTACTATACGGACCTTTGTTGGCAAGGTGATGTCTCTGCTTTTTAAGATGTTGTCTAGGTTTGCCATCGCCTTTCTCCCAAGGAGCAGGCGTCTTTTAATTTCGTGACTGCTGTCACCATCTGCACTGATAATGGAGCCCAAGAAAGTAAAATCTCTCACTGCCTCCATTTCTTCCCCATCTATTTGCCAGGAGGTGATGGGCCCAGTGGCCATGATCTTCGTTTTTTTGATGTTGAGCTTCAGACCATATTTTGTGCTCTCCTCTTTCACCCTCATTAAAAGGTTCTTTAATTCCTCTTCACTTTCTGCCATCAAGGTTGTGTCATCTGCATATCTGAGGTTGTTGATATTTCTTCCGGCAATCTTAATTCCGGCTTGGGATTCATCCAGCCCAGCCTTTCGCATGATGAATTCTGCATATAAGTTAAATAAGCAGGGAGACAATATACAGCCTTGCCGTACTCCTTTCCCAATTTGGAACCAATCAGTTGTTCCATATCCAGTTCTAACTGTAGCTTCTTGTCCCACATAGAGATTTCGCAGGAGACAGATGAGGTGATCAGGCACTCCCATTTCTTTAAGAACTTGCCATAGTTTGCTGTGGTCAACACAGTCAAAGGCTTTTGCATAGTCAATGAAGCAGAAGTAGATGTCTTTCTGGAACTCTCTGGCTTTCTCCATAATCCAGCGCATGTTTGCAATTTGGTCTCTGGTTCCTCTGCCTCTTCTAAATCCAGCTTGCACTTCTGGGAGTTCTCGGTCCACATACTGCTTGAGCCTTCCTTGTAGAATTTTAAGCATAACCTTGCTAGCATGTGAAATGAGTGAAATTGTGCGGTAGTTGGAGCATTCTTTGGCACTGCCTTTCTTTGGGATTGGAATGTAGACTGATCTTCTCCAATCCTCTGGCCACTGCTGAGTTTTCCAAACTTGCTGGCATATTGAGTGTAGCACCTTAACAGCATCATCTTTTAAAATTTTAAACAGTTCAGCTGGAATACCATCACTTCCACTGGCCTTGTTATTTGCAGTGCTTTCTAAGGCCCATTTGACTTCACTCTCCAGGATGTCTGGCTCAAGGTCAGCAACCACACTACCTGGGGTGTATGAGACATCCATATCTTTCTGGTATAATTCCTCTGTGTATTCTTGCCACCTCTTCTTGATGTCTTCTGCTTCAGTTAGATCTTTACCACTTTTGTCCTTTATTATGGTAATCTTTGTACGAAATGTTCCTTTCATATTTCCGATTTTCTTGAACAGATCTCTGGTTCTTCCCATTCTGTTGCTTTCCTCTATTTCTTTGCATTGCTCGTTTAAGAAGGCCTTCTTGTCTCTCCTTGCTGTTCTTTGGAAATCTGCATTCAATTTCCTGTATCTTTCACTATCTCCCTTGCATTTTGCTTGCCTTCTCTCCTCCGCTATTTGTAAGGCCTCGTTGGACAGCCACTTTGCTTTCTTGCATTTCTTTTTCATTGGGATGGTTTTAGTTGCTGCCTCCTGTATAATGTTGCGAGCCTCCATCCATAGTTCTTCAGGCACTCTGTCCAGCAAATCTAAATCCTTAAACCTGTTCCTCACTTCCACTGTGTATTCATAAGGGATTTGGTTTAGATTGTATCTTACCTGTCCAGTGGTTTTTCCTACTTTCTTCAGTTTAAGCTTGAATTTTGCTATAAGGAGCTGATGATCTGAGCCACAGTCAGCTCCAGGTCTTGTTTTTGCTGACTGTATAGAGCTTCTCCATCTTTGGCTGCAGAGAATATAATCAATCTGATTTCGATGTTGCCCATCTGGGGATGTCCATGTGTAGAGTCGTCTCTTGTGTTGTTGGAAAAGCGTGTTTGTGATGACCAGCTTGTTCTCTTGACAGAACTCTATTAGCCTTTGCCCTGCTTCGTTTTGATCTCCAAGGCCAAACTTGCCAGTTGTTCCTTTTATCTCTTGATTCCCTACTTTAGCATTCCAATCCCCTATAATGAGCAGAACATCCTTCTTTGGTGTCACTTCGATAAGGTTTTGTAAGTCTTCATAGAACTGGTCAATTTCAGTTTCTTCAGCACCAGTAGTTGGTGCATAAACTTGGATTACTGTGATGTTAAAAGGTCTGCCTTGGATTCGTATCGAGATCATTCTATCATTTTTGAGACTGCATCCCAGTACAGCTTTCGCCACTCTTTTGTTGACTATGAGGGCCACTCCATTTCTCTTACGGGTTTCTTGCCCACAGTAGTAGATATGGTAGTCATCCGAACTGAATTCGCCCATTCCCGTCCATTTTAGCTCACTGATGCCCAGGATGTCAATATTTATTCTTGCCATCTCATTTTTGACCACATCCAACTTACCCAGGTTCATGGTTCTTACATTCCAGGTTCCTATGCAATATTTTTCTTTACAGCATTGGACTTTCCTTTCGCTTCCATGCATATCCACAACTGAGCGTCCTTTCGGCTTTGGCCCAGCCGCTTCATCAGCTCTGGATCTACTTGTACTTGTCCTCCACTCTTCCCCAGTAGCATGTTGGACACCTTCCGACCTGAGGGGCTCATCTTCCAGTGTCATAACTTTTATATGCCTGTTGTCTTTGTCCATGGAGTTTTCTTGGCAGGGATACTGGAGTGGCTTGCCGATTCCTACTCCAGGTGGATCACGTTTGGTCAAAACTCTCCACTATGACCTGTTCATCTTGTGTGCCCTGCTCGGCGTAGTTCATAGCTTCCCTGAGTTCTTCAAGCCCCTTCGCCACGGCAAGGCAGTGATCCATGAAGGGGATAGAAGGGTCTGGTGACCTCTATTTCAGTGTATCTGAAGAAGTGTGCATGCACATGATTGTATAAATTTTTTTTATTGGTTTTTCACCTTTTATAAAAACAAAATACACACAAAAAAGACAAAAGACAAAAACATGTATGATTTCAGAAAATCCTACTTTCCTAACCCTGTTCCCTGACTTCCCCCCACCCCCCCTCGTGCATCCCAATTCCCAAAATTGTGTCAGCAAATTGGTATTACTCCTCTTAACCATCTTAATATTACCTCTTTTATAAAGAAAAATAAATTTTTCCTAAGTTGGACTCAAATTCCCTTCCATCGATTTCCCATTTTGTCTTAATTAAAGGTCATATTAACTAAACCCAAAGGTCTTGAGTGCTTTTCTGTTAGGAGTATCTAACTGATTTATTAAGATAGCCAATGAGGGTGGTGGTGTGGGAGAGAGGGGGTCCTATTATTTCTTATTATTTCTATTGCATCTATGTACATTGTCTGCTACTTACTCCCAGATTTATGAACTTTAATTAGCAGGATTCTGAACTCTTTCAAGCATGTCACTGACATTTAATTGTGAAGGAGATAAATAATTGTGAAATGAGTCTGGCTTAAGAAAGGAAGGAACCCAAAAGTCCCATTCAAATGCATCATCTCAAAGAGTGTTCTTCTTGGAACACAGAATGCGCCTTTATTATATTATTCAAAACAATCCGAGGCTGGGGAAAATGGGTTGCTATTTTTAAAAATACGCACACATATTCAATGTACAAGAGTATTCCTAGAACATGACTCAGCTTTTCCTTTAGAATCTGACTTGCTTTACTTGCTTGTTCTTAATAAGATTACCAAAATAATGTGGCACATTTTCAGCACTTCTGACAGATGCTGAAATGGGAAAGGACCGACAAGGAGAAACCTTCACATCAAAACATCCTCAGAAGTTAGCAGATGGGGGTGGGGGGAGAGATGACTACCTGGAGGAAAATGGGCAGGAGAAGACAATGCGGCTTGAGAGGGGAAGACACATAGCCCCATAACTCCCAGTGAGTGACATGTGTTACCCTGCCTCATGGGTCATAAAGCCCTTTGTGCAAGTTTCTTGAATAATTGTTCACCTGAAAAGTGACTTGGGGTACTCAACAATTGTTCCAGGCTCTTTCCTTTGCAGCACACACCTGCCAAGTGACCAAATTCTACTGGTGTGAGTTTGGAGGGAGCTGGGTTCATCCATCCTTCATGCAGCAAAGGTTAAAACCTAATACAGTGGTATCTTAGTTCTCAAACGCCTTGGAACTCAAACACTGCAAACCCAGAAGTAAGTGTTCCAGTTTGCAAACTCCTTTCGGAAGCTGAACATGCTCCGTTTTGAGTGAACGCTTCTGTTTTGAGTGTTACACTTCCGTTTTGAGTGCCACACTTCTGTTTTGAGTGTTACACTTCCGTTTTGAGTGCCACACTTCTGTTTTGTGTGTTACACTTCCGTTTTGAGTGCCACACTTCTGTTTTGAGTGTTATGCTGAGGTCTGTCTGTTTTTGCTATTTATGTTGCATTTTTGTTTCTGTGGCTCTCTCTCTCTCTCTCTCTCTCTCTCTCTCTGTGTGTGTGTGATTGTGTGGGAACCCAGTTCAGCTACTAATTGATTGATTCTGTGACTACATTGTTTATTGCTTTCATTTTATGGACCGATGGTCTCGATAGATAGTAAAATCCATGTTAAACTGCTGTTTTATGGGTTGTTTTTAAAAGTCTGGAACAGATTAATCCATTTTGCATTACTTTCTATGGGAAAGCACGCCTTGGTTTTGGAACGCTTTGGTTTTGGAACGGACTTCCAGAATGGATTAAGTCTGAGGACCAAGGTACCACTGTAGAGGATTCGATTGTTGAAGTAGCCAGGCCAGCTTCTAGCTAATGGGCCCTAAGTACAGGGTTGTTAGTATAAGAAAGAAAGTTGTTTTGTTCCAGAAGCCAGAGCTGAGTTGTGTGAGAGAGCTGAGCTATAAGCAGGTTGCAGCCAGAAGCCTGAGTGGTAGAACTATGCTTGATTTCTGTTTGAACCCAAGGCTGTGCTATTGGACTAGATGATCCTTGGGGTCCCTTCCTTGGGGTCCCTTCCAACGCTACAATTCTATGAGAAGCAAGACCTTCTAGGGTGTTAATGCTGTGAGCCCCTCCATCACAGGCTCAGGTTGTATATATGTGTAAATAAACCATATATCATAAAGACACCATGGTCTCTGCTGTGCTTCATTCCAAGGAAACCTGAGATTGCGTCTGGAACCTCTGCAATCTCACACTGCTCAGAGATTTATTGGTATTGCTGCTTGTCACCCCAGTCTGGCAATCTTGCCCTCATTGCTAACTTCATCTACCCAGGGCCACAGTATGGAGTAAGCAAAAAATAGGCAAACATCCTCCTGCCAGCCAATCACAGGAGAGAACAAAAGCATGCTACTCAGCCCCATATAGTCGCCGGCTAATCTTACATTGCGAACTGCAAAGGTGGGCGGGGTGCTGTGTCTCTGAAGAAAGAAGGGGAGTAGGCTGGCAAACTGCCTTAAATCTCCTCCAGCTGCTCCTCAAAACCCATAGCATCTGCACAAGGGTGAGCCTGGAAGTGGCTTCTTGCCCCTTCCTCAAACGTGCTCCCACCCGAACCTCTTTGGAAACCCAGATTAGGGAGCAGCTGTCTGACAATTTTATATGGCGTTACTAGTGCTGAAACATGTGGTGTACCTTCCAGTTGGATATTATCTTGACAAATATGAGGAAACAATGAAATGTAATCCTGGCATTCATCTCAAAGCTTTTTCTGCTCTACCTGCTGAAGCCAAATCTCCCTATCTTTACAGATTTTATTTATTAAATCCTAATTATTCATATCGTACCGGCAAAATGTCTGAATTGTTATGATGCCACCAAAAATGGAACAGAAGACAATGAGAGTCAGGACGCTCATATCGGATGTGCTAAAAATATTTAATTATAATACTGTAAGCTCCATTTGATTGGCACACAGCCCAGTGGAAAGAGCAACCTGCCAATTAAGCAATGATCCCCAATTATCACGGGCTCATAGGAGAATATTGTTCCGGAAGATATTCTCTTTCATTTCATGAATTACTTTTAAATAACTATTGTAAAAAGCATTACAACTTAAAAAAAATTATAAGAAGGCAAAGATTAACCGACTGATACAATAATGGAGCACAAAAGCTGCTTGAAACTACAAAAGGCCAACTAGCAGAAACATATTCTACTAAAGAGCAAGAAGAGTCTAGTGAGAGTGATTCAGACTTAAAATGATCAGAGTTCAGGAGACAATTTACAATCTCATGAGATCTGCATAAAAATCTAGGGTACCATCCAACCGGGGCTCAAAGTATGGGGGGTGTATATGGCGATAGAAAATATGTGGTTTGGTTTCTTTTCAGATTTGGTCAGAATCAATTATGCCTGCTGAAAAGTACAGGGGTGAGGTTCTGGTTTATCTTCATCTTGTCACCAAGAATATGGTGTCACCTCTGCCATTGTGAATAGACCCATGGCACTTGGGTGAAGCCCATGTCTCCAAACCAACCAGTCTCATGAGTGAGTGAGCTGCTTCTCATATTTAAGAGATGATGAGAGACGTGTGTCTGTCAAGACAACTTCACAGCTTTCGTCCAGTCATGTTGTCAAACCTGCTAGCCACACCTTCAGTACTCCTATGGTCTGACCTGTATTGTTGCTAGCCTTGAATAAGGTTTAATTCCTACTTACACATAAGAGCCATAGCTGTGGTGTTTGTAGGGTGGGAGCTAGAACACATCTTCTCTTTTCAAAAGTTCCTCAAATGTACTGAGAAAATGGAATCTTTTCTGCAGTCTCCCAACCTCTACACATTCATTAGAAAGTTGGGGTGTTGTCTGTGCATGTACAACCTGCTAATGTTTCTGCTCACTTTGAAACATCCAATTTCATTTTTAGGGGGTGGACACTTTGGGTTGATCCCCAAACAGGGAGAAGACAGAAGTATTACCTGTTCCCCTTGTCTTTTGATTTTTCATTTTTAACTGCCAGCGGCTTTGCTGGTGGAGTCATCAAAGGTAGGATTACCAGACGTCCCCGGTTCCCAGGGACAGTCCCCAGATTTGTAAATCTGTTCCCGGACAAATTCCGTCCCCGTAATGTCCCCAGATTTGCAAATCTGTCCTCAGGAAACGTGGCAGCGGCAGCCTCAGCAGCCCAGAGCCAGCCTGGTAGTGTAGTTGGCTCTGGCTAGATTCAGGAGCTGCTCGCTGCCGAGGGAAAACCAGGGACGTCTGGCGGTACAGATCTCCTGCCCCCTTCCCCCTTTGTTTTAACAGATTGGGAGAGGCTCGGGAGTCGTGGGTGGGTGGCCATTGCCCAAGAGGAGCGCAAGGTGCGTGGTTTCTCTGCCAGGCAAGGTGCAAAGCCCTTCTTTCGTACCCTGTGAAACATAAATGTGCAGAGTTTTAATAAAACTGGGGAACGGCCGCCTGCCCATGACTCCCAAGCCTCTCTCGATCAGTCAAAACAAAGGAGGAAGGGGGCAGGAGATTGGGGGAGGCTCGGGAGTCACGGGTAGGCAGTGCGCCATTGCCCAGTTTTTTAAAAACTCTGCGCATTTATGTTTCACAGGGTGCGAAAGACGGGTTTTGCACCTTTATACAATATGCATGTGTGCTTGGGCCCAGGGTCTTTTGCCTCACCATCCCCACTACTGACTCCCTGTTGCTACTCAGTTTCAAAAAAAAAAAAACCATCCCCGGATTCATTGCAAAAATCTGGTAACCATAGTCAAAGGAGCTCTGAATGCCAGAGTGCCCAAACCTTGTAAGTCACATTTAAGAGTTTAGCTCCAACTTTGACTTTCTCCCTTTGCAGCCACATGCCTCAAAAGGGCCTAACCTGGCAGGATCGGGCTCCTATATGCCTGTAACATACCATAGCATTTTGAATTGTCTTGCTCCTACCAGCTAATGTGGCATAACTCTTTTGTAATACCCAAAGGTAAGTTCGATAGAGGCAGGATGAACCATGCACTCTAAAACTTTCATTGTTCAGTATGAAAGCAGGTTTACGTACAAACAGAACTAATGAATTTTATTTAATACTGGCTATCTCTGAGTGGCTCTACAACAGGGATAATACAAGGAAGCATTGAAGAAACCTATTATATAAAAATAATATATTAAAGTGTCACAGTCACACATCACTAAGGAGCATTCTAAGAAGGGCTGCGTTTTCCCCCTACACTAAGCAACTGCTTATTTCATGGTTAAAAGTGGCACATTACACAGCACATTTGACCAAAAGAGGGGAGACGGGTGGAAATTAAACAAACCATTTACTGCTGTTTCAAAAGAAGTTGAGTGGCATTTTAAGCTATCTGCAATAAGTATCAAAAATATAGATTTATTATACTGCCTATAGGTAAGGCAATCATCACCATGATCATCACTTCTGGGACCACAACACTACCATTATTGAATCCTAGGCGGCATGCAACATGCATTAAGAAAAAGCCTAAACCCAATTCAATTCTGTTTCTGAAAAACAATCGTCACCACCTAAATGCAAACACACAACATATTGCTTAGTGGGCTGTTGATGTGTCAGAATGTAGAGGGGAGTCATAACTGGCAGGAACCATGACTGGCAGAACTTTGCTGTCAAGTCTACACTTAGAGTCTAGACCAGTATTTCACAACCTTTTTCTGACGGTAGCCCCCTTTCAACATTGTTTCCTTCCTGACAGCTGCCCCCCCTAAAGTAAAAATCAATGCAAAGCTGAGGTTCTACCCCCTCCTAATAAAAGTCCATGCCCCCCATCCTACCAGTAGAAAGGTACCTATTTAAATGTTTTGCTTGTAAATAGAACATGCTTTTTATAATTTATACAAAATACAATTACATAAAATGATAGGAACATAATGAAACGTTGTTAAAGCAGAAAAACATAGAATCCTGGAGCTGAGGGCCATCTTTCTAGTGCAACCCTGTGCAATGTAGGAAACTCAGCTAAAGCATCCATGGCAGATGGCCATCCAAGCTCTGCTTAGAAACCTCCAAGGAAGGAGAGTCCAGAAACTCCCGAGGGAGATCCATCTTCCCTGTATCATAAAAATTAAACACTTAGGGGACGCGGGTGGCACTGTGGGTTAAACTGCAGTTCGAATCCCCACAATGGGGTGAGCTCCCGTTGCTCTGTCCCAGCTCCTGCCAACCTAGCAGTTCGAAAGCACACCAAAAAGTGCAAGTAGATAAATAGGTACTGCTCCGGCGGGAAGGTAATCATGTAATTAAAAACATAATTAAATTATATTTGTTAGTGCTATAGCAGTATAACATAGACTTTAGCAGGAACTGTAGTGGATCAGAAACAGTGCTGATTTCAATGATGGGATGGACATTGCTGCCTTCTTACATCTCTACCCACAAAGCCCATTGGGCTCGATCCGTGTAAAGAACATTGTTGGTCCCAATGAAAGCAAAAGGGCTTAATTGAGCTGCAGTTCACTCATTCCGTTAGGGGACGCAGGTGGCATTGTAGTCTAAAGCACCGAGCCTAGGGCTTGCCGATTGGAAGGTTGGCGGTTCAAATCCCAGTGACGGGGTGAGCTCCCGTTCCTCAGTCCCAGCTCCTGCCAACCTAGCATTTTGAAAGCAAACCAGTGCAAGTAAATAAATAGGTACCACTCTGGCGGGAAGGTAAACGGCATTTCTGTGTGCTGCTCTGGTTTCACCAGAAGTGGCTTAGTCATGCTGGCCACATGACCCGGAAGCTGTACGCCGGCTCCCTCGGTCAGTAAAGCAAGATGAGTGCCGCAACCCCAGAGTCGTCCGCGACTGGACCTAATGGTCAGGGGTACCTTTACGTTTACCTTTTAAAACAACACTTATTTGACCCCAGTTGTTTGACACAGAGGGGAAACCTACAGATACAGTCCAAAAGCCACACAGGGAGTTTTAAAAATGAAATGGTCCTCACTGACCTTGTGCAAAATGATTTTGTCATCTGGGGGAGCCCCAGGAGAAAGCCATGCTCCCAATGGTTGCATTCTGGCATATCACTAAAAGTAAATGAGTCTTGATATCATACGCTCTCCCCCAGCATAGTCACAAAGAGGAGAGGGGAAGCATTTGCTCCCATTTTCATGCGTCACCACATCTGAACTGAGACAAGTGGTGGTGAGTTCTTTCTATGGTTTGTCCAGAGTTCTGAAGAAGTCAACTTCAAACTGTGGTTCACAATCCTGTCTTCTTCAAATGACCCATAGATAACACTAACTGCAGTTTTCATTTTGGATATGGCAAACCACAATTAGTTTAACATGGGAGCAAACGCAAACTCCTCAGGGTGTTACCGGAGGAGGAAAGAGCAGGCTAGTTGATTTAACGATAAATCATGGCTCTGGCATTATATCTGAGCCAGTTTACTTCTCCTGAGATGTTCCTTTCCTCAACTTGTGGCACCTGCTTTGTAGAACACACTGCCATATGAAGTTAGGCTCTAGCATTGGGCACATTTCATTGGATGCTAAAAACTTGACTATTTTTGCAGACTTTCCTAGAAGAATACATTGTCTTGTGAACGTTTAGAATTGTTATTTTACATGTTTTTACTTCTTTTTTGAGAACTGTTTTGCCTATTTTTACTTCTTGCATTTTTACTGATGTGTAATAGGGTATTTTGTAATGTTCAGCAAGTTACAAAGATTCCAGATAAAATAAACTCCATCTTTCCAACCAAGCACTTTCCCAAGGTCCCTGCCTACATTATATCACTTACCCATATTTTTCGCTCTATAAGACCCACCAGACCACAAGACGCACCTAGTTTTTGGAGGAGGAAAACAACAACAAAAATATTCTGAATCTCAGAAGCCAGAACAGCAAGAGGGATCGCTGCGCAGTGAAAGCAGCAATCCCTCTTGCTGTTCTGACTTCTGGGATAGCTGTGCAGCCTGCATTCGCTCCATAAGACGCACACACATTTCCCCTTACTTTTTAGGAGAGAAAAAGTGAGCCTTATAGAGCAAAAAATATGGTAATCACCTTGTCTCTTCACCTGCCTCTGAAGTATTACACATTCTTTCCCCTCCCACACAGTTTCTTAAGAACCCTCCTTTTTATTCACCCTTCCCTGTCCCAGTTCTGCTTCTCTGTCATTCTCCATAAGCATCGTCGTTTAGTCGTTTAGTCATGTCCGACTCTTCGTGACCCCATGGACCAGAGCACGCCAGGCACTCCTGTCTTCCACTGCCTCCCGCAGTTTGGTCAAACTCATGCTGGTAGCTTCGAGAACACTATCCAACCATCTCGTCCTCTGTCGTCCCCTTTTCCTTGTGCCCTCCATCTTCCCCAGCATCAGGGTCTTTTCCAGGGAGTCTTCTCTTCTCATGAGGTGGTCAAAGTATTGAAGTCTCAGCTTCAGGATCTTTCCTTCCAGTGAGCACTCAGGGCTGATTTCCTTAAGAATGGATAGGTTTGATCTTCTTGCAGTCCATGGGACTCTCAAGAGTCTCCTCCAGCACCATAATTCAAAAGCATCAATTCTTCCATAAGCATACATTCTACCTAATCCTTTTTCAGATTCCTCATTCTTCATCCCTTATCTCCCTGTATTTCCCTTCCACCCTTTTATGCTCTGGAGTCCCTGTTCCTTAGCTTCTGTACCCTCTGAACTACACACATGAAGTTTTAATCCCCAGCAAATTGTCAATAGTGTCTTCCCCCACATTGCAGGTTGTCTTATTCCGAAGCATGCTATGCTACCATATCAGCTCAGCCTACATGTGACAGACGCCAACTGCCACAATAAAACAAATTTGTTTTAAAAACATAAATTCATCCCCAACCAGTTTAAAAAAAAGAATAACCCAAAACAAATAATCAAATTAGACATCTATTTTAAGAGCAACAGAGTTCAAACACCATCAGAAGCAAACTTATGAATTCAGCGGTCAGGACTAAAAAATAATGCCTTCACTCGACAACAGATTTGGGGGTCAATGAAGCTGCAAGGCAGACTTCTCTGGGAAATGTGGAGTGCATGCTTTCAAATCACTGGAAAAGAGAAGACTGAGAGGAGATATGATCTCTCAAGGGCTGTCACATGCAAAGGGGAACAAGCTTGTTTTCTCCTGCTCTGGAGGATAGGACTTGAACCAATGGCTTCAAGATAAAAGAAAGGAGTTTCCAACCTAAACATCAGAAAAAAACTTTCTGTCAGTAAGAGCTGTTCCACTGTGGAATGGTCTCCCTCTGGAGGTTGTGGACTCTCCTTCCTGGAAGGCTTTTAAGCAGAGGTGGAATTGCCATCTGTCATGGGTGCTATAGCTGAAATTCCTACATTGCTGAGATGATCCTTGGGGTCCCTTCCAACTCTACAATTCTATCATTCTATGGGCATACAAGGTGATAGTGTATACACTAGATGTCCCTAACCCAGTGTGTCAGGAGTGTGTGCAGGAACCAGGCCCTGTGACTGGTAGGGCTTTGCAGGACTGGGACTTTCCTGTTTGTTCTGGAGAGGCAAGGCATGGCTGCACAGGTGAGGCTGATTGGTAACTCACAGCACCTGGTGGCCAGAGCCGGGAAGGGATATAAGGTCAGCATTTCCCTTTGGCTCTTTGCCACAACAACATGCTTCCTGCCTTGCTGCATTTGGCTTCTTGACTCCTTGCTTCCTGACCCTCGGGCCCTTGGCTTCTTGACTTCTTGCTTCCTGACCCTCGGACCCTTGGCTTCTTGACTCCTTGCTTCCTGATCCTTGGGCCCTTGGCTTCTTGACTCCTTGCTTCCTGACCCTCAGACCCTTGGCTTCTTGACTCCTTGCTTCCTGATCCTTGGGCCCTTGGCTTCTTGACTCCTTGCTTCCTAACCCTCAGACCCTTGGCTTCTTGACTCCTTGCTTCCTGACCCTCGGACCCTTGGCTTCTTGACTCTCGGCTCTCTGACCCTTGGCTTCCAGACTCCTGGCTTCCAGACTCTCATTCCTGCTCCCACCTTGCCGTCTTGCCCCCAGTCCCGACGTCCTCCTCCAGAACTTTGACCGCCCGTAAACCAGACCATGACAGTGTCCTCTAGATGTTTTGGAGTCCAACTCCCATCAGCCCCCGCTAGCACAGCCATTTATCACGGATAATGGGAGTTGTAGTCCAACAACAACGAGAGTGCAATAACTTGGGGAAGGTTGTGAGTCATCTTGCCTGGTGCAGTCTTAAAGCTGCTGCTCTCTGTGGTCCAAGGCAGAAGCCTTTCCAGTTCGAACCATTTAAGAACTGTTAATGGAGTTTACACCTGGAAACAGTCACTGGAAAAAAAGAGAGCTGCAGCCCACTCTCCTGCAAGCAGAGCTAGTGACAGGATGTGCATTAAAAAATAATATAGGGCAAGCAGCATTTGTGTAAAGTGTATAATGAAATAATGAAAAGACATCATGCGGGGAGAACAAAATGCCAGTGCTTTAAATAAAGAAATATGTACATTCAAGGGGATGCGAAATGAGTACTGCAGAAGTAAGGGGGGGGGAGTTCTTAAGATGCAACTACTGCATATGGGAACACTGCTCTCTAGAGTTGGAGGCTCCAATGTTTGCTGGCAATGCTCCTGACTGTTGCTGGCGATCATTTATTGGTGTCTGAGCATAGCCAGTTGTGTTTCACTTTGGGTACGCCTCTTCTTCGGTCTCCACTCCTTACTGTAGTTGGGCGGTGAATGGGCAAGTGGCAAAGGCTGGACTTGTTTTTCAGATAAAACACATGGCCATCACCATTTGCTGAATTATATAGAATGAGCTTCTAAGGAACCTCACTACACTCAAGCAGATTGTTCTTTTCAAATCCACCGATACGTTAAATTTTAAAATGTTAACGATAAACAAAGAGAGACACACTCTAAATCATCTTGGGCTTCTGGTCTTATCAAATCTGCTCAGGTGCATGCTATGGGCAACCATATCCACCCCCCCCCCTCCCAGTTTGCCTTGGGACTGCCAATTTTCTCTCTCTCCAGCTACCTCTGTTTCATATCACAGTTTTTATGTGACCATTGGTGTTCCTGGAGTGGCAGATGAATGATATTGAGGGCTGAGAGGGGTATGTGTGCAGCCATGATGCACTGATCTCACTTGGATGCAATGTGAATTTAATATACATCCCACCTGCGCTATGTACACCAGGGATGGATAGCCTGTATACCTGCATATGTTGCTGGACTCCCAACTTCCATCAGCTTCAGCCAGCATGGCTGGTGGTCAGAGGTGATGAGAGCGAGCAACAGTCCAATGACTTCTGAAGGGTTATAAGCTTATATAAAGGATATAAGCTTACATAAGGGATATAAGTTTAGGGAAACTTTTAATATTTGATGAATTATTGTATTTTAATATTTTGCTGGAAGCCGCCCAGAGTGGCTGTGGAAACCCATGTGGCGTATAAATAAATCATCATCATCATCATCATCATCATCATCATCATCCCCAGAAGCTTATATTTATTGTGGAATTTGGGTGGTTTAATTTGCCATGCTAGCAAAAGTTCCAGAACTGAAGTTGCACCGTTTCCATATAATGTGTCTGTGATCATTGTGGTTAAGAACATAAGGGCTGCCCAGATGAATGAGACTGAAAGTGGCAAGTTAGTTGCCTTTGGGAAGATTACAAGCAATATAAATGAGGTCCCATTTAACTGCCATGGGTAACAGCCACTAATAAAGCTCCATGCATTCGTCTCTCTCGTCTTTGATTATTGATGTAATCCTCCAGAATGTATTTTGTATAGTTAAGCATTTACTTCTATCTTCAGTACATTGTATTTTATTTCATTGCTATGGCTAGTGGCTGTCAGGCTTCGAGGAATCAGATCTCTCCCCGGTGGCAGCCCAGAATCAGAGAAACAACAAAAGTTCTCATCAAGCAATTTATTCAATAATTCACAGAGAACGGCGAAGGAATGCAGCCTTCCCTAATAATGGCATTGTTCCAAGTAAAGTCCCACTCCCTACACCTCCCCTATTTGATGTCACTCCTGCATAGGTTAATCTGAGCTTTCTGCCTATCAGCTCTCTGTTCTAATACCCTCAATGCCTGCCTGGTTCTGGGAGAGGGGAGGGGGTCAGGAATGCTTTCCAAGGACACTGCCAGCTGTCTGCCAGCTGTCTGCCAGCTGTCTCTCCCCTGGTGCTTCTTCTACTTCTGCTTCCTGCTGCTCCTCTTCCAATATTTCCCAGCTTCTCCTCTCTGCAGCCTCTGAACTATGCCCTTCTGCAAACCACTGTTCTAAATCTATGCTGTCCTCCTATTCTTGGGAAGGTTCAGGAGAAGGTTCAGTCCACGCTATTCTTCCTCAGTCCAGCCCCTGACAGTGGCTGATGCAAATAAAGATTCTCCCTCCCCCCCCCCCGTCACCAGCACATCTTGAGTTTGAGAATTCCATAAATTAGCAATTGTGCAATGTCAAAAGAAGTATTTCCTTTTTTCCTGTCCTAAACCCACTGGCAGTCAATTCCATTGGGTGACTCAAAGTCCTAGCACGATGAGAGAGACATTTTATTAAACTGGCTCTGCACTTACACCAGTCCACCTTCATGTGTTCTCCCAATGTCAACTCAAAACTGAAATGCCACCATTCAATTTTACTTCTCCTTAATTGGTATTATGTTGTAAACCACCCTGTGATCCTTGGCTGAAGGGTGGTATAGAAATTTAAATAATAGTAGTAATAAGACATTATTTTCCAAGCATTTTGCAATACATTTGAGTGTAGAGTACTTGGGATTGGTGGTGTGGTTGTTATATTTTGTAATTCTTTTATATACTATACTATCTTTTGTGCCGTCTTGTTTTTTGGACAGGTGGCATCAAAATGTTTTAAATAAGTAAATAGGACGTGACATTGTTAAAAAAATGTTTTAAATAAGTAAACAGGTCTGGAACTGGCATTCATTTCTCACTCATTTAATTTCTACATCTGTTGTGAACATGGCATGTAGTGTGAAAAGACTCTGCTAAATTGTTGTGGGCACAAAGAGCAAGCTAAAAAAGCAGTGGGCTGATTTTAGAAACTGCCATGATCCAATTCTATCATTGAGCACATGTTAGCAGTCAATACAAAACATCTAACCCTGTATTTTCATCATTCTAAACAGCAGCATTAACGCAGCCCCATCTGGATCAAACCAAAGGCCCATCACATTCAACAGTCTGCACTCTCAATGGCAAACCCGAAGCCTAGGGGAATCCCATAAGCAGAACCTGAGCACCACAATGCTCTCCTACTCATGATCCCAAATAACTGGTATTCAGGGGTGCACTTTATCTGTTTTTGGAGATAATATATACCTGTCATAACTAGTAACCACTGATGCGCCTATCTTCCATAAATTTGTCTAATCCTCTTTTAAAGCCTGCCAAGTGTATGGTCTTACCTACATCTTGTGTTACTTAATTCCATAGTTTAAAAGTGCTGTGTGAAGTTGAGCTTCAAGCTGTCTCTGTCCTGAGTCCCTCAGTCTTCACCTTCACTGGATGACCCAGAGTTCCAGCCTTATGAGAGCCGTGCAGGAACTTTTCTCTATTCATTTTCTCCATGCCATAGACAATCTAAACCAAGGGTCAGCAACATTTCCAGCCGTGGGCTGGTCCACCATCCATCAGACCATGTGGTGGGCTGGACTATATTTAGAGGGGGGTGAACTTATTCCTATGCCCCACAAATAACCCAGAGATACATTTTAAATAAAAGCACACATTCTACTCATGTAAAAACACCAGGCAGGCCCCACAAACAACCCAGAGTTGCATTTGAAATAAAAGGACACATTCTACTCATGTAAAAACCACACTGATTCCCGGACCATCCGCGGGCTGGATTGAGAAGGCGATTGGGCTGCATCCAGCCCCTGGGCCTTAGGTTGCCTACCCCTGATCTAAACTAAACCACTCATTTGTCAGACCGTCTTCTTTCCAGCTATCACAGATATCATCACAGAAGAGTCTCAAAGGCTTCAGTTTGAAGTTCACAAAAGTTTGCTGCTGCAGAAGCAACAGTGACCCAACACACAACGACAGGAAGTCCCACTGGGACTGGCTCATGCAGTTTTTAATCTACTGCAATCTATACATGCCTTCTTTGAAGTAAACCACATTGAGGGACTCAATGACGACATGTGTAGAGCTTGCAACCTTAATTTGTTAGATAGGATTTGCACCGGGTATAAATCTCTCTCTTTTTCATATCGAAAGAGATCATTCTGCAGCATATTTAGTAATACCTGCCATTGTGTGCTACAGATAAATGATGGGGTTAACTTTTCTACTAAGTATGCTATAGACCAGAGAACTGGTGAACCCAGTTTCACTGCTATAGTTAACTTTTCTGAATTGGCCAGAACAGAACAAAATCAATTCATAGGAAATACCTAGTCAATGTACTTGATTTATATCATTAGTAACTAATGTTCAAATTAGACAACATAGATTTAGAGACCTGGCCTGTGGAACCCCTGTGTGGTGAAAGTCCTAACAGCAATAATACAGGTTTCCCCCCCCAAAATAAGCATTTTTAATTGGCTTTGGTCCAATCACACATGATTGCAAAAGTCTAGAGATGCAAGGAACCATGGGGAATTTTTCCAACATCCCTGGAGGATTCATGTGATCTCAGCAGCACAAAAGACCTGGACTTTATGATTGCTCAACTCTATCACTCTTTTTTCTCTGTTTTGGTAGCAGAAGAAGGAGGGCCCCACTGCTCTCACCTGCTATAGGATCAGTACTCCAAAGAAGTATATATTTACGAACTAATAATAATGTAAGAGCCTAACATTTGTGTCCAAGTGTAAAACATCTTGGCAAAAGATATTTACTAGATAGATTAGATTGTGGCATTTCAACAATATCTGCATACATGAAAATGTCACTGTATATGTAACAGCTCTAAAACAAGAGTGTGGTGACAAAGGGGGATTTGAAATAAGCCATGTGTAAAATGTGAGGAAAGAGATCAACTTGGCATTTGAAATTAAGCCCACAGAGCAAAAGGGGGGAGGAATCAAGACAATTTTAAAAATGGGAAAAAATGAAAGCAAATGTCTCAGAAAGACAAATGTATGCATTTTCTGGGTTGTTGACTACCTACTATTTTGACCTTCTTTGTTGGCAGCAAATTATCTGATTCATGTCACAAAAATCTGAAAAGCACAAGACATCTATTTGGCTGCTTGCAGGTAAAAACAAACACAGAAACTTGGTGTACTAGGATGAGTGCTGATAAGTGTTAAAACCGATAAAGTGTTTGCTTAATTTGGGAATTAATATATTCCCTTAAAAGAAAAGTAGAAATAAAATAAAACCAAGGATGGGGAACATGTGCCTCTCCATAAATTGTTAGACTCCAGTTCCCATCAGCCCCAGAGGGCATGGATTATGGGAATTTTAGTCTAGCAACATCTGAAAGGCCACAGGCTTCCAGTCACTGGCCTAAGCCATGAGTGCATGCACAGATACCATGCAAAGCTATCTACCGGGCTCAATGGAGCTGTCCAGGGTTCTGTAGGATTTCTGCTCAGTTCAGATTTCTGACTTTGGCTCGTGATTGCTCACTGCCTGCTTCCCCAGCAAGCCCAGAAGCAGATGCAGGACTTGACAGAGACTAGCTAGAGTAATTGCCAACAAAGGTCCATATAGTTAAAGCTATGGTTTTCCCAGTAGTGATGTATGGAAGTGAATGCTGGACCATAAAGAAGGCTGATCGCCGAAGAATTGATGCTTTTGAATTATGGTCCTGGAGAAGACTCTTGAGAGTCCCATGGACTGCAAGAAGATCAAACCTATCCATTCTTAAGGAAATCAGCCCTGAGTGCTCACTGGAAGGACAGATCCTAAAGCTGAGGCTCCAATACTTTGGCCACCTTATGAGAAGAGAAGACTCCCTGGAAAAGACCCTGATGTTGGGAAAGATTGAGGGCACAAGGAGAAGGGGACGATAGAGGACGAGATGGTTGGACAGTGTTCTCAAAGCTACCAGCATGAGTTTGACCACACTGCGGGAGGCAGTGGAAGACACTCCTGTCCTGGCGTGCTCTGGTCCATGGGGTCACGAAGAGTCGGATATGACTAAATGACTAAGCAACAACAGCTAGAGTAATAGTGTGTGAATTCACTATCCTGCTTCAAGTTGATTAAGGCTCATAGGGGAAGTGGACATAATCAAGCTGAGACTCTTCTGGGAAGGTCAAATCAGGCAGTCAGGTCACATCTCCTTAAGCTAAACTCTATGAAATACTATTTTGATGCTCACATTGTTGCTGGTTTTTTTGTTTTGTTTTTGTCTCTTACCCAGGCTGATAGAAACAAATGGGAGTTCTTAGCATTGTACAATGTATGAAAAAATTATAGTCCAACTACTTCATTCATGAACTTGTGAATAAGGCCATCCAGTGAAAGGGCAAATCTATCAGGAAAAAGGGGTGGGTGGTAGACACAAGACAAATCATAATTAAGCCAAAAGATGAATAAAACCAGAACGCATTTTATCAAAGTTTGCCACTTTATTCCATCAATTTCAATGAGACTCTTTGCTGTTGCAGCACGATCTATCAGCCTGGTATTCCAATCATTGACTGATGGATTGCTGGAGGATTAATGTTGGGGTCATAATGAAGGAAAGAAGCTACCACTCCTCTTGATACCTATTAATCTTTGAAGAAATGATCAATGTCTTGCAGTAAAATAAAAAAATAAAAACAAGAGACCGATATATGATACATTCTCAATTACTTCTAAAAAAAAGTTCAGCAGTCTGTGCAACTGACAGATGAATCCTACAAGCCAGTTTTACACAAGGAGCAAAATCACATGGCCAACCTTCTTCTGAATTGTACCATTTGGCATTCTTATAAAGATAATACTATATATTGGAGCCCGTGAATCAAGTTGTCCACCAAAGCAATGAAAATTTCCTCCCACCTCCTACACATGCCTCATGCCCTCCCATTTGTCTCTGGGAGGGGGGGAACCCACAAACCCTCCCACCCCAAAAATAGCACATGGGGGGAAGGAGAGGATAGACTGTTACAACAAGCAAGCAGAAATACTTGCACAAATTGAGCAATTTGCTTAGCACTACATTGAATTCCTCAGAAAAAATGTGTTTAAATCTCGAGATTAAGTTATGGCCCTTTCTGATACCTAACATTTTCTCAGAATGTCACCCTCTTTTCTTTTATCAAAGTTCGGGCAAATCTAATTCAGAAATTCTGCCTTTCCCACTCACACATTTGATGCTCATCAACCATCCAACGGTCTCTTGGCTGGCTACTTTCATACCATGTCTTTTGTTGGAAAAATGCCCATTCAAATGTTTCCCTGCCCCAGTTTTGACTAGCTGTTTGATCCCAAGAGGTTGGGGTTTAGATGGCAGTCCTTAAAATGTTTCAAGTGACAGATTATGCTCAGGAACCAGCTGTTCACATATTTGAACAGCCAGCAGGAAATCTTTGGGCAGCTCCTGCATTAAAAAAAGAAAGAAAGAAAAAGAACCAGGGACTCTGCTGGTATTTTGTGACACTGTTTTTAATCTTCACCATTTCCACTGACAGGAGGATAATAGCGAGCCACAGGAGACCTGTCAAAACTCTACATCCATCCATTTTGCCACCAGTAGATCTAAACAGCCCAAACAAGCCAACCAAGCGGTCGTGAAACATAGCATTTTGGCTCTGATTACTACTTATTCTATCACGAATGCATTTACTGTTCAATCCCCAACCTTCCACCATAATTGCAAATTGCCTTTTCAGGTTTGGTATATAAAATGAAGGCAGAAACCAGAATTGTAGCCATGATCCAGTCACAATTAAACACTCCTGAAGCACATGGATTTTAGTGAAGAAGTTAAGGATGTGATTTTATTTCTGTGATCAAAAGCAATGGGATTTCAATGGGCTTAACTTTGCCAGGATTGTGCCTTGTGTTTTTAACTGCTTTGCTTCCCATATATGGTGTATCCTAATGGCCACCATGTGGTGAAACTTTTTCAGGGCTGCCTTCCCTTCTGCTTCAGCCCATACCAAGCCTACAGAATGAATGTATGTCCATTGCTGATGTGCAATGGCCAATGACTTTCTGTGACAATACACCAGGCACTTGGTCCTGATGGAGGAGAGCATCAATGTGTAAGAGACTGAGCTACAAATTAGAAATCTCTGCTTCAAATCTCACTTCTGCCATAACCTCGCTAGATATGCAACACACTCTCAATACACAATACACACTCTCAATCAGCCTTAAGCCCTCTGCAATATGATGGGGACTAATAGTGACTTATTCTACAGGATTGCACCTAGATATTGCATGCAGAACTCTTGAAGTGTTTAACCCTATACAAAGAAGGAGTATGATTATGATTATTCAAAGTGGGTCATATGAAATCCAGGATGCAGTTGGCAGCCAACTCACTCCAGGAAAGCAGGAAAGTAGAGTATGAACCAGATGCTCATGGGAAGTCCACAAAAGTCCCAAATGCTGTAAAAAGCTAAGTAAAGGACTGTCCACATCTCAGATTTGTATGGTACCAGTACTTGAAATGAAGGAACAGAGCAGTGTTTGTGAGGTGAGGTCATCTTCCTTCTCTGGGGAAAATTATTGGCATGGAAAGGCCAACTGTTTGCAAAGAGGTAACTTGAAATAGTGAAAATAAAAAAATTCCTTCCAGTAGCACCTTAAAGACCAACTAAGTTAGTTCTTGGTATGAGCTTTCGTGTGCATGCACACTTCTTCAGATACATGCACACGAAAGCTCATACCAAGAACTAACTTAGTTGGTCTTTAAGGTGCTACTGGAAGGAATTTTTTTTATTTTGACTATGGCAGACCAACACGGCTACCTATCTGTAATTGAAATAGTGAGTGAGAGAGCTGATCTTCTATAGTATGGTGGTGTGATGATTTTAATACACAAACAGAACTGAGTAGAAATCTGGAAAAGAATGAGAGTTCTCCTCAGTAG
This sequence comes from Podarcis vaucheri, assembly GCF_965113315.1. Taxonomy (NCBI): domain Eukaryota; kingdom Metazoa; phylum Chordata; class Lepidosauria; order Squamata; family Lacertidae; genus Podarcis; species Podarcis vaucheri. Next base: position 18,214,116 of record NC_138755.1, on the reverse strand, counting down.
GTGGGTGATATTTTACCATCAGGCATACAGCCGTATAGCTTGGAAGTCTTCTTCTTCTTCTCTTTCTTTGGCAATCACTAGTAGCTGAGTAGGACTGTCTTTCATAAACACGGTTTTAACAATGAGTCTGTAAGTGACTGTAGAGGCCAGTTCTGGATCCACACATCCTTCCACAGTGGGGACATTGGTTTCTGGGCGGGAGTTGATCACAGTGTGGATTTGCCAAGCGTGCTTCCTCTTAGCACTTTTCTAATCTAATCTGGTGAACCGGTTTCACTTCTCCACTCCTCCACATGCAGCTGCTGGGTGACCTTGGGCTAGTCACACTTCTCTGAAGTCTCTCAGCCCCACTCACCTCACAGAGTGTTTGTTGTGGGGAAGGAAGGGAAAGGAGAATGTTAGCCACTTTGAGACTCCTTCGGGTAGTGATAAAGCGGGATATCAAATCCAAACTACTACTATTACTACTACTACTACTCTTCTTCTTCTTCTTCTTCTTCTTCTTCTTCTTCTTCTTCTTCTTCTTCTTCTTCTTCTTCTTCTCCCTTGCGTTGTCAGTGTTTATACTACATTTTTTTAGATTTGCCTTGAGACAATCTTTAAACCTCTTTTGTTGACCACCAACATTACACTTCCCATTTTTAAGTTTGGAATAGAGTAGTTGCTTTGGAAGACGATCATCAGGCATCCACACAACATGGCCAGTCCAACGAAGTTGATGTTGAAGAGTCATTGCTTCAACACTGGTGATCTTACTTCTTCTAGTACACTGATATTAGTTCACCTGTCTTCCCAAGTGATGTGTAAACTTTTTCAGAGACACAGCTTGGAAGTAGCACATAAACATCCTGACATGTAGTAGCTACTGCTAGCCCTTTCCATGATTCATTTTTTTAGTCTCATGGCCACCATTAGGGTGCATAGAATCCGTTTCCTCTGTCCTGTTGTCAATTTCGATACAATAGGTATATAGTTCAAGAGCCTGTTCACCTCTGAAAATCTTAAATGTTTCCATTGTGTGATGTTTATATAGTTCAGCACTTTCTCCCAAAACTTAGTGTGGGACACAGTAACAGCATATATTTCAAAGAAGCATTGTCTATATCACATGTTCAACAAAGAGCTACATTAGATAGTCCTTTCTTCTATAAACATAAGTATGGGTGGTAAAATGTCTCAATGGCTACTTACTATTATAGCTCTCTCCAGGATAAAAGGCAACGTGCCTCTGAAACCCAGTTGCTAGAGAACAGCAGCAGGAGACATCTCCTGCCCTCCTACCCTGCTTGTGGGCTTTCTGTAGGTATCTGGCTGGCCATCTGCTAGGAATCAGAATGCGGGACAAGACAGACCTTTGGCTTGATCCAATAGGGTTATTCCTATGTTCCAACCACATGGCTAATATTTCTAGGAAGGAAGTTATTCTGAAGTGATAGGGATTGGTAATACCTTCAATGCTCAGTGCATGGATATAGTTTAACACCTTTATCAACCACGCTAACAGACTTTGTTGTAACTTTAGGCTACCACCGAGTTCCGCTAACATGGCTGCAAATGTGCTAAACTATGCCTGCTATAAGTGCTAAAGAGTGTACTGAATCATGCAACCTAAATGGATTTTTAAAAGCCCTCTCAGTCTATTTTTAGTCCAGGCAGACCTTTTAGTCAGAGAGTGTGAAGTAGCAGCACTAGCACATGTAGACAGCACAAGAAAACAAAAGTTGTATGTTCTTTACCCTTGCAGCCATGCAGCAGGCTAGTAAAACAACTGTGGACTTAACGTGCAGAGATTGTCCAAGGGCAGATCATGAAAGCCTGTAGATCAGTGTCAGAAGTCATGCTACACATGCAAAAGGTCCTGGTTTGGTCATCTCCAGATATGTCCAGGGAAGACCCCTGAGCACATAGATGAGCTAGATGGACCAGTGGTCTGCCTTGTTCATCAACAATCACTGAAGAAGCCTCCAGAATGCAGGATGTGTGCAGTTTGCATTAGGCAATTCAGTCAAAGGATCTAACATCTTTTGTTACATATAGGTGGGTGTCAGATGTGGACAACTGAGAATTTAGGGATATTCCCTTGGTGGAAATGAGGAGACTGAGAGGAGATACGATATCTATCTTCAAATATCTTAAGGGCTTTCACGAGGAGGATGGAGCAAGCTCGTTTTCTCCTGCTCTGGAGGGTAGGACTTGAACCAATGGCTTCAGAAAGGAGATTCTGGCTAAACATCAGAAAGAACCTTCTGTTGGTAAGAGCTGTTCAACAGTGGAACAGTCTCCCTTGGGAGGTTGTGGACACTTCTTCCTTGGAAGCTTCTAAGAAGTTGGATGGCCATCTGTCATGGATGCTTTATGTCATGGTCCAGTTTAGGGGGAGTCACAGTCCCGGCTGAGGACACTGGGACCGGGGGCAAGACAGCGGAGTGGGAGCAGGAATGGGAGTCCGGAAGCCAGGAGTCAGGAAGTAAGGGTCCGAGGGTCAGAGAGCTGGAGGTCAAGAAGCCAAGGATCCGAGGGTCAGGAACCAGGAGTCAAGGAGCCAAGGATCATGGGGGGAGCGGCTGCCCACTTTGCCAACCCCCCGGAAATTGCCCTGCTGGGGTGATGGCACGCATGCAATTCCTCCTAAAAAAAAACTCAACAGTTGAGGCCATCTCCCCTCATCTCCCCCCAAATAGGGGGCGTCTTATACATGGGGGCATCTTATACACAGAAAAATACAGTAGACGTTCTTACTTGATGATCTTCTACTGTATCTTGCTTCAGAAATGCACAAGTGACAGCCATTTTCACAGCCAGTGTAGGAGAAAGAAAGAAAAAAGAATGACAGCCATATGTCACTGGGAGATGAAGAGCTCAATGAGAAATAAAAATGAAATGTATTGTATTAAACTATGCCTCAGAAAACAAGTCAAAAATAGGACAGATGAGAAAATGCAGCAACAAACTGAGACAAAGGTCACTGGATATTTATATAACTTTCATATGAACAAGTGGAAACAGAAACTAGCACCTATATGGGGAGAGCAGCTATTTTTGCATCTCATTTCTTTGTGCAGCCTAGGAGTGAATTGTCTCCTTTGTCAATTTACATTGCTTCACCACACCAGGTTCAAAAAATGACACCAAACAATAAATCAAGTGAATGAGATGGAGGAGAAACGCTCACTTGTAACCTATGGATAACACCAGAGTTAATAATAATAAAAAACTCACCAAGGCCAAGACTAATAATAATGAACAGAAGCAGTGCTTGTGTAGATAGCAGGCTCTCAGCTGAAGATTCAGTGGTGGAAATATCTGATCAAAAGGTAGGTGCTAACTTGAGGTATGTAAGAGTATAGGACATTTACTCCCAGGGATCATCTCCAGTGCTATTTTTCTTAAAAAAGAGGTGCCCGAACTTACCATGAATGCCTCCCTTGTTATCTTATACAGTGGTGTCAGGGTTACTTCCAGATCCTAGCTCACAGAGGATCACGCTAGCCAGCGGTTGTTGATTAAAAGTCTTTATTGAGTTACAGTCTCCATTCTTGAGCTGCTGCGTGCAACCCTACGCCTTATGCTTAGGTCGGCGAAGCTCCTTCTGAGTCTCCGCCCCTTGCGCACCAACTTAATATCCTAGCCCTGCTCCACCTTTTCCGCCTGACAGTTCTCCTCTGGGTCCCTCTGCCCCCCTGGGTCTCTCCCTTCCGGGATTCTTCTGACGCTGACCCCCCTGACTCCCCTGTCTCCTTGCGCCGGGCTTTAGGACCTGGCTCTCTTTCCGGGCTGCCTACTGCGCCACCTTCCTGTGCATTTGAACTTGGCGCGCGCGCCCAACCTTCCACTTTCCGTCTAACCGTCACTTCGCTCCCCGATGAAGGTGTGGCCACTCCTGACTCGTGCCCTCCCTCCTGTTGTGAGCTGCCAGCGCTAGTTCCCAGGCGCTCTTCCTCTTCCCTACTCTCTGGCGGTGACGTAGGTCCCGATCTCCAACTGCTCCCCTCTGAGTCCCCTCTGGCTCTTTCTTCCTGGGGTGTCCCCCTAGTCTCCCCCCTTGCCCTTGCCACTGGTGCTCCTCTTTGTGAATCTTCTGATTCACTGGACAGACTCGGAGATCTCGGGTCGTCGTCGTCACTCATCCTTTCTTCTGCCTCCTCCCCCTCGCTCTCTGTTTCCTCCCTTGCCCTCGCCTCTGCTCCTGAACCCCTGACATCCATCCCCCCCTCAAAGCCCCCCCTTCCCCCCTCCCCTCCCTCCGGTGCGGGAACTGGGTGCTGCAGTGTCAAAGGGACGAATGTCGGGTACAGTTCGCTTCCCGTGGCCGGCCTCCATCCGCAGACTCCCGGTTCTTCCTCCCTGCTCTCGTCAACGACGGTCACCTCTGCTTCCATCTCCGTGCCGCCGTGCTCGAGACCCTGGTTGTCCCCGAAAAAGTCCATGTCGGTCTCTCCCTCGCTTCCTTCTGTAGGCGTAGCTCGTCCTGGACCCTCCAGCCACTTCCTGCGCCACTGCTCCTCTGGTCGATCATCCCACCAATACGAGGGTTCTGAGGCAGACCCCGAGGGTGACCCCTCCGGGGAACGGGCGTCTCGTGTCGGTTCCTCATCCGAGTCGAACCCCCGGAATGTGCTGGCTGAAAGCGTGGGCGTGAAAAGCCAGTCGTCGAAAAAGTCCGCCGGCATTGGCCTATGGGGAAAGAGGGCATGAAACTCTTCCTTGAGCAGAGGTTCATCTAGAGCGTAGCCCGGCACCCAGCTGTTGGCATTGGCCGGGGTGCCCTCCTTAGCGAGAAGGTATTCTACCCCCTCTTCCCCCCATCTGGAGTCCAAAATCTCCGTGACTTCGTTGAGGCGCACCTCCTGTGCCACTCCCCGTTGCCTGGTTCCCTCTCGGAGCGGACTCGGCGCCGTGCCGGGTTCCTGAAACCTGTGCGGTGCCTTGTAGGGAGTGAGCACCGATCTGTGGAACACCGGATGCATTCTGGAACCCTCCGGAAGCGCCAGCCTGAAAGGTTGACCTGCTCTTCGACTTGGTAGGGCCCCAGTTGCTTATGCCCTAGTTTCTTCTTGGCCAACGACCTGGCCGGCACTGCGTGGGCTGCTAACCAGACCCAGTCTCCCACCTGGATCTCTTCGCCAACCCTTCTGTGTTTGTCTGCCTGCACCTTGTATGCGTGTTTGGCCAGCTCCAGGTGCCGCCGCAGCTGATCGTGAACCTCTTGCAACTCCGACGCGAACGCATCTGCTGTCTGCGGCTCCCCCTCCACCAGTCTTTCCAGTCCCGGGAAGGTTCTGGGGTGCCTCCCGTTGTTGGCGAAGAACGGCGTGACCCCCGTGGACACGTGCTTCGTGTTGTTGTAGGCGAACTCGGCGAGCGGCAGGTAATCCACCCACGTCGCAGGCTGTTGATTCGCATAGCATCTCAGGTACTGCTGCATGATGGCATTGACCCGCTCCGCTTGCCCGTTGGTCTGCGGGTGTCTCGCCGACGCCAGGTTGATCTTGACGTTTAGGAAGCCCATCAGCTTCTGCCAGAAGTTCGAGATGAACTGCCGCCCGCGGTCGGACAGAATAGACCGTGGCAGACCGTGAACCTTGAACACGTGGTCTATGAACAGTTTGGCGGTTTGTTCCGCCGTGGCCACCTTCGCACACGGGATGAAATGCGCCATCTTGGAGAACAAGTCCACCACCACCAGCACGGCCGCCTTGCCCCTCGAGCTGGGCAGATCCGTGACGAAGTCCAGGGCGACTCTCTCCCATGGCTCGACCGGAGTTTGCAGCGGTTCCAACAGTCCGGCCGGCGGTCTGTGCACTGGTTTGGCCCTCTGGCAGGTGTCGCACCTCGCCACGTAGTCCGCGACCTCCCCTCTCATTCCGGGCCACCAGAAATCCCTGGCGACTAATTCCACCGTCTTCTCCTTGCCAAAGTGCCCGGCAGTGGGCGCGTCGTGCAGCTGATGCAGTACCTTGGCGCGAAGTTCGTCTCCCGGCACGTAGATGGCCCCTTTGCGGATGAGCAATCCATCTCTCAGCTGGAACCCGTTGGTCGCTGCCGTGCCCCTTCGCATCTCAGCCATCTTTGCTTGCGCGAAAGAGTCATTCTGCAACGCTTGTCGCACCGCCTCCAGGTCCACTGTCGCCGCAGCGCACGCCCACACTGTTGGCGCGAAGATGTGCATGGCGGCCGCTGGCGTGGCATCCTCCAGATACTGTGGCTTACGGGATAGCGCGTCCGCCATGATGTTGGTGTCCCCCGGGACATACTCTATTCGGAAGTCGAAATTCGCAAAGAACTCAGCCCAACGTATCTGCCTCTGGTTCAGGAACTGTGCCGTGCGCCAGTGCTCCAGATTCTTGTGGTCCGTGCAGACCTGCACCGTGTGCTTGGCTCCAATCAGGAAGTGCCTCCATGCTTTGAACGCTGCATGAATAGCCAGCAACTCCCTGTCCCAGATGGTGTAATTCTGTTCGGACTTGCTGAGCTTCCTGGAGTAAAACGCTCCGGGCCTCCAAACCCCCTGCGGGTCCTTCTGCAGCAGGACTGCTCCGACGGCCCTGTCCGAGGCGTCTGTTTCAACTCTCATCGGCCTGCTAGGATCGACATGAAGCAGCTGTTCCTCCGAGGCGAAAAGACGCTTGAGTGCCTGAAAGGACTGCTCCGCCTGCGCTGTCCAGATGAACTTCTTTTTCTTGGAACTGAGCGTGTCTGTAATGGCTGCAGTCTGCATAGCGAAGCCTTTGATGAACTTGCGATAGAAGTTCGCGAAGCCGACAAATCGTTGGACCTCCTTCCGGTTGCGTGGGCTTTTCCAATCCAACACCGCTCGAACCTTGGCGCTGTCCATGGCGAGCCCCTTGTCAGACAACCTGTATCCCAGGAAATCCACCTCCGTCACGTCGAATTGGCACTTCTCCAGCTTGGCGTAAAGCCTATGTTGCTGGAGCCTGCTCAGCACTTCCCTGACGTGTCTGTCATGCTCCTGCTGCGATTCCGAAAAGATCAGGATGTCATCCAAGAAACAGACGCACGTCTTGTAGAGGAGCCCCGCCAACCCGTGATGCATGAAAGCTTGAAAAACGTGGGAGCCATTTTGCAATCCAAAAGGCATAACTCTATATTCGTAGGTGCCCAGGGGTGTGAACATGGCTGTCTTCCACTCATCTCCTTCCCGCATGCGAATCAGGTTGTACGCCCCTCGCAGGTCCAACTTGGTGAACACGCTGCCCTTGCGTACTTTCGCGAGGAGGTCGTCGATTCGGGGCATGGGGAAGTCCGACGGCTTGGTGACACTGTTCAAAATGCGGTAGTCCACCACGAGCCTTTTCTGGGGCGTGTCTCGCTTCTTCACAAAGAATACAGGACTGCCCCCCGCTGCCTGGGACTCTCGGATGAAACCGCGTTTCAAATTATGATCAATGAACTCCTTGAGTTCCTGCAGTTCGTCTTCAGACATGGAATACAGCTTCCCTTTGGGCAGCGCCGCCCCCGGCAGCAGGTCAATCTTGCAGTCATATGGTCTGTGGGGGGGTAGCTTGTCTGCCTCCTTCTCGCAGAAAACCTCCAAAAATTCTGCGTACTTGTGGGGAATCGCTTGCAGCGTGCCGAGCAGCAGCTGTGACTCCTCTTGCTCCCCTTCCTGCTGGGGCATGATGCAGTGTTCAGCACAAAAGGAAGAGCCGAAGGTCAGCTGCCTCTGGTACCAAGCCAGCGTCGGGCTGTGCCTGTCCAGCCAACTCATGCCCAATACGATAGGCGTGTCCGAGAGTTGAGTGACGTTGAAGCTGATAATCTCCTTGTGATTTCCAAGCCGCAGCACCATAGGTGGCGTCTGCTTCACCACTTGCCCCCCTAACAGCTCCCTGCCATCACCGTGACAACCTGCAGGGGCAGCGTGGCAGGCAGCAACTGTATAGCGTGCCGGTCGACAAAGTCCTGCCCTATGAAGTCTGCATTGCTTCCCGAGTCGACGGTGATTGGCACGTCCATGGTGATTCCATTGGGTAGCTGGAGCGATGCGGTGAGCCTCACTACTGGCTTGGGCGGGAGGGGGTCCATGGGCGGTAAAATCTCTGGGGACTGCTTCACTGACACGTCTGGCTGGGCCCCAGTGCCTCCTCTTCCAGCCAGACATCGTCGTTTCCCTGCTGTGGTTCTCCTTGCTGCGTTGCTGCAGTCACCATTGCTGAGGCTGCAGTGTGCTTGTGGAGCCTCCGGGGACACTCTTTCGCCAAATGGCCTGGATCCTCGCAGATGTAACACTTCCTGTTCCCTCTAGGAGGCTTCGCTTTCACTGCTGCCGGTGCTAGGGCTCTGGCTGCTGACTGAGCCCTTGCACTCCCAACCTCCATCGGTTCCACCCCTCCCCCTGTTGGGGGCGTGGATTGCGCACGCGCTGCTTCTCTGGGAAGGAAGGAGGAGCCCCTGGCTGGTTCGCGCCCGCTGCGCCCTTCGTCCCTGCTCCACGGACGTTCTTCCAGCCGCACTCCCACCGCCAGCGCCCTCTGAACGATCTCCTGCGTGGTCCGGGGTCTCTCCCCCCTCGCAATCTCATCTTTCACCGAGCTGTTCAAGCCCTCCCAAAAAAGGTCTCTGACGGGAGCCGAATCTCTGTCCCATTCCAGGGCACTGACCAAAGCGAAAAAGCGGGCATGATATTGCCGTACGCTGGCCCTCCCTTGTCTTAGTCCGTGCACCTCCCTTCGGGCAAGATCCACGTCAATGCTTGATAAAAAACAGCCATCCATCGCTTTAATAAAGGCGTCCGCATTTTGGAGCGCAGGATCCTTATCCCTCCACAAATTGCGCAGCCATGCTTTAGCGTCTCCATGCAAATGGGACATGATGAACCCCACTTTCTCTTGTTCATCTCTAAAGTCTTTGTGCAGTAGTTGTAGTGCACACATTACGTCTGCTCTAAAATTGGGGTACTGTTGCAAATTCCCATCGAAGTGCGAGACCAGACTGCCTGTGCGTCTCCCCAACCCAATCCCCTCTGATTTGGGTGTCTGTTGCCCCTGCTTCGTAAGCACGTCCAACCTGACCTGGAGATCCCTGTAGGCGGCCGCTGCGTCCTCCTCTCTCTTCCTGGACGCCACCGCCTCGGCAGTCAGTCGTGAAACCGCGTCTCTGAGTTCCGTTATTTGCTGTTCGGCCGTCATATTGTCTACCGTTCGTGAGCTTTCTTGTAGGCACCCGCTTTCCCTCCTCTCCGCGAGGTCGTGGATGTCCACAATTTGAAGAGAAGGAGCTTACTGTCAGGGTTACTTCCAGATCCTAGCTCACAGAGGATCACGCTAGCCAGCGGTTGTTGATTAAAAGTCTTTATTGAGTTACAGTCTCCATTCTTGAGCTGCTGCGTGCAACCCTACGCCTTATGCTTAGGTCGGCGAAGCTCCTTCTGAGTCTCCGCCCCTTGCGCACCAACTTAATATCCTAGCCCTGCTCCACCTTTTCCGCCTGACAGTTCTCCTCTGGGTCCCTCTGCCCCCCTGGGTCTCTCCCTTCCGGGATTCTTCTGACGCTGACCCCCCTGACTCCCCTGTCTCCTTGCGCCGGGCTTTAGGACCTGGCTCTCTTTCCGGGCTGCCTACTGCGCCACCTTCCTGTGCATTTGAACTTGGCGCGCGCGCCCAACCTTCCACTTTCCGTCTAACCGTCACTTCGCTCCCCGATGAAGGTGTGGCCACTCCTGACTCGTGCCCTCCCTCCTGTTGTGAGCTGCCAGCGCTAGTTCCCAGGCGCTCTTCCTCTTCCCTACTCTCTGGCGGTGACGTAGGTCCCGATCTCCAACTGCTCCCCTCTGAGTCCCCTCTGGCTCTTTCTTCCTGGGGTGTCCCCCTAGTCTCCCCCCTTGCCCTTGCCACTGGTGCTCCTCTTTGTGAATCTTCTGATTCACTGGACAGACTCGGAGATCTCGGGTCGTCGTCGTCACTCATCCTTTCTTCTGCCTCCTCCCCCTCGCTCTCTGTTTCCTCCCTTGCCCTCGCCTCTGCTCCTGAACCCCTGACAAGTGGTACCTCGGGTTACAGACACTTTAGGTTACAGAACTCGGCTAACCTAGAAATAGTACCTCGGGTTAAGAACTTTGCTTCAGGATGAGAACAGAAATCGTGTGGTGGCGGCACAGCAGCAGCAGGAGGCCCCATTAGTTAAAGTGGTACCTCAGGTTAAGAACGGACCTCCAGAATGAATTAAGTTCTTAACCTGAGGTACTACTGTAATGACAATGGCACCCACCTGAGAGCTGTTGGAACTGAGTTCTGGCAAGTTCCGGCTGGAAAAAAAGCCCTGGTCATTTCTACTGTATTTTGAGTGTCTTCAACCAGCCTTCTAAATTGATTTTTTAAATTCTTGGCCAGTATTCCTATTGAATTTGTTTATATGTATATATGTATATATGTTTATTTGTATATATGTCATGGTCTTTAATTGGTTTTATATGTGCAATTGATCAACTGTTTTTTATATAAGCAGCTGTGAAACCACTTTGAGGTGCTTCATAAGGAGTGATTCATAAATGAAAGAAATCATCACCGCCACCATCACTATCTGAAGAAATGATGTTGCCAGCATCATGACGTTGTCAGGAGCTTCACTTTACAAATGGTCACGGGGGAAGGGGAAGAAATAAATTGATAAAAGAGGCTTGCTGGGTCTTTTCTATCTTTGGGCGAGCCATTTCCATCATCTGCTATCCCATTTGGCCTCCGTCCCCCACAAAAGTGGTATGGCCCTAGCAGCAGAGTGAATTGGGCCCTGTGAAATGATCCTTCAAATGCTCAAACTAGCCCACCAAAAGTTTCAAGCATTCAAGCATATGATTCCAAGGGCAATTACCTCTGGTACTAATTTGACAAGGGTTTTGCACATGTTGACCTTTCGGGCTATGCCACTAGTACCAATTTAGGGCGCCAGATGTTTGGACTAAGAGAAATTAGCATAGCTGTTAGTCGATTCTAGCATGGCTTGGTGGTATAAATGTGTCTGACATTTGAAAAATTATTCACCATCGGTATCCTTTCAGCTGCTTCAATGTGTGTGTCTCTCTGTGTGTGTGTGTGGCAAACAGAGACCAATACTCAATTTATATGCCACACTTAAGAGCTGCTCGCAGGTGGTTCCTAGGGTATCTACTTGATAGTCCTGTTTATCTTCAAGGACAGCACTGCTTTGTGTGCCTTTATGCCATTCTCTGGGTCCTTTCTGTGTAAAAATAGTATTCCATGCAGTGCTGCAAGTGGGGGAGCTATCTTACGTGCCAACAATGGAGATAAACATTGTTGCACCACAGGAGATTTTTCCTACCCACAGGTAATACCCAAATGTGTGAAAACCGCATTGGCTCTCCCTGAGAAATCTGGCAAATTTTAGCACACTTGTTTAACTTTGCTTAATAGTCCTAGAGATGTTTTGCCTGAGAAAGATGGATAGCCTGGGTGTCAGGAGTTCAGCCTACACTCAAGTAGGACCCTGGCAGAGACACATGTCCCACTGGCATGTTCTCTCCCTCCTGGTTGATCGTTCGGGAGCTTCAAAAGCTTTCTTCAGCCTGAACATCACAGCGACCGATGCCAACAGACTTCGGCACACTTAGGGATCCGCAGAGTTTGCGCATCTCGCGTGACAGAACTCAGCATTTTGGCTAATCTACTTTATTTACATATAAACACACACGGAGCACTGCAACATGGCTCCCTCTCTCTCTAGCATCAGACAGCAAAGAGAAAAAGAGCCAAGCACAATAGTCCCACTTCACGGAACACAAACATCCTGTTTCTGTCACTTCCCACTTTGTGGAGTCAAAACATATACCGTCATGTGATAGGCAACAATCCCATGGCTGCAATCATGGAGCAGGAATTCTAACAAGTTCGGTTGGTTAGAGTGTGGTGCTGATAACATCAAGGTTCAATACCTGTATGGGACAGCTGTGCATTTCTACATTGCAGTGGGTTGGCCTAGATGATCCTCAGGCCCCTTCCAACTCTACAATTCTATGATTCTAAAATGCTTTAAAATCACTTCAAATTTCCCTTGAGGCTAAATCTGAAGGCAGCTTAGGCCTGGTTGAAGCAACCAAATCAGATGGGTGGGGTATAAATAACAAAATTGTTGTTGTTGAATAGGATATCCCAATTTTCTTCAAAGAAATGTTGGAGGGTATGGGTTGCACTGGACTTAGCTGTATCAGGAAGGAGGCGGGAATTTCTTGTTTCTGTTCTATCTTTAATAAAGGCAATAAAGTTCTCAGGTAACTTCCTTGTGGTCTATCAGCTAAGCAACACCCACACAGAATGCATCAAATGCAATAATGAAACTGGGAAGTAACAAGAACATGGTGCTTGAAATAGCCATAGAAGAACCCTTGTGGTCTCTTCCAACTCTATGATTCTATGATTCTATGATTCTATGAACATAAGAACTTGAATCCAGTTACAGATAGGTAGCCGTGTTGGTCTGCCATAGTCAAAATAAAAATTCCTTCCAGTAGCACCTTAAAGACCAACTAAGTTAGTTCTTGGTATGAGCTTTCGTGTGCATGCACACTTCTTCAGATACACACATGTATCTGAAGAAGTGTGTATCTGAAGAAGTGTGCATGCACACGAAAGCTCATACCAAGAACTAACTTAGTTGGTCTTTAAGGTGCTACTGGAAGGAATTTTTATTTTGGATAAGAACTTGAAGTAAGAGGAAGACTGCAACAACTGCTGCAATCTCTGAAGAAGATTAAGGTAGGGGATATCTGATGACTGATGGAAGTAAAGCAATTGCTGCGACAGATCTGTCAAAAAGTCAGCTGATAGCATGCTCTCTCTCTCTCTATATATATATATATATATATGAATTAGAAAACCCATGAAGAAGTGTATGCAGAGGAAGAAATAATCAGCAATCCTTCCCACATTTTTTCAACTCATTTTTCTCTTCTTTAGATATCTGCAAACTATTTTTTCCCTACATCGGTGGGGAGCCCCCTGAGTGGTCATTGAAACCCCCGACCTTAGGGTTTCACTACCCTACTGATAAGCATGGGACCAATTCGTATACACACCTGGCATATATTATGAAGATGATGGTGAAAGAAGATTAAAAGTGTGGGTTGAGCCTGTGGGAAAAGAGAAGATTCATAACGTAACCCTCAGTTTCCCCCTTCGTTCATTACAATCCACAGGGGTGTTCTCCTGCACTCACTTCACCACAGTGAAATGCTCTCTTGCGCAACTCCCATTCACTTCAACAGGACAAGTTCTCGGTGGCTTGTGCTCCTGGATAACATTCCATATTTCTTATTTGTTTGATATAGTGAGAGATGTAATTTCCAGAGTGTCCAGGATCAGTCAAAGGAACAGATATCCAGCATATTTATTTTTATTTTACTTTGTACCTCCAAATAGAAGCTCTACCAATTTGGAGCAGGGGTGACAAACCTTTTTCAGTTTGAAGGCCACATGACTTCCCAGGCAACTCTCCAGGAACATGCTGGTGGTGGGTGAGGCCAGAGACAAAAGGGGGTGGAGCAATAGATGTGTTTCCTATGGTAGCTACAGAGAAGTCAAAGATTTCTGTGCACTACCATCCACACACGTACTTCACACACAGAACTTGCAGGCACAGAACTTGCTCTTCAGAAGCTCATCAGGACAAGCGTCAAGGGAGGAAATGGTTAATCCCATTGTAGACACTTTCACAAACAGCCAAATTCCATTGCCGCCAGCCACTCTCTCTTCCAAAACAGATTGTCAATGTTTTCAGTGAAGTGATGGCTTATGGTTCCCGTTCCACACATTTGTCAGTGGCAGAGGTTTAAAAGAGTTGATGGGCATCGCTGCATCTCAGTTGACAAAACACATATTTTACAACCTACAATGTTTTCCTGCTCCACACGGCTGAGAATCAGCATTGCCAGAGAGTTACGGTCCTGTATCAACAGTTTAAGCATAACAGAATGGAAGGCAGCCAAAAACAGACCTAGGCATTTCTCAGAACAAGGATGAAAGGCTGGCCTTTTAATTGTTTTAATAAGCTTTCATCTCAACAGACAATTTTATTCAATTTTATTCAAAGAGTCTGGATTTACTTCTCATTTAAACAACTACTTAGAAAATAGTTGTCATGCTTACTCGCGGACACATGTACCTGACATGAACCTGATTCCATTTCCCGAGAGTTCTTTTAGGAACTATGTATGATCTGGGGGAATAATCTGGTCACGAGGGGAAATGTTTTCCTTTGCAGTCCCTATTGAAAGACAGACTGATATCCATCTGGTACAGCCATCTTAGAAAACTAACACCTGAGCCAAATTCACAAGTGCTAGCATGTGTACCTCAAGACTCTTGGTCTAGATAGCTAGGGCTGTCATACGTCCAGGTTTTCTAGGATTATTTTTTTTTTTTTTGATGAATCAGCAAACTGTCCAGGAAAACCCAGACACATGGCAAGTTGGGCTATTTTCACTAAAAAAATGTTTTAAAAAATCTAAGAAAAGCCTCAAAACATGAACTTTTTGGGGGAGATGTACAGAGTATCCCTGTAAGGTTTCCAAGACGTAACGGACAGAATCAAGACTTCGTAGGACTTAACCCAGAAAAGAGAGTTCATTAAGAGAAAGGCAAAGAAACACCCTGTTATGAATCTTGGCTTGTATTTAATGCCTGTTCAGAGTAGACCCACTGAAATTAATGGACCCACTTAAGTCATGTCCATTAACTTCAATGGATCTGAATAAGACTAGCACTGGATGCCATTGTTTGTCACAAAACGAGCATTTTAGGTTATCCCAGGAAGAGAGGGAGTGGATTGAGACTGGGGGCTTTGTGATGAGCTGAAGGACAAGAAAGGAAGAATTTGTGTGACGGGGTGAGCTCCCGTTGCTCAGTCCCAGCTCCTGCCAACCTAGCAGTTCGAAAGCACACCAGTGCAAATAGATAAACAGGTACCGCTGCGGCGGGAAGGTAAATGGCATTTCTGTGTGCTCTGGTTTCTATCACGGTGTCCAGAAGCAGTTTAATCATGCTGGCCACATGACCCAGAAAGCTGTCTGTGGACAAACACCGGCTCCCTCGGCCTGAAAGCAAGATGAGCTCCGCAACCCCATAATCACCTTTGACTGGACTTAACCGTCCAGGGGTCCTTTAACTTTACCTTTACTTAAGTCAGTCATAATTAAATCTGATTTAATTGTATGTGATTTAGACTGCAACCCTATATATATCCTACAAGTTCCATTAAGTTCATTTTCTATGACTCATTGATAAATCAGAAGTTGTTGGAAACCCTGAAAGTATACAGAAGACCCATAAGTGCGTTAGAATGGATCTTTAGAGAATCCTTCCATTTTCAACATGCATTCAAACAATGGGCTTTTAAAAAATAAGAAAAAGAACAGATTTTTACCGTATCAATAATTTGAGTTCTCTGTCACTTGAGGCAGGGGGAATAATCATTTTTCCAGTTTGCACAGTCCATACCTTTCATACACCAAAATGAACTGAATCTGCAATTTCTTTTTGCAGACCAGAAGATGTTATGTTGCTGCCTTTTTCTTGACAGAATGATCAGAGCAAAATTACATTCTGTTGACAAAAATGTAATGAAATGTATTTGGTCAACAAAATGAAATGAGAGGTTTGACCAAAGTAAAAATGCATCTTGTTCACCCAAAGGGCTCTATGGAGCCCTTAATTCTATGTTTCTGCCTATAATCTCCAGAAATTGGAACCAGAGCACTTACATTTAAGTGGAATCATATTATACTTTCAAAGTTCTGCTCTTGCTTGGAGTATTTCTGCAAAGATCTTCAACCACCTTATGCCTGAGTAGTTCTATCAGTAGCAATAGCAGCCAATTTGTTTTGCTCACTAAAGAGTGACAATTTGCAAAAGTTCAGTTTTAGCTTCGTCTCTCCATCTGGGGTCTTTTGGCTGCTGACTTTCAGCTTCCTAAGATTTCCCTCTACTGAAAGGAAATAGGAAAAAAGTTTGGATGGGAAGATGAAACTTGCTTTGTTTTTCTTGAGTGATCTGGACATCAAAAAAGACCCATCTTCAGTCTGGTCAACTCAGCTTCTTTGCTCACTCGAACCTATGGAAGATGAGAGGAGACTTGTCTTCAGGCTATCAGAGAAGCTTGTACTTGCACTGATCCATTTATCTCAGCTTTCCCCAACCTGGTCAAAGATTGTGGATGATGGGACCTGGAGGACAACCGGAGGGCACCAGGTTGTGCAAGGCTGATCCAGGTGATACTTTGGCAATGGTTCACTGATGATGATGATGATGATTCTGGTGGTTCTGCCCCTGCAAGAAGTGAAGTTACAGGGAACCAGGCAGAGGGCCTTCTCAGTAATGGCGCCCGCCCTGTAGAATGCCCTCCCATCAGATGTCAAAGAAATAAACCACTATCTGACATTTAGAAGACATCTGAAGGCAGCCCTGTATAGGGAAGTTTTTAATGTTTCACATTTTATTGTGCTTTTAATATTCTGTTGGGAGCTGCCCAGAATGGCTGGGGAAACCCAACCAGATGGGCCGCTGAGAGATCCAGCAGAACTAGGAAACAACTCTCACCTTTGTCCCTAGCCTGCCAGAGATCATCAGTCACTGCGACCAAGGCAGTTTGAGTCCCATGATGAGGCCTGAATCCCCACTGGAAGGGATCCAAATGTAAAGCTTCCACATATTAAAACAACTCTCTGGAAAAAACCAAGCACATCTAGGAACAATATTCCATCTCAGCCTGCTGCCTGCTACACTAGTTTTCTATTTGCGGGTAGGGTCTTCAAAACTTGTATCTCCCACCTGCAGCCTGAAGGGTTTCCCTTATTTCCCTATAGAGGAGATAGTCTTGGGCAAGGCAAATTATTGGTCAGAATTGATGCAAAGAAGATTTTTATATGTGCATTAAACAACTGTGAGTTAATATTTTTTTAAAAGCCAAATCCTGCATCTAATTATCTATAGCATTCTTTTGTTTAAACAAACCACAGTTCCCCAATTTTGGGCATCACAGGGAATCAAAAATGGAAGTTTTTGATCTCCACCCTACTGGGCTAAATGTATGCTTCCAAACTTTATACAATCTGTAGAGAAACCAGATAATAATGACGTTTGGGCTGAATTTATACAAAATATAGTTGTGTGTGTGTGTGTGTGTGTGTGTGTGTGTGTGTGTTTAGATAATAATAATAACTATACATTTGATAAGTATACATGGAATTGGAATTGTTAACTATTATAATGAAATAGTATACCTTTAATTTCAATTTGTTCAATTAAACTGTTCTTTAAAAATAAATCAGTTCCAGCCTTAAAATGTTGAAGAGATGCACCATTTCCAACACCAGCAAAATAGCCAATTTTTCTGAAGCAGTTTTAAACAATTGCTTCATCCCCCCCCCCTCCATGGCTAGTAACAATTTCTTACTAGATAGACCATTTGATCTGTATTCAGGCATTTTGTCTTCATGTTAAAAGGTTTGCCCATTATTCAGTGTGGTAAGGTTGAAGCTGGGGGAGGGGGAGATTAAGAGAAGTCTTTGTACTGCGCCCATTAAAAAGCATGACACATTGTGTTAAGACTGGCATGCTCCTATAGCGTCTGTCTTGGATAAGTAGGGGTGCTGTGAAATAAACTTCCTGTAATTAAGGTCTCAATGTTCAGCAATTCCAACAAGCATTCATTTCAAGATGATACTACTGTATTGCCGATGTTTCAGTTTTAGGGTAGATGAGCGCTACCTTTATATATATATATATAAAAAAAAACCCAAATCCAGGTGAACCTATTCATTATAATTATATTTAGACTTATTTGCGTCACTGAGTTCAGGTTTCACTGCTGGATACACACACACACACACACACACACACACACACACCTCTAAAACCAGAGGTTTATTTCAGCTGGAACGTGCTGGCACTCAGTTTCAGCATCTCTCAGATGAGCATGAGGGAGGTGTTCATGGTGAGTTCTGGCACCTCTTTTCCAAGAAAAATAGCACTGTCTAATACTGTTCCTCAGTAGCTTTCAAGCAGGCACAAGAGCAGTGGTATTTCTTCCCAAACTTACTCACACATGTCCCACAAATAGGGAAGTCAAAGAATTCTGTTCGAAGGGAAACGAGAATGGGAATTGCTGCAGTTGGCACGTTCATCCAAGGTTAGCGATGGAAATCATGCAAGTGAATACAGGAAGCATTCACTATTATTATTTTTTAGTCTGCATACGTTGGATAAATAATTGCGTTGCTTTCTGCCTTTCTTTTGACATTTCCCTTTGACTAAACCACAATGAAATTAATCACATAATTAAATCATATTAAATTGGAAGGTCGGCGGTTCAAATCCCCGTGACGGGGTGAGCTCCTGTTGCTCGGTCCCAGCTCCTGCCAACCTAGCATTTTGAAAGCAAACCATTGCAAGTAGATAAATAGGTACCGCTCCGGCGGGAAGGTAAACGGCATTTCCGTGCGCTTCTCTGGTTTCACCAGAAGCGGCTTAGTCATGCTGGCCACATGACCCGGAAAACTGTCTGTGGACAAAGGTCGGCTCCCTTGGCCAGTAAAGTTGCCAGCAGCTGCAGAGGAACAATGGGCCATTCTGGAGCTCTGAAGACTCAGCATCTGCCTGAGGATGCTGGCCAGACCTATATCTCTTGGAATTCATACTCACTGAACACAGGTGAGCAAGACAACAAAAAAATAATTCAGCAGCGATTTTGCGTTTTACAGAAGCATCAGTGCTTCCCACCTTCCTGACAGAAAATGCCTCACCTGAGAACATCAGAGCATTACCCATTTCTTTTAGCTTCATCCTATCGATTCCCAGCATCTTGTGATCAACAGCCACTATCTCAAGACCTCCTTCCTTCTCCGAGTGTTTCCCAAAGTAGAACAGTAGCAAAAACGTTTGTTCATTCCCCAACGTATGACCTTACACACTTCTCTTGTTTATAAAGCAAAGAATCAATGGAAACTTATCTTCATGAAATATTCACAAACCCACAGTAAAGTTTGGCCTATCTTTTCTTCCTTCCTTCCTTTCAGATGTGTGTATATATCTATATATATGGAATAATGCTTTGGAGACTTCAGAACTACAGAAAACCTAAACAAAACAAGAAGAAGCTCAGCAAAGCACATTCAGAGAGCCCCGATTTGGAACAAACCTGTGTGTAATCCTCTCTGGGCAGTAATTAGTTCATCACAGTCAACAGTCTACATCAGTGAAAGCTGCTTTGAAAGCTACTTGTTTTGTAGTGAAGAAAAGTGGGGTCAAGGTTATGCACCGCAGTTTGTGACTCTTTCTACTTTCAGCAAGGGGGAAAAATTGGCAGACAAAGACACATTATAGCAAAACCCTTGAAGAGATAGGATGCACATTAAGTTTTCATTATTTCCTCCTGCAGATAAATGCTATAAATACAAAAAGGAAATAAAAGACAAGGTTCTGCTCAAGGAACATTGCAGTTCAGGGAAGACTTGTTTTTATTCTGAATATCCACAGGATTGGTACTCTAGGGCAGAATTCGCTAACTGGAGCAGAGCTCAGTAATCTAAACATGCCGACATTTTATTTTTAAACACGCTTCTAGCATTCATAGCTGCATAAAAATGAAAGGAAATAAATATATGGGGTAGAATTCTATGCAGTAATACAGTTGTTCCATCAGTGCAAGTATTTCTGCTTGCAGATGGAACAGTTTCCCCTCTACACCCCATGGGCTGTTTTGTGGGTCCTCCTCCTACTCCAGAGTGGATTTGGAGGAGGTGTGGGGATATGCAGGGGGAGAAGAGGGGAGAACCCCATTGGACTAGCAGGCATCCTTGCGCTGGTTTCTAAGATGCTAATTGTGGGGCTGAAATGAAATCTGATCAATGGAAACAAGTGCAATGTGTAGCAGAGAGGGAGAGAGCAGGGAAGAAAATAAATAACAACAATACAGAAAAGTGGTAGAGACTAGGGGCATGCATTGACTTTGTGTGTACCCCGAATAATGAGACAAATTGGGGTGGTTGGCGTTACTGTGTCATCAGTGTTCGAAATTAGCCAGGTGCCAGGCACATTTTGCACCTAACAATTGGCCACTTGTGACCAAGTGGAGATGCCCAGGCACCACAATGGCACCTGACATCTCTGACATCTGGAGGTCCATGCCCGGGGATCCTTAGATCTTGACTGTTTTCACACACTAGCAACACATCCTGTAGAATGTGTTATCTTTTATCTGCACAATTGGAATGAGTTTCTGGAGCCAAAATGCTGCTTCTGTGCAGGAGCAGTGAACAATATTATAGTTCATTGTCGTAGCTTGTCTTCACTTACCCCACTCCACTATGAAGAATATTTTTACGTTATGAACGGTCTGTGCCGCCATTAAGAAAAAGAGGTCAGAACAGGCCAATATATATGTGGACTGACCCTGGATCAAGTGACTTTTCTTCTTGAAGTCCTCTTAAGTTCTTAATCTAGCTCAAGGATGTTATCTGAAGTAGCCAGGTGTTTAACTGCTAATCACAGTCAGTCTATCATTAGAAAAATAAGATTTAAAGAGCCATCTTGCTACAAAATGGAAACAAAAAATGGAGACATACTGTTGTGGCGACTGTAACCTTGGTTTAAGGAGCCATTTGGAGCCTGGCATATATATCTGAGTTTCTAACATTGTCATTAACAAGGCATGCCAAAGTATTCTTTTTTTCTTCTTCTGATTTTAAGGAATCAGTGGAATTACCTATATTGAAGTACTACTGAATGGAATGAGGAAAGATGCATAGGATTACACTCCAAATGTTGCTTCATCTTAGCAGACATGCTCCTTTAATGAATACAAAAATTATCATATTGTGTTACCTATATGTATGTTCTCTGTGTTTTGCATGAATCCTCTCCTCACTTAAGCAATGATTCTTCAACATCAACTTCGTTGGACTGGCCATTTTGTGCTGATGCCTGATTATTGTCTTCCAAAGAGGAGGAGGAGGAGGAGGAGGAGGAGGAGGAGGAGGAGGAGGAGGAAGAAGAAGAAGAAGAAGAAGAAGAAGAAGAAAAGTTTGGACTTCATATCCCACCTTTCACTCCCCTTAAGGAGTCTCAAAGCGGCTAACAATCTCCTTTCCCTTCCTCCCCCACAACAAACACTCTGTGAGGTGAGTGGGGCTGAGAGACTTCAGAGAAGTGTGACTAGCCCAAGGTCACCTGGCAGCTGCATGTGGAGGAGCGGGGAAGCAAACCCAGTTCACCAGATTACAAGTCCACCACTCTTAACCACTACAGCACGCTGGCTCTATTCCAAACTTTAAAATGCAACTACTCTATTCCAAACTTAAAAATGGAAAGCGTAATGCTGGTGGTCAACAAAAGAGGTTTAAAGACTCTCTCAAGGCAAATCTAAAAAGATGTAGTGTAAACACCAACAACTGTGAAACACTAGCATGCGAGAGCTCCAGTTGGAGAACAGCCTTTACCAAAAGTGTCATGGGTTTTGAAGACATTTGGACTCCGGACAAAAAGGAGAAATGTGCTAAGAGGAAGGCACGTTTGGCAAACCCTCACCATGATCAGCTTCCACCTGGAAACCTATGTCCCCCCACTGTAGAAGTATGTGTGGATCCGGATTTGGCCTCCACAGACACTTACAGACTCACTGTTAAAACCGTGTTTATGGAAGACAATCTTACTTGGCTATGAGTGATTATCAAAGAAGAAAAAGAATGTATGTTCTCTGTGTTTTGAATGAATCCTCTCCTCCCTTAAGCTCCTTCAGTACAATATTCCAGCTCCTCTGGTCACCTAGATATTCGGCATATCTAGATGCCCAGACTAACATAAATACTTCATACATACATACATCCAGATATTTGGTTGTCCCAATCTTGTTGTTATTTTTTCCTGCCAGGATGCTCACTATGTTTGATAACAGAGAGGTCCCACTATCATTTCATTTCCCCCATTTTTTAATGCAACTTTTTATTGCTATTATCTTGTAATTGACATTAATAAGTATTTCTAACAAAAATTAGCAGTCAAGATCAGTTTTCAAAAGACTCTGACAATATGAAAAAATAATTGAACACAAATGAGGGACTATAATTAAATACGCTATTTCATTTCAAAAATTGGGTTATAATATGCTAATTTACAATACTAATTGACAATAGACTGAGAATTCTTAGAGCATTCTAAACCCAAAGCTTACATGATTTCTTTGACAATATTCAATAAAAAATATTCTATCTTGTCAAAAATAATGTAATTTCTTTGTTTTTATTCCCTAAATAAGGGGTGGGGAATGTTTTTGACTCCTTATAAGGATCTACCTTGTGGCCAAAATTTGTCAAAGCTGCCCAATTGTCAAAATCCCTTTTGCTCCAATCTTAAAAGGGAGGTGGCTGTAGGCTCACACAAGCCTTTGCAAATCCCCCACCTTTGAGATTGGAGTCAGATTGGGGATTTAAGAGGAAAGCAGGAGAGGCTTTTAGAAGAGTCCCTTTCACTCTGATCTCAGCTGAAATGAGAGCATGGATGTACCTTAAAGCACTTCTCACAAGTGCTGTTTAGTCCCTACTCCATCAGCAGAGGAGTGTGGATTAAATCCTACTGCCTTGGGAACAAGGCAAACAGTCAATGCAGGATTAAACTCTGTCCTACTGCCCATCAGCTGACTGTCACCAGCTGATGGATGGGTGGGCATGTTTGGGGGAAAATCATCATGAGATAAACTGGTCTCCTTAGAAAACCAGAAGTGGCCCATGGATCAGAGCTTCTCCACCTCTAATTTAAATCTAAGAAAGTGTGTCAATTGAGCCATAGCAGCAAATTCCATTATTTTCCAAAGCCATTGTGTGATAGAAGGTACTGTAGACAATTTCCACTTCCTTGCAGATAATATTCTAGCAGCCTTTGGAAACAAATTTTAATTTTATATATTTCATATATATCCCACCGTTTTCTCCAAGGAGTTCAAGGTGGCTTTGTCCCATCTCATTTAATCTCCACAACAACCCTGTGAGGTAGGGAATAAGAGACTGGCCCAAGGTCACTCAGTGAAAACTTCATGGCCGAGGTGGGATTTGAACCCTGGTTTCCCAGGTCATAGTCAGACTCTATCCTCTATACCACATTTGTTCTCTCAAGATAAGCTGTAGCAGGAAGAAAAATGGCTGGTTTTCATGTCCAGCACTCCTTTGGTTTGAGATTTCGCCAATCCAAGCATTCCAGCTTTGAATGAATGGTTGCATAACATCATCAAAATTCATCAGCCATATGTAAAATGGAAACATCAGGCTGATAAGGGGTGCCATCTTGTAAGGAACACAGGAGAGCAAGGAGAGCTGTCTGTGAATCCAGAAGATTATTTGCTCTTCCACCAGGCCACCCAGGGCAGACCCTATGGGCAACATATTTTTGGTGTCCTAAAAGGGCAGGAAATTGCTAGTTATTTATTCTTACTGCCAAGGAGTGGGGAGAAAGGTGCTTGTGAGATTATCAGCCAGCTTTGGATACTATGCACCTTGACTTGTGGGTGAGGAGATACCTCAAGCAGCAAAATTTCTTGGGCCTTCTTCTTTCTTAGGAGTTGCTTAAATGCTTGAGGAAAGGACACAGTTGTTGGATGCATGTAGGACCTGTCATGGAATGAGTGTACTGGTTGCAGTGCATGCAAACTGGCAACAGTTCCAGGAAAGAGCTCTACTGATTCCTCTGTGGTATGGGGGTTCTACATTCTACTCCGTTTGTATGGGCCATGTCAATGTAAATGCCAAAAAAAAATTAAAATATTTTACTTTAAAAGAGATAATTTTCTGTAGGGCTTATACGCCTGTATTTACAAAGTGGTATTATCCTCTTAATTCAAGAGGTTTGAAGTAATATGTTTCTAGCTCCCTCGTATAAGAAAGGAGACAGTGTATGTTCAAAATCTGAATGGATGTGACTTGCATCAGCAAAGTCAAGATTCCCCATTCATTTAGTTGATTGAGCTGCTTAATCACCTAAGAAAACATGACCCAGAAGTAATCAAACTAATGAAGTTAAGAGCCCATGCAAATATTCTGAAGCTGTTACTTGCATTTGAAGATTTGCTGATGCGGACAAATCTTGCAATGCGATCAATGCATCAGACTGGTTCTGCCCTTCCAGAGAAACCTGGTCATCTACATACAATATTGGCAGCAATTTTGCTTCCGAACCAGCAAGGGTTGTTCAGTCACTAGCTCTCCATGTATATTCTGCATGGGAGGGCGACTGGGAAAACATTTTCTGCCCCCAACATACACACATTGAATGGAATGCCAGAAATGACTGCACTCTGCTCCCGGTTAGGAACGCCGTAATTTTTTGTTTCCAGATCTGTACATGTACAGCTCTCCTTCCTGGAATTCCATTGTGTGAAAACATTGGGAGCAGCAGCAGAGAATGCATGGACGTTGGAAAGGAGTTTGGATTGTGTGCCTCCTTGTGGGAAGGGAACATCCCACTTGGAGAGCATGCTTGCCCATCAGAGTGGACACTATGGGATTCAAATTATCAAAGCTTTATTGGAATATATACATGATTTCAGTAGGGTTCGATACAATAAAATGACTCATCAAAAACCTGCATCTAACACTTAAGATAATTTTGTAGAAAGATAGAGCACCACAGCAGCTACCCTTGGATCTAGAGAGCACCACATTGACCCTTCCCTAGATGTTGTAAGACTACAACTCCCATAAACCCCAGTCACCATAGCCAATGGTTAAGGATTATGGGAGTTGTAGTCCAAGAACACGTGGAGAGCATCACACCAGCTACCCATGAATTAGATGGCTCAATAATCTGTCCCTGTATAAGGCAATCAGGGGCATCTTGCCCATAGAGGCAAGTGGCATGGGGTGCCGGGGCGCCAAGTTCTGGAGGGCACCAGGGAAGAGGCGGAGGCTGGATGCGGCGCCTCCCAGCATCAGCTCACCGCCCTTGCCCACCTCACTGAAGCAGCGCTGCACCCGGAGCCTCTGCCTCTTCCCCACCGGAGGAAGCTGCTTCCCGCCTCCTCCAGCCCCGCAAAGCTGCCAGCAGCACCGTAAAAAGGTCAGCAACTCTGGGAAACGGGTGGAGGGGGAGCTGGAGGGATCTTTGCACCACAGCGCCAGATATATATATACTTAAGACGGCCCTGAAGGCAATTCCACATCCTCATTTATCTCTTGAACTAATCTACTTCCTATGATTTTATGAGGAGTAAGAAAAAAGCATGGAGTAGCAACATAGTAAATGAACTAAAAATGGACGTTGAGAACAAAAGGGTGACTGGTATCCAACTTTGAAAAATATAAAGTTGCTGTGAGAATAGGAAAGAATGCTGAAACCCCTTCAGCTGTTTTCCAAAAAGCCCAAACAGTGATCTCAGTTTAGGAGAAATGAGGTAAGTCTGTTCTTCTGCTTTACTCTCCTGAGGCAGAGCTATGTGACATAATCAGCAGTTATCAGCCCGGCACAGAGGGAAAATGAAACGACACAGCTAGCATGGGCTGGTGACATGGAATAATAAGATCTACCTCATCGCTCTAAGGGGGAGGATGAGGAATGGAGTGCAGTAATTTTGCACAATTGTAGTTCTTGCTTTCTTCTGTCATCATCATCATCATGTCATATATACACATGACACTTTACAGGGAACAAGAGAATTCCAAGGGTTTGCAATACAAAAACAGAGACAATGGATACAACAGAGGAAGGCAAGGGTGGTGGACACAGAGATAAAGAGGGGAAGGATCTGTGATTTCAGTTAAACATCCTTAGGCTTTGAGTAAGGTAATGGGACCAGCAACTTGTTCCCAAGGCCTCTTGATAAAGGTCTGAGAAAAGGTTTGAAAGAAGTAAGACAGGTAGTCTCAGAGAGATATTCTGGAAGGCAGTTTCGGACAGAAGAGGCAACACTGGAAGTAAAGGCCCACCCTCGCATTGTACAGTGGACAGAAGACAGCCAAAGCTCTTGGGAAGTTCAATCAGGCAGGAACAGAGAAGGAAGTAGTCTGTCAGACCGGGAAGAAGTTGGAGCTGATCCAGTCTCTCCTAAGAGTTGGCTAAGGGGCGGGCTGTTAGACCGTAAACAAAGCAAAAGACGCAAGGTTCAAAAATGCAATATCTTCTGTGGAACCCGGAAACAGTATTCAGAAGGGTCATCTTGATTGATGATCCCAGAGGCTATGTTACAGCCATCCAGAGCTATCTGTTTCTTCTTGCAATAAATCCTCCTTTTTAATTAACGACGCTTACTGTGTTGCTGACTCCATATACAAATCTACAAATGAATGAACACTGGATGCATGAATGAAGGCTGTGTTGGTCTAGACCAGACTTCCTCGGCCCTCCAGATATTTTTGGCCTACAACTCCCAAGATCCCTAGCTAGCAGGGATCACTAGCCACATGAACCCCTTCCCCTGCTTCTGCTCCTTCTCTCTACATGTACACACAGAAAGCATTTGTTTGATTATCTATTCCTCATTTCTCTTTAAAATAAATAAATAAAAGCCTATAAGTAAGAGGCAGCAGATAAGATTGAAAGGAATCATATCAGGGAGCAGGGAGATTTTGTGTCTCTGGGTGGAGGAGGCAGAGGAGCAAAAGCCAGGGGTCTCTTGGGGTGTGAGAGGGATGGGTAAGGATGCAAGGTGATAAAAGTTTTTGAAGGTAAGGACAAGAAGGTAGACTTGCCATCAGCCAAACCACTGTATATTGGATTATTGGATTGAGAGCCAGTGTGGTGTAGTGGTTAAGAGCAGTGGACTTGTAATCTAGTGAACTGGGTTCGCTTCCCCGCTCCTCCACCTGCAGCTGCTGAGTGACCTTGGGCCAGTCACACTTCTGTGAAGTCTCTCAGCCCCACTCACCTCACAGAGTGTTTGTTGTGGGGGAGGAAGGGAAAGGAGAATGTTAGCCGCTTTGAGACTCCTTAAAGGGAGTGAAAGGCGGGATATCAAATCCAAACTCTTCTTCTTCTTCTTATGCTGGGTATTCCCAAGCGATGAAGTTAACTGCACTTGTCCTGAGTTTTGTTTCTGGGGTTTGTTGTTATTCTTATTGCTGTCATCATTTCCCCTTCATTAAAACAGAAAGCTCCCAGGCAGCCTGTATGTGTTACAAAAACACGATCCTCTTTATTCGTATCTTAATAATCCTTTCGATTTTGTATATAGCACCCTAAGCGTGAAATGAAAGCAACCTTGTTAAATGTAATAGTATATTATAAAAACGAGAAGGGTGCCGTTTGGGAAAGTCGCCATATTATAGTAAAATATTGTCTCCCCCTCCCTGCATGAAATGTTGCACTGCCTGTTTTGATTGTGGAAATAACCCAAATATAACAAGGATGGATCAGACAAGTGGCTCAGCAGAGTTGGGCAGAAATACCATGATTTACGGATAGGGAAAATGCTGTAGAATAAATGAGTAGTCAGCCTAGTTTGTTGTACTGAAGAGGAGCGACATGATTCAAGCAGAATAAGGGATGAATTTTTCACATGGCAAATAGGAACTTATATATAGAACTCCCATCATAACAAATGACAAGAGCTGTCCATCTCATGTATTGCGCATTCCTTTAAAATACATTATAGAATGTCAGGAAATTGTATTGGTGGGGGCATTCTTAAGGTTTGTTTTATTGACAGGTGATGAGCAGGCTCAAGTTTTCCTCTTGCCATTGTATTGGCAAAGGCGTCAGCAGAAGTACAGTCAGTTGTGACTTTCGTTAGATGAATATCCTGTTGGTTTGTTTTTAAAAAATACATGTAAGCTTCTCTTATTGTAGACATATCTTCTGAACTAATATTGTGCAGTATTTGTAGGAAGAAGTATAAGCTACAGCAATCCTATACCAGCTTGTTTCGTAAGTCCTATTGAATTCAACAGGACTTATCTCTGTGTTGACATGTATAAGATATTATTTATATCTTGGGGAGTGGGTGGCGTTGTGGTCTAAACCACCGAGCCTCTTGGGCTCTCCAATTGAAAGGTCAGCGGTTTGAATCCCCACGATTGGGTGAGCTCCTGTTGCTCTGTCTCAGCTTCTGCCAACCTAGCAGTTCAAAAGCACACCAGTGCAAGTAGATAAATAGATACCACTGCAGCAGGAAGGTAAACAGCATTTCCATGTGCTCTGGTTTCCATCATGGTGTTCCGTTGCTCCAGAAGCAGTTTAGTCATGCTGGCCACATGACCCAGAAAGCTGTCTGTGGACAAACACCGGCTCCCTTGGCCTGAAAGCGGAGATGAGCTCCACAACCCCATAGTTGCCTTTGACTGGACTTAACAGTCCAGGGGTCTTTCACCCTTTGTAAAAAACCTTTATTATTTATATCAACAAGCTGGTGGCTTCCTTTGATTTTAACAAGTAACCAGCAATAAGAACACTATCCTCCACAGTGATGTGAGTCTGTATCATAGTCTATAATTATCTGAGATACAAATCAGATGCTTTCCTTTGGACCCTTCTCACACCACCCCATTCAGAAAGAAGGAATCCATCAGCAGTTAGAGGATGTGTATTCAACACCCATTCACTAAAGAGTTGGAGAGCACCATCCCTAGTTGCCTTGAGGTCCTCTTAAGTTTCCTAAGTATTAGGCTACCAGTGTTGTCACACAGTCTTTTTGGGGACCAGTAATTGTGCAGAGTAAAGGACTGTGTAAGTGTGAGTGAATGTGTGCAGGTGTAGGTAGACTGAGGACCAAGTGTGCAAGCTGGTGTGAAATTTATGTGGATACTGAGCAAGTGAAATCCTTTTAAATAGATGTTCATGTCGAAGTTTGTTCAAAAGTGGTATATAAATACTGTAGATAAAACAATAAATCTATCTTCTGTGTTTTTTTTGGTGCATCTAGACCAGGTATGGCCAAACTTGGCTCTCTGGATGTTTTGGGACTACAGTTCCCATCATCCCTCACCACTGGTCCTGTTAGCTAGGGGTGGTGGAAGTTGTTGTCCCCAAACAGATGGAGGGTCAAGTTTGGCCATGCCTGATCTAGACCAACACGGTCCTCTATAACTGGTAGCATCTATCCAGGGTTCCAGACTTTCACATCACCCACTATTTTTAGCTGGGGAGGCTGGGCCCTCATTCATCCGGATCTCATATAGGAGCCCTCCTACATCACAATGTTCATTTCCTCTTGGCACTGATGAAATTGAAGTTCCAAGGCATCATCTTCAGAAGCAAGAGACAAATCAGTTCATAGTTGTGCCCAACTTCAAGCCCTTTCTCTACCTCCTTCACAATTCATTCTGCCAAGGGAACTGAACTCTTTTGATAGGTAGATAGGTGCATATGTGTTAGTTGTAAGAAAGAAGAAAATATCCTAGCATTATAGAACAAATTATTTTCATCCCCAGGAGGGCATTGAACTCAGCTGGCTCACTGAATTGAAAAGTTGTTTTCTCAGCGTAAAAAACAGGGAATTCCCACTTCCCATATTTCTTGCTTCTGGTCATGCACATATTTGAATTCAAAACTATTAAACAGTTTATTACAGACCACTTCTGGAATGCCAACTGCTTAGGAGGAAAAAAGTGCATAAACATTTCTGTACGTGAAAAAGCTGATTACCTTTCTGCTATGCTTTATCTGTTTACTTTATAACTTGCCCAGTCCTAAAGCTCAGCATGGATAACAGCATTTCCTAATCTCATTAATCCTCACAATGACTCTGCAAAAGCAACTCACTGTTGCTTTACAGAAGGGGAACTGAGTCTAAGGGAGTAGAGCACTGAAGCTTCTCCAATGAAAGGATGGCTCAAATGGAGTTTGCAAATAGGTCTTCTCAGTTGATTGAAAGAACACAATGCCAAAGATGCTTGTTGTGGCATCATTTACAGTGCCTGTTGGGAAGTTCTTTGTTGTTTGTGATGCATTCGAACACCTCTTAAGGTACAGCAACCCCATTTTGCATTATGGTTCCTGAGATCAAGGAGCAGTTTTTCTTCTGTGTTTGGATACAATTGGACATCACTTTGAATCAAGATGGAAAACTGAAACTTTTAAAACTGTAGTGGGTTTAGCCAAATGTCGCATGATGGTTCCTGAGGTTCCTGAGCTGTGCTGATTATGGTAGAGCTGTTTCATTCAAGACCACACATCCAGAAAGCTCTCAAAGCAGGCTTTTTGTAGACAGGGAGAGGAAGGGGTGGTTTTTAATTTGAGCAGCTGGGATATTTATCAATTAGTATTTGCTAATAGGGAGAGAGAGCTTCAGTGGATAGTGTGAGTTTCTTTTTATAATAAACTTTTTAAAATTCTTAAACAGTTTGCATTTTTATTTGGGAATGGGAGGCAAGATTGGGAGGCAAATTGGCAAAATGTTATGGTGGAAAATGATGGACTGTGGATAGCATGTGTGTATTGCAACAGGAGAAAGAATGCAATTTGCTCAGGGAGAAAGGAAGGATTGCTTTCTCCTTAGGCTTGATTGCACAAGAGAGCCATTGGAAAGTGGGGGAAAGGGCTCCAGTCCAGTCCAGCTTTTGCTCTCTTTACTAAGACTTCAATTCTAACCGCACTGGACTTATTTCTGAGTACTTCTGTGTAGTCATGGTTATGACTGTTCTATGTTGTTTAAAAGGTAAATCTGCAACCCTAACCTCACTCACGTAAGAGTAAACCCCATTGAAATCAATAGGACTTACTTTTGAATAGATGTTGTTAGGATTACACCAGTGGTTCCCAACCATTCCCCCCCCCAATAAATTTTTATTATTTTCTCAACACAGTTTTATACAATACATCAAACCACATATATACTTTTAGTTCTGCCGAGCTTGTGACTTCCCTCCTTTCCTTCAGCAGGTATCCCTTATTCTTTTAAATCATGTATTTTAACCGTTTTGTGGCCATGCCCCACCTAAGCATCTCTAAAATCTTGATTCCCCCCCTCCTCGTGACATATAATTCTTATTATTCAAAAACTCCTATTCACATGGAGGAGGCCTAAAAGGCCATTAACTGTCAATAATTCATTCTTGAATTGCCTCCCTTAAAAATCAAATCAATGTGGTGTGTGCCCCATGATGGGAACCACGGGATTACACTGTAAACTGGTGACTTGCCCAGTGAAAAACTGGTGTTTTCCCCATAACCCTTGCATCATTAAAGTCTGCAGTACCGTCCAATATAGTAGGCAAAATTGCCTAGAACATATGCATATTAGAATAAATTCACATTAAAATGTGGATAAAATTTCAAGGATGCTTTAAAATATATACACTGTATATTGCAAACTGAACTGAATTTAATATTGGGAAAATGAAAAGCTTTAATTGCCAGATTTGCCCTAATAATAGCAAACAATAACTGTCAGGGAACTGACATCAGAGGAAAGGGAGGTGGTAGGGCTCCCAGAGGCTGGGAGGGAGTCAGCAGCTAAAGCAGGGACCAGCAGGGGGAGCGAGGGGTCTCTGGAGGAGGACCTCAGGAATGCTGAGAGAGACGCAGCAGCCAAGGCAGGAACTAGCAGGGGAGAGGGAGGGGTGAGAGACACGTCCAGCGAAAACAGCGGGGAGGTGTCAGAAGCAACCATAGGGAGACCCATGCTTCGCCGGAAGCTGCCACGTCGTGAGTCCAGGAGACGCGTTTCCGTTAAGGAGCTTCTTTGCTGGAAGTGCTTCCGCAGGCAGCCACTGTCAGACTCTACGAGTGACTAGAGCAGACATGTCTGAGGAGCTCTGTCACACACAGAGGTTTGTGGAGCCGCACAAACTCTGAGGGAGCACAATTTTAAGCACAAGCAGCTAATCATCCCCTCACAGCAGTCTGACAGTCTCTGTACGCTGCCTGTGCAGGAGAAAGCATCATGAGCGACCCAGCCGGAGCTGGAGGAGCAGGGGGTGGAGCTGGTCCAAGCTTGGAAGAAAGATACCGAGCATTGGAGGTCCAACTTGCGCTGCAGACGGCGAGGCTCGAGGAGAGAAGGGCTCAGGATGCAGACAAGAAGGGGAGAACCACGCAGTTCCCCAGAAAGGTACCAGGATTGGTGCAGAAGTTTGGGGGGGACCCCAAGGATTACCATGCCTTTAGGACAGAGATGCAATATGCCCTTAATGTGCAGTTTGATGAGTTCCCTGATGAGGAATCGCGAGTTGCTTTCGTAATTGGGCATCTTGAGAAGGGGGCGCGGGACTGGGTTCGACCCCTGATGGCAACGCACAATGACATCCTAAAGGACACTATGAAGTTCTTTCGTGCAATGGATATCATGTTTTCCAGCGATATTGAGGAAGGGGTGGTGCGCAGACAGCTAATGGCTTGCAAGCAGGGAAGCCGATCTGTCCGTGAGTACTGGACTGAATTTACCATGCTGATTCACAGATTGGGGTGGGATTTATCGGCGGCACCCATTCAGATGCTATTTGAAGAAGGTCTGTCTTCGGCTGTGAAAGACGAACTGTCCCGGAGCCCCAGGGCGGTGTCTATGGATCAGCTGACCAAATCTGCGCTGACCATAGGAGCGCGCCAGGAGGCAAGAGCCTTGGAGAGGCGGGAAGGGAGAGGGGAACGTTGGAAGGAGTTCCGCATTCCAGACATTCCTGAGCCAGCTTTCCCGCCGGCAGAGCCGATGGAAGTCGGAACAGCCCGCGCGCGCGCAGTTTCAAAGCCCAGTGAGGGGGCTAAGAAGGAGGGGAAAAGGGGTCCGGAAATGCTATCTCTGCCAACAGCCAGGCCACTTTGCCAGAGTCTGCCCCCAGAGGAAGGAATGGCAAGGGATGGTGGGAGCTGTTGAGGGGGGAGAGCCGGGAGAAACGGAGCAGGTAAAAGCCAACGCCTGGTTGCCACAGTCGGGACACTGCAGCCAGGCCAAAAAGCAGTGAAAGTGCCCGTGCCAGAAGCTCCTCGACCTGCTCTAGTGATTGAAGTGTCGCTAGAGCTGCAAAATGGACACCCCCTAAAAATAAAGGCGCTGTTGGACTCAGGCAGCTCCTGCAATTTTATGAGCAAGGAGTTTGCTGCTGAACACCAGATACAGACGATCCCTTTAAGCAACCCCCTGCAGGTGACCACGATCGATGGCAGGGAACTGTTGGGCGGAGGAGTCAGCTTGCAGACCGTCCCAATGATAATGAGGGTGGCAAGGCACACAGAACTGATAGCGTTTAATGTGGCCACCTTGGGAGGCGCTCCCATTATTTTGGGAATGAGCTGGCTAGCCCTACATGATCCGCTGGTGGGCTGGCATCAAAGAGTGGTTTCCTTCGGTTCAGCGCATTGCTTAGAACACTGCAAGGGGGAAAAGGGTTCAGCAGGGGCCCAAGCCACCCTAGCAGGGACTGAAGTAATGGAGAAGGTGAAGGTGCCACCACAGTATGCAGATCTCAGCGACGTGTTCAGCGAGAAGGAAGCTGACCAACTACCCCCGCATAGGCCCTTTGATTGCCAGATCAATTTACTCCCTGGAGCACAGCTTCCTGTAGGCAAGTTGTATGCCATGTCAGACAGGGAAATGCAGGAGTTGCGAGAGTTCATTGACAAGAACCTGAAGAGAGGCTTCATCAGAGAGTCCAAGGCAGCGGGGGGTAGCCCAGTGTTTTTTGTGGATAAAAAGCACACGGACAAGCCAAGACTTGTATGTGATTTCAGGCGGTTAAATGCAGTGACAGAGCCGGCGGCTTTTCCTATGCCCAGGATTGATGATATTTTGACCAGGGTGCGAAAGGGAAAGATTTTTACAAAGCTGGACCTAAGGTGGGTGTACAACCTGATACGTATAAGGAAAGGGGATGAATGGAAAACCACCATGTTTACCCCTTTGGGGGCATTTGAATATCTCGTGATGCCTTTTGGATTACAAGCAGGCTCCGCGTGTTTTCAATCGTTCATGAACCACGTACTGGGGCCTTTGCTCTACAAGAATTGCGTGGCCTTCCTAGATGATGTGTTGGTGTATTCGGAGAATGAGGAGCAACATGTGAGAGACGTCAGAGAAGTGTTGAGCAGGCTGCAAGCCAACAGGCTGTGGGTGAAACTGGAGAAGTGTCAGTTTCATACCAAGGAGGTGGAATTCCTGGGGTACCGCCTGTCAGACAAGGGGTTGGCCATGGACCCCGGCAAGGTTCAAGCAGTGCTGGAATGGAAAACACCCAAAACCAAGAAGGATGTGCAGAGGTTCCTAGGGTTTGGAAACTTTTATCGTAAGTTCATCCGAAACTTCGCCCACCTGACGGCGCCCATCACGGACTGTCTCAGCAGTAAAAAGAAGTTTGTTTGGACGGTGGAGGCGGAGCGAGCGTTTGAGGAACTGAAAAGGGCCTTCGCCTCTGAAGAACAACTTCTGCATGTGGATTTACAAAAAAAGCTGAGGGTCGAAACAGACGCATCCGACAGAGCCATAGGGGCGGTGCTTCTTCTGCAGCCGGGGAAGGAGGGGTCAGAGTGGCGACCGTGTGCCTTCTTTTCGCGAAAGCTGAACAAATCCGAGAGGAACTACACGGTGTACGACCGGGAACTTCTTGCTATTCATGAGGCTTTCCGGAGATGGAGGCACCTGCTAATTGGTGCACAACATAAGGTGCAAGTGTGCACGGACCATAAGAATCTAGAGTATTGGAGAACTGCGCGAGTGCTCAACCAACGGCAGTTGAGATGGGCCCAGGAGTTCTCCAAATTTAACTTTGAGATTTGTTACGTGCCAGGCCCAGAGAACGTTAGGGCGGACGCTCTCTCACGCAAACCTGAATATTTGGAGGGGGAGGGAGCACCCGAAGAGACCCATGTCATTCCAGAGGACCGCTGGGTGTGTGGGGCGGCATTGGTGGGGCAAAGGGAACTGGTAGAGGGAACGGTGCAGGATGAATACGCCCAGGACAAACTCAGGGGTCTCAGGAGGGAGGGAGACAAACCCGGGGGTTTTGAGGAGAGAAACGGGGCGTTGTACTACAAGGGAGCGTTATATATACCTGAAGGGGAATTGAGGGAAAAGGTACTCAAGCAACTGCACGATAGCCCCACAGCAGGGCATTTTGGGCAA
Organism: Podarcis vaucheri; assembly: GCF_965113315.1. Lineage (NCBI taxonomy): Eukaryota > Metazoa > Chordata > Lepidosauria > Squamata > Lacertidae > Podarcis > Podarcis vaucheri. The sequence goes on along the minus strand of NC_138755.1, from coordinate 18,179,127 downwards.
CACAAAACCATGTGGCTGGTTACCAGGGAATTCTGGTGGCCCAAGGTCAGGGAAGATGTGCGGGAGTATGTGAGAGGGTGTGACCAATGCCAACGAGCCAAGGGGGAGAGGCGGGCACCGGCAGGTTTATTAGAACCACTACCCACGCCTGAAAGACCATGGGAAGCAGTGGCAATAGATTTCATGACTGATCTGCCAAGGTCCAGAGGGAAAACAGCCATCATGGTTGTGGTAGACCTGTTAACCAAGATGGCCCACTTTATAGCCTGCTCACATGCGGTCACAGCAGAAGAAACCGCTAAATTGTTTGTAGAAAATGTGTTTAGGCTGCATGGCGCCCCCTTGAGGGTGGTTTCTGACCGAGGGAAACAATTTACTTCCAGGTTCTGGAGGAAGCTCATGAGCTTACTGCATGTAGAGGTTAATTTCTCAACTGCCCGTCATCCAGAAACCAACGGGCAGGCGGAAAGAGCTAATGGTGTCCTCCAGCAATATTTGAGGTGTTATGTGAATGACAGAGAGAATGATTGGGTGGAGAAGCTGGCGTTGGCAGAATTTGCCTACAACAATGCAGAGAACGTGTCCACGGGGATGAGCCCCTTTTTGGCTAATCACGGGTGCCATCCCCGAGCCTTCCCAGGGGGGGAAGGGGAGAACTGGAGCGTTCCAGCTGCAGAACAGTTCGTTGAAGAAATGGAAGCGATCCATCGCCAGCTCCAACTTAACTTAAACAGGGCTAAGGAGGAATATAAGAGGCAGGCAGACAAAAACAGAAGGGAAGGTGAAAGCATTAGGGTGGGGGACCAGGTGTGGCTGTCCACCCAAGGGTTACCATTCAAAGGGGGTTGTAAGAAGTTAAGACCCAAAAGGCTGGGCCCATTTGAAGTCACGCAGCAGGTCAACCCAGTGGCTTTCAGACTCCGGTTACCGAACCACATGAAGCTGCACCCAGTGTTCCACAGGTCGTTGCTGTCACCGTATAAAGGGGACAGAGAAGGGAGGGTCAATAGGGGACCAGCTATGGAGGAAAAGGAACACAGCTACCATGTAGCGGAGATTCTCGATTCCAGGTGGAAGGGAGATCAAGTAGAGTATTTGGTAATGTGGGAAGGGGAGCCGGAGTCGGAAAACACCTGGGTCATGGCAGAGGATGTAGATGACGAGGTTTTGATAGAAACTTTTCATCAGAGATTCCCTCGTAAACCTCAGCCAGTGGCGAGGTTCCGGAGGGAATACTTTGCCACCACCGACGAAGAAGAAGAGTTGGAGGGGTTCTCTGATTCCGAGGCGGAGGAGGATTCAGCGAGCCGGAACGAAGACCGATGGAGGGAAATGTTCGAGACGTCTGAAGATGAAGAGGATTCTTTTCGGGGTTTTAGCTCCTCACCGCCCAGAGGAGAGAGTAGGGGCGGGGGGGAAGGGGGCCCTGGAGGGGAGGTGGATGTCAGGGAACTGACATCAGAGGAAAGGGAGGTGGTAGGGCTCCCAGAGGCTGGGAGGGAGTCAGCAGCTAAAGCAGGGACCAGCAGGGGGAGCGAGGGGTCTCTGGAGGAGGACCTCAGGAATGCTGAGAGAGACGCAGCAGCCAAGGCAGGAACTAGCAGGGGAGAGGGAGGGGTGAGAGACACGTCCAGCGAAAACAGCGGGGAGGTGTCAGAAGCAACCATAGGGAGACCCATGCTTCGCCGGAAGCTGCCACGTCGTGAGTCCAGGAGACGCGTTTCCGTTAAGGAGCTTCTTTGCTGGAAGCGCTTCCGCAGGCAGCCACTGTCAGACTCTACGAGTGACTAGAGCAGACATGTCTGAGGAGCTCTGTCACACACAGAGGTTTGTGGAGCCGCACAAACTCTGAGGGAGCACAATTTTAAGCACAAGCAGCTAATCATCCCCTCACAATAACTATACAAAAATATAATATGATAAAATAATAATAGAGGCAAATGCAATGATTGAGAACAATGCAGGAAAAATGCCCTGAGTGAACATAGGATCTGGCTCTAAATTTGGAGTTTATCTGCTGTTCTCTCCCTCCCTCTCTGCTCAGCTTGCTGTGCAGCCTCCTCCTTTCCCCCAAAAGCCAGAATGTTTTGCTGGCATCCTGATCAAAAACCTACAAGGCAACCCACCGACAAGTCCCATCATGTGGGAATCCTTGCCAAATGGCTTATTCCTATTCATGAAACAAAGTCTGCCTGGCTGTCAGCTGGGTGAGGGAATGAGGAAAGAAAGCCCACATGAGCAGCAACCCCCTTAGTCATCTAAAAAAGACTTGGCATTGCAGAATCGAATCTTTCCAAACCATCCAGCTTCATCCATCGTTTCAAAAGGGGGAGAAAACCCAACAACTGAAGCCATGCAATCTTCAAATATGACTTTTTACATTTTAAAAAAATGTCAAAAGAAAGACTAAAATATTGACTCATTTTCGGTGCAATGATACTAATAATGTTTGCAGTTCCTAATAACAATCAGTTAACATACCAGGAAATGAGCCCTTATCAACAAATTAGGAACCATGACTGGAAATGGATGAGCAAGCTTCAGTCGCATCACTGCTCTACAATGGGCACACGAAGAAGGCATCGAAAATTTCTGTCTTCATTGTTCCTGAACTATTTCCATATCAATGTTTCCATGGTGGGTGAGTCAGAACATTGGAGACGCCTTGTCAATCTTAGCTTCACAACGGGCCAGCTCTGTCGTTTTGGCCACTTTTAAGCAACATTGTGCAAATCCCATTTAGTCCAGGGTCCAACTTCTTCTGGGCAACAGGAAAGCCATACCTATTGATGGCTTTTGGGGCTGGATGACCTGAGAACCACCAAGTCAAATTTGTCAGCTGGGTATGGAAGCCTGTAAAGGTTCTGACTCCCTTCCCTTTATTCTTGTAGGTGGTTTGTAAATAAACCCCGTTCCCAGAAGCTGCCATATAAGACTTGTGGGCTAGATTGGGCAGCGATGTAGTCTGGGTCACCTCGTCACTTTGGCTCAGGACCAGCTCCAGGATGGAGGGGACCCTCATCAAATGGAAATCTGCAGGAATCTTTCCAGGGGGGAGCAAAGATAAAGACTGAAAGGAGCAGCCTAGTTCCACACAAAAGCACAAGGGTTCGTAATCAACGTGGCACACAGCTAATGTTCCATCAGCACAAGGATTTTCCTTGCATGGCAGAACTTCCTTCCACCTTGCAGGTCCCCTAAATCTGTTCGGGGGGGTCATCCCAACCCTCCAGAAAAGATTTAGGGATGGCACAGAATCTGTGCATGGGGTTAGGGGAGAATTCTCAACATGCTGGCAAGAATCCTTGTGCTAGCTTCCATTAGCGCAACAATTTAGGTCAGGTATGTCCAAAGTCCGCTTCGGAGGCCTAATCTGGCCCGCCGGTTGGTTTAATCCAGCCCCTGCGGCAGTTTATTTCTTGGGGTAAAACCCTCAACATCTTCAACCCTCATGGCCCTTCACTTCATCAAATCTGGCCCCCTTTGAAAAAAGTTTGGACACCACTGATTTAGGTGAATATGGTTAAAAAAAAGTGACTGCACATTTTGCCTCATATTTCAGGTTCTACAAATGCTAGAAACTTGCCTCTCTCTTTTTAATGAAAGCTAGGAAACTTGATATCATGGTTTGGAGGGGCAACTGCCCCATACAACCCCCCTTCATGAGCTATCCCTTCAAGCCCTACCCAACCAGCATTTGACTGGACACTGATGAAATGAGAATGCTGGTCTACATGGCTTTATCAAAACTTGCCTAGCAAGACATGTTTTATCCACAATTGTATGAAAGCACTGGATTGGGGCAGCAAAGTTGGAATTGTGGTTTCTGCAAGGCGGTGGCCATTTCTTTCTTTCTGACATTATAGCTGAGCTATTTCTGTTACTTCACGCATGAGATACGCTGCATTCAAATCTAAAGCTAGCAATTTAAAATACAACTATAGACCGTCAGCATAAAAGCACTAACCTGATATTACTCTAACCTTTGCTGCTACGATTTGTCCAAATCATTTGGCTTACTGTAGAAATACTTGTTGAAAGTGCTCACGTTGAGCATGTAAGAACAGAGATACTGCACACCGCTATGAGCATGTTTGTACAACCTTACGAGGGCTTGGAGAACAGCATCAATCAAAACACACCCCATTGGCATGGTAATGCTCTGCTGGGTGAGCTTTTGATGAGGACTGGGGTTGCACTTCCCATTCCCACCGAGGCCCATGCTTCTTAATGGTGCTCATGCACAGCATCGCATCCTGCAATTTGCTTAGCTGCATAAGCACGTGCATGAATTACTTTGGGAGAAGGAACCTAATGCAAAAGAAACAAGGCAAGCTGTGCTAATGTACCAATGCTGAAATTAATTTATTAGAAACCCTCTGTCTAAAATCAGAAGACAAACAGCGTGAGGCAGTGGGGAGGAACCAACTCACAGAAGAAAAATGAAATGCAAGGCTCCGCCTTCCTGGTGACCAGGGATGGGGAAAATCTCACTTTCAATTTCACTTTCTCTCATTTTCTCATCCCCCCCATCAGCCAGTCACCCTTCCAAATCAGTTTGCAATCACTCAATCCTCATGAAAATTCATCACCATTTTAGTGTAATTCTCTCCCAAGAGGCAACTGTTTAGATCTGATTTTGTCTAATATACATATTTTTGCAAAGCATATTTTCTCTAATACAACACATTTGGGTATGTTTCTTTTTCTTGTCGTTACTAATGTAATGGGCTTCTATGCACACTTTACTCCAGTGTGTGCATTTTTTGTACACGTTCCTTGGCTGGAGAACTGTGCTGAAAAAATTGGCGAACTACGAATGTCAAAGACTGGCTGTGTTTCAGTTTGTGAATTGTTGCAGGAAGTGTGGTTTAGGCAGTCTACCTTTAAATGTGAACGGAACGTAATTTCTTTCCCATCCCTACTAACCACACTGTGGATTTGATCAAGAACAGGCTAATTTTCAATATTACGGAACATGGGTCTTGTCACTTCCAGGTAAGTCTGACAGCCTCTTGTCATGGATGGCATTTTTTTAAAAAAAGCAGAAGAAAACTAAGGCTGACAATTTCTGCCACCTGCACGTCCTCTTCTCAAAGCTTCATAAAATCTCCCTTCACAACATTTCCTTGTCTCAGCTTGCTGGGTTTCTTTTCTAATCAGAAGCAGAATCTTTTCTTCTTCCTCCTCTTCTCTGTTGAAAGCCAACCAGCCAAGTTCTACCACGATCCATGCATGGTGGAATCTGAATTTGACAGCTATTGTTAGAACATCACTTGAATGCTAAAGTTGAACTCATAATGCCAATGGAGCAAAGTAACTCTTCAGGCTTAGCACACAGCTTATGTTTGGATGAAGCGTGCCAGGGTGGGTGGGGGAAAGGATTGCAAGACAAAAATGTTATGCTATCCTGAGGCATTGCAGTGTAGTGATAGGGAACCACACCTTGTCTGCTCCCTGTGCTTTTCCATTGTGAAGCAAAAGCCATAACACTCTTTATCATACATGGTTTCAGGTTCAGTGCTGATGAAAACCTGTGTGCGTAAATGATGAGTCTGTACTCAACTCTCCAACCTCTTTAAGCAGATCTCCTTTCTTTTCAATTATATTTTATAAAGTTTCAACCCTTTTAACATATTCAACCAAAACAAAATTTCATATTTTCCCTTATATTTGTCGACTTCACACCCCATTTTCCATGAAGTTGTTGTCTCTCCCCTTCTGTTGCACCCTATCTTCTATTTATTAAATCGTGACCACTACATTATAACTTTCCATATTTTTCGCTCTATAAGACGCACCAGACCACAAGACACACCTAGTTTTTGGAGGAGGAAAACAAGAAAAAAAATATTCTGAATCTCAGAAGCCAGAACAGCAAGAGGGATCGCTGCGCAGTGAAAGCAGCAATCCCTCTTGCTGTTCTGGCTTCTGTGATAGCTGCACAGCCTGCATTTGCTCCATAAGACGCACACACATTTCCCCTTACTTTTTAGGAGGGAAAAAAGTGAGTCTTATAGAGCAAAAAATACGGTAATTCGTTCTGTTGTTCTCTGCAGTACCTTTGGTGAGGCAGTGCCCACATTGCGGAATACCTCCGATGTTCACAGAAGACGTTTCTTTTGCTGTTGGTTTTTTATTTCACGTTAGAGACTTTTATATTTTCCCAAGAAATCCTGTGTTAGTGACCTAGTCGTTTAAAAAATAAATAATCGGTCACTCAGTTTTTCTGCCTGTTTTACATTGTATTTTATTGTTTATATTGGGTGGTAGTCAACTGGATTTCACTCAGAGTAGATCCATTGACATCCATGAACATGACTAAGCTAGGTCCATTCATTTCAGTGGGTCTATTTTTTATACAATGTAGTTGGATGCTGCCCTCTGTTTTCCATTTGCACAATGGAATGTCCCCTCCCTCCCCCATGCAACCCCTTCCCAATCTGATCTGGATGTCTAGAGATGTCTAAAGCCCGGGGGAGGTGGATCTGGCCCAATCGCCTTCTTTTTTATTAGTAATTTCAGCATAACATTTTATCAAAAAAACATATCATCCTTAAATCCCCCCTATTCTTCCCTCCCTCCTCCCCAAAATATAGCCCCCCCTCCCCTCCCCCCCGGACTTCCCTCAGCTCCTCTCTCTAGTTTATCAACATATGTTATTTTCTGCATTTTACAAAGCTGTACAGATCCTTAATTTATCTATCTAGATGTTATCAATAAGAAGTTTGTGAATGTTTATTCAAAACCTGCCAAGGAGTCCAGTTCATTTTGTTGTTTCTTTAAGTACTTTGTAAAGGGTTCCCATTTATCTTTAAAGTCACAGTTATCCTTCTCATGTAGTTTTTGTGTCAGTTTTGCCAATTCTGCGTAGTCCATCAATTTCTCTTGCCCCAGTTCTTTGGTCGGGATTTCCTCGTTCTTCCATCCTTGTGCTATTAAGACTCTTGCCGCCGTTGTCACATACATAAAAATATTTTTCAGTTTCCTTGGCAGGTCTTTTCCTACAATCCCTGGCCCAATCGCCTTCTAAATCCGGCCCACGGACGGTCCGGGAATCAGTGTGTTTTTACATGAGTAGAATGTGTCCTTTTATTTAAAATGCATCTCTGGGTTTTTTGTGGGACATAGGAATTTGTTCATTATTTCCCCCAAAAAAAATCCAGCCCACCAAAAGGTCTGAGGGACAATGGACCGGCCCTCTGCTGAAAAAGTTTGCTAACCCCTGAGGAATCCTCAAACCTGCCCCCCCCCCCACCAGATGCACAGGAGGAGAAGGGAGGACGCTCCATTGTGAGATGCAACCCTATTTTTGGTATCCACCACTTGGACATTTTTATGATTGTGCAATAAAAATAATTAATAAATGTGAAATCAATGTATTTGTTTCTGGCCAAGATCCAATATGAATTCCATGCTTACTTGACTTGCCTTTTCTCCTACTGCATCAGCAGAACAGTATCTGAAAAAGTGTGCAACATGCACACAAAAGCTTATACCCAGAACAAACTTAGTTGGTCTCTAAGGTGCTACTGGACAATTTTTTAATATATTTCGACTGCATCAGACCAACACGGCTACCTTCCTGAATCTAGAACTAATAGATGTTTTGTGGGGGAAAGGTAACACTAGTAAAAAAGGTGGGGAGGGGGGTAAAACTGGTAAGAAATACTACTTGAATGCACTATTTATATTGCATTTATAAGTGCAAAGAAGCCATTGCATCCTCAAATGGGAATTCAGGCTCTCCCAATCAAAGGCAATACTGCTGTTTCTTAAACTCCCAAAATTTAATGTCATTTATATGAATGACCAAATAAATTCTTTATTTGCAATGGCTTCTCTGGAGGTGGGGCAACAAATGAACGGAGATCTTATGAAGGGCAGTATACAAGTCTAATAAACAAACAAACTGTAACCTTCTGCCCCTTTCTCTGACCTTTATAATTCCCTTTTATTTTTGTGCAATTGTGGCCAAAGAGCTTGGATGTTGTATCCTAGCATCCCTTTCCCTATTTGATCACAAAGGGTTCACCGATTGGTCACATAAAACACGTCGCCTTGGCTTGCTGACAAAAAGCAACTTTTTATCAAGCCCATTTTCCCCTATTGTTTTAAACAGGACCGTGGACACACACACACTCGCAAATAGAAAATAAGTCCCAGCTAAGCCACATGGCTCACACTTTAGATTAACCTTTTCATTATTGTCAAGATTGGATTATGTTCCTTCTCTGTTTGGGCATGCAGGCTTAATGCTTTTCTTGCGCCATTTGTGTAGCTGTCAATTTGAGTTTCACATCCCCATTTGTGTTTTATGACTTCATCTTCAAGAGGAATAAATGTGGGTCTTTGAGAGGGAAAGCCTGGACTAGGGGAGGCAGCAAATAACTATTCCTTCAATTGTCAATTACACACACCAGCGCAAGGCCAGATGGCTAAGGCAAGAGGACGGTCCATTGTTCAGCGATAATGATTTATATATTTATTTTTGCATCTGCTGGTTCGATTATAACTTAGTTTCCATTCACTTAGAGGCAACACAATTAAAGCTCCCCTGAAAAATTAAATCACATAAACCTCAAGTCAACTTTCTAGCGGGTTATGCTCAATAACTCTTTTTAGTGGGTTATGCTAAATACCTCAGAAGTTGAGTGAGATAATTGGCTCCTCAAGGCTACTGCTATAGATTCTGACCAGTAACAACTCTCCAAGTCCTTATGCAGAGGATTGCTCCTCACCCGTTCCATGACAACAGGGTGACAACAGATAACCTACAGGTGCATTGGAAACACATCCTCTGAGTAATGCCCCTTATGGAGCCAAAATGGCACCATCCAAGCAAATATCATCTGGCTTGGGCAGGGCAGGGGTGAATGCCTAAGGTATGCAGAAATACAAACCTGCACAAAGGGCATGCTCAGTGGCCACAGAATGCTGGCTCACAGTGCAGAAAAGGATGGATAAGCAAGTAATGGAGTACCCAGAAAAAAGGCATAATGATAAGCTTCTAGTCCACATTATTAGAGGCACCATGTGGGACGCAGGTGGCGCTGTGGTCTAAACCACCGAGCCCCTTGGGCTTGCCGATCATAAGGTCATCAGCTCGAATCCACGTGATGGATTGAGCTCCCGTTGCTTTGTCCCAGCTCCTGCCAACCTAGCAGTTCAAAAGCATACCAGCACAAGTACATAAATATGTACCACTGTGGCAGAAAGGTAAACAGTGTTTCTATGCACCAGAAATGGTTTAGTCATGTTAACCACATGGCCCGGAAAAGCTGTCTGTGGACAAATGCCAGCTCCTTCGGACTGCAAGTGGAGGTGAGCACTGTACTCCATAGTCGAATTTGACTGGACTTAACCATCCAGGGGTCTTTTACATTTTACCTATCTGAGGCACCACAGAACCTGTTGAGCAGTGCAGTAAAGGTAAAGGGACCCCTGACTGTTAGGTCCAGTTGCAGACGACTCTGGGGTTGCGGCGCTCATCTCACTTTATTGACTGAGGGAGCCGGCATACAGTTTCCAGGTCATGTGGCCAGCATGACTAAGCCGCTTCTGGTGAACCAGAGCAGCACACGGAAATGCCATTTACCTTCCCGCTGGAGCAGTACCTATTTATCTACTTGAATTTCATGCTTTCAAACTGCTAGGTTGGCAGGAGCTGAGACAGAGCAATGGGAGCTCACCCCGTCGTGGGGATTTGAACTGCAGACCTTCTGATCGGCAAGCCCTAGGCTCAGTGGTTTAACCCACAGTGCCACCCGCTTAGTAGTGCAGTAGTCTTCTCCAAATCTCTTCCCAACATGGGCTGGGCTAGTCTAAGAAACATTACAAGAGCCTCAAGCGCCCTTGCCAGTGTCCCACACCAACGCCCAGGCTCAAAATACTTTTCTTTTGAGCCTTCACTTTGGGAGCTCTAGGTTGAGTGGATTCCCTCACTCTTCTTCATTCAACCAGTCCCTGACATCTGGAGGGCCAAAGGTTCTCCACCCCTGATTTAAGGCAGCCTCTATATTTCAGCCAAACTTCCCTCGCAGGGTTGTCATGAGATAAAATGGGAGGTTAGGAAGAATTATGTGCAGCACCGTGTACACCATTTTGCAGAAGGCTGGTATAAATAAATTCCTTCAACATAATGGAGCTGACTGGGAATTAAATGTCTATATTTGACTTGCTGCAAGAGGATGACACCTAAAGATGGAAGGCAATAGCAGCAACCCATTCTACTTCAGTGATCATAGCAGCTGATAAATACAGTAGTGCAGAGCTGATATTATCATGTCTGTTGAATTCTTGTAAAATAGTAAGAGTGAGCAGCCTGAGTAATTCCTGGGAGATCAAGTCAGCAAGCTGGCTGATACCGCATCGTGTACCCTGTAGGTGGGTGTAATAAATTCATCAGACATGGACACCAAACAGCAGCCAAATGTGTAGGAGAATGACATTGCAAGCCCTGGAAGTGTTTCATTGTGCTGCTGCTGTGTGGATAGTCCTAAAACTAGGAGCAAGTTAGAGGACTTCAGGTTTCACTGGGCTGAATCTGCCTGACAATAATGTGCACCTACAAAACAATTAAAAATTTATGGCATGAAAAGTCATCTTTCCAGAGAGTTCATTTCAGGTGAGCAAAGCGTGTGTGTGTGTGTGGAATTCAGCTTAGCAATTTCGGGTGAACTAACAGACCAAGGGAGACCTCCATCCGTCAAGATGCAGGTGGTGCAGATCTTATCAGTAAACATTCCCCATCGATCACTGTGAGAGACAAAAGGTACTGGCCTTCTGCACACCACACAGGAAGAACAAGAACGTAGGAAGCTGCCTTATACTGAGTCAGATCACTGGTCCAGCTCTTGTATTGCCAACACTGACTGGCTGTGGTCCTCCAGGGTTTCAGATAGAGTGAGCCAGTTCATCCACTGTACCCCCACTGACATCACTGCCACCTTGCCTCTCCCAATCTCATTTATCAGCAAAGACCTTCACAATGAGAAACCAGGGACTCAGCTATACAGCTGCAAATAAAATGTTTTAAGTGTGTTGTAAGGTGCAATATACAAATGTGACACTAGATGGTGGTGGTGAGCTATGGCAAATTCAATATATTTTTCAAAACGTCCACCCAGGTAAGCAATGCTGCCCTGCTCTGTTCTACCAGCTGCTACTGTACATTGGGCATGTTGTATTTTAGGTAAGGTAAAAAGGTAAAGGACCCCTGGACTGTTAAGTCCAGTCAAAGGCAACTATGGGGTCGCTTTCAGGCTGAGGGAGCCGACGTTTGTCGACAGACAGCTTTCCAGGTCATGTGGCCAGTATGACTAAACCGCTTCTGGTGCAATGGAACACCATGACAGAAACCAGAGCGCACAGAAATGCTGTTTACTTTCCCACCGGAGCGGTACCTATTTATCTACTTGCACTGATGTGCTTTCAAACTGCTAGGTTGGCAGGAGCAGGGACCGAGCAATGGAAGCTCACCCCGTGGTGGGGATTCGAACCACCAACCTTCTGATCAGCAAGCCCAAGAGGCTCAGTGGTTTAGACCACAGCGCCACCCGTGTATTTTGTACTAGCTGTTGTTGGAGGGATTGAGCTGAGTTACTGATTTATTCCTATCTCCCCATTGTTGATTTGATGTCAACTGTGTTAGGCCTGCAGAACCATTAACTGTCTACCCAAATTTGCTTTGTGTGTTCTTGACCACTGAAAGCTACAGGATCCTGTCCTACAGCTGACTGGGCAGCTATGGACTTCATCCACAATGTTAAGTTTGGCACAAAATTTAGAAATTAGGATATGCCATGGAAACCAGAAATTCTGTTTCGCAAGCAGATGGGTTAAGGAAGGTAGGAGGAGGCCAAATCTTCAATTCAGATAGAATATAAACAATGATTGCTTGTTCTGTCAGTGCAATTATAATGCTATTCTTATGCCATTTTGAAACTGTGTCTGCTAAGGGCACTATAGAAATATCATGATCTTCCATATCCAGATAATATGCCTTAAATGAAGCATTGTGCACCAATAAACAGACTGATTTGTTTCCGTTGTAGTCTGTGGTCTTCATTGCTGCTTGTGTTGTGCTCTCTGTCTCAGGGGGTTGCTAGTGAGCAAATCTGAACCCTGATTAGAGGACCAAATGAACATTGATACACTTGTCTGGAATTGGACAGGTAAACAGTAACATTGATTGCACACACACCCAAATTAACATCTGTAGCATATAAAATTTTTTACCAGGGATAGGAGAATCTGTCCCTTTCAGTTTCTCAACTTTCCAGTCTTAAGTTCATAGTTTCACATCACTTCCACATGCCTCTGAAAAACAAATCCTAGGTCCTGAAGGAATTTAACCATCATTTTGTGTGAGTTTCTCCCAATATATACACCTGTGTGCAGTTTTGCCTAATACACACATTTCTGCAGTTGTCCAACCACATTCCAAATGGCATTTCCAATAACAATATCATCTTGTGAGGGCAGTGCATTCTGAAAGACAGGCGATCATAGAATCATAGAATTGTACAGTTGGAAGGGATGCCAAGGGTCATCGAGTCCAACCCTCTCGCAATGCAGGAAACTCAGTTAAAGCATCCATGACAGATGGCCATCCAACCTCCTGAAAAAAACCTCTGCTAATCTTTAGTCGGAATCCCCTTTCATGGAGCTTAAAGCCATTGGTTTGAGTCCTACCTTCCAGAGCAGAAGCAAACAAGCTTGCTCCATCTTCTTTGTGGCAGCCCTTTAGATATTTGAAGATGGCTAGAGATCTTTTAAATAAAAAGTAAATGAGTAAAAATCAAGGTTGAGACAGAAGGAACTGGCAATGCCTTTTTTATATAAATATCACCCCTAGATCAGACCATTTGAAGCACCACTTTCAGATTCCAACAAAACAAAATACAGTGGTGCCTCGCAAGACGAAATTAATTCGTTCTGTGAGTTTTTTCGTCTTGCGGATTTTTCGTCTTGCGAAGCACGGTCAAGTCGCAACTGCACCTCTTCAAGCGGTTTTAAGAAAAAGGAAACAAACTTGCAAGACGTTTTCGTCTTGCGAAGCAAGCCCGTAGGGAAATTCGTCTTGCGAAGCAACTCAAAAAACGAAAAACTCTTTCGTTTTGCGATTTTTTCGTCTTCCGAGGCATTCGTCTTGCGAGGTACCACTGTAAATTCCATCTTGGACTGGATTGTGCCTTATTCCCTCTTAGTGATGTTTATAGGGACAAATCCATAGTTCTTCCTGACAGTTGTCTAACCGCATTCCAAACGGCATTTCCAATCACAGTGAGCATGTAGGCAGGGAAGGAACAAAGATATTGCATGGTCCCAGCAAGAAAATTTCACCCAGATGCTGGATAAACATTTTCCATAAAACAGAAGGTACAGTGGTATCTCAGGTTAAGAACTTAATTCGTTCTGGAGGTCCATTCTTAACCTGAAACTGTTCTTAACCTGAGATACCACTTTAGCTAATGGGGCCTCCTGCTGCCGCCACGCCACCACTGCGCGATTTCTTTTCTCATCCTGAAGCAAAGTTCTTAACCCAAGATACTATTTCTGGGTTAGCGGAGTGTGTAACCTGAAGTGTCTGTAACCTGAAGTGTCTGTAACCCGAGGTGCCACTGTATTAACTGGAGAAAAACCATCTGCACCAAATAAGTAGCAACGGTGCATTTATCGTGTGGGGTGGGGGGGAGTAATCTGTAAAGGACCTCCAGAGGTCCTCAGGCTACAAATGTTCAAGGAGAAGGGGTTCATAATGGGAACAAGCATTGTTGAAGTAGACACTCTTTGAGTAGTGCATATAAAAAGGTTGATGTATATTTATGATGCTTGAGATCTCCCCTTGATCCCTTCACTTCAGTGGCAATTCACTTAAGCTGAAGTGAACTCTCACCGGAGTCACACGAAGCAAAGCACCAACAAGCGCCAAACATCTTTTCTCCCCCCCCCCTTTCCAAATGCAGACTTTACTTCAAACCCGACAGCAGGAGCAGCTGGCAACCATGATGAAAGCTGCGCTTGAATTCCTGTGACAGTACAAAACAGAGAGATTATTTTACACCCAGGGAGCTGAAGTTGCCGGCATCAAATGAGCCTCCCAGTCAAACAGAATGCTGCAAATACCTGTCACTGCTGAATGGTTGGAGAGCGCAAGGCTGGTCTTGCCAATGGGAAGGGGCCACAAGGAAAGCAGGCTGCGCAGCCACAAGGAGAGAGAAGCAGATAGTAACAGTTCTGTGCGCTTAAGTATGATACAATCTCAAGAGAAGATGAAGTCTGGTTTCAACAGGAAATGTGGCATACAAGCGAAGGGTACTAAATCTTCCCCTACTGTTAACTCCATGCAGCTCCTCTCCTCAAGGGCTGAGGGTCACTTCCAGGATAGGAGCTTGGCTAAGCTGGGAAAAAAACAAGGAGGGGGATAAGACCATATGCAGGGAAACAGTTCCGAATTCCTCACCTGGGCTTATGTACCAAAGCTCATTGCATGCAGAAGGTCCACAATTCCATCCCTGGCACCTCCAGCTGGGATGATCAGGGAGCTAGGGGCAGGAAAGGCTTCTGTCTGAGTTCATGAAGGTCCTGCTTGCAGTCACAGTAGATGATATTGGGCTAGAGAGTCCAACATGGTTAGGGAGGTGGGTGGTGCTGTGGTCTAAACCACTGAGCCTCTTGGCCTTGCCAATCAGAAGGTCAGTGGTTTGAATCCCTGCAACGGAGTGAGCTCCTGTTGCTCTGTCCCAGCTCCTGCCAACCTAGCAGTTCAAAATCACACCAGTGCAAGTACATAAATACCGTATTTTTTGCACCATAACACTCACTTTTTTCCTCCTAGAAAGTAAGGGGAAATGTCTGTGCGTGTTATGGAGCGAATGCCTGCGGGTGGCGGGGGGGGGGATCTGCTGCAGTCGTGAGCAGAGGATCCATGGTTCCCCTTCCTTCCCTCCTTCGTGGTTACAAAGCATGGATCCACATGGATCCTCAGGATTTTTGCACTGGGCTACTCCAAACTCACTGTCAGATCACATGTCTGTGGCCACAGCATGAACCATAAAAATCATATATCCATTATTTCGTTTAGAATTTTTTTTTCTTGTTTTCCTCCTCTAAAAACTACGTGCGTGTTATGGTCTGGTGCGTGTTATAGAGCGAAAAATACGGTAGGTACCACTGTGGCAGGAAGGTAAAGGGCGGTTCTGTGCGCTCTGGCTTCTGTCATGGTGTCCCGTTGCACCAGAAGCGGTTTAGTCCTGCTGGCCACGTGACCTGGAAAGCTGTCTGTGGACAAACACTAGCTCCCTCGGCTTGAAAAGCGAGATGAGCACCACAACCCCATAGTCGCCTTTGACTGGACTTAAGCATTCGGGGTCCTTTACCTTTACCAACCTGGTATAAAAGAGTTTTCTATATTTGCTGATGACCCACCCAGTCTGCTTCTATATTTAGGGAGTTTCCACTGAGTAGTATGGCTCAGTGATAGAGCATCTGCTTCAGGAGTTAAAGGTCTCAGGTTCATTTTTGGCATCTCCGAGAAGATCTCAAACTCAGGAGAACCACTTTCAAGAAAACCACTGCCACTCACTAGATGAATGGACCAACATCTTGACTCAAGCTAAGGCAGCTTCGTATGTAACATTGATGCCATTCTCTCCTTCCCCTTGTACGCGTCAAGGAACACAATATAAAACCATAAAACAGGATAATAAAGAATGACACAAACAGACGTTCAGTTTTGAATTGTACAATTATTGTTGGCAGCTAGGCTAGTAGCAGCGAGGCAATGGGGATTTCTGGAAGGAACACCAACTGGCACATGGCGTAAGAAGGAACAGCAGTTAGCTTTGATAGAAAAAAATGGCTGACAGATTAAAGTTTGCAAAAAGACCCATTTACAACAAACTGGTATGTGTTTATTATGTATCTAGTGAAAGGATCCTCCTTCACACTGCAAAATTTTCTGGCCAGTGGAATTTTAAACTATTATTTGTTTATTCGGTCAGGTAAGTGACTGAAACTGCATTGTTTTAAGGGCTGCCGACCTCACAGTAATCTGTAATTTCATCTCCTGGGGAGAGTAGGGCAGGTTGTTTGTTTTACGGTTCTTTGATCATTTGTAACTTGAGAAAAAGAGGGACGCGGGTGGCGCTGTGGGTTAAACCACAGAGCCTAGGGCTTGCTGATCAGAAGGTTGCGGTTTGAATCCCCATGACGGGGTGACCTCCCATTGCTCAGTCCCAGCTCCTGCCCACTTAGCAGTTCAATAGCACGTCAAAGTGCAAGTAGATAAATAGGTACAGCTCCAGCGGGAAGGTAAACGGTGTTTCCATGCGCTACTCTGGTTCACCAGAAGCAGCTGAAGTTATGCTGGCCACATGACCCGGAAGCTGTAGGCCGGCTCCCTCGGCCAATAAAGCGAGATGAGCACCGCAACCCCAGAGTCAGCCACGACTGGACCTAACAGTCAGGGGTCCCTTTACCTTTACCTAACTTGAGAAAACAAAACAACTAAAAAACAAAACAAAGCAGACATTCAGATGCTGATTCCAACTCCCATCAGTAATCCCAGGTAACTGGAGTTGGAAAACAATAATATCTGGAGGGCCACAAATTCCCCATTCCTCTACTAGATGAGGCCCTGATCCAGCAGGACACTTACATTCGAGTAACCAGACTGAAATTCATCCAGGACAAATATTAATTTGTACATAAAGCAACAGGCTGCATATTGAGCTGTTGCCTATAGAAACAGTCCTACACATACTTTCCTGGGAGCAGGCACCACTGAACTCAGTGGCACTTACTTCTGAGTAAACAGGCATAGGCTTGTGCTATCTTTACAGCATTTCCCAAGTGCAGGAGAGGGACATTCGCTCCATAGTCATGCTGCTCTAAGATTGCTCCCTCTTAGTTGTTTCAGTCCACACTCATGGAATAGAATGTTGTGTCATTTTAATGACTCTTAAGGGGCTCCTTCATTTATTTAAATTATTTTTAAAAACAACCACAATCAGGAAACCTTACTTATAGCTTTAGTGCACACATTAATTTGCTGAACGAATGAGCCCCCATTTAGACATCACCTCAAAACTGATCTACTTTTCATAAGACTTCCATCGCACCTTGAAGTGTGTGGGTACATTTGCCTCAGAAACACAAAACTTACGATGCTTGAATGCATCCATAATGAGCCACCTGTCACCTTATAAGAAGCACCAGGGATGGAGCGGGGGTAGAGACTTTACAGCCGAAGCTGACAAACAGGAAAAAACCAAAATCAAATGGAATCTTTATTTTCCTGATATAAATAAACACATCTCCCTTCCTCCCCCGTTTGATGCAAAGCTACTTCCGCTTTCAGATTCCTCCCCAAGGAAAGGCCTGGTGAATAAGATGGGAACAAGTGGGGCTTGATGCAAACAAAGTGCTGTCCTGTGGGGTGGTCCTACTTAGGGCTCTAGCCAGCCATGCCCTCCTGCAGGATCCTCCATTCCATTCCCCTTCCCCACTGGTTTTCTCCCTTGTGATCAGGGAGCAAGCTCAGTTCCTGCTGAGATAGAAAGGTTTGGGTTTTTTTCCAGTCAAGGAAAACCCATTTCTGGGTTTCCTCATGCTTGCTAATATACCCTTCTTGCATACACATGGTACTCTTTTGGTGACATCAAGCTCTACACCTGGAGAATGGGTGTGCCATTGGAGTGTAGTGATGGCTTCTGGAGTGAAAATGAAAATGGGAATGAGGATGGCAGGTTTCATTGGGCTCAAACTGATTGTCTGGGAGTGCTTCTAGATGGGTGGTGATTATGGAATGGAATGCTCTTCATGCATGCATGTCTTTTGCAACATTCACACCATAAATGCTACCCTACATTCCCTGCTCCCATTTGACCCATATTTACACTTTGGGCGGAGGTGTCTGATGTAGTAGTAGTAGTAGTAGTAGTAATAGCCTCTTAGGGACGCGGGTGGCGCTGTGGGTTAAACCACAGAGCCTAGGCCTTGCCGATCAGAAGGTTGGTGGTTCGAATCCCCGCGATGGCGTGAGCTCCCGTTGCTCGGTCCCTGCTCCTGCCAACCTAGCAGTTCAAAGGCACATCAAAGTGCAGGTAGATAAAAAGGTACTGCTCTGGCGGGAAGGTAAACGGCGTTTCCATGCGCTGCTCTGGTTCGCCAGAAGCGGTTTAGTCATGCTGGCCATATGACCCGGAAGCTGTACGCTGGCTCCCTCGGCCAGTAAAGCGAAATGAGTGCTGCAACCCCAGAGTCGTTCGCGACTAGACCTAACAGTCAGGGGTCCCTTTACCTGTACTAATAGCCTCTTGCCAAGTACCCATTTTGCAATATTCCAATACTAAGCTCCGTTCTGAAAGATCTCCACATTCTTTCACCCATTTGCAAAGACATCCAGGTTTGCCAAAAAGCTCCTTTAATAATATAATGGCACTCTCCCCATCCTGATGTCATACATTGGGAAGGAGGCGGGTGGGAAATTGGCTTCATCTCATTACTGTGGTGACATAGCTTACTGAAACTGCATTACCGGGATATAATGTGGCAGGCCTCCCACTTGCAAAGAGCTAGTGTGGCCGCAGATGACATCCTTAACTTATGCAGCAGTGCTCCATTGCATAGGTTTCAAGGCGAGGAGCATAAATTATTGGCCTTTCAGCAGAAGGCAGCTATGGCAATAACAATGATAGCCATTCCAACTGACTTTCAGTGAAAGATGCCTTCCGAATCATACACACTATTGGTTTTCACTTTCCATCCTTGTGCAAGGCTTCTGGGCTAGTGCCTCTTCTTTGTTGTTGTTTAGTCATTTAGTCGTGTCCGACTCTTTGTGACCCCATGGACCAGAGCACGCCAGGCACTCCTGTCTTCCACTGCCTCCCGCAGTTTGGTCAAACTTATGCTGGTAGCTTCGAGAACACTGTCCAACCATCTTGTCCTCTGTCATCCCCTTCTCCTTGTGCCCTCCATCTTTCCCAACATCAGGGTCTTTTCCAGGGAGTCTTGTCTTCTCATGAGGTTGCCAAAGTACTGGAGCCTCAGCTTCACGATCTGTCCTTCCAGTGAGCACTCAGGGCTGATTTCCTTCAGAATGGATAGGTTTGATCTTCTTGCAGTCCATGGGACTCTCAAGAGTTTCGTCCAGCACCATAATTCAAAAGCATCAATTCATTGGCAATCAGCCTTCTTTATGGTCCAGCTCTCACTTCCAGTGCCTCTTCTATACAACACCTATTATATTGCTGGCAAACCCATGGCTGGCAAACACGGGGGGGGATTCCTAGGGGGTAGAAGGCATGGGTGAGGAAAGGATTAAGCCAGGGATGGGAGAAAGTGGTCCTCCCTAAGAATAGAGGAACAGAATAAGACCCCCCTGGATTCAGCATCCTGCTCTTGTAGCGACCACCCAGATGTTTGTGAGAAACCTGCAAGCAGGATTTGAGCACCATAGCACTCTTGTGGTTTCCAGCAGCTAGCATTCAGAAGGACTACTGCCTTCTGATGTTGCCGAGCTGCACCACCCATCGTCCCTAACCACTGAGCCATGCTGTCTGGGGCTGATGGGATTTGAAGTCCAAAAAAAATTGTTACAAAAGTGAGGGGGGCTCCCCCTCTCTTTGCCGAGCGGTGGCAAGAACCCATGCTATTCCCATGGTCTGTGGTCCTTTGGAGAATTGAGGCATGTCAGAGACTATCACAGCTTCAAGAAATATGGTTTATTCACCTATTTACACCTTCAGTCTGCATGGAGGGAGTCCAGAACTTGCAGCACGGTCACTTCAAGAGGGACTTGTCCACCACAGCAGGACAGCCCTGCAATCCAAGGCGTCTCTCCCAGTCAGCTCTGCAGCCAGCCTGCCCAAAGATGGATCCCACTCTTTCTTACTCCTTTGCATTCCCAGAACCCTCTGCTACCAGGCTCCCTTTTCCTGTCACCTCAGACACACAGTTACCCTGGCAACCTTCCAAATCCCTGTCTCTGTTGACACCTCAGGACAAAGGGGAAGAACATTGAATTGCCCGTGGACCTCTTAATGGCCCTAGCTTAAACAGGTCATTTTGCATCAGCTAGTCCTGGTTTGTTTTTCTCCCTCCATGTCCCAAATCATAAAAATTCTAGCTTTTATTAATTTCTAGGGTCTAGGGAGGGACCCCCCAAATCTATAACAGTATCTGGACTGCCATATTTACAACAATATCTGGGCTCCTGACCACCATTTCTCCCTTGGAAATGACATACCCATTGCCTTGCAGAACATCCAGTTTGCCTCGAAATGACCTTGATGTGAAATCCCCAATATAGGTGTCACCTTCGTTAATGAAAAGTGTTATAGAAATGCGGGAAATGTTAATCTATCAGATTATAGAAATGTTAATCTATCAGATCTTCAGTCTGAGTTAATTCTCTCTCTCTCTCTCTCTCTCTCTCCCCCCCCCATGCATTTTTTCTATAGGGCTGTGGCAGGACAGAAGGCTCCCCCTTTAGCACTAATGCATTTCCCTAATAGCAAAGCTGTTCCCTAATAGATTTAAGCCAGGCCAGGCCAACTGGGACAATGGAATCAACCCCCACCTCCAAGGCTCTGTGTGGGTGGCATGCAGGCAATTATTTTTAATCGTTCACATTCATACAATGAAATGATTTGCCGGCCTGTAATTTCTGCCTGCCTATTAGCGCTGGTGGAATCTTTATTAGTTTGCTCATTATTTACTGTCTTAAAACACACACACACACACAACCCCAGCACTGAGACTCTTCCTTTGGCTAATAACCCACCTAGTTAAGAATGACTCCATTATCCTTCCATAACCTAAGGAGTACTGCATAGGCAACGTTCTCCATCTCCGCCGCGGAAGAGAGCAGATGGCCTCTCATGGCTCCCCACCGACCAGTTCTTAGAGTGGCTTTGATGTCAGCCAGTTGCCTGCCCTCTTCGGATGTGTGACACAAATACAGCTGGCCCTGAAGGGACCAAGCTGAACAACGGAAGCCGGAAAATTGACAGGGAAGGAGCAAATCTGTCTGTGAAGGATTAGTATTCAGGAGAACTGGCCAATTACTGTCAACGATCACCTCAGAAGGGCAACCAATGCACCAAAGTGGTGTGGTCTCTCGTATGCATCTTTCCATCTCACTGCTACTAACAGCTAACAACTAAACCACTCTTGCCTGGGAGTGCGCCCCATTGAATTCAACAGGATTTCCTTCTGAGCAGGCATGGTTCGGATCTCAGCCCAAGGATCTTCTGTAATGCTTCTCAGCTAATTCAGAATATGTAGAAGGGTCCTACAAATGTGAGAAGATTCAAGAGCCACCAGGGGATGTGGGAGAAATAGGATTCAGGTCTCATTTGAAGGTGAACTTGCCTAACTAACACATGTCAATAAATAAATACATGCATACTCAGGGATTCCTTAGCTATGATTCCTGCCTTGCAGGGGCTAGGACTACATGATCCCTGAGTCTACAATTTCATGATTAATTTCAATAGGTCTACTTTGAGTAAAACTGAGCTGAATGCCACCCTTGGATCCCAATCTATAGACAGATGCACCCGATACACTGGTTTGCAATTGTCCAATTGATGGAAATGTGTGGCGGGGTGTGTGGCTGTTCTGAAAAACATCATTCATCTCTCTGCCATTTGTGAATTGCACTCTGCTGTGTGGATAAACTAGGAGGGATAAACCAGGAAGGAAGAAAAGAGGTAGTAGACTTTTCCAAATTTTAACAGAGGAGTTTAACTCCCTGTTTGAATCCTGGGTGTTACAGAGACCCAACTGGCCTCAACTAAAAGCTAGGATTTGACAACATTCTTCCAGCAGAGATTCTGCAAGCATCCTCACTTTTGACTTTCAAGTGTCTCTCAAATACATTTGTGTGTGTGTTTGTGTGCTGACATGGTGTTGCAGCTGTTTAATTTTTGATTAGTCAGTCTCCTGAACTGATGATCAGTTTGTTGTTAGTGATCATAATAATTTTTAAGGATTGCCATCTTTTATAGTGCAAACTGCCTTATGGAAAGATGGTATAGGAGTTTTAAAAATAAACTTACGTCATAGTGCAATAACATCTGCATACCTCTTTGAACATACCGTATTTTTTGCTCTATAAGACTCACTTTTCCCCTCCTAAAAAGTAAGGGGAAATGTGTGTGTGTCTTATGGAGTGAATGTAGGCTGCGCAGCTATCCCAGAAGCCAGAACAGCAAGAGGGATCGCTGCTTTCGCTGCGCAGTGATCCCTCTTGTTGTTCTGGCTTCTGAGATTCAGAATATTTTTTTCTTGTTTTACTCCTCCAAAAGCTAGGTGTGTCTTATTGTCTGGTGTGTCTTATAGAGCGAAAAATACGGTAGTTTCCTGGCCTCGTTCTAATGTAGTCTTAATGGGTTGTCTGGTCCAAATCTTCTCTCACTGAGCTTTCTGAACTTAGTTGGCCATCTCTACCTCCTCAGAGAATTCTAAGCTGCAGGTGTCCCCACTCATTCAAAAGACTATTCAGGACAATTTTAATTGCTAAACTGTCTCAAAATGGAAATAATAATTATGATTGGGAACTCGGTTCTCAAATACCGACATCCGTTTAATGAAAAGTAAGTGCTGTTCTCTCCCTTTATAATGTGTTGCAATGAAAACAGCTTAGCTGTTATCCAAACGTAATGGGATAAATAATAGCTATCTAATAACTTTGGCTTTTGCTAAGGTTACAAAATTGCTCAACTCTTGTTCTGGTTTAGTGCTGATTATTAGGCAATTATATCTTTGTTATGTTTTATTATGAAAACATGTTGCAAATAAAGAAAGACGTTTTTCCATGCTGGTGCCCAAACACTAGAACTCTTTTCCTAAGCATGTTCTCCACTGCTATGCTTTTTGCACCAGGCAAATTGACCAGGTGTTTTCCTAGTTATAGGGATGGGGGAGAACTTTGATTCAGTTCACACTGAAAGGCAAATGGACCCAATTTGCACTTTTCAAAACAGTATGAGACCTGAACACAGCCATTCTTTGAAAGCCCCACTTATCCTAATTTTGCTATGTCATTCTCCAGTCAAGTTACAGATAGGTAGCCGTGTTGGTCTGCCATAGTCAAAATAAAAAATTCCTTCCAGTAGCACCTTAAAGACCAACTAAGTTAGTTCTTGGTATGAGCTTTCATACCTTGGTATGAAGGTATTCTTCAGATACGTTCTTCAGGTGCTACTAGAAGGAATTTTTTATTTATTCTCCAGTCAAGTAATGTGTACCCTCTAACATTTCCCTGATGAAAATAGGGATGTCCTATTCCATTATTATTATTATTATTAGTAGTAGTAGTAGTAGTAGTAGTATTATTATTATCCCACCCATCTGAGTAGGTTGCTCCAGCCACTCTGGGCAGGTTCCAACACATATAAAAACATAACATCAAACATTAAAAGCTTCCCTATACAGGGTTGCCTTCAGGTGTCATCTAAAGGCGGTATAGTTACTTATCTCCTTGGCTCGGGGGTCGCATAACTCCATACCCTTCAACAATTTTCTGATGAAAAGAGAGGTGTCCTAAGGAAAAGATGGGACATTCTGGGATCAAATCAGAAACCGGGACGGCTTCTGTAAATCCAAGACTATCTCTGGAAAATAGAGATGCTTGGAGGGTAATGTGTACAAAAATGCAAATGTCAGGTAGGGAATGGACCATTGCTCAGTGTAAGTAGGAGCTGTGGAGAGGGCAAAGAAGTCCTCCTTGATCAGAGACAGAGAAAAGATGCTCTGTGAGTCACTTGTTACGGATGACATAACAGGGTACTGTATGAAGACAGATTCTGTATATGTGGACAACCGCAGGTGGAAGTCATCTTGCACTCTATGTTATACAGTGGTACCTCAGGTTAAGTACTTAATTTGTTCCGGAGGTCCGTACTTAACCAGAAACTGTTCTTAACCTGAAGCACCACTTTAGCTAATGGGGCCTCCTCCTGCTGCTGTGCCGCCAGAGTCCGATTTCTGTTTTCATCCTGAAGCAACGTTCTTAACTTCAAGCACTATTTCTAGGATAGCGGAGTCTGTAACCTGAAGTGTATGTAACCTGAAGCATATGTAACCTGAGGTACCACTGTATTGCCCACTATACAGTCATACCTCATGTTACAGACGTTTCAGGCTGTGTGATTTTGGGTTGCACACCACGCCAAACCCAGAAGTACCGGAACTGGTTACTTCTAGGTTTCGGCGCTTGCGCATGCACAGAAGCGCTATATCGCGCTTTGTTCATGCGCAGAAGCGCCAAATCGCAACCCGCACATTCGCACACGCAGCGCTGCAGGTTGTGAACTTGCTTCCCACACGGATCACGTTCGCAACCCGAGCGTCCAATGTACCTTGGACCCAGGAGGCAATTTCTCACCTTACCGCCCATACAGGAAAAATGTCTCTCCCCGTCAGAGAAAGTCCTATGGCTTCTTAGTGATGTAAACGCTTCAGTGACTCACAAAGTCACCCTATTTGCTTTGGCGGCCAAAAAGATCAGAAAGAAGACCCCGGAAGATATAGCAGTGAACTGTAAGGGAGACACAGAGGCTATTATTTTTGGCGGTGCATCCCTTCCGCTTGTATTTATTTTTGATTCGGATTTGTCACGGCCAATGGCTAGCACGATAAGGTCATTTGGATTGGACTGGAGTCGCTTGTGAAACTGGCATTAGTCGATATTGGAATGGAAACAGGAAACCTCTATGCACAATTATTTATCCTGTTGCAATTCTTGAATACAAACCCATAACATTAACCATCAATGTGCAGGGCAAGATCTTCAAGAGAGAGAAACAACTCTGAATGCCAACATTTCCTGCCCTCCAACAGTCCCTCCCAGAAAGGAGATGGCTGGAGGTGCATCCAAGATGCTAATTAGTATACCAAATTCCCTTCTGGTTTCCTGCCTGGCTCAAACTCTCTCTCTCCAAATCAACTGCCCATCTGCCCATCATTTTCCAAGAGCACATCACAACATTTCCTGCCGAAAGAGCCCAATGAAATATCCATTTAGGCAGAGATCGCCAAATATCTGTTTTCCCCCTCCTCCTTCCCTTTATCATTCCAACTGTGAAGTTGCTCTAAGGCATTTGTCGAAATTGTTGCTTTTAAGCTGGCTTTTGTGGAGAAGGATTTCGTGACTCTTGACCCCTAGAGGGCTGTTCTTTGACCCGCCACTTTTCTTCGCCATCTGGCATGTTTACTTGAAGCCGACGTGCCAGGTCAGAGGTCAAGGCAGACATGTGGAAGGACAGCTTTGTCCTGAAGGTGGCAAAGAGTGAGTGGGCGCTCTTGAATATACTGCTGCTTATTTCCCCCAGCTGCTGAAACACAATAAGGCGAGGTCAATTCTTGTGGCTGAGGCTAAACTAAAATGGGGTTTACACACACACACACACACACGGAAAGCAAGCACACGAGAGCAAGATTGTGGAGCGTACAATGAAGAGGCATTCAATCTCTTTGGATTTTTAAAGCCCTCTTTGGAGGCAAACGGCAAAAGGCCCTTTTTTATAGGACTGTATTATATGTCACACAAAAGACTGGCCGCAGCCTTGAGGCCTTGAATCACGAAGATTAGAGGTAGGCCAGTTCGACTAAAAAGAGATATCAAGGTTCCAGCTGTCAGGTCAACATTTGTTTACATCCTCCCTCTCCACCCAAAGAAAGCCCTGCACAAATTGGTGCTTTTATCACATTATGTCTCTTAAAAGAGTTACAGGAAATAACCATTAAACACGGTGTGTTCCCTTAAATGAGGATACTCTTCATAAAATACAGCAGAGAGAATTGTGCCTAGGTAAACCAAAACCTATAATTTATTTTTTTTAAGCCTTGGGCCCACTAAGGTTTAAGTGCCACTGTTCCTTTCCAAACCTATTCACCATTTTAAGAGGAAGCCACATCACATATTTCACTCACCTTTTTTTTTTTTTTTTTTTGAAAATGTGGGCAGTGATATATGTGTCCTTATTTAGATTGCAGAGGGCTGGGGGGCAAGAAACCATGTTTAAAAGCTGCGGCTTTTATATCCAAGGGTACCTTAGTAAGATCAGCGATGGCAGCCAAACAAGCATCCTTGGGAAAGAAGTTGCTCAGTGTTCTTCCTGTTTCTGTGCAATGTACAGATGCAGCAGACAAAGGTTATAGGACAAAAATCATGTAACTATTATAGAGCTGGGTTTATTGAACTTGGTTTGGGGGTGGAATTTAGAAATGCATTTTAAGCCCTTAACTAGATGTCTCCTGGTAGCAGCAAGAATAATAGTGCCTAGATCAGGCATAGGCAAACTCCCATCATCCCAACTAACAAGACCAGTGGTCAGGGATGATGGGAGCTGTAGTCCAAAAACATATGGAGGGCTGAGTTTGCCTATGCCTGGCCTAGATATTAGAAGAATTTAGAAGTGGCATTCTTCATGTCTTGTTATCTGAAAGTCTAGCAGATTTTTTTGCATGACAAACTTACCTGAAGGTGTTGAGAGGCATGGGAGAATGAATATTGTTTAACGCCACCCCAATCTCCACGGCAGGGAGATATTCCTGGCGTTACAGATTTGTGTTTCCTTTGGAAATGAGGCAGAGTGGAGATAAATGGCTTATTTGTGCATATATATATATATATATATATATATATATATATATATATATTTGCTTTCGTAGATTTTCACGGGTACAGGAATGCAGGTTTTGGTGTCTTCGGGTGTCTTCCCGTGTAAGAGTCGGGGTGTCTGTGCGACGTTTCGACGAGGTCTCACTCGTCATCTTCAGCACCAGCCTGAAGATGACGAGTGAGACCTCGTCGAAACGTCGCACAGACACCCCGACTCTTACACGGGAAGACACCCGAAGACACCAAAACCTGCATATATATATATATATATATATATATATATATATATATTCCTGCAATGCAGGAATCTCAAATCATATATGACCAATGCCCATATATACAGCCCGAGACTACTGCAGAGAGGTTCGGAGTTCTGAGACCCTGAAAAAAGGTCTTGTTTCTCCCATAGGCAAAGTCCTGGATTCAAACAGGAATCAGCCATGCTCCCTGTCTCCTTTCTGCAGAATAAAAGCAGTGAGCCTGCCTTCTGCTGAGCCCCACACCCCACCTGTCGCTGCTAACAGACTCAAAGGTGTTTTCTCCCCAGCCCACAGCAATTCTGAATTTCCCCACACCCCATTCTGTCTTTCTTGCTAATTACTCAGAGCCCAGGGCGGGGCTCCCCTCCTCTGGGTCAACAGAGAGATTTTGCCTTGATGATGGTGGGTCATCAACCTGTCTTCATTTGCATAACCACTCGGCCATTCAGGCTGGCCCAGGCAGGGCCATCTTTACCCAGGGGTACACAGGGTGCGGGGCACCCGGGCGCCAAATTCTTGGGGCGCCACGCACCCGCCACTGAAGCCGCCTAAGCTCTTAACTATCTACCTGTTATGAAATAATAAATAATTTTGATCAAGCTAGAAAAACAAAATACATATATACTTTAAAAAAAGGTAAAGGTACCCCTGCCCGTACAGGCCAGTCTTGACAGACTCTAGGGTTGTGCGCTCATCTCACTCTATAGGCCGGGAGCCAGCGCTGTCCGCAGACACTTCCGGGTCACGTGGCCAGCGTGACGAAGCTACTCTGGCGAGTCAGAGCCGCACACGGAAACGCTGTTTACCTTCCCGCTAGTAAGCAGTCCCTATTTATCTACTTGCACCCGGGGGTGCTTTCGAACTGCTAGGTTGGCAGGTGCTGGGACCGAGCAACGGGAGCGCACCCCGCTGCGGGGATTTGAACCGCCGACCATGCGATCGGCAAGTCCTAGGCGCTGAGGTTTTACCCACAGTGCCACCCGTGTCCCGAGACATATATACTTAGGTATTACCGAAATGTATACCTACTGTTTCACTAAAGGACCTTTGACTTTGTACACTTATTTACCAAAAACACCAGCAGCGGCGCTTGTCATTTACAACGGTGGTGCTTGACTCAACGACAGCACTTGTCATTCTCAATGGCGCCGTGCCCGCAAAATTAACTCTTACATCAAAATATTATGTTACATGTTGTATTGAGCTGCTATGCGGCAGTGAGGTCAGAGGCATCTTTGACACGACTGATGTTTCTCCTAAGTAGGTGCCTAAGCAATACTTATAAGTTTAAGTGTGGTGTTGTTGTTATACTTAAGTATAATTGTATTGTAAATAAATGAGCAAATAAAAAAGTTGGTCTCTTTTTCCTCCTTTCTTTCATAAACAAGAGATAAGGCATAAGCATGGTATCTGACATAAGCATAATGAAAGTTAATTTGGGGGCTAAAATACATCTGGTGGTGCTGGGCGGATCTTTGCACCCCGGCAGCACATATGCTAAAGACTGCGCTGGGCCCGGGCATAGAGAAAAACGGTTTGGCCATTTTCATGCTAAATTCAATTTCTGGCACCCCAGGATTAGAAGGGGTGTCCAGGCACCCCACAAACCTGTAACAATACATTCACAGTGGATTGGTTTTATTACATACATGACTACAATAGTCTCTACCAAAAGGTGTCATGGACTTTGAAGAAGCACAAACACAGGACGAAAGGGAGAATCGAGCTGAGAGGAAGGCATGTTTGGCAAATCCTCACCGTGATCAACTCTTGCCAGGAAACCTATGTCCCCACTGTGGAAGGACGTGTGGATCCAGAATTGGCCTCCACAGTCACCTATGGACTCACTGTTAAGATCATATTCATGGAAGACAATCTTACTTGGCTACAAGTGATAGAGGAGGAGGAGGAGGAGGAGGAGGAGGAGGAGGAGGAGGAGGAAGAAGAAGAAGAAGAAGAAGAAGAAGAAGAAGAAGAAGAAGAAGAAGAAGAAGAAGAAGAAGAAGAAGAAGAAGAAGAATTGTGAGTGGTAAGTTGCATGGCTCATAACATAAATAAAGGTAACGGTAAAGGGACCCCTGACCATTAGGTCCAGTCGTGACTGACTCTGGGGTTGTGCGCTCATCTCGCTTTATTGGCTGAGGGAGCCGGCGTACAGCTTCCGGGTCATGTGGCCAGTATGACTAAGCCACTTCTGGTGAACCAGAGCAGCGCACGGAAACGCCGTTTACCTTCCCCACCATCATCAAGGCAAAATCTCTCTGTTGACCCAGAGGAGGGGAGCCCCGCCCTGGGCTCTGAGTAATTAGCAAGAAAGACAGAATATATATTTATCTACTTGCACTTTGACATGATTTCGAACTGCTAGGTTGGAAGGAGCAGGGACCAAGCAACGGGAGCTCACCTCGTCACGGGGATTCGAACCGCCAGCCTTCTGATCGGCAAGCCCTAGGCTCTGTGGTTTAACCCACAGCGCCACCCACGTCCCTATCATATCATAAATACCTAATGACAAATAATAAAATAATAATAAAAATAAATGCAACATAATGCAATGCCAGTCCAAGACATATTGAAGTGGGGCTTCTTACTGCATTTAGGACCTGCACTTATTTAAAGTCTTGCTGTAGTATTCAGAGACCAATTCCGGCCTTCAACCATTCTACATTCAACACCCACATCCACACCCCACAACACCACCTAAATCAGGTCACTTCTCCGTGATGCGCATGGCAAGACAGTGGTTGGATGCATTCCAGAGTGTGCTCTAGGACAACACTAAAGTCCCAAAAGGCTGGTGATCATTCCATGGAAACTGAGTGTGAATCCAAAGATTTCCCAGTATCCTTTGCAACACACATACACAAGCAGGGTTCACGGGGCAGACAGTTACCCTGTAGCAGACACATGAAGTGAAAGGGTCCCTCTAAATAAAAAGCTTTGCAAAATTTGTTGATTTTCTTTCTCTCTCTTTTTGCAAATATATAAAAAATGTTTATGCACGGGCACCTTAGGTTTGTATTCCAAAATACTCATTAATATATGAATGTGTGGACTAGTAGCAACTTCGGTGGACTTACTTACAAAGCTAAGTTAATCGGCTCTTTTCAAGCCATTCTTGGTCAGCAACGTCAAAAAGCAGTGGCAAAATGATTTCCATTTGAAGGAAGAAGAGCGAGAGATGCAGGAAAACACTTATCTCCAGGGGTAAGACAACTCAGCACTGATCTATTTTGAAGAGTGGTTCAGATCTAGCCCTTAATATTTATGAAGCACTTTGAGCACAGCCTGCTTTGTCTGCGGCAGAGTCTGCCTTCGTTCTTGCCATCCAAACCTCGCTTTCCTTGCAGCTGGAATCAAGCACCGCTGATAAAAGGGAAGCCCATTTGATGCGCAAATGGAAAACAGGATCACTGATCCTATGCGTTTTACCGAGACAAAATGCTCCCTGTGATTTCTGGATCAGACTCAACAGCTGTGCTCTCTTTGCACCAGTGGCAAAATCTCATCCATAAACATCTGAAAGACTGGGGGAATGAAAAGTTAACACGCCAGCTTCAGCTTCCAAACTTCTTTTGCACTGAGAAAATAGATTAAAGGACTTTCCATTACAGTGTGAATTGACTTTTTCTCTCCGTGAAGAATAATCTCCAATGCTACTCCTCTACCCCCATTTTAAATATTTGCACCACCGGAGAAAGAACTGGCCCCTATGGATTTAAAGGATTGGTGCAAGAAAGAAAAAGACATGTCTGGCCAAAATCCAGTTCTAGCTTTAATTTGACTAATTCACAGGTCGGTGGTGGCACTATGTGATCTTGTTTATTCTTCTAACTATAAAAGAATTTCCGCATCTCTTCTCCGGAAGGCACCTTCCCACACGAAATGTCCTTTCATCCATATTTAATACAGCAGCTATATAAAACTGTATTGATGCAGACTACAAATAAGGACATCGTTTGGGCCAGGAGTTTCATAATGTTCTTCCTGGCAACCTGCTCAATAAAGCAAACAAACAAACAAACAAAAACTCCAGGAACTGGATGTACCAGCCAATTGCAATATCGTTCTTTGCACCTTTTCTTTTTCTTGGAAGGTGAAAACCCCTCTCTCTTTTTTGTACCACGGTCATTTCCAATTCTTGTTCTTGTGCCTTGGGTGAAAGTTTCAAAGGTGAGGATGCTGAAGTGCTGGGAGGGAGGGAGGGACAGACGGATGGATGGATCAATGATAGATGGATAGATGATAGATGATGAGAGGAAGGGAGGGAGGGAGGAGGAGGATGATGATGATGATGGATAGATAGCTAGATGATGATGATAGATAGATAGATAGATAGATAGATAGATAGATAGATAGATATAGATAGATAGATAGATAGATAGATAGATAGATAGATAGATGATAGATAGATAGATAGATGATAGGTGATAGATAGATAGATGATAGATAGATAGATGATAGATATAGATAATGATGATGATAGATGATAGATAGATAGATGATAGATAGATAGATAGATAGATAGATAGATAGATAGATAGATAGATATAGATAGATATAGATAGATGAGGGAGAGAGAGAATGATGATGATGATGATGATGATGATGAGGATGATGGATAGATAGATATAGAGATAGAGATAGAGATATAGATGATATAGATAGATATAGATATAGATATAGATATAGATATAGATATAGATATAGATATAGATATAGATATAGATATAGATATAGATGGATGAGAGAAAGAATGGTGATGATGATGATGATGATGGATAGATAGATAGATGATAGATAGATAGATAGATATAGATGTCATGGTGGAACTGGGTGCAAGGTGCATGAGAGGAGGAAGGTAGAACATTGGTTCAATATCAACTGAGGTTAAGAAGTGGGGAAGCTTCTCCTATGCCACCAGGGATGTGTCAGATTGGCTGCGAATTGTCTGAGAAAACTTTCAGCATTGTCAGCCCTCACTGCTGACTAATCCACTGAGGTGACATGAGACGCAATGTGTGCTCTTTCAGTGTTTCGCTGTCATTTTGAGGGGGCTAAATCATCAGACCTCAGTATCAATGTAAAAAAAACAAACCAAGCTTAATGGCTCAAAAAGCTCTGACGTTTTCGCCAGGCCACCTAAAACCTTCAGAATTATCAGCAAACATTCGCCAAGTTTCAGTCATTTGCACAGATGTTGTGCTCTCCATTTTGCTCTGGAGGGATAGGAAGGGACCAATGGTTGACTTACTGGGGAGCTCTTAATTCCATTTTGTGTGGGGTACTTCCTAACCTGCCTGTTTGAATAAAACGTTTTGCTTTCCCTTCCAGGTCCCTGGGGAGCAAAGGGCAAGTCCCAATCTCCTCTTTTGTCATCAAGAGAAGCAGAGAGCCCACCCACAAACAGGCAAATTCAGTGAGGGAACTAAATTCAGCTTTGAGACATGAGAAATTTCCCATCATGCCTTCAAGACAGGCTGTATCAGGGCAGTAACTATAACAAATGCTCTTTAGTGGTCTAAACTTACCTTACTGAGACTCTTCTCTCCCTCCCTCCCTCTCTCTCTCTCTCTCTCTCTCTCTCACACACACACACACACACACCAAGCACTCGGAAATGTCAGAGCAACAACAACTTTTAGGTATTGCTCTGGATTCATCAGGGCAGAATCTGGAACAACGAAAACAAATGAGCAGGTGGTGTCAGGCAGTGGTAAAAGATCCATTAGAGAAATGCTACACCCAGGAAGCACATGAATCATCCAGTGAGCGCAAGCCTTATGCAATTTCTCCTTATGGGAGAGTTGCATCATGAAAGCATCAAGCAGAGTCATAGGCAGAGGGCTTGAAGAGAATGGAACGACGAGTCAAAAGCTAGGATGGATGCCTGCGTAGCCTGTTCAATAAAGTTACGTTAGGTGTTTGAAGTAACTCAGGGTGCCTGGGTATTTATCCACGAGCAACAGTATAATATGAATGGACATTATTCGAGAAGATCAGCTATGGATTCTCAAGCTCTTTCCAGTGTACAAACCATTCCACAATCCCTTAACTTACCTGTGTGGTCAGTTCAGCTAAGGTCACGGCTGCCCATGGAGCATCGCAGCTGTAGAGGGACCCATGGCAAAGGGCATACCCTGTATGAGAGTTGAGCAGCCTGTGCCTCTCCAGATGTTGATGGACTCCAGCCAGCAGAGTCAATGGTCAGAGATGATGGGGGGAATTGTAGTCCATCAACATCTGGAGGGCCCCAGGTTCCCCATCTGAAGTGAAGGACATGAGGCAGGAATTGATAATGCAGGTGAGCTGTGCACCTGCTGCATGCAAGCTGCCGGCCAGCCCTGTGGAGCCTCCTTTTATTGAGACAAATATGCAAACCCAAGCAGATACATTTTGGGCTGTGACCTTTACACATCTTCCGGTCCCGAGATCGTGGGGTGGTACAAAGTTATTTTGGCACCTGTTTCCACCGCGTCATTTTCCCCTTGCACAGTTTATGATGAAGGAGACAAAAGGTCTCAGGGACAAAGGTTACAGGCAGGACACTGCAGACTACTGAGACTGCAAAAGGTTAGACAGAGGGAATGATGTTCAGACAGCTGTGGCTTGTCTGGGGGGGTGCCCTGCACCCCAAGGTCACGCGTGCAGGCAGACTGTGGCTGCCTGCTGGTGGGGAGTGTGCTCCCTCCGGACCCCACTCCCCACTCCACGATCATCCCTACACCCATCCTTGTTCTATGGCTATGAAATATAGTCCAGTGGTATCCTGTCTAATGAAACTTATTGAATGTAGACATTGTCCTTTTTTGGCAGGAGAAAAACAGTTGTGACCCTGAAATTATGACAAGGCAGCATCTCATTTCACGCTCTTTTTTATTTTATTTATTTTATTTTATTTTGCCGATCTCTTTAAGTGTTACACAACACAAAATCCTGCCGGTTGAATCCTATGTTCCAAAGTTCTGCATCAGAGACTTGAATGCCTGTGTTTTGAATCCCTTGCCACTTGGGTAAACATTGTGCATTTCATTGGATATATAAGCCATTAAAGTCAGTAAACAGCAAAAAGGAATAAAACAGCAACTTACGTATTTTCGACACCTCTGAGTGAGAAGACGGGGGGTGCAGACACACACACAAGCCCCACTTTGCAGCAAGGAAAAGGAACAGATGCTCTCTTCTAAATACTAGAGCTTCAGTTGGGAATATGGAAGCTACAACACTAGCCATCTGTTTTAAACTGTTCTCTTTTAACCGTGCCCTCCTATCATCCTTTCTGAATGCAGGGCCATACAGTTCCAGCAGGGAGAATGAGACCCGAATTGTGTAAGGAAAGCATTTGCAAGTATTCTCTTGCCTCTGTTTTTCATTGGGGGTTTTTTGGGGGGTGTTGTTTTTTTTTAACCCAGCTCCTTGGGAATTATCCACTTTCAAGTTCACATATTGCAGTGTCCGCCACCCCTTATCTTTTTCCCTAGGGTATGCCAAAATGGTGCCCTCTGAATTCTACATCCTACTTGCAGGTAGGCAAAATGAGAGGGGGAATCACCAACTGATCTCTGGTAGGGCATGGAATACTCAAGCAGAAAGAGCACGAGGGGAGGGGGACGATCAGAACAGTTTCTTCTGATAAGTTGTGGTTCAGTTACAATGGCATCACGAGGGCAGGACTTTGAGGCAGAGGTCCAAGGCGCCACTTGAGACAGTTCGTCCTTGAGCGCTCTCCTTGGTTTTATTTATTTTATTTTAATTATAATATTTTTTAAAAAAATATTTATACAGTTGAAACAGCATTCATTCGTTACATTGTTATTTTGCGCTTTTGCTAAAGAGTCAAACGCAGTTGACAAAAGCATGGCTGCCATTGCCTTTCCAAGAGAACAAGGGAGGTGTTGATCATGCGTAACAGTGCCTTTTTCTATAGAGAAATAGCACTGGGTCCCCGTGTCAGTTTCAGTTTATTGGTTAATTTTTCTAGTAGGCCTGTTTCCTATTTGGTGCCATTGGTCCATGCTTACTCCTGACAGGTCTCTCCAGTGTCTGGCTATGATGTTTCTGACTGCTGAGAATAGGTGGGTTATGAGTTATTTGTGGTGTAAATGGGCATTATTGTCTTGGAAGATGTTTAGCAGGGCCAGTTCTTGGGTGATTTCTAATACTTGCTTAGTTATTTTACATATTTCTTGTATGGCTGTTAGAAGACCATACCTTCACTCCGGTATGGCTTCCCTTCATCACATACACAACCCAGCAAGACAACGGCAAGAACCACCAACAGCACATGGATCAATATGGCTAACCTGATTCAAAAACACCCACCCACTCCCTCAAAGGCGAAAACAACATTCAGCACAGCCAATCACAAACAAGCAACTGCACCCTTGGCCAACCACAATTTCTCTCACCACCAAAGGAACACGAGCGAATAGCAAAGAGAACCTGCACAAACGACGCCGACACAAAAACCCACACATACATTAAGCAAAATAGAAATATCGCCTCCCAACCCCACCCACCTCTTCTCCCCTTTTTTTCTTCCTAATGTAGCCCTAATGTCTCAACAAATGAAACTAACCTATGGAAAATGTAACTTGGAAAAAGAGACATTGTGCATGCCATTGTAAACCAAGAAAACTTTAATAAAATGTTTTTTTTTAAAAAAAGCACTGGGGGTCACCATTTCAGTCCAATCCATTATCAATTTCAGTTCTCACAAGAACCCTGTGAGGTAGGTAAGAATGACCCAAAAAGCTCTCTCTTAATTCACTCCCACGACCCAGTGAGTTTTGTGGCTAAGTGGAGCTGAGCTCTTGTCTTCCTGTTTTAAGTGCACAATGGGCTTTTCTAAGGGTTCTTTTGATAAAGCTTCCAAGCTAGGACTGGATTTCGGTTTGATGAGGCCCTAAGCCACTGAAGGTAATGGGTCACTTTACCTGTCCAGCTGTCCTTTGTCAACAACAAATTGTCACTGTTTTTTGTGTTGAATATATGCTATATGGTAATTTATTGACCTAATAGGTATCTTAAAATAAGGTTACCAGATTTTTTCAATGAATCTTGGGGACACTTTTCAACTTCAATGGATTTTGTATGGGGGCTGATTTGTAAATCCAGGGACTGTCCCCTGGAAACGGGGATGTCTGCTAACCTTAATCTAAAGCCATTTCCACATAACAAAGTACGTATTTTATCAAAGTAATTGTTGAACTGAAATACAATTAAGAGGAAGTATATTAATAGGGAAAACCATTAAGAGGAATTATATTAATAGTAAAATAATTATTAAGCTCTAACTGTATGTAGATTTTATTTTATTTGTTTTCTATCTTATATTTTGGAAATTGACATCCAGTGTTTTTTTTCCTTTAAATTTTTTTGGGGCCCCCAAGAGAGTGGGGCCCTAAGCTATAGCTTGTTTAGCTTATACGTAAATCTGGCACTCTTCCAAGCACTCTGAATGATAGAAATTCACAATGTGAAAAGTTAACCTTGCTTCTTGATCCTTGGACCCCTGACTTTGTGACTCCTTGCTACTTGATCCTCAGACTTCTTGACTTCTTGATTCCTGATCATTGACCCTTGACTTCATGACTCCTTGCTTTCTGATCCTCGGACTCTTGGCTTCCTGACACCTGGCTTCTGGACCCCTGCTCCTGCTCCCACCCCGCCATCTTGCCCCCAGTCCTGACGTCCCCTGCCAGGACTTCAATCACCCATGAACCGGACCATGACACCTTGAAAGCTGTCTGTGGACAAATGCTGGCTCCCTCGGCCTGAAAGTAAGATGAGCGCCACAACCCCATAGTCGCTTTTGACTGGACTTAACTGTCCAGGGGTCTTTTACCTTTACCTTTTACCTTTAGCACTCGCAAGCTGAACATCAGAGGTGGAAGGAACCATTAGCAGGCAGAATGCAGACTTCCAGCTAACACAGAATCCTTCTTAATCATTTGCGCCCTTCTTACTGTGGGAGATCACAGCACTAGGCACCCTAAGCATGCCATATGAAAAGAACAAGACTGTGCCCATGGTGCCCACTTCCTTCTGGATTCACGCACCGTCTTTGGATTAGGCATTTCAAGCAACTTAATTAAATGTTTGCTGCAATATAATGATCTATCATTTAGGTAGCCCTGCCATCTGCTTCTATCAGGGAGGGATGAATACCTTTCCCACTGCTAAATCATCTAGTAAAACCTGCCAGCAGTGCCTTGATAAGGTTACCTTTTATTTTTATTTTTATTATTGACTTGGCTCCATAGTATAAAAATACCTGGTGCAATAAAACACTGAAGTACTACCGGGGGGGGGGCAGAGAGGACTCTGGGTAATTGCCCAGTCACCTTTCCTGGCATGATGTACATGGTATTTATGTGAGATGCAGAACAAGCAAGACTTGGGAGGAAAAGGTATCACATGTCAAAACATGTCATATCTGGGAAAGAGAGCAAAACCAACCTATTTTCTGGGATGGCAAGTATTAAGATGGAGTACACTTTCAAGTTAAGGGGCAGGAGAGTGGCCAACCACAATTCTTTAAATTTTATTCATTTAAACACTTTCTATACTGCTTAACTGCAAAAGCCTCTAAGGGGTTTGCAAAGATGCAATAGAAAGTATGATTAAAAACGCATGCATGTCTTATTTGTTTGCTATAATTGTGACTTTAAAAAAAGCATACTGAATTCTTGCTTAATTGCTGTTTGTGTCTTTTTCCTTTCCCTTTCTTGTCTCCTTCCCATCCTACTTTATTTATTTGATGCTTTCAAACAAATATATTCCCCTGTGAAAATCCAGATGGCCCAGTTCAATGCAAGGACCATATCTCCTCAGCCTATAAAAACTTCTAGACGAGCTCTTAAGATACAGTCTTAGCAGTTGATCCTAGCAGAAACCTCAAGTAATCTGCAGCAGGGTTGTACAATTGTGGTGGAGAACTGAATCTTTGAATCCTTCTCTCACACTCCCAGTGCGTACAAAATAGCCTAGAAAAGCTTGTATTATGTTTAGAGAAAGTTACCATGAGAGTTTCCGTACGCTGCTCTGGTTCGCCAGAAGTGGCTTAGTCATGCTGGCCACATGACCTGGAAGCTGTACGCCGGGTTTTGGTTTTCTGAATGCAGGGGTTTTTATTCTTAAAAATACCTGCTACCGAAAGAGGCTTGGTGGAGTCCCGGGTCCAACTCAGGAAGATATTGACATTGTCCTTAGAAATGTAAGGCTTGGAGATGCCCCCTGCATATTATCCCAATTCACCTCCTTACTCATCCACCAGACAGAACCAAGGCACACCCCTCACAGACGAGTAGATCATTGCCCTTTGCCTCAGCAACAGCAACTTGAAATAAAAATAAAGGCATAGAATAATGGAGGGGGGAAGAGTAGATTCGTCTTCAGAGCACCAAGTCTGGATAGGAGTTCACATGTTTTACCCAGATGCCTTTGACCACTGCATGACTCATGAGGAAGCCGATATAATTCTTAAAGGTTAAGCACCACAAACAAATTTACCTCATGATGAGAAAAATGTCAGGGAAAAGAATTAATTAAATCTGAAAAGATGTCCGTGTGTAGCCAAAGACTTACCTTGCAGTTAAATCAAGATCTTACAGTCTCTAAAATGTCAAATTCATTTTTTAGAGCTGAGGAAGGAAGAAATGCAAAAGAAGAAATGGAAGGGCAGAACGTTCTGTGTGCAAGGCTGATAATAACAAAAACTTGAATGCTCACTATTTGATCATTTCTCCCCCTCCCCCCCCCAAAAAAATAAACATTTGGCATCGAAAGCAAGGTTCAGGGATGCAGTGCATCTTTGCAAACCATAAATGTTTGATATGAGATATAAAAACTGCTGGATGCAAAAGGCATTCCCGTTTCTGATTCATGTGGTTCAGAAATATTTTGTTGCACTTAAGACAGATGTACAAAACAAAAATGCGGGTGGCACTGTGGTCTAAACCACTGAGCCTAGGACTTGCCGATCAGAAGGTCGGTGGTTTGAATCCACACAATGGACCGCTGTCAGGGGTCCTTTACCTTTACATTAGATGCATGCATTTAACCTGCCAATCCACACATCAGAAAGGGCACATAAAATGTATATATTAGTGTAAATACCATGCTAAAATATAGAAATTTAGTAAATGATTAAATAAATAAAAATCCAATCCACATGTAATACTAAGGACATATTGCTTTGCTTCCAGATTTAATGCCATGACTCTTACACACACACACACACACACACACACACACACACACACACACACACACAATTCTAAGAGGTTTGAAGAGACCTTGGCAGTTTCTCAGATGACTCTTGATTTCCAGGATTCTCTGGGAAGATGGAATGAATATTAAACCAGCCTAAGTCTATGGTGTAGATGTGCTCGAAGATATACTTTAGCAGCTTCTAACATCTCACTGTGTGAAATGTGAACATGAAATAGGAAGAAAAAGAAAGAGGGGGTTTTCTGGTTTGTTTTAGGGAAAAAAATCAAACATGCCATCTGATCAGTGTGACTCTTTAAAGTTGTGGAAACTTTAGAGCAAGCTGTTCACAAACACATACAAACACACATTTTATATTGCAGTGGGACCACAACTTTATGCTCACTTTACATAAGCGGTCCCAACCTTACGTGGGATGGATGGTAGATAGATAGATAGGGAGCGTGGGGGGGGGGGACCCATTGTTCCTCATTCCCATTTATTTATTTCCCACCTGTTAACAAATTGGGTTTTCTTTTTCTTTTCTTTTCTTTTCTTAAATTTGATTTATTGATACTTATCCAAAGAAATATAGAAATACATCCCCATTGCAAAACATCCTTTTAATATAATATAATATACTGATATTATATAAAATGTTTATATTATATAGTGAGATGAAACAGCTACTTGATCTAAAAAAAGAGCAAAGTCAGAAGGAAGAAAATACAAGGAAAAAAGAGAAAGAGAAGGAAAAGGAAAAGGAAAAGAAAGGAGGGGAAAACTAAAGAAAGGTGGAGTGAAATAAAAGGACACTCAGTGGGTTTTCCTTGCTTAGCGGGATCTGGGAAGCAGTGGCTGAGGGGAGCTGAGGGGGCCGTTGCCCCAGACACAGCTTGGGGGGAGAGCAGCACTGTGCCCTGCCCCATCGTGAGCTATTGCATCCTCCTCGTCACCCTCCTCGGAGGGCCCTGGCCCTGGGCAGAGGCAGGGAAGGTCATGATCCAGCGCTGCTGGGAAGGTCATGAGAGGGCCCCAGTGTACCCATGCATATCCTTCCCAAAGGCTGGTGGACAAGTCTCCACCTTGCAGGCAGGGGTGGTGCTTCCAGGGGTGCTTGTGCACGTAGACCCTCCAAACAGAACCCTTGCATAAGGGGCAGGCCCACTGTACCTCACGCGTGCCCATGCTCATATTAAAGTTTGCCCATACAGTGGTACCTCTGGATGCGAACGGGATCCGTTTTGGAGCGCCGTTTGCATCCTGAGTAGAACGCAACCCGCGACTGCGCATCTGCGCATGCGTGGGTCGCCGCTTCCGGGCATGCGTGTGACATCATTTTGAGCGTCTGTGCATGCACGAGCAGTGAAACCTGGAAGTAACGCATTCCGTTACTTCTGGGTCGCCACGGAGCGTAACTTGAAAACACTCAACCTGAAGCATATTTAACCCGAGGTATGACTGTATATCTCCAAAACAAATTTACCTTATTTAACTTAAAAGCATTTATAAATGCTGCTTACTCTTTCAAACGGCCTCTTCCAAAAGGATTTCAGAAATAATATAGACATTATGAATAGTGTATGTAAGCTTTTTTGAGACCCATTTGGCGAGACAGAGAGAGAGAGAGATACAGGGCCATCTTTAGCATATGCGCTGCCAGGGTGCGAAGATCCGCCCAGCACCCCCACATTTAGTTTAGCCGCCCTTGGGGGGTCAAACTCTTTTGGGGGGGGAATCGCTCACCTGTAACAACGATGCAGTGGGGGAAACTGCTTTTGTTTCCTGACTTGTCGGGAATATTTGACGAAACGGAGTAACAAAGCGATGGGGGGGGGGGTAGGGACTTTTGCTCCATTGTTTTTCACTGCCAGCGATCGAGAGGGACCAGTATGCAGTAGGTACCATATACATTTGGCGTCACCCCAGAATTTGGTGCCTGGGTGCACCGCATCGTTTGCACCCCCGGTAAAGACGGCCCTGGATAGATAGATGATAAATAGATAGATAGATAGATGATAGATAGATAGATAGATAGATAGATAGATAGATAGATAGATAGATAGATAGATACTGCATGCCAGGGCTTTTTTCAGCAGGAACTCAGGGGAACTCATTTCCAACACCTCTCAGGTGGGCACCATTGCCATTCTAAGAGAACAAGGGAGGTGTTTGTGGTGAGTTCCAACACCTCTTTTTCTACAAAAACAACACTGTGTATTTTCTGTCCCATATATACATTCCCATCTATACTCCCACAAATATATATTCCGTCCCAATTTTCTGTGTCTTTTTTGTCTATTTTAAGTCCCATATACAGTGGTACCTCGGTTTACAAACTTGATCCATTCCGGAAGTCCGTTCTTAAACCAAGGCCGTTCTTAAACTGAGGCGCACTTTCCCTAATGTCGCCTCCCGCCGCCGGTGCCCTTCCACTGTTCGGTTTCTGTTCTTAGACTGAGGTAAAGTTCACTAACACTACAGGTACTTCCAGTTTTGCAGAGTTCGTATAACGAATAGTTCGTAAATAGGGCTGTTCTTAAACCGAGGTACCACTGTACATGGTGGGACATAAACGTCAAGATCAATATGAATAAATAGAGAACTTTGGCCGCACACACAAAAAGAAGAACTTCCTCAATCATGAGGTCTCTTAAGCACTTAAATATAGCCCTTAAATATTTCATAAGCCATGTCCCCCGTGTGTATACAAATATGACTCATTCTTTCTCTAATTGCCAATATGTCACTGCTAAATATACATATGCAGCTGACAGACTGCCCCACCATTTGCTGGTCGTGAGAGAGAGGAAGGTTGGCTTTTGGGGGGTGGCAGTGGGGGAGGGGAGGGCAGCTGTCACAATGGTATTGGTGCTCAGGCAGGCACAAATTCCATTATCTCAGTCTTATCCCCTAATCCCACCATTCTATGGAGAAGGGTTGTTACAGGCCCCAGCTGCTGTGCCCTGCTAGTTACCATCAGCTGCTCACCGCAGTGGACCCTCGAGGGAACGCTAAGTCTGCAGCTTTCGTCGACAGGCTACAGATGTTAAATCAGTCCTGCTCTTTCCTTGTCCTGCAGAGATACACACACAAAACCCACGAAACTTCAGCAAGACGGTCAACTATTGCATGTATTCTTTGCCACGAGGGAGTCATCCGTGGGCACATGCAAACATTCAAAGTGTTGGTGCTGACCCTGAAAGCCCTAAACAGCCGCAGCCCTGTATAGTATAGCTGAAGGAGTGTCTCCACCCCCATTGTCCAGCCCAGGCACTGAGGTCCAGCGCCGAGGGCCCTCCAGCGGTTCCCTCCCTGCGAGAAGTGAGGTTACAGGGAACCAGGCAGAGGGCCTTCTTGGTGGTGGTGCCCACCCTGTGGAATGCCCTTCCATCAGATGTCAAGGAAATAAACAACCATCTATGACTTTTAGAAGACATCTGAAGGGGGGCCTGTTTAGGGAAGTTTTTAAAGTTTGGTGTTTTGTCCTATTTCTACTATTTAGTTGGGAGCAGCCCAGAGTGGCTGAGGAAACCCAGCCAGATGAGCAGGGTATAAATAAATTATTGTTTATTTATTTATTTTCTTTGCTCGTTTTTTATTCTCAGCCACAGTGAACACATTCTTACTCCATTCTTAAGGAAATCAGGAAATCAGCCCTGAGTGCTCACTGAAAGGACAGATCGTGAAGCTGAGGCTCCAATACTTTGGCCACCTCATGAGAAGAGAAGACTCCCTGGAAAAGACCCTGATGTTGGGAAAGATGGAGGGCACAAGGAGAAGGGGACGACAGAGGGCGAGATGGTTGGACAGTGTTCTCGAAGCTACCAGCATGAGTTTGACCAAACTGCGGGAGGCAGTGGAAGACAGGAGTGCCTGGCGTGCTCTGCCCCATGGGGTCACGAAGAGTCGGACACGACTAAACGACTAAACAACAACAAGAAGGAAAAAGTGGGGCCTTCCGGGATCAAATCCAGGACTGTTCCTGGGAAACAGGGGGGCTTGGAGGGTCTGTGAGCAGTTCAATATGCTCTCTTCTCTGGCTTTGACCAGAAAATTGAAGGGTTGCAAAGCATCACAGCTGCAGGATGGCTCACTCCTTTCCTGGTTTCGTTCTGTTGTTCTTTTTTTTTTTTTAAGAATCCCTTTAAGCTCTTAAGATCCCACCACTGAAAAGTGCAATTTCTCCCTAATTGCCACTATCACTGGTAAATATACATCCGTGTCCCCAGGTGCTGAAGGTGAAGGAAATCTGGAGGCCACCCCCTTCAATCTGTGCTCATCAGAGATCTGCATAGATTACCCTGTCACCACCAGCCTAAGAGCAGTGATTGCATTTGCCTTCCCTATTACTTGAATTAGGGTCGGCCCACATTCTTTGGGGCCATTCATACATGGGGCAGGGCAAGGGGCATTCGAGACACACAGCTGCAGTGGCCACTTGATACTATGGATCTGATCATTTGTTTCAGGACCACAATTTGTTATGAAACTTCTTTGTCAGAATAACAGAAATAAATAAAGCAACTTATCAGAGGTTGGATAGTGGGGGAAACGAAAACACAGATCTATAGGTGTATCAGAAGCATTCTGAACTAGCTGAATGGTGCTTGCCATTTTGCTGGGACATGGCTAGATCCTTAAATGACTCTCTAGGTTCAGGGCTGTGGACCAAATTTGCATACAATCTGCATATGCTAATTGGTATGTACATATAACACACGTTTAGCTCAGCTTTTGCATGAGGAAAAACCAAATTTGGGCCTTTGGCAAATTAAGGTGGCAGTTGACCCAAACTTCCTGAAAAAGGTTTTCAAACAAATTATTTATTTTATTTATTTATTTATTAAAAAGGATGGGAGTAAGGAAAAAAAGGATGGAAGTAGCAAAACATCTGGGGCTCAGCAGAAAAGTTCCAGGGTTTGCACTGCCTGGGAGTCTGTAGGACATTGCAGACATGGATGGCCCTGTAGTCTAAACCATCGAGCCTCTTGGGC
The DNA here is from genome assembly GCF_965113315.1 of Podarcis vaucheri. Taxonomy (NCBI): domain Eukaryota; kingdom Metazoa; phylum Chordata; class Lepidosauria; order Squamata; family Lacertidae; genus Podarcis; species Podarcis vaucheri. Next base: position 18,135,019 of record NC_138755.1, on the reverse strand, counting down.
TTGTTGATCATAAGGTTGGCAGTTCAAATCCACACGACAGGGTGAGATCCCATTGCTCTGCCCCAGCTCCTGCCAACCTAGCAGTTCGAAAGTACACTTGTGCAAGTAGATAAATAGGTACCACTGTGGCAGGAAGGTAAACAGTGTTTCCATGCACTCTGGCTTCCATCACGGTGTCCCATTGCACCAGAAGCAGTGTAGTCCTGCTGGCCATATGACATGGAAAGCTGTCTGTGGACAAACGCCAGCTCCCTTGGCCTGAAAGTAAGATGAGCACCGCAACCCCATAGTCGCCTTTGACTGGACTTAACCATCCAGGGGTCCTTTACATTTATGTTTAAAAAAAGGACATTGCAGAACAGGAATGTGTCCCTGACACTTCAAGACTGCTTAGGAAAGTAAGCATGGAGCCAAGGAATCTTGCTTCAGAGTAGACAGGAGATTAAAAATTCCACCTTTATACCCCTCAGAGCGGGACGCGGGTGGCGCTGTGGGCTAAAGCCTCAGCGCCTAGGGCTTGCCGATCGAAAGGTCGGCGGTTCGAATCCCCGCGGCGGGGTGCGCTCCCGCTGCTCGGTCCCAGCGCCTGCCCACCTAGCAGTTCGAAAGCACCCCCGGGGGCAAGTAGATAAATAGGTACCGCTTACCAGCGGGAAGGTAAACGGCGTTCCGTGTGCGGCTCTGGCTCGCCAGAGCAGCGTTGTCACGCTGGCCACGTGACCCGGAAGTGTCTCCGGACAGCGCTGGCCCCCGGCCAATAAATGTGAGATGGGCGCACAAACCCCAGAGTCTGGCAAGACTGGCCCGTTCGGGCAGGGGTACCTTTACCTTTACCTTTTACCCCTCAGAGCCTCTTGAATTTGGATTACATTTCCATACTGATCTGGGGGTTTTTAAAAAAGAACAATGTGAGGAAATTATCTATTTCTAAGCAACAACAAAAGGTTTCAGAGGGACTTTTATATTATACATGAGATATCCTACATATCAGCTACATATCATTTACATTTGCATCTGTGTGTGAAAGCAAGAGGCAAGCTGCTAACAATTTCAATGCCTTTCTTTACAAAGTCGCAGTGTGTGTGTGTGTGTGTGTGTGTGTGTGTGTGTGTGGATTTAAATAGTCTCAAAGTTATTGTACATGAAGAAATAAATGCTAAGGGTTTTTTAAGCAGCTCACTTGAAAATATGAACTATTTGCAATTTAGCCATTACAAGCTTTTTCAGCTTTTGTTTCCTCCACATAACACTTAAACCTCATCCAAACAATGCCTGGCTTACTTGCACCCACTAATAATCTCCATAATAATATTCTCAGTGACAACTAACATATGTCTGCCCACCCAGAAGGAAAGGGCTTTCGCAGGACAGAGATCAAGGCCTTTGTGATGTCAGCAACCAGACGACCAATTTTTTCCGGTGCCTTTCCCCTCATTTGCATGCTTGAAAATCCCAAGCTCTGCAGACTGCAAACATCATTACCATTTGCTGGTACCTCACTAGTAACAGTAAGCCCCAGCCACTCTGGGCGGCTTCCAACAAAATATTTAAAAATACAATACAACAACAAACATTAAAAACTTCCCTAAACAGGGCTGCCTTCAGATGTCTTCTAAAAGTCAGATAGTTGTTTATTTCCTTGACATCTGATGGGAGGGTGGGCACCACTACTGTCAGGAGTGCGTGCAGGAGCCAGGCCCTGTGACCAGTAGGACTTTGCAGGACTGGGGCCTTCCTAAGTTTGTTCTGAAGAGGCAAGGCGCGGCCGCACAGGTGAGTCCAGTTGGTAACTCACAGCACCTGGTGGCAAGAGCTAGGAACGAAGTCCAACGAAGTTGATGTGGAAGAATCATTGCTTCAACACTGGTGATCTTTGTTTCTTCCAGTACACGGGCATCAGTTCACCTGTCTTCCCAAGTGATGTGTAAATTTTTTCAGAGACACCATTGATGGAATCTTTCAAGGAGTTGGAGATGGCATTTATAAGTGGTCCATGCTTCATCACAAGCATACAGTAAGGTTGGTACTACAATAGCTTTGTAAACAAGCATTTTGGTTTCCCTGCAAATGTCCCGGTCCTCAAACACTCTGCACTTCACACACACACACACACACACACACACACACATATGCAGAGTTGAGCAATAGGAGGGTTTAATTTGATTTCAGGTCTATCATGATGTAGGCACTTACCGTATATTGCCATTATCTTGTCCTTACATTCAGTACATCATCTCTGACGGGCTGGGATTGGGGACTGACAAAGTCATTTCAAAAGGCAAGATGTTACCAAAACAGCTGCATTTTGAGGAAACATTGGCTGTGAACAGGCACAGATGTGACCCCAAATAGTTGAAGATTTGAACATGTATGCAGAATCTCTCCCCGCGTACTTTCATATTGGAATCTTCCAAAAATTCAGCATAGCATTATCTGGGAAATCTGTCCAAGCTAGGAATCACAACAAACAGCATTAATTTGCCCAGAAGCCGTTCTTTTAATAGCCTGTCCTAAATTAATACCATTCCCCACAAAGCAAGAAAAACTGCAGCTACTCTGAAATTTATCACTGAACTAATAGATGCAATGAAATTAACCGGAAATGTGACAGTTACTGTGAAACTACCTATCAAGGATATATACTGTGAAATTGCCTTTAATCACACAATGCTAAACAGTTACTGGGACAGGAAAAGGCCAGCAGAAATTATTCATGTCATAGGATTTCGCGTGTAGAATAGCCCTTACAACTATATGTTTGTGAAGATAAGGATACAGTGTACGAAAATTGGGTAGCTTAAAATAAATGTTGCCTTGCACTGGAACATAACTGAACAGAAAGATTGCTGATAGATTGTGCATGGTTATCTTTTCTACCTACCCATCAAACACAGTTCAAAACCCTCCAGATTATTATTATTATTATTATTAGCCACCCATTTTACCAGATTGCCCCAGCTACTGTGGGTGGCTTGCAACAAATTAAAGCATTAGGCAAACCTAGATAAATAGGTACCACTGTGGCGGGAAGGTAAATGGCATTTCCATGTGCTCTGGTTTCCGTCCTGGTGTTCCATTGCGCCAGAAGTGGTTTAGTCCTGCTGACCACATGACCCAGAAAGCTGTCTGTGTACAAACGCCGGCTCCCTCAGCCTGAAAGCAAAGATGAGCGCTGCACTCATTCAACTGGACGTAACCATCGACGGAACCTTTGCCTTTACTGTTACTGGATGCAGTGCCAGATTTATGTATAAGCTGAACAAGCTAGAGCTTAGGGCTCCACTCTCTTGGGGCCCCCCCACAAGGGCCATCGAGTCCAACCCCCTGCCAAGCAGGAAACACCATCAGAGCACTCCTGACATATGGTTGTCAAGCCTCTGCTTAAAGACCTCCAAAGTAGGAGACTCCACCACACTCCTTGGCAGCAAATTCCACTGTCGAACAGCTCTTACTGTCAGGAAGTTCTTCCGAATGTTTAGGTGGAATCTTCTTTCTTGTAGTTTGGATCCATTGCTCCATGTCCGCTTCTCTGGAGCAGCAGAAAACAACCTTTCTCCCTCCTCTATGTGACATCCTTTTATATATTTGAACATGGCTATCATATCACCCCTTAACCTCCTCTTCTCCAGGCTAAACATGCCCAGCTCCCTTAGCCGTTCCTCATAAGGCATCGTTTCCAGGCCTTTGACCATTTTGGTTGCCCTCCTCTGGACACGTTCCAGTTTGTCAGTGTCCTTCTTGAACTGTGGTGCCCAGAACTGGACACAGTACTCCAGGTGTGGTCTGACCAGAGCAGAATACAGTGGCACTATTACTTCCCTTGATCTAGATGCTATACTCCTATTGATGCAGCCCAGAATTGCATTGGCTTTTTTAGCTGCCGCGTCACACTGTTGGCTCATGGCAAGTTTGTGATCAACCAAGACTCCTAGATCCTTTTCACATGTACTGCTCTCAAGCCAGGTGTTACCCATCTTGTATTTGTGCCTCTCATTTTTTTTGCCCAAGTGCAATACTTTACATTTCTCCCTGTACATTTCTCATCTTGTTTGTTTTGGCCCAGTTCTCTAATCTGTCAAGGTCGTTTTTAAGTGTGATCCTGTCCTCTGGGGTGTTAGCCACCCCTCCCAGTCTGGTGTCATCTGCAAATTTGATCAGGATGCCCTTGAGTCCATCATCCAAGTCATTGATAAAGATGTTGAATAAGACCGGGCCCAAGACAGAACCCTGTGGCACCCCACTAGTCACTCTTCTCCAGGATGAAGAGGAACCATTGATGAGCACCCTTTGGGTTCGGTCAGTCAGCCAGTTACAAATCCACTGAGTGGTAGCATAGTCAAGACCGCATTTTACCAGCTTCTTTACAAGAATGTCATGGGGCACCTTGTCAAATGCCTTGCTGAAATCAAGGTAGGCTACATCCACTGCATTCCCTTCATCTACCAGGCTTGTAATTCTGTCAAAAAACGAGATCAGGTTAGTCTGACATGACTTATTTTTCAGAAATCCATGCTGACTATTGGTGATCACAGCATTCCTTTCTAGGTGCTCACAGACTGTTTGCTTAATGATCTGCTCCAGAATCTTCCCTGGTATTGATGTCAGACTGACTGGGCGGTAATTATTTGGGTCCTCTCTTTTCCCCTTTTTGAAAATAGGGACAACATTTGCCCTCCTCCAGTCTGCCGGGACTTCGCCTGTTCTCCAGGAATTCTCAAAGATGACTGCCAGTGGTTCTGAGATCACATCTGCCAGTTCTTTTAATACTCTTGGATGCAGTTCATCTGGCCCTGGAGACTTGAATACATCTAAACTAGCCAAGTATTCTTGTACTATCTCCTTAGTTATTCTGGGCTGTGTTTCCTTTGCTGAATCATTTGCTCCAAATTCTTCAGGTCGGGCATTGTTTTCTTTATCGGAGAAGACTGAGGCAAAGAAGGCATTGAGGAGTTCAGCCCTTTCTGTGTCCCCTGTTTGCATTTCACCATCTTCTCCTCTGAGTGACCCCACTGTTTCTTTGTTCTTCCTTTTGCTACGAACATACCCATAAAAGCCTTTTTTGTTGCTTTTAAATCTCACAGTGCACTAAATTGCATTGACAACGCTGATTGCGTATTGCATTAATTTTACCCCACTTTTCTTCCAAGCTTCTCGAGGTGGCATGTTTCCATCACAGCTTTGTGACATTAGACTGAGAGACAGTGAACTGCCACAGGGAATCTGAAGCCGGGCCTCCCCAGTCCTAGTCTATTACAGTGGTACCTTGGTACTCAAACACCGAAACCCAGAAATAAATATTTCGGTTTTCAAACATTTTTTGGAAGATGAACGTCCAATGCGGCTGTTGGCTATTGTTTCCAGGGTGCCTGCACTAATCACAAGCTGTGCCTTGGTTTTCAAACATTTCGGAAGTTTAGTGCTTTTGTTTAGTGCTCTCTCTCTTTTTTGCTATTAATTTTGCATTTTTGTTTTTGAGGCTTTTTTGGTTAATTTGTTCTTGTGACTGTGTGGAACCTAGTTCAGCTACTGATTGATTGATTGATTGATTGATTGTGTGGTTGCAGAAATGGATAAAAGCCCCCCCCCCAATCCAAACAATGACTATAATCAGTGCAGGTAAGAAAAAAAATAAATTTTATTTTTTATCATCTATAATACTGTCTTATTTATTTTATGGTACAGTACACTGATTATTGCTTTCATTTTATGGATCAATGATCTTGTTAGGTAGTAAAATTCATGTTAAATTGCTGTTTTAGAGGTTGTTTTTAAAAGCCTGGAACCAATTAATCCGTTTTGCATTACTTTCTATGGGAAAGCGTGCCTTGGTTTTGGAACGCTTTGGTTTTGGAACGGACTTCCGGAATGGATTAAGTTTGAGAACCAAGGTACCACTGTACATCCTTCTTGCTCGTCTCAGACATGCAAACAATGATACTGACTTTATTCAAAAGAAGAGGGGAGGAAGACCATGGTGTACACAACCGTGACATTTTTCAAGTCTTTGTAACGATTATGGCTTCCAGGTCTGCCATCATTAGTGTCCAAAAATATAGATAACAGGAAGCACAGAACTATTTACCCCTTTTCTCAAAGCATTAAAGCAGTGGGGACTGGGATAGCTCAGTCAGTAGAGCATGAGACTCTTAATCTCAGGGTTCTGGGTTCAAACCCCACGTTAGGCAAAAAATGCCTACATTCCAAGGGGTTGGCTAGATGACCCTGGTGGTCCCTTTCAATTCCACAGTTCTGTGATTTATCTCAACAAGAGAAGCAGGTTTTATTTGTTTTTTAAACAATAATAGTAATAATAAAAAGTCTTTGCCACATAACTGATCTTAACTTTTTATTATTTATTGCACCAGTCATTACTAACCGCTATAAAAAAAAAAATAGGAGGAAAGTCATTTTCTTTTTTTCCCTTTTGGGCAAGATTGGCCTTTGCTGCTGTGGCAACTGCAGATTCCTGTATCGGAGAAATTCAAAAGCAAGGAACATTTTGACATTTAAGTGTTATTGCGCGAGGTCGGCTGAAAGGATGGACAGACGGCTTTTCGACATACACAGGCATTTGCCTTTTGAAGTTCCCATTGATTATATTAAATATTTATAAGATTTAAAACAAACACTCTAATATGCGGAGCTGAGATTAGACGTGGAGATTCTGCTCCCATTTCCTAGCATCCAGCCTTTATTTATTTAAAACAAACGAAAAGGCTTTCGGCATGGTTAAAAAAAGGGGGGGGAGAAAGAACACTCATTTTCTCCCTCATTAAGATAAAAAAAGGGATAAATTCCTTAGGGATTTGCTTATTTCCTCTCAAAGATCAGATGTCACTGCTGGTGGATGGCCTGAAATCGCTGTTTTAACTCTGGGCCACGCTTGCTTGCAGCTGGGGGGAAATGTATGTAACTAACTTCTATAAATCTGCAACAGTTCAGTGGTTCCATTTTTAGTTTACATATCTCGGCTATTAGTCATAACACAGAAGAACATAAAATAAGGGGGGGAATAACACCAAATTTGTTGCCATTTTTTTATAACTGATTATTATTATATGAGTGGTTGGGGGCAAACTGATTCCATTTCTGCTGTTGCACTGTAAAATATTCATTTCTCAACCAAAGAAGGTCAACCATGAGCTGTTTGGGACATCTTTTTGCCCAGGATTTCCCTGACCCATAAGATTTAATCTCTCTCCCCTTCCCCACCTCACCCTTTTGCTACTTGGTCAAATCTTCTCCATTTTGCTCACTTGCATAGCTTTTGTGTGTTTATATATTGCTGTTTTCTTGATTTGTTGATCTTCCTGTTTTAATGATATCTAAAGAAGCTACAGTTAGAACTGGATATGGAACAACTGATTGGTTCAAAATTGGGAAAGGAGTATGACAAGGCTGTATATTGTCTCCCTACTTATTTAACTTATATGCAGAACTCATCATGCGAAAGGCTGGACTGGATAAATCCCTAGCCGGAATTAAGATCGCCGGAAGAAATATCAACAACCTCAGATATGCAGATGACACAACCTTGATGGCAGAAAGTGAGGAGGAATTAAAGAACCTTTTAATGAGGGTGAAAGAGGAGAGCGCAAAATATGGTCTGAAGCTCAACATCAAAAAAACCAAGATCATGGCCACTGGGCCCATCACCTCCTGGCAAATAGAAGGGGAAGAAATGGAGGCAGTGAGAGATTTTACTTTCTTGGGCTCCATGATCACTGCAGATGGTGACAGCAGCCATGAAATTAAAAGACGCCTGCTTCTTGGGAGAAAAGCAATGAGAAACCTAGACAACATCTTAAAAAGTAGAGGCATCACCTTGCCAACAAAGGTCCGTATAGTAAAAGCTATGGTTTTCCCAGTAGTGATGTATGGAAGTGAAAGCTGGATCATGAAGAAGGCTGATCGCCGAAGAATTGATGCTTTTAAATTATGGTGCTGGAGGAGACTCTTGAGAGTCCCATGGACTGCAGGAAGATCAAACCTATCCATTCTGAAGGAAATCAGCCCTGAGTGCTCACTGGAAGGACAGATCGTGAAGCTGAGGCTCCAATACTTTGGCCACCTCATGAGAAGAGAAGACTCCCTGGAAAAGACCCTGATGTTGGGAGAGATAGAGGGCACAAGGAGAAGGGGACGACTGAGGACGAGATGGTTGGATAGTGTTCTCGAAGCTACCAGCATGAGTTTGACCAAACTGCGAGAGGCAGTGGAAGACAGAAGTGCCTGGCGTGCTCTGGTCCATGGGGTCACGAAGAGTCGGATATGACTAAACAACAACAACAAGATTTCTGAAATAGTGGCATATAAGTCATAGAATCGTAGAACTGGAAGGGACCACAAGGCTGATCTAGTCCAGCCCCTTACAATGCAGGAAACTTTTTTGCCCAGTGTGGGGCACAAACCCATGAACCCTGAGAGATGAAGAGTCTCATGCTCTACTAAAGCTAAGAAAGAAAGCTGAAGGCAAGGCAGGATGGTCATGTGTCCTACTTAACAAACGGCAATACTCTATTGGAGAGTGTCCCCTATGAAAGACATGCCCAATCTAAGTTAGCGTTGATGATAAAAACAATCACAAGAAGGCAGAACATGAGGCTTTGAATTTGCCCATCAGCAATGAACATCTGGGCAGCAGATTGAGCAGGCACACAGGTCACCTGGTGTAATAGGTATGAGTTACTCGTGCGTAAACTGGTGCCTTTCTCGGTTAATTTGCCTTGTTAAACCTTTCTGACTGCACAGCCCCTTCTCATCGTGGCTGCCTCAGTCACTGGCAAAATCCGTCAGTGGGCGTTTCTTGAACCTCTTCCAGCATAAAAGTTGTTTGACACCCAGTCTCCTCCTCCTCTCACTGCGCAGGAGTCTTCTGCGTAGGGAAGGCGTGGGTAGCGGAGGACCTGGGCTCTCCTCACTGATGTCCAGTGAAGAGTCCTGGAGCCCTCTCTCCACTTCCCCCGTCTGCCCCCCTTTATCCCTGGTGTTGCGCTGATTGGCTTCCCCCTCTACTGAGCTGTTTCTCCCCCTGCTGCTGGGTCCTTCGCCAGCATCATCTGGGAGCCTCCCCTTCGCCTCTCGCTCCGATGTCAGTTCCCTGACACCTGGCCACTAACTTCCCAACTATGACATGATGTATTGCATTTCTACAGTGCCCTACCTTTGTTTTCGTGATTCGTTTTTCCCATTTCTGGAGTTTTGGATTTTTGGATGTTTTATCAAGCATCCAAAAATTTCCCTTAGACATATCAAGACATAATATTTTTTTCCTTTTGTTTTATTTTATTTTGTTCCTTTTATTTTATTTTCTGTGGGGTTTTTATTATTATTATTCCTCCCCTTAGCTCCTCCCTACCTACCTTCCTTCCTTCATATCATAACCATAATACAATAATCTCTCATTCTTTCTGTTGCTCATACTTCAAACCCGGCTCACAAATTTATCATGCTATAATATTGCTTTAAAATAAACATTTCAGTATTATGAGGGGGGACGCAGGGGGACGCATACCCCTAAACGCTTTGTGAATCTTTGTACTTTTGCCTATTTGCTATATTTCTTTTTCCCAGTTTGAACTGTAAATTGGTGATTTTCTTGAGTCAAAATGAGAGTACCCCTAAACATTTTTTTAGGGGGGGAAGCACTGATTATGAATATCTGAAAAAGGCTTCCATTCTTCCAGAAAACAGTCATTGCTAAGTGTTATGTACTGAGCTTGGATCCTAGACCAATAGGCAGGCAGGATCCTAGAAGGCAGCAACCTGATTGGTCTGCAGGAGTTGCCCAATCAGGCTCCAGGAGGAAGTGACTCAGCAACCTGATTGGCCTGCAAGAACAATCCAATCAGGCTCCAGGAGGGGAGTTGAATCAGCCAATCACATGGGACCCATTGTGTAAATAATATATATATATAGCCAGAGGTTTGGGGGGAAAGGACTCACTGTTTACCATGAGCTGAAATAAAGAGCATGAAATCAACACGCAACTCTGAGTGTATTTCACTAAGTGCTCTTATTTTAGCTGTTAGCTTTGCTGATTCAAAGTAGTCCATCACTCACCCATTCCTCTTTTGTGGGAAGGAAAACATTTACCCTTCTAAGAGGGCCGGGTCATCTGCGTTCAAGGGCCAAGTCTCAGCTCATCTAAGTGATGGCGAGACCAGGTCATGTAAATGATGGAGGCACTTGGACATTTGGAAACAAGCTTGCCACCTAAAGCATCCCACCCACATTCCTCTGCACAATGCCAACCTTTTGTGGTGAATGTACAGGTATTCCACCACAGACAAATCAACCTCAAAAGTGTTTTGGTCTCAAAAGCAGACTGAAACATAAAATAAATTGGACACTCTGGGTCAGCGTTAAGAGTCAAAGCTCACTGTTCTTGTCGCGGCTAAATGGAAGAGTAATGAAATCCCCTCTATACAAGACTGGATCCAAAAGCTGACAGAATATGCCAAATTAGACGGTCTATCAGAAAAAATAAAGAATAAATCAAACCAGGAATTTGTTTCAAAATGGGAGGTTTTCAAAGAGTATTTGAAATGTAAATATAGCAGTCTAAACTCTGTTGCAGCATTTGAGGAACTTCAGTAATAAATGTAAGACAGATGTAAGAAATAAGATATATTAAGAAAAAGTTTAATTACGATAAAAAAGAGTCAAAGCTCACTGAAGTTCCGTGGACCTCTTCCCATCTGTTGAGGGAAATTTCGATTGTGTCAGATTGTATCTGTGAGCTGATTGATAGCATCAGGCTTCTGTAACCGGCAACGGTAGAAAATTTGCCGTGAAGAAACCTATTTCCTACCCACTTTAATAGACCCAGATAAGCTTCCTGCTGCTAGGAAAGGGTCTCTCTCCTCTCCTTCCTGAAGTATATAGGGCAATGGCAGTAGGAGTTGGCCCTGAAACTAACTGCAAGGATGGAGAACTTCACAATCAGGATAGCCACAGCAGAAATCAGCTGACTGTGACTCCCTCGCCTTGCCGTTCGGATGGAGCTTTGATAAGCAGCAACGAGATTCTGATTGGCAGCTAAGATATTAGGAAAGGAGACCAGTGCATTTCCTGTCTAGCGTTCTTCGGCATGGAAGAAGGAGCTCAGCATCCTCCTGAGTGTATATTTGTGATTAATTGTTAACACAAGCAGAGGAGGACTGTAGTGGTAAATTCTGACATGAAGGCATTTTCCATGACAACCCCTATAGCCTAAGGCTGGGTGGTGGTGCTGGGAGATTTTGGTTTGCTCCATAATTTGGAGCAAACCTTTCTGGTCCACACCCAGTAGATCATGGCTGGATCAGAATATAGACATACTGGACAACAACCATACGAGAAATATGTAAAAGAACTAAGCAAGTATTAGATATCACCCCAGAATTGGCCCTACTAAACATCTTCCAAGACAATAATGCCCATTTACACCACAAAGAACTCATAACCCACCTACTTTCAGCAGCCAGAAACACCCTAACCCAGCACTGGAGAGACCTGTCAGGAGTAAGCATGGACCAATGGTACCAAATAGTATAGGAAACAGCCTTACTAGAAAAATTAACCAATAAACTCAAACTGACACGGGGACAAATAGAAGAAGATGTCTTCACCCCAGTATGACTCCCCTTTATCACATACACAGCCCAACAAGACAACAACAAAAATCCACCAACAGGAGACAAATCAATATGGCTAACCTGATCCAAAACATCCACCCACCCCACTCACACATGAATGCAAAGACCACCACAGCCAACCACAAATGAACAACCACACACCTAGGCCAACCCCAACCTCTCTCACCACCAAAGTGAATACCACAGAACCTGCACAAGCGACGCTGACACAAAACCCCACATATATTAAGTAAAATAGAAACATCGCCACCTGACCCCCCCGTCTCCCCACCCCTTTCCCCTTCTTCTTCCGAATGTCTCAACAAATGAAACTGATCTGTAAAAAGTGTTACTTGGAGGAAGAGAGAGAGAGAGAGATTGCACATACTTTTGTAAACTAAGAAAATCTTTAATAAAAATACATTTTTTAAAAAAGAACATAGACATACAGATTAGATCATAGAATTGTAGAGTTGGAAGGTCATTGAGTCCAACCCCTTGCAATGCCAGAATCTTAGCTAAAGCATCCGTGGCAGACAGCCATCCAACCTATGCTTAAAAACCTCCAAGGAAGAAGAGTCCACCACCTCCTGAGGGAGACCATTCCACTGTCAAACAGATCTTACTGTTGGAAAGTTTTTCCCAATGTTTAGTCATAATCTCCTTTCTTTTAACTTGAAGCCATTGGTTCGGACCCTCCAGAGCAGGAGAAAACAAGCTTGTTCCATCTTCCATGTAATAGCCCTTCAGATATTTGAAGATGGCTATCCTATCTCATGTCTACGGACCTTTCTGAGCACGACTGACTTGACTTAGGCTTTTTTCTGAAGAGGTGAGCGGTCCTCTGCCCTAGCTGGGTTTGTGAGATTATCTGCGTAAAAAAGCTTAACACATTAGCAGTGCTTAGTTTGGGAGGACTGTTAAGATCTTGTGCCCAAATCTGCAGGGAGATCAGCCAAATATAAATTCAATTTGTGCCGTATCTATAGTTTCAAACAATATCAAAGTACAGAAGATCATTTTTAGCATTTCACCCTGCAAAATCCTGGACAGCAGATTTGCTAATGTTCCCTTTGCGAATTGGTGCTGTCCTTGCAAGCATTTAGAGCTGGAAACAGTCTCTCGTGTGTTTTTCTATTGTAGGTTTTATCAAAGATTTAGAGAACGCATAATATATACCCTTATGAGGCAGTTTCCTGGTTGATCCTTCGAGACCATTTTCAGTGTCTTCCTTGAGGGTCTAATAATTCCATTACTGAGCAGGTGGCATTATATCTGAATGTTGTATTATCTCTCAGAACTCCCAGGGCTTTTGTTCCTAACTTGTCACCTTTGTGCTTCTGAGGCTGTGATTTCTATTTGCTTTTTGTAGTTTCTTTGATAGCCAGTTGACCATAGTAAACATTTGATTGATTTTATGAAGAAGTCCAGTGTCTTCCTGGCTCTTTTTTCATCTTAATATGGTGCTTGCTACGTTTGCGTAAGTGTTTTGTAAAAAGCTTCTAGAAGTGACATTATGATGTGAAACTACTCCCTTGGTTCAGAGGAAAATAGATGGTTCCCCCCCCCCATGTAGCTGCGGGGAGAAGCCATTTTGTTTCCTCAAATTTGTCTCTGCTTCTTTGCTAGACACTGTATGGGGAAGGAGAGGCAGGGGGAGATGGTATTCCTCATCAAGGTTTTAACCTTTAAAGCCCTATATAGCCTAGGACCCTCATACCTATGGGACCGCCTCTCCTGGTATGTCCCACAGAGGAACTTAGTCTTCAAACAAAAACATCCTGAAGGTCCCAAGCCACAGAGAGGTTAGGCTGGCCTCAACTAGAGCCAGGGCTTTTTCGGCTGTGGCTCCAATCTGGTGGAACGCTCTGCCACAAGAGACTAGGGCCCTGCGGGACTTGACATCTTTCCGCAGGGCCTGCAAGACAGAGCTGTTCCACCAGGCCTTTGGTCAGGGCACAGCCTGACTCCCTCCTTTGGCAATCTTCACAGAACTCTAGCCCAATGGTTGCCATCAATTTGATTTGAATTAATTTTATAATGAAATGATTTTAGAATATTGTATTATTTTATTGTTCTTAGCCGCCCTGAGCCCGGCTTCGGCTGGGGAGGGTGGGATATAAATAAAATTATTATTATTATTATTATTATTATTATTATTATTATTATTATCAAGATGTACTGCAAAAGGGTTCCAATGCAAAAACAAAAACCAGCAATAAAAAGGCCACAATATTGTTAGGAGTTTGGGGTGTTCAGCTCTGTGACCAAACCCTTCTAATCCCTGTATCCAGTAAGTGCTAAAAACTAAGCAAGCCAAGCTAGTTTCCCACTGAGGAGATGGGGAAATAAGGGGCTCAGTGTGAGATGGCAAATGGCCCCCTCAGCAGAAAAAGCTAGAGTTGAGAGCAGAGTTTAGCAGTGAAGTAACCTAAAGATAAAGCTGGAGAGAAATCAGAGCAAAATCTGAGAGCAAGGTTTAATATCTGTTTGAATCCAAGGCTGTGGCTACGGGGTGCTAATGCTGTGAACCCGCTCCATTGTAGGCTCACATCTGTAATTATTATTGTTGTTGTTATTGTTATTATTTCTACCCTGTCCATCTGGCTGAGTTTCCCCAGCCATTCCAGGCTGCTCCCAACAGAATATCAATAATAATAATAAAAACATCAAACATTAAAGCAATAAAACATCAAACATTAAAAACTTTCCTAAACAGGGCTGCCTTCAGATGTCTTCTAAAAGTCTTCTAAAAGTCATATAGTTGTTTATTTCCTTGACATGCTGATGAGCGAGTGTTCCGTAGGGCGGGTGCCACCACCGAGAAGGCCCTCTGCCTGGTTCCCTGTAACTTGGCTTCTTGCAGTGAGGGAATCACCAGAAGGCCCTTGGCGCTGGACCTCAGTGTCCGGGCTGAACAATGGGAGTGGAGACGCTCCTTCAGGTATACTGGACCGAGGCCGTTTAGGGCTTTAGAGGTCAGCACCAACACTTTGAATTGTGCTTGGAAACATTCTGGGAGCCAATGTAGGTCTTTCAAGACCAGTGTTATGTGGTCTCGGCGGCCACTCCCCGTCACCAGTCTAGCTGCTGCATTCTGGATTAGTTGTAGTTTCCGGGTCACCTTCAAAGGTAGCCCCCCGTAGAGTGCATTGCAGTGTAAATAAACCATATATCATAAATACACCACAGTCTCTGCTGTGCCTCATTCCAAAAGGAAACACGAACCCTGGGTAATTGCCCAGAACCCCTGGAATCCTTTTGGGGTGGCATGCAACAATATTTATGTGGTTGCCATATTGAGGGCTGTGCATCTCCCAAGATGACTCTTCATTGGATACTGAGGGCAAAAACTGATCTCTACAATCCTGCAGAAGTTAACTTTCTTATCACAATTCTTAGTTAGGATCTGAACTAACAGAATTCATGATTAAATTAAGATTGGCATGTGAAACCAAGAGATAAGATGGGTATTGATGGATCTGCAGGGGAGAGGGAGTTCAGTCAAATGGCATCTCAACATTTCCGCTGGCTAAATTCAGAAATGCAGATTTCAGTGATTCAACAGCACTTTTTGGTGACTCTAAATAGTATTTTCTCTCCGCTCTCTTTTCTCCCCCTTCGAAACAGGCACACACAAAATTAAGTGACAGTTTGTGTGGCACGCAAGTGAGCACAATTAAGAAAATTCATATTGTCGCCTCCTGAATAGACTTGTCACATTAGTATTCAGAGTTTTTGTCTGGTGACAGTGAAGTATCAAAAAAGATCCCGAATTCTAAAAAAGAGGAAGAAGCAAAAAAATCTATTGTGCCACAAGATCTAATCTTTGTCTGCATGTAATTGCCTTATTAAAAGATTTGCAAGCGAACTCCTTCTGTGGTTCTAAAGGAGACGGAGAAGAAAAAGGCACGCCGCTTAAACTGAAAGAAAAGAAAATACACACCGCTAACGCCCCCCCCCCCAAACTCTTCTTATTATATGACAACAATGTGTAATCCAAACTAAAAGTTAGATCTGCAGCCTCCTAGCATTTTAGCAGCGGCAAAGACACAACCGTGGCAGTCTAGCATCCATGTGTGGTTTCATATTTAAGCCCAAAGGAGGTGAATTTGGCTCTGCATAGCTTTCAGCTATGCTTGGCAATATGAATTATGCTAGGTATTATCCATCTAGTCGCTGCATTTATATCCCATCGTTCCTCCAAGGAGCTCAAGGTGGCATATCTCCCCCTTCCTCATTTTGTCCTCGCAACAGCACTGTGAAGTAGGCTAGACTAAGAGACAGTGAATTCGCATCCCCCATGTGAGCTTCAAGGCTGAATAGTGACTTAGAATCATAGAATCATAGAGTTGGAAGAGACCACAAGGGCCATCGAGTCCAACCCCCTGCCAAGCAGGAAACACCACCAGAGCACTCCTGACATATGGTTGTCAAGCCTCTGCTTAAAGACGTCCAAAGAAGGAGACTCCACCACACTCCTTGGCAGCAAATTCCACTGTCGAACAGCTCTTACTGTCAGGAAGTTCTTCCTAATGTTTAGGTGGAATCTTCTTTCTTGTAGTTTGGATCCATTGCTCCGTGTCCGCTTCTCCGGAGCAGCAGAAAACAACCTTTCTCCCTCCTCTATGTGACATCCTTTTATATATTTGAACATGGCTATCATATCACCCCTTAACCTCCTCTTCTCCAGGCTAAACATGCCCAGCTCCCTTAGCCGTTCCTCATAAGGCATCGTTTCCAGGCCTTTGACCATTTTGGTTGCCCTCCTCTGGACACGTTCCAGTTTCTCAGTGTCCTTCTTGAATTGTGATGCCCAGAACTGGACACAGTACTCCAGGTGAGTACTGAACCCCAGTCTCCCAACACTTCTGATCAGTATACCATACTGGCTCTCTAGTTAATTTTATCTCTTTCCCTCCTCTCTCCCCTCCCTCCCCATTGCCCAATGGATTTAGCAAGCGAAGCCAGGGGGGGGGGCTACAATTTATGTTGCTAATAGGAGCAAGGCCACATTACTTGTCTGTCTTGGCCACCAACAGTTTCCGCACTCTGAGGCTTCCCATCAACAGAACTGCTCCGCAATTCAGCAGAAGAAACAGGAGTAATTGCCCAATATTGTCGCCAATGCCAATTGAATTTCATCTGTGTGAGTAGAAGGCAACTAATCCAGAATGCGGCAGCTAGACTGGTGACTGGGAGTGGCCGCCGGGACAACATAACACCGGTCCTGAGAGATCTGCATTGGCTCCCAGTACATTTCCAAGCACAATTCAAAGTGTTAGTGCTGACCTTTAAAGCCCTAAACAGCCTCGGTCCTGTATACCTGAAGGAGCGTCTCCACCCCCATCGTTCAGCCCGGACACTGAGATCCAGTGCCGAGGGCCTTCTGGCGGTTTCCTCACTGCAAGAAGCCAAGTTACAGAGAACCAGGCAGAGGGCCTTCTCGGTGGTGGCACCCGCCCTGTGGAATGCCCTCCCATCAGATGTCAATGAAATAAACAGTTATCTTCTCTTTAAAAGAAATCTGAAGGGAGCCCTGTTTAGGGAAGTTTTTAATATTTAATGCTGTATTGTTTTAACACTTGATTGGAAGCCTCCCAGAGTGGCTGGGGAAACTCAGCCAGATGGGTGGGGTATAAATAATAAATTATTATTATTATTATTATTATTATTATTATTATTATTATTATTATTATTATTATTATTGGATGACACATTCTTTTAGTCCTTTGGCCTATTCTCCCCATTCCTACACACACAGAGATATATAATCGCTTACTTTGGACTGTAGAGAAGGCATGGGACTGCCCCCCTTGCCAACTGAAATTGTTGCCTTAAAAAAACCACCCCACAGATAAAGTAACGAAGCATAATAGCACAGGCTTCCGTTATGGACAATTGTGTTAATTCACCCCATTCCCTCCTTGCACATAACATTCTCTGTATGAGAGAAAAGAGCGAGCCAAGACCCATTTTATTTCTTTGGGACGCGGGTGCTGTGGTGGTCTAAACCACTGAGCCTCTTGGGCTTGCCAATCAGAAGGTCGGCGGTTCGAATCCATGCAACGGGGTGAGCTCCCATTGCTTAGTCCCAGCTCGTGCCAACCTAGCAGTTTGAAAGCAAACCAGTGCAAGTAGATAAATAGGTACTGCTCTGACGAGAAGGTAAACAGCATTTCTGTGTACTCTCGCCCTTGTCATGGTGTCCCGTTGTCCCAGAAGCGGATTAGTCATGCTGGCCACATGACCCGGAAAGCTGTCTGCGGACAAATGTCAGCTCCCTCGGCCTGAAAGTGAGATGAGTGCCACACCCCATAGTCGCCTTTGACTAGACCTAACTGTCCAGGGGTCCTTTATCTTTTTACCTTTAGTTAAACTATGGAACTCACCCCCAAAGGAGGCAGTAATTAATCTGCAGTTATTAAGTTTGCAGATGATACTACCATAATGGGTCTAATTACAGATGGAGATGAATCAGCGTACGGGGGGAGGTTCAAAAAGTATCTACATGGTGCCTAGAGTATAATTTGCACCTAAATATTAGCAACACAAAGAAGATGGTGTTGGACTTTCAGAGCAAGAGAGGGGAACTAGCCCCGTTGTACATTGGGGAGGGGGTGCGGAAAGAGTCTCTTCCTTTAAATTCCTGGGAGTTTACCTTAGTGACGACCTCACTTGGAGAAACTATATAACTCAGGCAGTTAGGAAGGCCCAACAGAGACTCCATTTCCTCAGGGTCTTGCGAAAGAACAATGTTAAAATGTAAACAACCATTGATGACCTCCTTCTACCCGTCCACAATAGAAAGTGTCCTCTCATATTGTATCACAGTGTGGTATGCTGGCCTGACAGCCACGGACAGAAAGTCTCCACAGAGGGTGGTGAACACAGCGCATGATATCATGGGCTGTCCCTTGAGTCCATTAGATGACATCGCAAGGGATCGTTGCCTTAGGAGAGCGAGAAAAATTCTCAGGGATGATTCACACCCTGGCCAGCACCTCTTTAATCTTCTACCCTCGGGCAGGAGATATAGAAGTATAATCAGTCGTACCAACAGGCTAAAAAACAGTTTCTATCCATGGGCTGTTAGGCTGCTGCATGGAAAATAATATAGTGCAACTGACTTTCGGGGTTGGTGTGTTGTGCGACAAGCACACAGAGTGCAGTGAGAGTGTGTGTTTGTGGGGGGGGAGGGAGGCTCGGTTAATTTCATTGTACACAAGTTATACATTGACAATAAAGGTATTATTATTATTATTATTATTATTATTATTATTAGCAGGTGGACAGAGTGCTGTTGGGCTCAAGTCCTGATTGCATGCTTCCCACCGACATCTAGTTGGCCACTGTGAGAACAGATTGCTGGTCTGGGTGGGCTACTGGCCTGATTCAGCAGACTTTCCCTATGTTCTTAACTTGTAACAAATACTTTGACTCTGTGTTTGCTTATTTCCTCTGTTAAGTTGTGGGTGAACCTATCAGACGACACAGCGATTCTTCAAACAGCTCTTCTTTATTCACAGGCCAGGACAGAACTGAACCGAAGGACTCAGTCAGCCTGCTTATATAGAGCTCCAGTACAACGTAACTGTATCAACTTTCTAAAACTATCCAATCACTGAACGTCACTTTTGATCCTTCATTTGCATAACTATCTACAGTATCCCCCTGCTGGCCCAGGGTGAGAACTTCAGTACATAACATCCTCCGTCCTCCTAAACCAGGGGTCTGCAACCTTTAAGACAAAAAGAGCCACTTGGACCGAAAAAATAAAACTGGGAGCCGCAAAACCATTGCGACATTTAAAACAGTGGGGAGTGTCAGGGCACACAATGCGCCTCCTCCCCTCGCTAGTATCCGCCCCGGAGCCGCGGCAAAGGTGTAAGAGAGCCACATGCGGCTCCGGAGCCGCGGGTTGCTGACCCCTATCCTAAACCATTCTCCTTTTGCATTACGCCTTTTTAGATTGCAAGGCTGAGGGCAGGGGCTTTGCTTCCCCCCACTTCCCCCCCTTTTTTTAGTGATTTCATAGTGGAATAAAAAGTACATGCGGAAATAAGAGCTCCAATAGCAAGGCTCAGATTGCAATCTTATGCACACTTGCATGTTTTGCCTCTTGTGTTTCCATCCCCCCCCCTTCCAAAGAAGGTGCTGGTGTTTCCTATAGTCAGTGCACTCCACAGTCAGCCAGCTTGCAAGTTTGCTAAATGCCTGGAAGCAATCTTGTAGGTCTTCCCAGTTGAATGAATTATCCTTGCCTTTCTTAGTGAGTGTCTTAAGGAAGGTTATGCCATAGCCGTGGGGCCACCCCTAAGAAGGCCCTGTTTGACGCATCCAGAGAGCTTCCTTCACAAATACATAGTGCTCGGGAGCAGAAATTCTACAGCTCATTTTAGAAAATGGGGGGGGGGGTATACAGATTATCCTTCAGGTATACTCAGCCTAGATAATTTATGACTTTATAGAAGATGACTAGTACCTTGGGGAGGGGGTGTGTGACTAAAGGCAAATGAGCAAGACTATATCAGATATGTTCCCTACAACCAAGCCTCCCCCAGAAAGCTCTAATATTTAGAAATGTACAGATTGATAAATGGGGGGGGGAGAGTGATTTGGGGACCAAATGTTGATATAGCCCTGTGAGGGAAAATACTATTTTCATTCTCCTCTTTGTCCTTCGGTTGACTGCAATCCATTTAATAGCTGCAATTTTCATTGATGGGGGTTCATAAAATGGTTTGGGACTAATCATTGATTGTTATAAACATTTCATTCTTTAATCAGTAATTCCTATTGAGCTTCGCTGTAGTTAAAACGATTAATCACGGAGCACTGGCATTTAGCCCTTACATAACGTTGGAAAGGCTCTCCGATCTAGAATTAAGTCCGCTGTGCTTCCTAGAAGGCCTTATTTCAGCCCGTTGTCAGATTTAATTTCATTTTGCTCCGCTTTGTCTGTGTGATGGTTATTTTCAACAAGATACACTTGTGACCTGGTCTGCATCAAATATGGAGAAGCTTCTTCAGCAGCCTGAGGGCAGCAGTGTCTAATGGGGAGCCCCTAGGTGGTAGTGGGCGGAGCCAGAGGCAAATGTGGGTGGAGCAATGGATGTGACATAGACCATTCTACATTCTAGCCTACAGTCAGGCTTTGTAGACCAAGGGTAGGCAACCTAAGGGCCAGGGGCCGGATGCGGCCCAATCGCCTTCTCAATCCGGCCCTCGGACGGTCCAGGAATCAGAGTGTTTTTACATGAGTAGAATGTGTGCTTTTATTTAAAATGCATCTCTGGGTTATTTGTGGGGCATAGGAATTCATTCATTCTTCTTACTATTTTCAAAATATAGTCTCCCCCCCCCCACACATGGTCTGAGGGACAGTGGCCCGGCCCACGGCTGAAAAAGGATGATGAACCCTGTTGTAGACTAACCCTCTCAAGCACCTCCCTCATTCCAGGCAAACAAGAGAAGCATCGTCACAGCTCACGGACAGATTTCTCTCAGGCCAAAGGACTCAAGGAAAGCCTGGAGTGTCTGAAGTTTGGCCCCTGGACCTGGGGTTCTTCACCCCAGTCTATATAATAGAATATTTTTGCTGTGTACCTTCAGCTTGAATCGTTGAGGGAAGGAGGGGTTGCCAATGGAGAACTAGCTGAACAGATACCAGAAGACAAGGGCAAATGAAACAGTACAACCTACAAAAGCCATCCTGTTGAGCCAAGGAATTTGGGCATGGAAGGGACGTGGGTGGCGCTGTGGGTTAAACCACAGAGCCTAGGGCTTGCTGATCAGAAGGTCGGCGATTCAAATCCCCGTGACGGGGTGAGCTCCCGTTGTTCGGTCCCAGCTCCTGCCCACCTAGCAGTTCAAAAGCACACCAGTGCAAGTAGATAAATAGGTACTGCTCCAGCGGGAAGGTAAACGGTGTTTCCGTGCGCTGCTCTGGTTCGCCAGAAGTGCCTTAGTCATGCTGTACACCAGCTCCCTCGGCCAATAAAGCGAGATGAGCACCGCAACCCCAGAGTCGGTCATGACTGGACCTAATGGTCAGGGGTCCCTTTACCTTTACCTATGACGTCACAAGTGTTGGGATGAAGCTCAGAGTGCATTGAAAGTGGGTGGGTTAAGCATGGAGAATGTGTGAACCATTGCATGACCACTGAGAGATGAATATCTGAACAGAGCCTGCCAAGAAACCCTGCACTTGAAGTGGTATATTGAAGATGCTGCAGCCATCAAGTGATAACTACTCCTGGTTAACCGGGCTCAAACCTGCATGATTCATGTGTCTCCAACACATGTATATATCTCATTTACACATTACATTTTTAGGGATACACTTTAAAAAAAAAGTATACGTCAAAAAAATGTGAGAGTGGCATTTCAAAACACCACAGTTAAGTGGAGTGTATGCTTTTTACGCACAGAGAGAAAAGGGTGGACGTCCTCTTGTCTGCCTGCCTTCAGAAAGGGTTTCATTGAAGGAAAACCATCCATCACCGGAAATCTACAGCAGAGATAGTGAACCGAAATGGGCTTTCAGTTGCTGAAGACTATTCCCACCCCGCTCTTCTGCCTTTGGATACAAGTGACTGGGCTCTCTCTCTCTCTCTCTCTCTCTCTCTCTCTCTCTCTCATTATCATTCTTCAAAACCAGGCGCTCTCCCGATGATAATCGCTTGGATCTGTCTCCCCCATGCTTTCTGGCTGGTCTTTTTTTTGGGGGGGTGGGGGGAGGAGAAAGAAGAGGGGTGGTCTGCTGCTTCCTTTCTGATTGGTCACCCATCTCTCCTTTTGTTTTGGAGATGATTATAGAATTGACTTTCAAGTGCTGGTCTTTCCTCCCTACTTACCCTTATGGTACACCCAGCATCGGGCGCTTAGAAAATTCTTAAGACTTCTTTTATGTAAAGGTTGTGACAAAGCATTATGAGCTTGCAATGGTAAGTGCCCTTTTATTATTACAGTTTCTCTCTCTCTCTCTCTCTTTCCTTTTGCATTAGAGAACCACGGATCGTGTTTTCTTGGGAGAGCGTGGGGGGGGGGGGAGTAAGCGAGGCTTTGGGGGGTGGGACTGCTTCAGAATAACCACCCAAGCTCTTTTAAAGTGCACAGAAAGCGATACTGGGGAAAACTTCAGCTGTTTCTTGCGAAGCAAGGCAAAGGCTGTAGAATCAGTCTGCCTGCCTGCCAAAGGATTTTGCATAAATATTTGCAAAATATATGTGCAAATATATATATATATCTGCATATACGATATATGTATTGCATATCTCTGTGTATGTCTCTGTTCAGTCCAGAATCAGACCCACAACCTGAGGATTGTGTTCTGAATTCTGCCCCAGAGAGAACAGAGTCCAGTCATAACTAGCACCGCCCAAGAACAATGGAACTCCGTCTCCCATTCAAAAACTAGACCCGTCTTCTTCTCGCTTGCACGTCTGGTCTGTGTGTGTGTGTTTAACCCTCCCATCCATCAACTGGCATTAGCTCAGCGCTAGAGAGAAATTGACACGTACACCAAAGGCATTACCTAAATACCACGCAGCTCCTCACTCGAGCTGCAACCCGACGCATCCCATTCGACTCAATCGGCCTTACTCCCGAGTAGACCTGCCGCCTAGTAGGCTTCCACGACCGCTGAAAGGCGGAGGGAAGGAAAAGTCCCCAAGCATGAGACAGGGAAGCAACATCTAAACTTGCATCCTCCCCTTGCAGTCCGGTGGATAAATTGTGGTCGTATTAAATGGGGAGGGGAGGCGTCGGAAAGGACCTCAGGGCTGCTCTGCCTTAATAGTTGTATCGGGGGGCGGGGCCTTTCAAGAGGAGCAGTTTGTCTGCATCAGGGGTAGCCAAGCTGGTGCCCTCCAGATGTTGCTGACCTTTGGCCGCGCTGGCGGGGGCTGATGGGAGTTGGAGTCCAGCCACATCTGGCCAGCACCAGATTGGCTGATGCTGGCTGTTATGTTTGATGTGCAGCCAATCATCTCGTTTCTCCCGGCTCACTGTTTTTATTAGCTCCCGCGCCTTTAATAGCAGCTGAAAGTGCATATTTCAGGAAAGATAAGACTGATGCCCATGCTTCAAAAAAGCAGATCCAGCTGCTGTAAAAAAAACTCAAGAGAAGGCTAGGCTAGCTATCTTTCTGGATGATTGGCAGCTTCTCCAGCTACACTTTTATTACGGAAACGGGGGTCAACATTAGGACCATGTTTACCATCTCTCAGTGTGTGTGTGTGTGTATCAAGATGATGAGAAAAAGCACAGGAGACAGGCTTGGTTTTGAAACATTGGCCACCCGAAATATAGAAGCGATAAACAACTACCTGACATTCAGAAGACATCTTAAGGCAGCCCTGTTCAGGGAAGTTTTTAATGTGTGACATTTTAGTGTACTTTGTGGAAGCCGCCCAGAGTGGCTGGGGAAACCCAGCCAGATGGGCGAGGTACAAATAAATTATTATTATTATTATTATTATTATTATTATTATTAGTTTAGAAAGAGGGACATATTCAAAGCAGCTGAGAAACACCATCTTAAGAAGAAGTTAGTTCAGTGCCTTGTTCCTTTATGCATCTAGGTAATTGATACTTTAAGGCCAAAATTCACCATTTCAAGTACTGATTCTCTGAGAAATTTGGCTGCAATTACCCACCTCCCGCTGACCGCAATGGAGGCAGGTTGCAAGAAGCTGGAAGCTGGACTCTGGTTTCAGATTGCATCCTGTTGCTGCTATTATTATTTTTTCAGCAGCTGTAATTGATGCATTCATTGCAGGCCAGATCTGCCGCCCCTGTAGATCCTGCTGGCTGAGGCAGTCTCCTCACTTTGCCTCATGGCTGGACTGGCCCTGTTTGGGAAGTTGTATCCCCCTATATTCTAAATGAAATCAACTCGAAAACAGACCACTGTGCTCCTCGCTGGAAAAAAGAAATCAAATAGTGTTATGCTGAAAAATTCTAAATACCTTTGATTCCATTTGACAGAAGGCACATATGAGTGGTCTTCAGTTTTACTCAAGAGTAGGTCCTAAGTAATGTTAGGCTTATCAATTTCAAGAGGTCTGCTCGGAATACCACCCTATGTAAGCCAGAGTTGCCGCCAAAAATTGGTTATCATTGTTTTCCTTTAAAAGGGGCAGGTGTGTCCAAAGTAGGCCCAGAAAGTGCTGGAAAGGGATGAGGTTTACATGGAAGGTCTGCCATCTGGCCTTGACATTGATCACACCTCCTTATCCATCAGAAAACCTCTTAATTGGTCCAAGATGAACTTTGCCCCCAAACTGAACACTCTGCATTGCTTGATGTTTTATCATGTTTTTAATATTCTGTTGCAAGAATGTCCAGAGTTAGAAACAATAAAATTGTTGTTGTTGTTGTTGTTGTTGTTGTTGTTGTTGTTGTTGTTGTCCCTGGAGTAGTTTTTCTGGAGCAGAAAATCTAGTATACAATGGTACCTTGGTTTACAACCATAATCCGTTCTGGAACTCCATTTGTAAACCAAAACAGCTTGTAACCCAAAGCGCTTTCACCAATGAGGCCTCCCCCCCAAAATTGTTTGTAATCCAAAAAAAATAAATGGGTTGTAATCCAAAACAAGGTTGCAAACCGGGACACGCACTTCCGGGTTTGATGTGTTTGTAATCCAAAAAGTATGCAAACCAAGATGTATGCAAACCAAAGTACTACTGTACATGTTTAGTATACACATATACTCCTAAGGCAATATACTCCTTGTGATTATTGAAAGACAGGAAGCACATGTGAGGAGCACATCAGACTGCATTGTATATGTCTCCACTTCTTGTTAGCATCTACAGTGGTACCTCTGGTTATGAACTTAATTTGTTCCGGAGGTCCGTTCTTAAGCTGAAACTGTTCTTATCCTGAGGCACGCTTTCACTAATGGGGTCTCCCAGTGCGTGTGCGCCGGAAATGCATGATTTCTGTTTGCATCCTGGGGCAAAGTTCGCAACCAGGAGCAGCTACTTCCGGATAGCGGAGCTCATAACCCAAAGCATTTGTAACCAGAAGCATTCGTAACCAGAGGTACCACTGTACTGACCTGACAAAGAAAGAGGGCGTTGTTTGGTTTTGGAACAACAAATAGTGTTTACAAGTGATGGCAATATGAACTGCGGATGAGGTTTTTGTCAGTAACTACTAACGAAACCTCAAGGAGGTCCTTCCTCTTGGACCAAGCTCTCTTGAGCCAGTATTGGGATGTTAGTTGAGATGTTGATGGTAGTTGGTTAGTAAGTAGGAAGCTATTCTCCTGTTCGTGCAAGTTTTGCAAGATTTGGGGATTGCGTCTTGCTATCTCAAAATACAAAAGCTTCAATATACTGTTAAGGGGAGGTCAGATGGGGAAGGGCGTCTTTTGGTGTTACATGGCATTCATGGTGTGGGAAGCTATCCCTGAGATGATCCCTAGCTGTAGAAATTTCTTATACAACAGTGTGGGAAAGGAACCCAAATTTACCCTTATTCTGCATGTGCCAAAACAGAACAAAATGGTGCACTCATTGTGGAGGGGGGGGGAATTATTTCTTGAGCAAACTGACAAGCAAACTGTGAAATCCTTTTTTATGACTTTTGTAAAAGGAGTGTGAGATTTGTGTGATTTATCATGTCCAAAAATGGGAGGTTTGCAGAATTGTGCAAGTGTTGCAATTACACCTGTGCGGCAGTCGCACAAAAAGGCATTTCAGTACCCAGGAGAGCAACTCACCAACCAGAAAGAAAAACCAGCCCTGTGCTCCTAACAGATGCTTGGGCAGCCAAAATGAGCAGCAGAAACAAACAAAAAAAAAAGGGTATGGTTGCATCTTTCTAAAGTTTCTTTTTCAAAACCCTCCCCTCCCCTCCCACCTAAAAAGCACGAGTGAAGAAGTGAAGCTTAAGGAGATTGCGTTATTTCAGTTTTTTCATTGACTTAGGGAACGTAGAAATGTTGCCATGTCTTGATGATCTAGATTAGTGTTATGAATAAAGTGGAAAATACATACCAAAAATAAAAACAACTAACACATTTGATTGTTATTTAAGCTTTTGTGGACTAGAGCCCACTTCATCAGATGTATGGAGTGTGATCTTCAGTTGTTGGGGGTGTTGCACACACATACACACACATATGTGAATGTTAATGTGGTGGTGTTGGGGAATGTAAATGTTGTGGGTAAATGGCAATGGAATGCACAGATTAAGTCTACAACTGTTGGCAATGTTGGCTGGGGCTGGCTGGGCCAGTGGCGTAGCGTGGGTTGTCAGCACCCGGGGCAAGGCAAGTAATTTGCACCCCCTAACCCGTGGATTTGCGCCCCCTAACCCTAACCCCCAGATGTTGCGCCCGGTGCGGCCGGCCCCCCCTGCACCCCCCACGCTACGCCACTGGGCTGGGCATCCAGCATCATGTAGAGGGCAACAAGGTTCTCAGCCCTGCATTACAGGATGCCATGCTCAAAGTATGTAATTCTTTCGAGAAATTTGTTCCTGTTCCATTTACAGGAAATGTATAAACACAGCTCTTTGGTTTCCTGTTTGCAAAGGCGTACAGAACTCAGAGGAGGCATTCTACCATGTAGGAGAGATCAGTGATATGATCATCTGACTTTTTAAAAAAAAAACAGCAGCAACTTTAAATAAGTTGTGTGGGGCTCTGGTTTTGAGTGGGGAAGAAGTGTTCACAGGAGATATGGCAGGTATTTGTAGAATTTGTATTGTTAAAACGGAAACGGGTCAAACCATCGCAAGAGGTTGGATAGTTAGAATGGAATGGTCTCAGGGGTAGGCTGCACATTTTTTATATTATTATTATTATTATTATTATTATTATTATTATTATTACTTTGTCAATAAAATAAAATAAACCACAAAATCGGAAGGGGAAGGGGAAGGGGAAAGTAGTGTTCAGAGGTGGGGCTTCTGTGACTCATGCCTGTTTTCCATCCCTTGGAGTTCCTGGTAAGTGGGGTGGGGGTTAAGACAAAGGTTTCAATATTGTGCCTGTCTTTTCTTATTGCATGGCTAATAGCATCTTGAAGTGTGTATAGCATTCCTCCTCTGATACATTCAAGAATAAATAATCTTTCATGCTTCATAATAACTACAAATTATCAGCAAAGTTTATCTGCAAAGGGCATATAACACACTCCCCTCTTTTTAAGACAAGGGATTTTCTTACTTTGAATGGCATAGTAATAATTATACTACTACTACTACTACTACTACTACTACTACTAATGTTATTATTTGTATCCCGTCCATCTGGTTGGGTTGTCCCAGCCACTCTGAGTGGCTTGCTGCTTATATAAAATCAGACATTAAATGCTTTCTGATACAGAGCTGCATTCAGATATCTTCTAAAAGTTGTATAGTTATTTATCTCCTTGACATCTGAAGGGAGGGTGTTCCACAGGGCGGGGACCACCACCGAGAAGGCCCTGGTTCTCTGCAACCTCGCTTCTCGCAGTGAGGGAACCGCCAGAAGGCCCTCGAAGGAGGACCTCAGTATCCAGGCAGAACGATGGGGGTGGAGATGCTCCTTCAGGTCTACTGGGCCGAGGCCGTTTAGGGCTTTAAAGGTCAGCACTGGCACTTTGAATTGTGCTCGGAAACATACTCGGAAACCAAGCAGAAACACAAGTCAGCTGTTCACTATGGCGAGCTGCATTGCATTTCTGTTTAAATTATAGCAATAATTTCCAAATTGGCATCAATACATATAAATTAGAACTTGCAAATATCAAGCAAATATGTGCTATATCCTTTGACCTCTTTTATGGTTGCTGTGTTTCCTCTCTTCTGGCAAATTGTAAATGACCTTAAGAACATAAGAGACCTGCTGGCCCAGGCCACCAGCTCATCTAGTCCAGCATCTTGTTCTCATAGTAGCCAACCACATCACAGAATCGTAGAATTATAGAGTTGGAAGGGACCCCTAGGGCCATGAGTCCAACCCCTTACAACAGGAAACGTGACAAAAGATACTTACACCTTCCAATGATCCATGCACATATCCTGGAAGGGACAGCTGTGTCGATGTTAGAACTGCTCGTTATAATATTTGAGAACTGATGTTAGCTTGGCAGCCTATGAAAAAGCAAATATGTTTGTGAGAAGCCCACAAGCAAAATCCAAGTGCAACGCTTCTCTCCCCAGCCGCTCAGTGTGTAGAGCAGGGGTCAGCAAACGTTTTCAGCAGTGGCCGGTCCACTGTCCCTCAGAACTTGTGGGGGGCAGGACTATATTTTTTGGGGGTGGGGAATGAATGAATTCCTATGCCCCACAAATAACCCAGAGATGCGTTTTCAATAAAAGCACATACTCTACTCAAGTAAAAACACCAGGCAGGTCCCACAAATAACCAGGAGATGCATTTTAAATAAAAGGACACATTCTACTTGTGTAAAAACACCAGGCAGGTCCCACAAATAACCAGGAGATGCATTTTAAATAAAAGGACAGATTCTACTTGTGTAAAAAAACACTGATTCCAGGACCGTCCCCAGGCCGGATTTAGAAGGCGATTAGGCCAGATCCGGCCCCTGGGCCTTAGTTTGCCTACCCATGGTGTCAAGCCTATGAGTTGATACATCCAATGGCCAGCATGGAAGGAAAAGAAATATGTGAGATGCTTAGCCATGTCTACCTGAAAAGAAGTGAGATGGCTGACAACTTGGCATCCCACTTTGTTCATTATTAAATTGATATCCCACCCTCCTCTGATACTTCCCTACCCTCTCTCCTAAAAGATGCTCAGGCTGGCAAATGCAGACAACTCCATCACATGTGAGTTCACAACAGGATTTTTTTCCTCACCCCCCTAAATGCCTCCAATTCTGGAACCAGAAACAAAATTAACTTAGACTGCAGACCTATACACACTGCAGGGGTAAATTCCATTGAACTTTCTGGTAGCAAGGGAGGTGGGTGTTGTGCGAAGAAGTGATTCCAGCAAGCACAGCTTTCCCTACCCCACAACAATAAGCTGCTTAAATGCTCTCTTATGCCCAACTCTTGCAGATACAGGAGCTGTCTTGCCCCATGGTCATATATTTTAATTTTTTTAGCGACCCTAAAAAAGAGGCAAATCAGCAAAACGGGGTCCTTGTACTTTGGAAGGAGTGGCTGGTTAAGAATGTTGTGCTTCCTTAGGGGAAGGGGCGAATCTATTTTTGACTGCCATTTGTTAGCAAGTCAAGCATTTTCTTCTAAAAATATGCCCAGCTCTGACGTCCTGGCGGGTGCATTCTAAGAATGCAGCGATGTCTTTAATGTAGGAAAGCACAAGCCCGGTCATCTATGCTAACCATGCTGTTTTGGACACATGTTGTGGAAAGGGATATCCAGTTTTCTCAATTTCCCTGCCCACCAGCAAACGATGTCCTTGCACTTAATTCCTCCCCACACTTTTTGTTGGTTTGTTTCTAAGCAAGCAGGCAATTAGATTTCACATTAAACTGAGCAAGCATTGATGGGGTTTTGCATGCTACAGTGCATTGTATTGTTCTGTGCATGTGAAATATGAAACAGATGGCCAAGGGAGCCCAGGAAAAGAAGTGTGTATGTGTGTAGGGTGGGGTGGGGGGAGAGGGAGAGGGAGAGGGAGAAGGAACTTGCTGTGCCCTTTTTAATAAGACCTTAATGTTAAGCGAAGCGGCAGCTAAGTGCTTTCTGAAACACAACTTTTTTGATTACTGTTTACTTTATAAAAAGACAAAATGTGTGTGTGTGTGTGTGTGTGTGTGTGTGCGCTGTGTTTGCATAGTTTTCACTGCAAACTAATGCCATTCAGTTACTGAATTATCACGGCATCTTTCCCATGCAGTTGTTTGCTCGAAACAGAACAGTGCAATGAGACAGAGGATCCCCTAAACACAACAGGATCTCAACCTATACGTTTGTTCACTTACTGCAAGAGTCACATCAGTTACCCTGCCCGCTTCTGTCCCTAAGTACCCCTGTCATGTATCCATCAGAAGTTTGCCCACGAGCGAATGCAGCTGGGGGGGGGAAAGAATGCTCACCACCCTGGTCTCTAGGCAACCTTCGGCCCTCCAGATGTTTTGGCCTACAACTCCCATGATCCCTTGCTAACAGGACCAGTGGTCAGGGATGATGGGAATTGTAGTCCAAAACATCTGGAGGGCCAAAGGTTGCCTATGCCTGCTCTAGACCATCTTAATGATTGCCTTCTTAGTTACGATGCATGGGCCTCAGTTTGCCAAGTACTGCAGACACCCCCCCCCATTTTTCAAAAGCCAAGCCATGGGCCCCCTACTTTTGAAATGTTGATTTTATGGGAATGGTGCCACAGAACCCCCTGGGTGGGTTATGCAGACCCAGGGGTGGAAGAAGGGGGGTGCAGTGGGGGCAGGTCACCCCAGGTGTCACCACTGAGGGGGGTGACAAAATGGTGGGCGTCACTCACCGTGGGGCCTGGGAGTGACATGGTGGCTTGGGCGTGCACAGGCTCTGTGCTGCCTAAACGGTCCACCTGCAGCCTCCCCCCAGCTGTAGGGCTGCTGAGTGGGAGGAGGCAGGCAGACTCTTCAGAGGCCCCATGGAATGTCCTGCCCCAGCTCACCCCGCCCCACAGGTAGCTGGCCATACCTCTGGGCACAGGGCACATGCGCCGCCCCAGGCGCCCAATTGGCTTGCTCCACCGCTGTGCAGACCACCGGCCCCCCCCCCTGGCATACGTGGACCACCAGTTGGGAACCACCGCCTTAGAAGATGTTAGAAACTTAGGCTGCACACTGATAGACACTTCATTGGAGTAAGCTCCACTGGTCATAGTATCCTCTACTTCTGAGTAAATCAGGGTTGCTATACGTCCAGAATTATGTCCAGAATTTTTATTCTGCACATCCGCCCAGGGATGTTTGTACTTAGGACATAGGATGCTGCCTTGTATGGAGTCAGACGATCACCTTGTTGAGTCATGTCTATGTCAGTAGCCTTTACCTTTTTCAGACCCAAGATTCACCTTTAGGTCAGCCCAAACATGCATTTGGGGTCTCGTTTCTTAATTTAAAAAATGTTTTTGTATGATGGTAGTACAGATTAGGTCATCTGGGTCCCTGCTTTACCTGAAATCGCTTGAGATTGAACCTGCGACTCTTTTGCAACAGACTATGTGCTTTGCCACTGAGCTAAATCCTGTCACTTTGATATAGCCTTGCTGCCTTGGGGTATCTTTTCTAAGCTCAGCTGCTTTGCATGTCCTGTTATTTAGGAAAATCATTCAAAA
This sequence comes from Podarcis vaucheri, assembly GCF_965113315.1. NCBI lineage: Eukaryota > Metazoa > Chordata > Lepidosauria > Squamata > Lacertidae > Podarcis > Podarcis vaucheri. The sequence continues at coordinate 18,103,141 of NC_138755.1, read as the reverse complement.
TGTTGTCTCCTTTTTATTATTAAAGGGAGAAAGATGCATGTGAAATCCTCTCGAACTCATTTTGCTTGTGATACTGAATAGCATTCAAATGAGAATGATCTTCCCAAAATTTTTGTTTTTAATTTTTTTTTGCAAGCTTGCCCAATCCAGCTGTATATTTTATATGCTAATCTAAATTCTATTTTTGTTCCCCTTGGGGGTTTTAAGTGATTATAATTGTTGCTCTTCAAAAGCCAAACAGATGATGATTGCTGCTTCAGGAATATACCAAAAAGAAACTGGCTTTCATTAAACCTGCTCATCCCTCTTTGTAATTATCCCTATTTTATCTCACTAAGAAGCGGGAGGGAAATGGCAAGTATAGTTCAATGAAGGCACTTTGGTTATTTAAACACTGCTTTTATTGAGCTAACAGGGGGTGTTAAAGGGGAATTTCCAGGAAGAGGAACTGTAGCCTATAGCCCAGTTACCTTTCCACTGGAGACTAGAGAACCCTGAGTCAGCTTGGAATGTAGGCCAGCCAAGAATACTGCAGGACAGATGCCCCTTTTCAGCATCTCTGGAAAGAAAGAAAGGGAAGGAGGGGAGAAGAGAGAATTTGCTAAGCCCAACCTCAGAGATATGGCTATGATAGCAGACTGACAGATGTTTTGCAACACATCTCCCTGCCTGCCTGCTCTGCTGGAAGTTTCATTATAGTAAGCAGCGCATCATTATGGGAGTCAGAGGAGAGAAAGGAGATGCAAGGGTTGGCAGACGGGATACTTTGAGTATTTCTGGACAACCCATCCTGATTTGCTTGCAGGGAGATGAGATGGTGTTGGCTATTTCCAAGCCTCCATTCTGATTTGTTTGTATCAAAGCAAACATGATCTAACTCGCCAGTTTCTTTCCCTACCTGATTTTTGGGGGATTAGCAGTGTTTGTGTGTGTGTGCAAGGCTATAATTGTACAACCTGACTTTCCAAGTGTGTGATTGAATCTCACCCGAAAATAGTCACAGTGCCCTGCAAGTGAAGAATAGTTTAGAGCACAACAGGCTTCCTCCAATTTGTCAAATCTTGCTTGGGAGACTGAACAACATGCAGATTATGTTTTTAAGGAATTAAGTACAGCTAGTGTTTGATTTCTCAAAGAAGAGAAGACCATCTCGAAACATGACCCTCTGATCTGCTCATTGTTCCTCCCCAAGTGGGGACTCATTGCAGTTGCTCAGTCGTGAGAGAAATGTACTTTGGGTCTGTTCAGGGACACTGTCGTTTCTTCTTCCTCTGCACCTTAGAGGGTCTGTTTATTGAGCATTCATCCTGATTGCCTTCTGCAAAACTTCGCCTGAGGCGAGGCAAAGTCCACTCTTTTTTTGTCAAGCTTTCCTAACTGCAAAAACCACTTTCCTCATTGCAAAAATGTAAGTGGTTTTAAAAAAAGTGGGTTTGTTGCAACTTTAAACCACTTTAAATAAACCTACATTTCTATGTATGCGATTGGATCCTTCCGGGGGGGGGGGAGAGAGTTAAAGTCTGGATGTGAACTAGGATTTGGCAGTGGCACTGAAAACAGTTGTTGAGGCTGTGTCCTATTCAGGGGTGGAGGAAGGGGTGTGTGGCAGGGGCGGCACACCCCGGGTGTCCACACAGAGGGGGGTGACAAAATGGCGGGCGGCACTCACCGCAGGGCCTGCAGCACGCCCGAGCCACGCATCTCTCCTGGGAGTGACACGGCGGCTTGGGTGCCCACAGGCTCCACATTGCCCAAACGGTCTGCCCGCCACCTCCCCCTCAGCTGTAGAGCTGTAGGGCGGCTGAGTGGGAGGAGGCAGGCAGACTGCGCAGAGGCCCCACAGAGCATCTCACCCCAGCTGGCCCTGCCCCCGCGAGTGGCTGGCACAGGGCATGCACGCCCCCTCAGGCGCCCAGTCGGCTTGCTCCACCGCTGGCTGGTGGACCCCATACTGAGGGCTTCCACAGGGGCAGCAGTGGGAAGCTGTGAGCTGCCATTTTAAATTTCCCACAATGCCCTGGAAGTACCCAACAAAGCATAACAAAAGATGTAATGGGGGATTTCAAAGGATGGCTTGTAAACTTGGCCTTTTGGCACAGGGGACGCAGGACAGCTGGCAGAAGCAGTGGGCACTTCTGGGGCACTAGCAGCTCCCTGGCAGTCCTTGACCTTGGTGTAGCTCATATCTGCAGTGGTTAAAAGCCACGTGAGGTAGGAATTACTACATCATCTTAATTTAATAGAACTAATGTAGAGAAATGGGATGCAGGTGGCGCTGTGAGTCAGTGGCGTAGCGTGGGGGGTGCAGGGGGGCCGGCCGCACCGGGCGCAACATCTGGGGGTTAGGGTTAGGGGGTGCAAATCCACAGGTTAGGGGGCGCAAATCCACGGATTAGGGGGCGCAAATTACTTGCCTTGCCCCGGGTGCTGACAACCCACGCTACGCCACTGCTGTGAGTTAAACCATAGAGCCTAGGGCTTGCCAATCAGAAGGTTGGCGGTTCGAATCCCCATGACAGGGTGAGCTCCCATTGTTCCGTCCCAGCTCCTGCCAACCTAGCAGTTCGAAAGCACGTCAAAGTGCAAAGAGATAAATAGGTACCGCTGTGGCAGGAAGGTAAATGGCGTTTCCGTGTGCTGCTCTGGTTCGCCAGAAGCGGCTTAGTCATGCTGGCCACATAAAGCAAGATGATCGCCACAACCCCAGAATTGTCCGCAACTGGACTTAACGGTCAGGGGTTCTTTTACCTTTACCTTTTAACACAGAGAAAGATCCAGATATCTCCTGGAATGTAATGCCTTTCCAAATATTTGCGGCACTTTTAAAAAAGGAAATCGAATCAAAACAACCTCCCTCTGCACTTTATATACAACATGCAAGCCTCGCATGAGTCTTTATGCTGCCATCCCGCTTCTCAGATGCCTACTGTACTCTACGCGAGTTACACCACTGGGCTGTGCCATTTATCTTACACCTTTCTGCTTCAGGCTTGCTAATGCTGCATTACCTTTTCATAAGCCCAAGATTGCCTGTCAAGGAGATCTGTAAAAGCAGGGCTGTCAGCGGATTTCCTCCTCCACCCCGTCTCTCCCCACACACCCCTTTACCAGGAGACAAGCTGTATTAGTTGTGTGACAAGACCGCTCTTCTATTTTGGAAAGGAAGGATTTATTCCAGGGCTGTGCTCTCGTGCATGGCAACAGCCACATCACGACCGGCGTGCTGAGTTTGGCAGAGAGTGGGGAAAGCATGCCTTTTGCAAGACAACACCGTAGGTCGGCAATTCAGAATACAGGAGCCTGGAGGAGCTCCTTCCCTCACCTGCTCAGTGTTTCAAATCACATTGGTCCTCAAGAGCATCTCAGGCTCACTAAATAACGACCGGCCCTTTCCACAACATGCACACCCAGCAGTGAGGGACACACATCTATAAGGAACCATATAACACTGGTACTGAAAGACCTTCATTGGCTCCCAGTACATTTCTGAGCACAATTCAAAGTGTTGGCACTGACCTTTAAAGCCCTAAACGGCCTCAGCCCAATATACCTGAAGGAGCGTCTCCACCCTCATCGTTCTGCCTGGACACTGAGGTCCAGCATTGAGGGCCTTCTGGTGGTTCCCTCACTGCGAGAAGTGAGGTTACAGGGAACCAGGCAGAGGGCCTTCTTGGTGGTGGTGGCTGCCCTGTGGAACGCTCTCCCATCAGATGTCAAGGAAGTAAACAACCAGCTGACTTTTAGAAGACATCTAAAGGCAGCCCTGTTTAGGGAAGTTTTTAGTGTTTGATGTTTTATTGCTTTTTAAATATTCTATTGGGAGCCGCCCAGAGTGGCTGGGGGAAAACAGCCAGATGGGCGGGGTATAAATAATAAATTTTTTTTTTTTATTATTATTATTATTATTATTATTATTATTATTAGTCTGCCTCTCACAGGAAAACCCTCTCAGCATTCAAAGACCCTCAAGCAAAAATAAAGCAAAACATGGTTGTTTGGATCCTAACTAAGCTCCCCTGATCAGAAGGGCTGTGTGAGGAACCCATTACTCTGCATGACTCCTATTAAGTATATTTTAACCACCACCGGTTATCTTTTGGATTTTGTGTGAGGGAAATCTTAGATAATTGGAGATTCAGGCCAAAGTTGAACCAATAAGAAATATTTATTTTATAGAACAAAGTGGATAAAACAAAGGCTGTATCAGGTGGTAATGTTATTTCAGGAAACAGTGAACTTATTAACAATTGTATTAAATCTAATGCAGGCTTCCTCAACCTCAGCGCTCAGATGTTTTTGGCCTACAACTCCCATGATCCCTAGCTAGCAGGACCAGTGGTCAGGGATGATGGGAACTGTAGTCTTAAAATATCTAGAGGGCCGAGGCTGAGGAAGCCTGATCGAATGGATGTTATAGGCTTCCAAACAAGGAAGTAAATGCATTGTTTCTTTCAACCTTCAGTCGCTTAAGTTCAGTTATTACACTTCAGGTAGTTGTTAAAGGTTTCCAGACTAGGAAGAGAAGGAGGGAGGTGTTCATGGTGAGTTTCAGCACCTCTTTTTCTAGAAAAATAGCACTGAGTGGAACGTTTTCACCTGGCGCCGAAAAATATATAATGAAGGCGCCAGGTGAACTTTCCTGAGGAGAACATTCCACAAACAGGGTGCCAATACAGAGAAGGCCCCATTCTCGTGTTGCCACCCTCCAGACCTCTCAAGGAGGAGTCACATGGAGAAGGGCCTCAGATGATGAATGCAGAGTTAGTGCTTGTTGAAAAATTGTGTTCAGAAACAGAATTAATCTGGAGCTGCCCAATCTGATCTTGAGATGATTCTTCGAATGAGCTAAGGGGACACAATAAATAGTCTTGAATAAAAATGTTTTTGGATAAAGGCATCACATTCACTTTCAACAGATTATTGATTACCCACACTCAGTTTGTGGAGGTGGGTGTGAACGTCATGTAACAGAGACTGGTTTACAACTGCAAAGGGGAAATGTATTTTTCTGTAGGATCCCTAGAATTTGAGTAACCCAAACCCAGAAATCAATATGGACAAGGCGCAAAGCAAACAAACATGCAAGGTGACTGCAGAAAGACATTTTTTTAAAAAAACATAATCAGTGGAAGTTTGTTGCACTCTCTGGGTATCAACCTGAACTGATTTGCTGCAAAATCCGAAAGGTAAACTAAATGCATTTATTTAGCATTGCGTGAGTGCACTAATTTCAGGCGCAGGCGTAAGGGAGTTTAATTATAACCATAGTTCCTTGGGAGTAGGATACATTCAACTTGGTGAGACTTCTCGGTAAACATGCATAGGAAAATAGCTAAATAAAACTGTTTCACTGAAGTGAGTTTAAGTAGACTTTACAGCCTTGACGCCAGAAAGCATCTTATGGAAAAGCTATCATTACTGCGAGGGTGAAACAGCCTAACTGCCATATTTTAAAAACTACCGGTACATCCTTGAAAATGCTGTGAGAGAGACATCCTTGCCAAACATAAAAAACCTGCTCCTAAGTAAATATTCAAATTTACTCAAAATACACTGGGAAGAAAGCTGAAGAGTTTTTTTGTTTGTTTTTAGCTAATGAAAAAGTATGAGGGTTGTTTATTTCGCTTTCTTTCTTTTTTCTTTTTTCTTTTTTCTTTTTTATTTATTGAGTTTATATGAGTTTATTTTCAACATATACACCCACACTTGTAAAACTGTATAATCAAAAGAAAAACAAACAAACAAACAAACAACAGCAGCAACAGACAAAACAACAAGAAACAAATGAAAAACAAAGGAATACAAATAATCCATAGGTAGGAAAACTTATACAGTACAGATACTGAACTATCTATCTATCTATCTATCTATCTATCTATCTATCTATTTATCTATCTATCTATATACCATATTTCAGTTCTTCTTTTCTTCTAGTTGACTTCCTTCATCCTCTGCACGGTTCTCTTTTCATTTTTAGTAAACTGCCTCCTTCTTAATTCATTATTACCCCTTTTTTTACAATTGTTAACTGAAGTACCATAAATTATCTTGCAGAAGTTAATCACTATTTTGCTTTCTTTCGCCCTCCTACCAAAAGGAAAGCCCCTCTGATGAATTTTCTCCAGATCTTTGCCTGGCACCATTCCCTCTATCCACAAGGCTAGGTCCAGAGGACAATAAAGGAGGCAAAATGGCAGCCAGCTTGCCAACTGAGCTGTTGTTGTTAACTACCACTCACAATAGGGACTTCAAAATAAACTTGGAGGGAAAGGGGATAGGAAGCTGCGTGTGACACAGCTCTTGGTGAGCTCCTGCCATAAGAAACTGTCAGAGAATTTCTCCTACTACCTGGAGAAATTTAGTCCTCCCCAGAACAATTACTCCACCCCAAGATGGGGTGTCCACAGCTCTGTTTCTATAGAGCTAGGGATTTCTTTGTATTTTCCTAAACACTTCTTAAATTTATATATGTTGTTAACAATTATCATACATTTTTGTTGTTGTTGTTTAGTCGTTTAGTCATTTAGTTGTGTCCGACTCTTCATGACCCCATGGACCAGAGCACACCAGGCACTCCTGTCTTCCACTGCCTGCCACAGTTTGGTCAAGCTCATGTTAGTAGCTTTGAGAACAATCTCCAATCATCTCGTCCTCTGTTATCCCCTTCTCCTTGTGCCCTCCATCTTTCCCAGCATCAGGGTCTTTCCCAGGGAGTCTTCTCTTCTCATGAGGTGGCCAAAGTATTGGAGCCTCAGCTTCAGGATCTGTCCTTCCAGTGAACACTCAGGGCTGATTTCCTTCAGAATGGAGAGGTTTGATCTTCTTGCAGTCCATGGGACTCTCAAGAGTCTCCTCCAGCACCATAATTCAAAAGCATCAATTCTTCAGCGATCAGCCTTCTATATGGTCCAGCTCTCACTTCCATACATCACTACTGGGAAAACCATAGCTTTAACTATATGGACCTTTGTTAGCAAGGTGATGTCTCTGCTTTTTAAGATGCTTAATTAATTAACACTGTGCTTCTGTGGAATGCATATAGCACTTAATGACAAAAACAGGCTTACTCTTCTACTCCACTATATTTCCAAAGAGCAGCTTATATATGATTTCCAGTGAGTCGTTCCTTCAGGACCATCCTTTCCTTGCTTCAGGGTGGGAACTGAGCTGTGGGTTATCAAACCCACAGTGGCTTATCTTCTGCTCATTCATCTGCATGATTCCCTTTGTTGCCTAGTTTAAAGGCCTACTTTACAGGCCCGTAGCCTGTAATATGTGCAAAGCACTTTGGACACTTCAAACGAACTCTATAAATGCCAAGTATTCCTCATCTTTTGTATATTTACAAAAATGATATTTGCTTCCAAAAGGTCATACAGTTGTTCCACAAATACCACTACTGCTCTAATCTGACTGAGCCTACGGTTCTCAGATACACTAACAGATAAAAAAAACAGTATGAATGTCATATGTTGTCACCATAAGTGATGATCGGATGCAGTCATGTATATATGTAATTGGGAGGAAAGGTTATTTGGACTTTTGGCCGGATAAGCAGGAAAACCATCCCATTGTGCTCTCTCTCTCAGGTCAGGCTGTAAAACCATAACTTTTGTTCCTAAGGTTATACCTATACTTTAAATATGTCCCAGTCCACAGTATAAATCGCTCTTATGCATGTGATCTTATTACCTTAAGATATAATTACACAGTGCTCCAAAATATAAGGAACGTGGAAGCTTTTTTTAAAAAAAAATTAAGGTAGTAACTATCAATAGGCAATAGCCATTATTTTACAGCTCTGTATCATTAGCAGAACAATTACAGCAGAGGAGAGATCTTTTAGCACAATACACACTCTTCTCCTTTAGATAATTGCATGAAAACATAAAACTCATGCTTGTGATAATAAAGTGCTTGTGTGGCTGGTTTTAACTTTTCATATCATAGGTGCATGCCAATCTTTCCAATAGTTATCATTCCTCCTCGCTCCTCCCTAATCCTTCTTGGAAGAGCTTTGCCCAGTTGGTACATATAATTCAGAGTCATAGAGTTTACTTGCTAAAATGCTCAGAATGTTTCAGTATGAGTACGTTTAGGGAAGCTTTTAGTGTTTGATGCAATACTGTATTTTAATATTTTGTTGGAAGCCGCCCAGAGTGGCTGGGGAAGCCCAGCCAGATGGGCCTAGTATAAATAAATTATTATTATTATTATTATTATTATTATTATTATTATTATTGAGTTCTCATACTGATCTGCAGTGTTAATGAACAGCAACAAGCAATGGTAACCATATAATTGACAATGGTTGTGCAGCACTTCTTTTTTAATATAAAAAACTGTATTAACTGTATTCGCAACTGTATTAACGGTGTTAAGAAAAAGGAAACAAACTTGCAAGACGTTTTCATTTTTCGTCTTGCGAAGCAAGCCCATAGGGAAATTCGTCTTGCGAAGCAGCTCAAAAAACGGAAAACCCTTTCGTCTAGAGAGTTTCCCGTCTTGCGAGGCATTCGTCTTGCGGGGCACCACTGTAGCTCTCCAAGGTACCAGGCTGAAATCTTTTCCACTCCTACCCGAAGCAGACATAGGCAAACTTGGCCCTCCAGATGTTTTAGGACTACAACCCCCATCATTCCTGATGACTGGTCCTGTTAGCTAGGGATGGTGGGAGTTGTAGTCCCAAAACATCTGGAGGGCCAGGTTTGCCTATGCCTGTGCTAAAGATCGAGCCTGGAAACTTTTGCATGCTGAGCAGGCAACTACCTTGCTACAGCGAAAACTGAGCTACAGCTGCTCTGGAGGCCACAGCCAATTGTAACAAATGAGCATTCCACCCTTGGCATACAAGTCAGTTTGCGCCAAAGAGCATGCATCAAACAGCATAAAAAGCAAGCAAATTAGACTTACATATCATGCTGTTTGAAGTTACTGTCGCTCTGTAAATAAATACTGGTATCTACTCATTTGTGGACAGGCGATTATCTTTTCCTTTATTTCCTCTGCAAATAGTTCTGGGAGCTTATTGATGCTGCGGAAAGTGAGATAGATACCTCAGCTACAGCCACCTGTTCCCTGTCTTGGGTGCACATTATTTGACACAGGCTAATGGCAAACATGGGACACGGGTGGCACTGGGGTTAAACCACAGAGCCTAGAACTTGACGATCAGAAGGTCGGCGGTTTGAATCCCCGTGACAGGGTGAGCTCCTGTTGCTCGGTCCCTGCTCTTGCCAACCTAGCAGTTCGAAAGCATGTCAAAGTGCAAGTAGATAAATAGGTACCACTCTGGCAGGAAGGTAAACGGCGTTTCTGTGCGCTGCTCTGGTTCGCCAGAAGCGGCTTAGTCATGCTGGCCACATGACCCAGAAGCTGTACGCCGGCTCCCTCGGCCAATAAAGCGAGATGAGCGCCGCAACCCCAGAGTCAGTCACGACTGGACCTAATGGTCAGGGGTCCCCTTTACTAATGGCAAACATGGAGCATGTCCCGTCCCCCACCTCTGCTGGTGGAATATTAGAAAAACAAAATGGTAACTGTGAATGTTCTTATTGATTCTGATCCAGACTTGACAGAAGTCACCTATTGTTTGCTATGCCCTTAAGCTGAGTAGTGCTAGCCAAAGTGGGCCCAAAAATGCAGGACTATGCCATTTGGTGCAAATGACAACGTTGCACAAATTACATGGCTGCTTGCTTAGACACCTGGGTCAATGGCTCCCCAGCATTTGCTATGAAACCCACTGCTGGGATTTCATCTTCTGGTATCAACTCTGCCTGCACCCAGTAAACCACAGGCACCAAAGCAGGAGCCAAATGCTTTGTGACGCATGGTGCACACTTTCTTTCAGCTCATCAGTATATCCCAGCATCTGCAAAAGTATGCCTAGCTGAAACCACAAAGAGGACCTTTTCACTGGCCGTACGCAGCCTCTGGAACTCTATCCGACAGGAGGCTGGTCTGGCCCCCATTTAAATGGATTTCCACTGGATGACTGGATGGGAACATCCTTCCAGTACAGTGGTACCTCGGGTTAAGTACTTAATTCGTTCCGGAGGTCCGTTCTTTTTTTATATATAAATTTTTTATTAGTTTTTCACAATTTTTATAACACAAACATAACACAATAAAAACAAACAAACACATAAACAAACATGTATAATTTCAAATCCTTATTTCTTAAACCTTACTTCACCGACTTCCCCATACCTCCCCTTTCTGCATCCCAATTTCTAAATTCGTTTCAGCAAATCCTCTCCCTTAATTTTATCCAATTTTCCCTTATTCTTTCCCTTTACTTAATCTTTTGCAGCTGTAATCCCCTTTTTTTCAAAAACTTCAACATTTTAACATTCATTAATTTTACAATGTTTCTTAAGATATATTTTAAATTTCTTCCAATCTTCATCCGCCGTCTCTTTCCCCTGGTCACGGATTCTGCCGGTCATTTCAGCCAGTCCCATATAGTCAATCACCTTCATCTGCCATTCTTCCAGAGTGGGTAGATCTTGTGTCTTCCAATACTGGAGGTCCGTTCTTAACCTGAAACTGTTCTTAACCTGAAGCACCACTTTAGCTAATGGGACCTCCTGCTGCTGCTGTGCCACCGGAGCATGATTTCTGTTCTGAAGCAAAGTTCTTAACCTTAGGTACTATTTCTGGGTTAGCAGTGTCTGTAACCTGAAGCGTATGTAACCTGAAGCGTATGTAACCCAGGTACCACTGTATAGGAGGACTTTGGAGCCACAAATGGTTTTAAAGCAGCTGAGCTGAATGGTTTTACTGGCTGAAGATACCTGGTTGTTTGAAAATCTGCTTTGTACTTTGTGTAGGCGTGTTCTGCTGTTTGGTATTTTTTAGGCATTCTGTCTTATTGCATGCTTTGACTTATTGCTATTTGTTGCCTCGTGTATTTTTAGAGAAGGGGTGGCTAACGTTTGACTCTCCAAACATTCCTGAACCACAGTTCCCATCATCCCTGACTTCTGCCCATGCTTGTAGGGCCAATGGTAGTAGGAAGCCAGTGTACAAACACACTGACCAGATGTTTTATATACATAAATATATAACTAGACCAATGTTTCCCAAACTTGGGTCTGCAGCTGTTTTTGAACTACAACTCCCATCATCCCTACCCAGCAAGACCAGTGATCAGGGATGATGGGAATTGTAGTCCAAAAACAGCCGGAGACCCAAGTTTGGGAAACACAGGTTTAGAGTGACCAGATTAGTGAACAAGTCATAAAAGGCTGGTTGTGTCCATTTAGAAATTTAAGTGAAGACGTTAAAAGATAAAATAAATCCTATGAAATCCCCAGCTATGCTGGCTGCCTAACCATAAAATATTTTCTGTTCTAAATTTTGAAAAGGTATGCTCCATTACAGTGTATCTCAGCAATCTTAACAATAAGCCTGTAAGGCCTTGCAATGTTACTTTTCTTCCTCCATTGCAAGGTGCATTGTCTGAGAAAAAGGAACTTGCTGGTGGCTGTCCCATGTATTAGGGAAGGGGCTGAGATTTGCAGCGGCAACTTTCACCCGCTAGACCACTCTCTCCAACCTTTCCATCTTCAACTAAATAAACAAAGTCTCATTTCAACAGGAGCCCGTTTCCCTGCTAAAGCAGGGAAGAGCCGAGTCCTTGACACCATTAGCCTTTCCAACAGGATTTGTTGCTTACACAAACATATGGCTCATTTTTCTTACACCAATTCAGTAATTATTCCAAAGCTCATTAGTCAGGCTCTCCCCCCCACACACACACCTTCAGAGAGGAGTTGGCAAATTTATGATCCCTGGGAGATGAAGTGTCTGTGTCTCTGTGCGGTACGGGGAGAGAAGCCATCTTCAACACAGCACTACACCTGAACTTATTGAGGCCTTTTATTTAGATAAACTGCATTAGCACGCGTGCACACCCAACATGCAGTCCCCATTTGTCTTTCAAAGGAACGACGCTGTGCGTGGACTCACAGTGCGGTTGTGAAGATGAATTTTGTTGCGACGAGGGACTCCTGTCTCCAGCAGAACACGAGATCCCGCTATTCCATGCCTAATCCAGGGGCCATTTAAGGACATGGAATATTGGCTTCTTGACTCACTCTCTCTCTCTCTCCCGAATCAAGGCTCGCGGGAGCCGCTTCTCTCCTTGCAAGTGGAAAGGCATTGCACAATATACGTGCCCTTTAAGTGTCCAGCCAGCAACGTGCTCTCTAACCCCACCTACCCACCCCACATCTCAACTTCTTAATTTCATAGAACTGTAGAATCGGGGGTCATCTAGCCCAACCCGCTGGAATACAGCGCAGCAGGTGCGTGTAAGCATATATTTGGGGGTGGGGAGGGCTTTAATTCTTTATTTGCCAGAGCAGAACGCAGCTGGGTCTGTGCTTGCTGCTTGCTCCCTTACAGCACCGGGCTGGCCTTGTGGAGGCGAAAGTTTGGCGCATTGCAAACTCGCCTCCCTTCATCCTTCTTCTCCCCCCCCCCCTTCCATCCCTGCTCAGCCCGCCGCCCCATTCAAGTGATTATCTGTCGAAGACCTCTAGAGCCATCTCCATCTCTGCAGCGCGCTGATAAGACAGCTGTTTCTCTCGCCGCCGTGTCTCTCCGGGCCCCGGTCTGTCTTTCGGTACAAACTGTGGCTTTGTTACCCTGGCCTGCTGCTGTCACTTTCTCTGTTGTGCGGGGCGTTTGATCCGAGCACAAAAGGGGGAGGGTGGCTGGGTGGCTGGGTCGAGGTGCGGGGGGTTGCAGAGTGACAGAGACTAAGGGAGGGAGAGGGAGAAGGGGAGAGAAAAGAGATGGGAATGATCGCCTGGCTGATAGGCATGGCTTTGCGGCGTGTATCCGCGCCCAAGTTGCAGAGAAGCGGGGGGGGTGTAGGGGGAGAGGGACCCCCCCTGCCCACAAGCAGCAAGCCAGAAACTCCCCCGTCTCCCTCCCCCACACCCTTAAAAAAAAACCTAGCAAATGGGGAGGGATAACAACGAGAAAGCAAGCAGATGGCTTCCTCCAATCTGAATCCAAATAACGATCATTTATCTTCCCTTTCAAGAAGTTAAGAGATTGCTCGTGCCCTTGCCCGGAAAGAATAATTTTTTAAAAGCAACCCCTTCTTCGCAACTGCCTTTGTACATACCAAACATTCACGGGGGTTGTATGTGGGGGGAGAAAAAAGCTCATTTGTATTCAGGCTGCATCATCATCATCATCATTTTAATTTTTTATTTTTTTTAAAGAAGAAGAAGCGTTGCTTAGTCAGGCTCGCAACTCCTAAACTTGCTGCCAACATGTGCAGCGCGAGTCTAGGCGTGAGATATATATACTGTATATATATTTCACACACACGTGTATGATTTGGAAGAAATCTTCATTGGGTTCAGTTGGACTCAATTCTCGGCAAGAGGCTTAAGGCTGCAAGCTTTCGTGTCAGCGGGACTTCCTTCCAAGTAGCAACATCCTGTCAGTGTCTACTCGGAAGTCAGCACTGGTTTATCCCCAAGGAAGTGCGGAGCCCAAGTGGCGCTCCGAAAGACACTCCGAAACAGGCGTCCACTGAAAGGAACTGAAACGGAGCGTCGGAACAAGTGAGTCAGTTGAAGCTTGAGGCCCGTTCGGTGGCTATTTTGCAACAAGGAAAGAAGCAAGACTTTCTCTCTCCAGTTAAGAGACAGAGAGAGAGAGAAGTTGCAGGAGGCAGTGTGTTGAATTAAGCAACGCCTAGACCATTTCGTGCGCTGGAGCCCTCTCGTTTATTATATACTTCCTTTGCGTTTAGGGAGCACGCCCAGTAAACATGACCTTATGAGAGCCCTTTCAAAAGGAAGCTCTTTTAAAGACCGATCTCTCAACTCGCACAATTTCACACATGGGCAGTACTATCGCCTTGAGATAACATGCTTTCCAAACGGAATAGACAGTTACATCTCAGATATTATTTTTTCTGCTGAAGTCCCCTTCCCGTCCCCGCTCCCTGTTTGAGCGTGGGCAAGCGAGCCTCTCTTTCTAAGCGACGCTCTTTACGGCTCTTGTGAAACAGTGGTTTTCTAAAAGAGAGTTTGTGTGTGTGTGAACTTGGCTCTTGGCTGCTGTGTGACTTCCTCGTTCGCCGACCGTGGGAGACGGCTGAGAAAGCAAGGCGAAAGAAGTGAGCTGCTTTGGCTAAGGCGCGTTGAGCACCTCTGTCCATGGTCCTGAAACTCCCCAACTTTAGCTTTAGAGTGGAAACTGGAGATTAAGAGATTGCCTAGATTTGGGGATGGTTCCTTTGCTTTCCCCACCCCGTCCAGCCTCCCAAAAAGTGTTATTCTCCCACATGAAATGTACCTTCCCGGGCAGGCGCGTTAAAAACAACTTGTTTATTTGTTGTTGTTGTTGTTTTCTTGAAATTGCTAAGATCCTAAATTATTGAGTTTGGTTTGCGTGTGACTGGGTGGTAGCAGGACCCACTCAACTCTAAAAATTACGTTGCCCGCGTCCGAAAAGTGATGGTGCTGTTATTTCTGAAGAGCACAGTTGTGTGTGTTACTTTTTCTTTTGTCGCTGTGTTCTTACGTAGAAAAAGCAGCTGTGTAACCAGAATGAGAGTCTCTTTATTTCTTTGTGTTATGTGTCAAACGTTGATGTCAGAAATGTGGTTTCTTCTACAAAGTTTTAAAAAATCAAAAAAATAAAACAAAAAAAGATGAGGATCATCTTTTGCCTAAACACGAATGGGACAGGAGAGGGACCCGGCGATAAGCCTTCAGGTCAGTCTGATGGTTGAGAACTTCTACTTAATTTCACTTGCTACCTTGCTAAGTGTTTTTAAACTTACGGGTGCATTTAAAAGAAAAGAAAAGAGTTCAAACTAGCGGTTAACATGGCATTTGCACTGTGTACAAGGTTAGCAGGTGGCATCTTCTTTTAGACTCTCCATGTAGTCCTTCGGTAAAGTTGACGAAACCCCATTTCTTAAGTTAAAACAGGAATAGAGAGAGAGAGAAAAGATACACACCTTCGAGGGATTTCTCTAGAGCAGCTGCTTTTGAAAACTTAGCAAGAGTATTGTTTTTAATCGATTCCACTGAAGACAGAATGCCACTTTGCTGCACGTTTTAATCAGCTCTGGCATTTCGCAAGGTTACTCTCCTTCCTATCTTCTCCAAGGCTGCCAACTCTCCCCTTAAAACATCTCCCCCCGAAGTTAGTCACTTAGGCAACTCCAAAGAGAGTTTTGTCTTACTTCTTTCAGCCTATCAATAGTCCAGGTTGCCGCTGCTCTCCATTCTTCCTCCTCCTCCACCCAAACTCGTCCTTCAAACGCCGATTTGACATATAATAATCTGGCTTCATCAAGAGATGCTCCTGAATGAGGGGCGTGTCTATAACACATGGCTAGAGTGTTAAAGGGAACAAAAAACAGCCTGGCTTTCTTGTTCTAATGATGGCATCACTAGTGAAACAAAGGTGGTCATAATTAGGCAGAGCCCACATCTGAAATTTCAAAAGCAACAAACAAAAAGTCCTGGTGTTTTACGGGACACCAACGTTGGAAATGTAACCCCACGTTCATCGTTGAGTTGGGTATCCTTTTAAAACTTAACTAAGGCATCAGTCATAAAGACAGCACTGTTCTGTTTCTCCCTCCCCCACCTCTTCTGTTTTAGGGTTTCAGGATCCATCCCATCCCACATTCCCCGAAGAGGCAGACAGCGTTTAAGCAGCTAGCGTTATCCCAATGCTTCACAGTACCAACTTCAGCCCAAGGGGAAAGGTTCGTTTGAGGATGAAGCGCCCATTTCAGTTCACCTGAAGGCGGCTAGGCGGTGTAGAAATGAACACGCACACATACACACACACCCTCCATCTGACGTCGATTGAATCCTGCTATTGTAGGGACCAAACAGTCGGATAACCGACGGCTCTGGCATCCGTCCCTTTCATCCCTTGTAAACACTTAAGGACACGCTCCCGGGGGTCCCAAATTAACATTAATCTCACGGTCCCTACCTACTTTCTGGCACTCCTCTCCACATGCAAAATGTTCGGTTGTACTTCGGGTGGGGGGGGGAGGGAGGGGCATATAATACCGCCTCCCCCGGGGGCATAGAGTGCTTAGATGTTACACGTCGCGGTTCGCCCCTTCCTCCTTCCCTCTCCCACCAAATATAGTCTAGAAGGCATTTCCGATTGGAGAGAGAGCGAGAGAGAGATTGAAGTACAAGAGAAGGACACGGAAGGGCAAAGGCACGGAAAGCTGCTGCGGTGTACCCACCGGGGGAGGCAGAAGGAAAAAAACCATTCTCAAACAGAATTAAGTCAGAACAATCGGCAAGGAGGGCGAGTGGAGGTGTGGGGGGGGAGTCTTTGCTTTCCCCCACCCCCGCCACCACCATCATCAGCACCTCTCCCTCCGCCCTAGCATCTTGGAAGGGATGGCGAGCAACTTTCCTGGACAGGAGGGAAGTTGAGGGCGGGAGGTGGGAGGCAGGACCCTGAGAAACGCTTCTTAGGCAGCCTGGGAGGGGGGCAGATTCATCTTAACAGGCTTCTTCCTCCTCAAAGGGAAGACCGGTAGACGCCCTGTGAAATTAAAACGCATGGCAGATGCATAAGACTCTGCAGTTGGGATGGAGCTGCTCCCCCCCCCCCTTTTTAAAGAAAGAATTTTGTGTTCTCCCGGTGAACACAAGTCCCTACAAGTCTTCAAGGTGTGCTTCCTTGCTTCCTTCTCTTCAGCTGGCTGACCTACATAGTGGCAGACCGTGTGTACTGGAGGGGGTGGGGAACGTATAATTGTGTATCTCTGTGTTTGTGTGTGTAAGAGAGGGGTGCCTACTCTTTGGTAAAGAGAACTCGTGACAAACCCCCCAAAAGAGGGTTAGACCAGACCTCCTTCCTCCTTCTAAAGAATCGTGGCAGCAGCATCCGACCTAAACCCAGCCGATCGAGCAGTGCTCCAACCTGCTGTTGCAAAAAAAAATAATAATGTGGCAAGCATTGCCAACGTCTTGCATTTCGTCTGGCGTGTGGAAGTTCCTCTCCCAAGGAGACAGAAAGACAGACAGAAAGGGAGGGCGGGTGCTGTGCAAGAGAAGGACAAGGGGAGGAGAGGCAACTTCGCTCAATCCTGCGCTGCTCGCTTCCTGCGCTGCCTCTCCCCTATCTCTCTCTCTCTCTCTGCCTTGCCTGCCCTGCTCGGCGCAACGCACCCTTGAAACGGGACTCCATTGAGCCCTCCGGAGTGACACGGCCCTGCGGCCAATCCGGAGCAGCCTCTCCGCCGGGGCGGTGCCTGCCGGAGCCTGCCGGACCAATCGGGGGCTCCGCAAGGCCTGCGAGCAAGCTCAGCTGTCCCTGGCTCCGGCGTATACTTCCGCGCGTGGCACTCGGGATAGGTGGGAGAGCCTGGCGCGGCTGCAGAGACACATAGGCGCGCACCCTCGTGCGGAAGCAGAGGAGTGCCGGGTGATACGGTTCCTATAAATCTGTGCTCCACTTCGCCTCCCATTTAAGGCGTCCTCCCCCCTCGTGCCTGTTCTCACTTAAAGAGATGCAGCAGCCCACTTCGATTGGGAGCTGCTAGAGCGAAGGAGGCAGAGAGAGGGAGGCAGCCTTTTAGGAAACCCTCCTTTCATCCCTTCTTTCCTTTGTTCCTACCTTTTATTTCTCCCCCCCTCCCCCCCTTTTTCTGTTTAGTTGTGTTGTAACAGGGGAACCTTCGCTCTTGCCACGCTCCTTATTTTTTAAGTTCTTCCCCCTTTCTTTATTTTTTCATCCCCCCCTTCCCAAATTTCTTCCCGCGCTGTGGGAGCGGAGAAAGAAAGCAGCTTTTAATAATAATAACAATAACAACAGCAACAACAGCAACAATATATATATATATTTCAATCTTCTTTTACGTTTCTCCGCCCCCCTCCCTCCATTTTTTATTTTCTTCTGTTTACAACTGTCCGCAATTTAGGTTTTGGGTGTTGTCGTGAGACCTTCCCCCTTTTGCTTCTTACTCATCTTTATTGGGACACCGCTACCTTTCCCCCCTTTTTTTCTTTTTTCTTTTTCTTTTTCAAAACTGAAGCGAGAAAGGTAAGTTGCGCTTTTTTGTTACTATATTATTATTATTATTATTATTATTATTATTATTATTATTACTCTTGCTGTTTCGTGTCTCTGCTAACCCTTAGGGTGGTTACCTCGCCCACAGAGGGAGGAGGACCAAAAGTGGTAGACAATTAAGTTTACCGCACACACACTTCTGTGCTCGGTTTTCAGCGCTTGGTGCCCCCTGCTAATAGGGTTAGAGACCCGCTGCACCGTTGTAGAAATATCTGCATGAGACAGAGCAGTTGGTAGAGGATGATATACGTTATATATGTCTATTACTTGCGTTTAGGCAGCTAGGTCTCACAGGGAGCAAAACGCTGGAGGAAAATACAGTAGCTTAGCTGGAGGTGTAAAGTTCACAGTCTTTTTAAACAAAAAACAAAACAAACCACCTCTGATGGTGAAACGCGTCTCTCGCGTTGGACCAGCGGAAAGTACCCAACACACAGGGCATGAGGATGAATGAGTGGAATGAGCATCGCTTTGAGGAGCTTAAGCCCGGCGTTTGCAGATCAGACGGGATAAGCTCGTCGCTGTAATTGCATTAGCCAAATAGCATTGGGTGGCTTGGAAAGAAAGAGAAGGTGGAAACGGCGGCGGCGGCGGGGAGGTGGGTGGGTAGGAGAGACAGAGGCGCGCACACACAGCAGACAAGAGACGAGATGGGAGAAGCAGTAGCTTGATATTGGCGAAAATTTGCAGATCCTGGTGTGTGTTAGCTGTCAGAGCTGCTGTCTGGAGATGTGCCAGGATATATATATATATATATATATATATATATATATATATATATATATATATATCTTTGTGTGTGTGTGTTAAAATGGGGAGGTGGCAGCAGGGTGGGAGAACCAGACTTTTAAAGAACCTTCCAATGACGATTATAGCGCTCTGCAGGGAGAGTTCCGCTTTTATATCCGGGAGACACGATTTTCTTTGTTCTGAGGAAGCTGAGAAGGGTGGTGAGTTGGGGGGGGGGCGAGGGAGAGAGAGAGAAAGATGCTTCAGCTCTTGATGCAGCCGAAAGACGTCCTCGCCGGCAGCCCGGCTCGCGCACCTTGCTTGGGCGGAGAGCGAAGCGTGTCCTCGCGTCGCTGTCCTTGGTCCTGAAACTGCGGCTGCGAGGGCGGCCGGCTCGAGAGCCCAGGAACCAGAAATCGGTCCCCTGGAGGCGAGGAAGCGTAGAGTCAGCCGGGCGACGAGACAGTCCTCCCACAGTCCCCTCCTATTGTGAAACTGATATCATGCTGGAGAGGAGGCGAGGCGTTCGTAGTCCCCAGCCCGCTCTCGTTTCGCCTGGTGTCAGCATTTGGGGGAGAAAGCGTCTGCTCCTATGGTTTAATGAAGGACACACACACACACACCACTCCCTCCGCGTCCTTGAATATTGCATGGAAGAAGTTGGTGGCAAAAGGTGGGGGACATGGGGCGATGAGATTATGGCAGTCTCTCTTTCTCTCTCTGGTGTGTCGTTTTTTGGTTATGTGTGAGTGGCCGCAGGCTCGCCCCGGGGCCTTGGATTTCGGCAAGGAGCGGCTCCGGCTTGCCGTTGTAGCTTAATTTATGCCCAGCACGTTGCTGTGTGTGTGTGTGTGTGTGTGTGTGTGTGTGTGTATGTATGTATCCACCTATTTCGCTTCCGGGAAGCATTTAACGGTAGAGCTCTATCACTCTGAGCAAATCGGCAGCCTGGGCGCCCTGTTTCCCCTTCGGTTTGTTCCAGGTGGGCAGCAAAGGAAATTGGGATCGAAGCGCCGAGATTTAATTAACAATTGAAGGGTGGTGGTGGGGGTTTTTGGTGCTTGTGTTTTTTAACCAGCTGCCTTCAGGGTGGGTGGGTTTTGGTGGTGTTGTGGGGGTTTTTTTTGCGGGGGCGACTACGTAGAGCTAGAGAGAGAAACCCAGGAAGTGTCAGTGTGTTATATTTCTGAAGCACACCCCTTGCATGCCTTGGAGCCTGCTTATCAGATATTGCTCAGAATATCAGACGACGTTTTATTCGCCCTGCACAGCCTCGGGATGCGCTCAGGCGCGCGCAAGGCTGCAGTGTTCAAAGCTCTGGCCGCGGCGGTGGGGGAGACATTAGTGGGACTCATCTGGAGCAAGTGGCTGAGGGGTTTGGCAGCGTCAGATTTCCCAAGAGGGTCTCTCCGCCCTTCTTACTTTAAACGAGGCTCATTGTAATAAGGAACCTTCTTCTGGAGGGGTTTGGAACGTGCTTCGTGTTGGTGGTGCCCCTCCCCCCAAAAAACCGCTTGGTCTTTCGTCTTCCTGCGCCAGCTCTGCTAGCTTTTAAATTTCTCCTTCTCAGGCCACGCTGCAAAGTGACATTGCCAGGCACTCAACGCTGGGAAGTTGAGCTGCTCTCTTTGTGGAAGGCACGCTTTTTGAGAGAGAGAGAGAGAGAGAGAGAGAGAGAGAGAGGTATAGAATCCAAGCTCAGCGTGACCGTTGGCACTTACAACCGAGCGTAGTTAATATTTGGAGTACTGGGGCTACAACCACCCCAATACAGCTGGTTGGGAGACGGGTGGTCACCATCAGTAGTTGCAGTAAAAACGTGGAAAGCTTATATATGCTACGGAAGAAGGCCAAGTGCTATAGGGCAAATGTTTTGCACGCTCGAAAGTTCCCCGTTCAAGCCCTTCATCAGGAGGTCGGGCGTGTCTGAAACTCTGGAAAGCCGCTACCTGTCAATCTGAGCAACACTGGCCAAGATGGGATCCATGGCAGACTGCCTGGGCGAGGCGGCTTCCTAAGGAGCTACTTGCTTCTTTTTCTGTGGTGGGTGGGAGCAGATGGCCTCTGGGTAGACCCCCCTCCCTCCCCAAGAAGCCAGGCGGACCTTATCTGCCCTCCTCTCTCCACCACCCAACAGAAGAAGCTCTGCTTTGGGGAGTAAGATGGCCAAGGTGACTCCGAAGCAGCTCCTTCCCCGAGTCCGCCTGCCTAGTAAAACCGGGCTGTAGGCCTGCGCTGAGCGCGCCTCGGGGGCTTCAAGGGCGCGCCGCTTTAAGGGAGCTTCCATCCCGGCTCTGCGCCGGCTAAACCTACCCTGCGCAAGGCTGCAGGTGAAGGAGATCAGCTTCCTGGCAGAGGAAGGACGGGCTCCGCTAGGGGGGCAGGTGCGAGCAATGCCACCTAATTGTCTGGTGAAGGTCAAGCTATGTATGGCGGAAGCCGGTAGCAAATAACGCTGTTGCAGTCGGTGGGATTTAGAGCTGCCTCGAGGTCAGGACACGGTCGTTCCGCGTTTACGAGAGCTGCTGCCGATTTATTGAATCGCTACAAAGCTGCCCTTCTGAATTTGTCTCCCGTGATTTCCTGCGCCGACGGCGCGCTCTAGGTGCGGTCCAGCTGGCGCGGAGCGCGCGCGATCCTGAAGCCACTTAACCCGGCCCTTCTTGCATTTCAACCGAGCTTTAGGCCCGTTGACCCCCAAAGGAGCCAGCCCAAGCAGCTGCCTTCGCCTAAGCGAGACTGCCATCCTTTTCCGTGGAGGGCCAGGCCCCACTGAACTCGGTGGGGCTTGCTTCCCGTGAAGTGGGCTGCTGCACCCGGTCCTTAGAGAGAGAGGGGGGGGGGGGGCGTCGAGGCTGCAGTTCGGCTCCTGCTTTCTGGACCTGAGGGGCGCTGCTGTTCCGTATTCGGAGGGTTGGACAAGGACGGAGGTCTCCACAATGCCCCTCCAATGCCCTTGAAGACAGTCAAACGCCTTTTCCAACTCCTTAGAAGTCGCTGGTGAGAAAGACTGCGCACAGGGCCATGACCACACCTATCTAGAAAGCACTTAAGGCAGCTGAAAGCTAAACATGTTTTTAAGGCAGGATGCCTGCAACCCGCCCCCCTCTTTTGTTCAGACCGGCGAATCTTGGCATGACGGCTTAAGTGCTTTATGGACGAGAGCCACCAACGATTTCCCTTCACGTAGCTCCATAGTCTCCCATTAATCTTTCACGAGATGTTCTGCAGAGTTAAGAGGCTTGGTGGATTACAGCCAAAAAGGCGCTCGTTCGACACAGTTTACTCCGGAGTCATTGACTTGAGCTGTAGGACGACGGCTTCGAAAGCAGGGCTAGCTGCTTACTGGCTTCCCGTGCTTAAGCTGAAGGAAGTCTCGTCGAGTTCAGGGGCGCTTTACTCCCAAGGAAGTGTGCGCACTAAATTGTACCAAACGTTCGGTTATACAGCCGCGCAGCCCGATTCTGTGCACTTGGAAGTCGGTGCTAATGAGTTTAGTGGGACTTGTGCCCACCACGCCTGCATGCCTAGGATTGAGCCGCATTAGGGGTTGGCTTCCTAATAATTGCGCATATTGTTGCATGGCTGTAACCCTCCGCACCTACAACTGCGAGTAAGCGCCATGTAACTCGGAAATATTTTCCTCCAAGTATGTATGGCTGTGAGCTTAGCATAGGAACCAACTCCTAGGGGCCGAGGTCCCCCCAATAAATTATTTCAGGGGGCTGGTCCCTAATAGTAGTAGTACAGTAGTAGTAATTATTATTATTAATACCCCGCCCATCTGGCTGGGTTTCCCCAGCCACTCTGGGTGGCTACCAGCAAAATATAAACACGTAATAAAACGTCAAACATTAAAACCTTCCCCATACAGGGCGGCCTTTAGAGGTCTTCTAAAAGTTGTGATGGACATTGCCATTCAAATGGTGTCCTTGTCATGTGATTGATTCTGTGGGGCGGAGCTTACCTTGTCCCCCCAATATTTCATTCAAGTTGGCACCCCCGGAGCTTCGGATAGCCTTCTAACAGCCCGGTCCTATTCCAGCTTCTCCCAGAAGTAAAGCCATTGATTTTATTTACTACACTGTTGCCATGTGCAATTAATTCCTATGGAAAACAAAGGGAATTGTTTCCAAGCAAGCCCACGACCATATTCACCATCTGACACCATTAATTTCAGCAGGATTTATTTTCTAGCAAGCGTGCATAGAATTGGGCAGTTTCCCCCCAACCTGGCGCATCTCCCCCACTAACTTTGGGACTTACAACTCCCATCATCCCTGAACATTGATCATCCTAGCTGGAGCTGATGGGAGTTGGCGTCTTAACATCCGGAGCGCAGCAAGTTGCAGGGGGGAGAAACTGAGGCATTGGGGGCATCAGGCTGGAAGCTGGCTGCGTCCCACCCATTGGACGAGCCTGTGATATCAATGGTCGTCTTGGGCATCAGCAGAAATAAACTCGGCGCCAAGGCTTCCAGCCAAGGCATCATATTAGGCTCTCGAAATGGAGCTGCTGTTGCACTAGGTCCAGAGCTAAGGGTCTCCTAATGCCTACATTAAGGGGGGGGGGACTCCAACCCGCCCCCCACAACCTGTCTTTCAAGCTTAAATATGGAGCTTAACTTGGGGTTGGATTGAGCCCGCCTTCCCCACTGTGGCGCAGGCGCACTTCGAAAGCACCCCCTGCTGTCACTCAAAAACTGCTCCAGGGGGCCGTTCATTTATTTTATTTTTCCCGCCGGCGCCCGACTGGGGTTCTGTGCTAGGACGTTGCTCGCTTGCACCGAGAGTATTCTTGCACTAAAAACGCCGGAGGCCAGATTTTATTTTATTTCTGCAAGGGTGCACGACCGGCTGTGATGACCGCTAGCAGACACTGCAAAGTTAGTATATTGCAATAAGTCTTGGGTTGCTTTTTAAGAGGCAGGGTTTTTTTTTTATATCGACATGCAAGCTATTTATCTGTATTGAAAGCGAAACAGGATTTTAGGCCAATCCTGTGCGCACTTGCAAAAACACCTCGCTTCTTTCAGTAGGCCTTCCAAAGCAGTATGCTTTAGGTACGCGGTTTTAGTTTGCAATCCTCGACGTCTACCGGAGAGTAAGGCTGATGTGACTTCTGCATAACCATGCATATAGGTTTATGTCGTACTTAATTTGGAAAACGTGGCTGGAATTGCAGTGGCGTCCGACCGTTTGCAGACGCGAAATCTTAAACCAAGTCCGCAAGGTTCCGTGCAGTGCGTAACTCCATCCGGATCTGGTCAGATGCAGGCGTTAATGGACAGCGTTTCTTCGTAACGAAAAGCCCCACCGACCTCGCGTTAACTTGCACATACGGTCCCATTATAACTGTGCAGTTTCTGGAGAGCAGGCCGTGTTGAGCTCGGCGGGGCCTCCCGGAGACAGCTTGCAACGGCTGCCTGGCTAGGAGAACTTAAATAGGGAGGTCAGAAAGTCGTTGCAAAGGAGACCTTGCTCGGGCAATGCTTTTTCTTCTTCCTCTCTCGTAGTAGCCGCGGGGCTGCCGTCGGGTTTGCAAAACGGGGGCGATTTTCAACGTTGGTGCGAAAGTAACAGGTCTCCGGTTGCAGGGAGTCGCCTGCGCTGCGTTTGCGCCCTTCCTGGGGTTGCACGTGGGGGAAAGGCGGGGCGGAGGAGCGCAGCCCAGGGGCTGGAGTGGCCGCGCGCGGGGTTCCGAGGGCGCGCCTGGCGCCTCTGATTAGCGCCCTCCCTCCCCTCCTTAGCAGCGCGCGCGCGCGCGCGCGCAGGTGTGAGGTGAAGCGGCCGCAGCTGCAAGCAGTTGGCTGCGGTAGGGTAAAGGCAGGTGCGCGCGCGCCGCCCCGCGTCCTCCGCAGGGTTTCTTCGGAAGGGCGCCAGAAACGTCGGAAGAAGACCGTCGCCTTTTTTGACCTTGGTCAGGTTAGCTCTTTATCCTCGGGAAGTTAATTTTTCATTTCTTTCCAGCTAGCCAACAAGGCTGTTTGTGTGGAGCTGTGAACGGCTGGTCTTCCCCTTTTGTTTCCTGGGGGGCGTGTTGGTGGGTTGGGGAGGGGTTGAGAAGGGGATGGCGATTTTTAAGTTTCTGTTTCCTTGCTTTTTCTTTCTCTTGGTGAAGGTCGTTCTCTTTGCTAGTGGCTTGGGTAAAGGTGCATTTGAAAATCAGGATTTCGTGTGAACGTGTGGCTTCTGGGAGTGCCAGAGTTGTAAGCTGGTATGCAAACCAGAGGGCATATGTTCATTTGCACATATTCCAGGAAGGGCTGTAAATCTTTGGTAAGAGTGCATGCTTTGCACGTGGAAAATCCCAGGTCTAACCCCTTTGCAACTTCCAAGTAGGACTGGCAGAAGCTCTTGCCAGAAATTCTGCAGAGCTGGTGCCAGTTATTGTAGAGAAATAAAACCAATAGTCTCCACTTTGTGAAAGGCAGCGTTCTCTGTACGTGCAGAATTCCTGATTCTCCCCCCTTTCAGAATGCTGTGTTGGCATTACAGTATGCGGAGACCAAGTATTTCAGATTTCCAGAATTTTTATATATATGCAGGTTTTGGTGTCTTCGGGTGTCTTCCCGTGTAAGAGTCGGGGTGTCTGTGCGACGTTTCGACGAGGTCTCACTCGTCATCTTCAGGCTGGTGCTTTCGGCTTCTTGTTACTGGAACAGAGCAGAATCTGGTGTTTGAGTTCCTATAAATACTGTTGAGGGGTGTGGTGTATAGCCTCCAACGTTCTGGGCAGAGAGGAAGTTCCTAGATTAGTGTGCCTCTTCTTCTTTTGTTCCTTAATTACTTGAGGGATATCTTGAGTGATTTCATGAGTGATATTCTGAATACCACTGGGTGGGTCATTAAGTGTAGATTAGTTGCTAAAGCTTTTGTGTCTTGACCTCTTGAGCTTGTGAAGAGTTTTTCTGAGAAGATGGCTGTGCTGCATTTAGTTGTGCTCTGGCTTGGCTTCGTGTATAGGGGCGAGCTGTGGTTTTGTGCCTTGTGCCAGCCAGATCTGTGTAGGGATTGCAGGGGGGTGCAGATGAATATATATATTCATCAGCACGTTGGGCAAAGCTGGAATGAGAGCTCAAGGAGGTGCACTCTAAACTTCAAAGAGGAGGCTGTAGCCGGTCAGATTGCACTCTTGTGAGAACAGCTCTCTGCGTGCCGCCCCATAGGCCCTTTGCAACAACTTAATGATTATTTTTTTTTGCTATCGGGAATCAAAGCAAAGCAGCTAATAGTCAACATTAGCTATTATTAACTGCTGTTTGACTCAGAACCTTGAGGATGAAGCTGTTTAATGTATTCAGTGCAATTCTTAATGACATTAGGGTTGCAACTTTGAGCTTGGAGATAAGCGTCAGTGGGGCTTCCTTCTGAGGAGATGCTTGAAAAATCCCAAGTCATCCGAGTGCTTGTCGTGCTCGCCGATCACAATATTGAAAGTCAGGAGCAGGTTTAAAATTCTGTGTGCAGATTTTTCCTCCCATCAAAAGACTTGGGTATTCTTTTAAAATAAGAGCTGAACGTTTGGGGGGGGGGAGTTTTCCCCCCTTTTTCTTTCAGGTAGAGGCAAATTCTCCCTGTGCGTGTGGCTGCACACATTTGCTTCTAGAGAGGCAAGTGTACTATTCCTATGTGCCATCTTGCTGAAATTACTCCAGAAATCCACATTGACTTTCAGTCCTTACTGATGTTAGAAGGAATCTCTTGCTAAAGGCTGCAGATGCAGAGCTTTAATTTCCTTTTAGGGAGAAATTATTGTAGTTAGACCTTTTGAGACTGGGGCTTTCTCAGGTCTTCTGGTTTGGGTATGGGAAATATGCAGGTTTCTTTCAGTACAGCTGAAAACCATTCAGCATAATTGGAAGTAGAGTTCAGGAGAGGCAGATGGCTTAAGATCACAAAGAGATGAGGTTTGCTAGAGTCTTGGATTGGAGGCAATATTTGAGTGAATGCGCTTGCATGGGAAAGATAGTGTCTTCTCAAGTCTGCAGGAGGACTGTGTTTAAATGCTTGGCCACAAAACTGGTGTTGTCCTTTCCAAAACTGAATAGTTAATGGGGCGTATTCTAAAGTCAAGTTCTGTTGATCTGAATTGACATTGTTCGTTAGCTCCGGAGAACAGCTTGCCAAAAGTTTTGGAGAACAACTTCACCTTCCTTCCTCATTTGCCTTTCTGGCTGGGGCTTAAATTTCATTGAAAGCAGTGAGGATTATTTAGCATCCGTCAGATTGTGCAGCTGATGAGGCAAGTCTTCTTTAAAGCACTACTCTTCCTCTATGACAGCAACATCTGATCATCCAGATGTTCCTGGACTACAGCTCTTGACCGTAGCTGGCATATCCAATAGCCAGGGGTGCTGGAAGTTGCTCAGTAACAGCTGGAAGCCCAAAGGTCTTCACGCCTGTTCTTGGCTAACTGGTAAGAAATGGTAGTCGGGGATGAATGTGAAAACACACCCACCCAAACTTTTATGTCACATCTGCTTCTCTCGTGACACATAGCACACTTCCATTAAATTTATATCACTTCAGCCAGCATATTTCCCTCAGGATAGACTTCCTCTGTAGCTTTAAATTAGGAGTGGGAAGCTTGGGCCTTGAAAATGTTTCTGGATTCAAATTTGAACCGCCCATTGGTCAGGCTGGCAGGGACTGATGAGTCTGACAACATCTGGTGGGCCACACATTCCCCATCATTGCTTTAAATCGTATAGTAATTCTTTGCAAGGGGAGGGATATTCCTGGCAATCTGGACTCTCATTTCCCACAAACTTTGGCATTGGAGCAGTGTTTCCCAAACTTAGGTCTCCAGCTGTTTTTTGGACTACAACTGCCATCATCCCTAGCTAGCAGGACCAGTGGCCAAGGATGATGGGGATTGTAGTCCAAAAACAGCTGGAGATCTAAGTTTGGGAAACGCTGATCTAGTGTGCAGAAGAGTAACTTTAGCCAGTTTATTAGGGTTTCATAATTTTATATTGCAAAGAAATCCCCTCAAACTGCTTTGTCGCGGTCAACGCTTGCTGTTTAAACCATCCCATCATGTATCTTTGATTTTAGGAAAGTGGTGGTATAAGAGTATTTATATTGAGCAGTGTTCACAGCATTTGAGCCGCTAAAGGTCAAACTCGGAGCAAGCTCCAGAACCGGGTTTCATTACTTGTCGCTTGCAAGACCGAAATTCAGCCCAGCACCGTGCATTGGGATTCTTCCAGGAAATGTTGTTTTCTGCCGCCTGTGGGCGGTATTGTCAAGCTGGCAGACCACAATGTTTAAGGTTGGAGGGTTGCGTTTGGCCTGCTCTGCAAGCAAGATTATGGAGTGCGGCTTGCATTTCAAGTAACAAGGGGAACCTTTCGAATGGCAAGTCCTGTAAGAAAGGCTCTCTTCTGTTGGTAAGAGGCATCGTAAGCAGAGCTACTGACACAATTTATGGGATGCCTTCAAGCCGGAACTCGATTCCAGCACTTCTCAGGTGGGTGCCATTGCCATTATAAGAGAACAAGGGGTGAGTTCCGGCACCTCTTTTTATAGAAAAATAGCACTTGGGTGCCTGTATAAAGTAATCTGAGCTTGATTTCATAATTAACCGTAATGTACAAGTGAGAGCATGATGAGTAATGTGTCAATTTGCAGAGCCAGAGGAATGGACTCTTTATTTTCCCAATATAAATGGGGAAATAGCCGGTTGACATCTTCTTTTGCCTTTCAACTGGTTGAAGCAAGTGGCTCAACTTTGTTAACGTCTACTGCTGAGAGTTTGACTCATTACCCTCAACCACTCCTACAGCCTTGCTTTAGAGAAATGAATCACAGAGGAGAGGTTATTGGCTTGGCAGTGAGCTGAAATTGAAAATGCCACGTTGCAAAGAAAGCAAGCAGTCGGAGCTGGATTTGAAGAGGAGGAAATTGCCAGTAGACACAAATCTGCCTTCTGCCCACACCAAGCCTGTAATACTAAAATTAAGGTGGACCTTTGGCTCTCAGAGAAGAGGTAGAGAATAGAGGCAGATAATTCAAAAGGGGGGGGGAGGAACTTGTGTGTCTGTTTAAGTGCAACATGGGGACTTAATACATATGGGGAACAGGACAAGGAATTGAAAGTTCCCAAGGTTATGTACACAGAAACCTTGAACTGATAAGATCTGCCCCTGAAACGAAGCAGTAACTCCAGTTTGCGAGCTGCCAAACTTTTATTCATGCACAAAAAGTTGCATTCCATTTGCAAAGCTCTGAACCAGAATTGGTCATCTTGGTGTTCTGGTGAACCCAGTGCCTTTTGCTCTGTTTGCCTATTGGACAATCTCCGGGTACTTTGCTGCGGATTCAGGCCCAGATTCTGACTCCCAGTTGTTTTAAAACAACGCCTGACAAAATGACCCCTTTCCTCACAAGTTGTGCTTCTGAAATTAAGAAAGGTTGAGGCTCAGTTCCGGTATTCCACACAAATTCCCGAGCTCTGAATTCTTTAGCGTGTCTTTTGCCGCTGACTCTGTTTTGGGGTTCTAGTAAAACAAGAAACCTCAAAGTGTATCCCACAAACCTGAAGTATGTGTGCCTCTACCCTGTTTCTGGGATTCAAATACAGTCATACCTCTAGTTACATACCGCTCTGGTTACGTAACTTTCAGGTTATGAACGCAGCAAACCTGGAAGTGTTTACTTCTGGGTTCGCTGCACGCGCAGAAGCGATCTGTGCGCTTCGCACATGTGCAGAAGCGATAGGTGCGCTTTGCGCATGCGCAGTAGTGGCACTCTACTTTTCAGGGTGCGAACGGCACCCTGGAACGGATCACGTTTGTAAGTAGAGTTACCACTGTAATAGTTTACTGGCAGCAGGAGCATCCCCAAGCAGCTTAAAATGAATGGTAGGTTTATGTTTCAGAGAGCAGAAGTGGTCAAAGGTGAAATTTAAAACAAAAACCGGAGAACACCAGCAAACTAAAATAAACAATATGAGGTGATTGGTAATGGGTATTTAACTTCATTTCTGTCATATTATCCCCCCCGCCCAGCTAAAAAAATCAAGAAAGGATTAATATAAAGGGAATATAACAGAATGATGACTTTTACTTAGGAGGAAATCTTCCTTAGAAAAAAAAGAAATGCATTTTGGACTTCGGGGGCAATGAAGTATGAATATTTGTCCTCTTCAGTTGGTAGAGTGTGAGATTCTTAATCTCAGGATAGTGAGTTCGAGACCCACATTAGGCAAAAAATTCCTGTATTGTAGGGGGTTGGACTAAATGACCCTCATGGTTCCTTACAGCTCTTCAATTCAGATTTTACTATCCTTCTTTTCCCCATACAGTGGTACCTCGGGTTAAGTACTTAATTCGTTCTGGAGGTCCGTTCTTAACCTGAAACTGTTCTTAACCTGAAGCACCACTTTAGCTAATGGGGCCTCCTGCTGCTGCCGCGCTGCCAGAGCACAATTTCTGTTCTCTTCCTGAAGCAAAGTTCTTAACCCGAGGTAATATTTCTGGGTTGGCAGAGTCTGTAACCTGAAGTGTATGTAACCCGAGGTACCACTGTACTTGGTTTTTAATGCGCCAGCGGCTTTTTCTAAACATTGGTTTTATTGCGCAAAAGTTTAATTTTTGAATTGCTTCCACGTTTGTGTTTGAGCAACCGTTTTAAATTTTAGCAAAACTGATCAACTTGCAGCTCAGTCCAATGCATGAGTACTCGGAAGGTCTGTTAAATTCAAAGTCGTGTAAATGTGATTGCAGCTTTAGTGGCCAGTTAAGATCATCACACGATTGCTACTGTATTAGTCAAGGATAAAAAACAGATGACGTTCAGATCTGCTCCGGACTGAATTTTGTGTGTGTGCAATTATTCTGCAAGTGCCCCCCTGCATAATTAAGCATGGAATTTCCATTTATGCAGATGGGTGAGGATATATGCATTCTGTTGACAAAATGCATTTGGCCTTTTGCTGCACTCGGTGTGTTGTACACCAACTTGCCTGACAGCTGTGATGTGTGGTGCCCAGACGATTTCAGATCTTTGCAAGATGAATCAGATGTTTGGAGGGGGGTGGGGTGGGGGAGAGAGGGTGGGACTATATGTGTGAATAGTTGAGTTGTGCAGGCAAACCTTTAAACAAAGATTGAGAGGCATCTGTTTCCAGTTTGAAAATAATAATAGTAAATTCACCCCTAGATAAAATGTGTTTCGAAGCTCTTGAGCAGATAGAGCGAAATACCTGAATGAAAAGGTATTTGCTTGTTAAGTAATCCTATGTCTAAAAGCCGAATGAATATACTCCATTGGTGTTTCAGGTGTAAGTCAACTTCCTAGGTTGCTGCTTTTAATATTTCTCTGTGTGGCAAGTGAGATCAATTGTCAATGACCTTGAGGATGGAAAAGAGTTGTATTGTCATTTAAAGGGTTTGAAATACCCTTTAAATTCCCCCTTACAAAAGCCGTGTTGTAGATACACTTCAACTGATGTTTTCTTTTATGGTGATGCTTGTCAGCTGTAGTGGATTTGTGTGTGTGTTTAAAAAAGGCTTTTTATTCTGCTTCGGCACTGCAAAAAAATTAGTCTTGAGTGAAGCCAGAAAGCCTGTTTTTTTAAAATAAATAAAAAAATAAAAAAATGCCAGTTGACATTTGAACAAGTCTCTCCTTTATTAGTCAGGTTTGTGTGTAATCTGTGGGTGGTACGCAGTTAAATCTTGCTCAGAGTAGACCAATTAAAGTTAATGGACCTAACATTGTCGTATTAATTTCAGTGGGTCATCTCTGAGTAAAACACAGTTGAATACCACCCTATACCAAAAAAACTACAATAAAAAGCTCAATACGGTAACCTGTTTATATTATGCAAATTAAAGACACACACATAATTTTTACATTTTGCATAATTACATCAAACCCCCCCCCCCAGCTATGGGGATAGGTAGTGTTGAAGGCAGCAAATCTTCATGCTTAACTGGGAGTTTTGCTCAGCATTCCCTTCCAGGTATTGCCTACATGAACTCTTAAATATATCTTCTCAACCCCAAGGGCTCTTCAAGGAAACGTGCAATTTTCAGGATGCTAAATTCCATGCCCAGCTCCACATTTCTCACACTTTGCTGTTTGTGTTATGCTCTGTGAGTTTTGGTGCAAGCTCAGTTCTCTCTTGTGAAGCAGAAAGCTTCTGACATTCAGATAAATCCTGAGACTCTTGCCTGAAATTCGTAGTCTCCCTCATGAACTTCCTGTAACAATGAGCATTGAGACACATGGTATACTTTTTGTTTCCTCTTTGAAATGGCTCCTAAAAGCCTGTGACAAACTTGCCCAGGCCCAAGGCATGGTATTCCCCATTCCTCTTACGTTCTGCTTTGTTGTGAACGCAAAATAATTAGTTGTACTTCAGAATTTGCAGCCATACTGAGAAGGGAATTTCTCCTGCACAGTCTTTACCACCCATTGTAAAATATTGCATGCGTATATGATCATGCTTTGCTGGATTGCCTGCTGAAGGTTTTTTCTTTTGGCTTGCTTTGCTGATCTCTCCTGGTGAGAGAATCTGCAGTTGACAGATGGTTTTACTTGCATTTTAAATATCCATGGCTGTTTCTCTTCTCCGGGTGAATATTTTGTTTTCCGCAAATGGTTAAACTTTCTAGAGGTTAAGGTTTCTGTTCTGTATCATTGACAGCGATGACTATTCTTTGCTTCTCTTGCTTGCCCTGGGCACAAATAAATACAGAGCTAGCTTTCTTGTGAGTTTTTAACATTGCATTAAGTATTACGGAAGAGGAACCCAAAACCGAATTTTGAATTCAGTTCTGTTCTTGTTTGGGGTGTGTGTGTGTGAATTATCTAGATTTCTGGTTGGAATGGCTGTGTGTTTATGTCACCAGGCTACTGAAGCAGAAAGTACCTTTTTAAGCGGACAACAATATTGTACCCCAAACATTTGTTTTAAAACAATGGAAGATGCGGTAGTTAAAAGCAGAACAAAAAACCACATGGGTGTGCTGGAGAGCAGGGACTGATATTTTATCCCTTTCTGGAGAGAGAAATTGCCATTATGCTGCCAGTATTTGAAGATCATCCTATGCTACTAGCCCAGCAGGCGTTGTTGTCAAATTGCTGGGACTCCAGCATCTAATGGATTACAACTGGAGCTAGACTTCTGTAATATCTGCCAAATTACACAAACAGAAAGCAACTGCAGGCTTGCTATTCTGCCTTGCTCGACACAGATAGTTTTAGCAAGTAACGTTCAGGTTTGGCCTGCAATTTCTGAGCATGTATTCTTAGGAAGTAAGCTCTGTTGAGCTTGGGGAATGGGCAGCAGGGTTGGTTCTTAATAAATACGCTTAGGTTTCTGTGGCATTTGGCGAGGTGTTTTATTATTATTATTATTATTATTATTAATTTTCTATACTGCCCTTCATCTGAAGATCACAGGGCGGTTTGTATTATAAAAACACACAGTTTCCTGCAAGATTTTCATTTCAGCTCTTCAGACTCCGCAGTAGTGTTAATATAATCTGCGCCTTTTGTGGTGTGCAGCTGAGATTTTAAGTAGTCTTCAGGTGCGTTAATGCTATCCCAGACTAAAGAGAGGTTCGGCTAAAAAGCCACTTGGGGTGTATAAAGCTCCGGAAAAGGTTTGGCAGACGTCTCCTAGGACCCTGTTCTGTTGGAAGATTCAGAACAGGCAAAGGAAGTGTGCACAGCACATTGTTAAAACTATGGTATTTGCTTCCACAATATATAGTGACTAAGCACTAAACTTGCTGGAAACTTGAAATGTGTCGCAGTGTAAGTGTATGGGAGCAACTGTAATAAAAAGTATTATTATTAATAATAATAATAATAATAATAATAATAATAATAATTATTATTATTATTATTATTAATACCCCGCCCATCTGGCTGAGTCTCCCCAGCCACTCTGGGCGGCTTCCAATCAAGTGTTAAAAACAATACAGCATTAAATATTAAAAACTTCCCTAAACAGGACAGCCTTCAGATGTCTTTTAAAGAGAAGATAGCTGCTTATTTCCTTCACATCTGAAGGGAGGGCGTTCCACAGGGTGGGCGCCACTACTGAGAAGGCCCTCTGTCTGGTTCCCTGTAACCTCACTTCTCGCAATGAGGGAGCCGCCAGAAGGCCCTCGGTGCTGGACCTCAGTGTCCGGGCTGAACAATGGGGGTGGAGATGCTACTTCAGGTATACAGGACCGAGGCCGTTTAGGGCTTTAAAGGTCAGCACCAACACTTTGAATTGTGCTTGGAAATGTACTGGGAGCCAATGCTGTTAAGTACAGAACCTAGTTACGGTCCTTGGAGTTCCTGTTTGTTTGCTTAAAAAAAAAAACAAAAATGTTTGCTGGAATCCTAAAGGGCATTCCAACCCTCCTTAAGTCGGGGTTTCCCAAAATTAGGATGTATAAAATGTTTTGCTAATGCAGGGAAAAGTCAAAATATTTATCTTTCTAGCTTTAGTTGGGAGGGAAACATGTTTAAATTGGACCCGCACTGGAGGAACTAGAACAGGCACCCCCAAACTCGGCCCTCCAGATGTTTTGGGACTACAACTCCCATCATCCCCAGCTAGCAGGAGCAGTGGTCAGGGATGATGAGAATTGTAGTCTCAAAACAGCGGGAGGGCCAAGTTTGGGAAATGCTGCTTTAGAGTGTTTCCTGCCCCCCAAAAAGCTTCCTGCCCCCCCAAAAGCGATAGAGTTAGTTTGCATTGATTGAGTGTTTTGGCACTTAAGACCTTGATGTTGGGAACAGGGTACCTATGGCCATCACAGATGTCCCTGGATTTACAGTTTTTGCCCATCCCTGACCTTTGGCCATGTTGGCTGGGGTGGGAGTGCCAGCATTACCCATCCTTGCTTTTATGCTAAGTGAAAACAGCAAGGAGTCTTGCAGCGCCTTAAGCTAACACGTTTATTTTGGCATAAGCTTTTTTGAGCGCTCGCTTCATCAGACATATGATATAATCCCACATTGCCAGGCATATATGCACACATGGTGAGAGGATGGAGAGGCGTTGCAGGGGGGGGGGGAGGGAGGCAGAGGAAAACAAAATGCAAAAACAGAAAGGAAGAACACAGTGATAAGTTAGTAACAGCAAATTAGTGACAATAAACCAGGCTGTGTTGCTGATAACACAAACATCCTGTAAAGTCTGTAATTTCAATTCAAGCACCGGTGATAGATATTGTTTCTGTCCTTTTTGCATTTTGTTATCTGCTGGCCTCACTCCTCTCTGTTCTCCCTTCCCTTCTTCACCCCCCAATTTATAATTCTGTGTGTATAAATAATGCTTCTGATTTGGGATTTTACTTCATGTGAATTTTAGGTCTACAAAAGTCATAATAAATGTGTTAATCTTTAACATGCTGCAAAAGACTCTCTGTGCTGCAATGGGCTGACATGACTGCCCCTCTGGAAATTTATTTATGCTAAGCAGTGTTTGTGTTGCATGGGGCTGCCGTGGAAGTAATTACGGCTTACAAATGATTCCAATGGAAAACACTTTAATTTATAATTTTAATTATAACTTGGAATTCAGTTCTGCTCATCCTGCAGGCACATCCTTAAAATAGATCGATGGTTTTAGCACCAGGAGTGTGCAGGGTGTCCCGCAAATAAGAAAAAGAAAAAGAAAAAGACAGAGATCCCTGTCCCAAGCAATTTGCAGACCAAATTGAAGAAGAAGAAAATATGAAATGCCCAACATTTGGTACTTTCGTTTCTGCGCTTTTTAAGGCACCCAGTGTGGCTGGGGCAACCCAGTCAGATGGGCAGGGTACAAATAATAAAATAATTATAATAATTACAGTTGGTATACTGCTGTCAGGATTCTTACTAACTACATTTATTTACTTGGAAGAAAGTCCCATTGATTTCCATAGGACTTGCTCCCTGAAAAGCTGCATAGAATTGCAGTCTCCATAGTTTAGTCGCCAGCAGCAAATT
Organism: Podarcis vaucheri; assembly: GCF_965113315.1. Classification (NCBI taxonomy): domain Eukaryota; kingdom Metazoa; phylum Chordata; class Lepidosauria; order Squamata; family Lacertidae; genus Podarcis; species Podarcis vaucheri. Next base: position 18,067,361 of record NC_138755.1, on the reverse strand, counting down.
CTTGAATGCATGGCAGCTACTGTGTTAAAATGGCCTAGGGATCCCCCCCCCCCCGTACAATATTGCAGTTGTGAAAACACATTCTGGAAGTATGGAAACCATCTGAAATTTCCAGACACTTCCTTTTTAAACACACACACACAAACATATATATATATAGTCATTTTTATTCAATTTTCAAAAAATATAAATATGCAACAAAAAACAGTACAGAATCCAAATATCGAGATTACTCTGAATCTCCTGGCTTCCCCCTTCCCTTCCCTGGGTTCTTTTAGTTCTGTTTTCAAGTGCATATCAATACTTCTCCAATTTTTCATCTTCCTAAGTTACCTATACATTCTGTTACATTACAAGTATATTTAAAATCCTGCTAATATTTTGACCTGCTTACAATGATTTTGTATATACATTATAAGCAGAGGTCTCCAGACTCTTAAGCTGTAGTCAGGCTTGGGCTACAATGGGCATAGGCAAACTCGGCCCTCCAAATGTTTTGGGACTACAGCTCCCATCATCCCTGACCACAGGTCCTGTTAGCTAGGGATGGTGGGAGTTGTAGTCCCAAAACATCTGGAGGGCCGAGTTTGCCTATGCCTGGGCTACAACCAAGTACCTCAAATAATTTTTTGGCTAAGAGATACGATATGCATACTTAGAAATTAAGTTGCATGGATTTCAATAAGATGCCTGCTGAAAATGAAGGTGTCATTTCCTGTTTATGTAACTTCATGCTAGTCCCATCCATTAGAGGGGTCATGGACCGGCTGGATTCTGAGGGGTGGGGGTGGAGGAGATGCCAGCTTGGGAACCCCCCAAGGGAAGAGGTCTCAGAGCCCATGGGATTGGTGGTGGGACGATGACGAAGGAGAAGAGAGCAGCTCAGACTAATACTAATAATACCCCACCCATCTCTGGGTGGCTTCCAGCAAAATATAAAAGCAGAATAAAACATCAAACATATATAAACTTCCTGATACAGGGCTGCATTAGGGGGCTGATGTCTGAGCATGTGATGGAACAGTGCAATGCATTAATGCATGAGACGACTTCCATTGACTTGTTTCTAACCTGAGTATTGGATCTGTTTAAGCATCATGGACCGGCTGGATGCTATGGGGTGGGTGGGGGGCAACAGCTGGAGAACCCCCAAGAGAAGGCGGCTCAGAGCCCTGGGGAGTAATGGTGGGATGATGATGATGAGGGAGAAGAGGGAGCAGAAGGAGGAGGTGTTGGAAGTGGAAGGGGAGAACAGGGTTTAGTGAGCAGGAAGAGGCTGGGGCAGAGAGCAGTCCAGAATAGAGGCAGGAGAGGAGGAGGAGGAGGAGGGGTCAAGAGGCACAGATGAGCCAGGATGCAGGAGAAGCTGGGAGGTCTCCCCCTCCTACTGTGACCATCTCCCACCCCCCAACCCGGTCTCACAGAACAAGAAGAAGTATGAAGAGGGCAGAGCCAAAGACAGATGCTTCAACAGAGTCTTGGATTTCCTGGGAAGGCAGGGACCTTCATTCCCCACAACTGCCTCATAGGGGATGCAATAATAATAATAATAATAATAATAATAATAATAATAATAATAATTTTATTATTTCTACCATGCCCATCTGGCTGGGTTTCCCCAGGCACTCTGGGCAGCTTCCAACAGAACATTAAAAACAGCATAAAACTTCAAACATTAAAAACTTTTCTCTAAACAGGGCTGCCTTCAGGTGTCTTCTAAAGTAGTAGTAGTTCTCTTTGACATTTGGTGGGAGGGCGTTCCACAGGGCGGGTGCCACTACAGAGAAGGCCCTCTGCCTAGTTCCCTGTAACTTTGCTTCTCGCAGTGAGGGAACTGCCAGAAGGCCCTCGGTGCTGGACCTCAGTGTCCGGGCTGAACGATGGGGGTGGAGACGCTCCTTCAGGTCTACTGGGCCGAGGTCTTTTAGGACTTTAAAGGTCAGCACCAACACTTTGAATTGTACTCGGAAACGTACTATAAATGTCTTTAAAGTGTCTTCAGAAGTACTTAAAAAACTCCACACCTATGAAATACCTTTTTTTCTTGTAAAATGAGCAAAGCATTTTGATGTGAACATTTTTTTAAAAAATATGCTTTATGCAAGCTGGTTTAGTATTAGGGAATGGACATTTACTTGGAGATTAACGTGCTTGTATAAGGCAGTGTTCTCATGCATGCAGGGCTAGGAGCTGGCTGGAACGCTCTGTAGGATGTTAGTATATTAATACATTTCGGAACCAGCTTTTTCTCCTGAAAAACACTTCGGTTGTTCTGACGAATGTGTGCTGGAGCATTTGGTGCTGGGTTTGTAGCACACTGATGTGCTTATATACTTACTGCATGTATAGCTAGAGGGTTCTGAAATTGTCTTTGGTGCAGCAGCCCCAAGATAACATCTTTGAGTCGCTTGCTGTTTATAGTGTCTTGAGATTGCAGAGAAGGAAGCACAGAATAGTGTGTGGGTGCTCGGAATGAAATCCTGGGACAGGATTGGATGCCACTGTGCCAAGAGAAACCGGAAGAACATTGTAGGGTGGAATAAATTAGCTTAATGTTTCACCAAGACTGCAAACCGCAAAGAATAGTATCAAAAGCACATTTGACCACGTGCATTGTGTTGCATTTCAAATCCAAGTGAAGATTGTGTGCCTTATAGTGGTGAACATTGGAACTTCAAGGGGCATTTTGGACAGTTTTGTGGAAGAAGCTTCTAGTTCAGGCATCCCCAAACTCGGCCCTCCAGATGTTTCGGGACTGCAGCTCCCATCATCCCTGACCACTGGTCCTGTTAGCTAGGGATGATGGGAGTTGTAGTCCCAAAACATCTGGAGAGCCGAGTTTGGGGTTCCTTTTCTAGTTCCTCCAGTGGGGTCCAATTTAAACATGTTTTGCTTTCAGAAAGCTAGGAAGATAAATATTTTGACTTTTCCCAGCATTAGCAAAACATTTTATATGTCCTAATTGCAAGGCGGAGAAGGATATTTAAGACTTGATTTGCTTTTTTCTATATGTGCAATTCACTGTAAATTTTGAACCTGCAAGCATAATCAATTAAAAGGTAGGAGGCGGGTATTCTATAATTTTATCAAGTATTTTCCCCCCCAGAGTCTGAAATGCGCAGTGGGCTCATATTAACAGCTTGCACCTGCCATTAACTTGCAACTAACGTAATAATGGATTCCCTTGCCATTTTCAACAACCTTTTTGTAATCTGTCTAATCAAGGGCGTACAAAATTCCAGTCTCTAAAATTTTCCGTTAGAAAAGCCTCACAGTTTTTCTGTATTGAATTTTTTTTTTCTTATAGCAGTTTGGGGAGAGGAAATGGAAAGAATCTACTGAACTCCTTTTACCATGCCCATGTCAAGGACTGAAGTTAAAAGTACTTTGAAAAGTGATGCATCTACAGTGTCATCAAGCTGATAATAAAAGCAGAACACTCTTTTATATTCAAGAATGGCAAGCAAATTTCCATCTCTCATTGGCACCACGCTTCAATATTTTCGGCTCTCCCTCACAGTAGAGAGTGTGGCGTAGTCCTGTGCATCTAGGCTGCTTAAATGCAAAAGACAAGCAGGAATAAAACCTACTGAAAAAGAGTTGTGCATTTAAATGTGCAAAAGGTGGCCCGCAATCTCAGCAAAAGGTTTAATCACTGAGGGGTCTCTGTGGTCAGTCTAGCCTGTTGTGAGGAAACAGGGACTTCTCTGCCAAGTTTTTATCACTCCTCCAACAAACGTCTCATGGCCACAGATTCCTCGTCTCTGGGTGAAAGTTTCTAAACACTTTTTTAAAAAGCAGCCCTTCGCAGAGAGTGCTAGTCAAAACAAAAACGCATTTGGGTTATCCAGTGATTAAATTGTAAGTTTTGTAATTGGTTTTTGCATCCCTCCCAACCCTTTTGGGCTCGTTTTTGGAGTATAGCCTCTTAAGCGAGACAATTTCGTTGGAGCCCATGATGAGGGATTTCAGCTGTCCTGTTGGGCTTGGGAATTTTGGTCTGGTTTGCATTCAGTCATAATTAAAATCAAATAATAGGAACAAGCAGCGTAGTTCATGCTGCTCATGACCAGCGCTGGAATTTCGCCAGGAGCTTTTTGCACATGGCTATAGGCACTTGTGACCAGGTGAAGATGCTCAGACGCCAGGATGACGACTCCACCATCTGGAGGTCCATCCTTAGATCTCGACTGTTTTCACACACTAGCAACACAGATTTTTTCCCATTATATTTTGTCTGCACAATCGGAATGAATTTCAGGAAACAAAAAGTCATACTGAAAAATACAACTTTTGAGCCGCCTGGCCTCCAAAATGGCAACTTGGGTGTTCTGTTTTGGCGACTGGCAGCCATTTGGTGCCTAGCTTATACAGTGGTACCTCGGGTTAAGTACTTAATTCGTTCCGGAGGTCCGTTCTTAACCTGAAACTGTTCTTAACCTGAAGCACCACTTTAGCTAATGGGGCCTCCTGCTGCTGTCGCACCGCCGGAGCACGATTTCTCTTCTCATCCTGAAGCAAAGTTCTTAACCTGAGGTAATATTTCTGGGTTAGCAGAGTCTGTAACCTGAAGCGTCTGTAACCTGAAGCGTCTGTAACCTGAAGCGTCTGTAACCTGAAGCATATGTAACCCGAGGTACCACTGTATATCTAGAGTTTCTAACACTGCTTATGATGATAGAAATGTACTATTTTCAAGTGTGGCAGCTGCACTTAGTTGCTGCGGATAATAACTGCTAGTAGACCTATCCTCCAGATACTTGTTTAAACCTCTCCTAAACCCATCTAAACATGACCATATCCCGTGGCAGTGAACTTGACAAATGCATGTTTTGAGAAATTCTTCCCTTTTGTCCTTGGTGTGAAATACTGCAGTTCATTGGGTAACCGTGAGCTCTGTCATGAGAGAGGATTCTCCCTGCCTGTTCCCTCGGTGCTATTCAAAATTTCACACATCTTGCCCCCCTTCCCCAAGAAAACCTAAAAAAGGACCAAAACACTTTCCAACTTTCCTTGAAAAGGAAGGTTTTCTTTCTCAGACAGGGTGATCAGAGACAACATTGAAAAATACAACCTTAATAATAATTTATTTATATGGCACTCAACTGACTGGTTTTCCCCAGCCACTCTGGGCAGTTTCCAACAAATTAAAACACAATACAACATCAAACATTAGGAACTTACTCAAAAGGAAGCCCCGCTCATCTCGGTGAGACTTAAGTTTTGTCCACATTTCCGCCTGTGGTGTGCTTCGAAAGTACGGGTCTGACCAGTCGCCATCCTTTGCTCCTTTCCAAGGGAAAACTTGCTCTTTAGCGATAAAGGTAAAGGGACGCCTGACCATTAGGTCCAGTCATAGAATCATAGAATCACAGAATCATAGAGTTGGAAGAGACCACAAGGGCCATTGAGTCCAACCCCCTGCCAAGCAGGAAACGCCATCAGAGCACTCCTGACATATGGTTGTCAAGCCTCTGCTTAAAGACCTCCAAAGAAGGAGACTCCATGACACTCCTTGGCAGCATCTCCTCGTGGCCGACTCTGGGGTTGCGCCACTCATCTTGCTTTACTGGCCAAGGGAGCCGGCTTCTGGGTCATGTGGCCAGCATGACTAAGCCGCTTCTGGCGAACCAGAGCAGCGCACAAAAATGCCATTTACCTTCCCGCCGGAGTGGTACCTATTTATATACTTGCACTTTGACGTGCTTTCAAACTGCTAGGTTGTCAGGAGCAGGGACCGAGCCACGGGAGCTCACCCCGTTGCGGGGATTCGAACCGCTGATCTTCTGATCGGCAGGTCCTAGGCTCTGTGGTTTAACTCACAGCACCACCCGCGTCCCTTCTTTAGCGATAGTTTGCAACAAATGGCAATCGGTGGTGGCGGCAGGAGTCCGAATTGCCATTTGCTCTGCTTGAATGCCAAAAGAGCATTTTTCCCTGGGGTGGAAGCAACAGGACAAGAAGTGTTGATAAGCCCACACTCCCAGGCAAACATGTATGCAGTTTGAATTTAAGGCTTAATTTGACATGTTTTATCTGGATTGAGTGCAGTAACGATGCAAACTTTTCGAAAAGCAAAGCAAACCCTTCCTGTAGGGAAAGGATTATGTGTTCTATAGGGCTGAGCGATGTCTGGTTTTCAACGTTGTGATACATCGGCAGCAAAGCATTGCGATATACCGATATATCATGATGTTTGAAATAAGGATGTATAACTATATAGAGGTGAATGGGGTGATGTTCTGGGAATTGCTGCTACTTAGGGGGTCCAAAACCTGATACATTTTTACTTGCCTTTAAAACACTATTACAATTGTTACTTTATAGTACGCAGCAACAGGGGCAGCAGGAATCAAGAGAAAAGCGATGGCTGGCTTCATGGTTTTTCCCATACCACAATTTTTTACATAGCATAAACACACATATCGCGATTTGCGATATATCACCATGCCGAATATTATGAAACCGTTGCTACGATGTGGACTTCAGACTGATTTTTGCATGGTGTATTGATACATCATCCAGCCCAAGTGTCCCAAAATTGCTCTCTTTGCTTGCTTATTTATTTTCTCTACTTCTTAATATATTAAAAATACCTCTAAGCGGTATACAAAAAAATCCCAAGAAGAAACAACACACAACTTAAGGAAAACATTACAAAAACACACAGTTGCATATGAACATGTCACATTAATGCAAGGCGACTAATATATGCAAATCAACGTTGGTTCATTTTCTTTCAGAAACACCCTCCCTCTTAATCTCCCAGGTTCTCCTTCAGAGTCCATGCAAACTCTCAGCTCGCCCACAAAAGTCTTGCAATAGGAAGAGTTTCTGGAAACGAGGCATCACCCTAATCTCTCACTCTAGACTTGCTTTTTACGGACAGGCACAAGGTGTGTGGTTCTTCCTTCAGGATGCCTACTCAGGTGTCCCTTTAAAGGTGCAGTCTGCAAAACCAGTTCCACGTACACCAGGTTTGTTGGGTTTCCCGGGGGGTTCAAAGGATGGGGAAAGCCCCCCCCCCAGCTCTTTCTTCACCCTCTCCTTCTCTTCTAGCTGCTTCTGAATTGAGTTATGTGCAAAGCCTCCCCTCCTGCCCTATGGCTACATTTGGGGTTAGGAAGCGCAGTGAAAATCTGGGGACGGTACAGTGGTACCCGTAGTTGCATTCCTCTTTCGTTACGGTTTTTCGGCTTACGAACGCAGCAAACCCAGAAGTAAAGACCCGGAGGTTCACCACACGCGTATGCACAGAAGCATTCCTTGCACATGCGCAAAAGTGATCTGTGTACATGGGCTTGATTGCGCCGTGCACATGCGCGGAAGAGGCGCTCTAGTTGTGGACTTTTCGGGGTGTGGATTACACCCCAAAAATAATTAAGTCCACAACTAGAGGTACCACTGTATCTGCTTGCCTTTGGCAAATGACTCTTTGTGAGCCAGAGTTTGGCTTTCTGGCTTGTGCAGTTTCTGTCCCAAAGTTTTAATGCCTACTGATGTGGTTGATACCACTCCTTCGCTTTTTGCTCTCTGTATAAATACAGAATGAGACATGGAGGAAGCTATCCTCTCAAGCGATAGCTGACAAGTAGGTCTTGTGCAACCAGGCAACCCCGGTTCGGTTAGATTACATTGCTGAATTTGCACATTTTAGATGTGAGTGCTTAACTACTATAGTTGAATCTAGGAAGTCAAACTGAATCCGTTCCGGAAGTCCGTTCGACTTCCAAAACATTCGGAAACCAAGGCGCGGCTTCTGATTGGCTGCAGGAACTTCCTGCAGCCAATCGGATGCTGCGGAACCTCCGGCGGACATTCGGGTTCCAAACGGAACACTCACTTCCGGGTTTGCAGTGTTCGAGAGCCAAAACGTTTGACTTGCAAGGCATTCGACTTCCGAGGTACGACTGTATTCTTACTTCCACACCAGAAACATTGCCACTACTATGTAAATTTCTGTTAATTAAAACACCCACAGTAATATTTCAGTTGTGAAATAAACTAGTTTCTTTTGTAATCATCAGGCATATTTTCATCAAAGACTTCTCCCTGAACCTTCCCAGTTTCTAACAATATACAGTCATACCTCTTCTTGCGAACGCTTCATGTTGTGTTTTTTCGGGTTAAGAACGCAGCAAATCTAGAAGTGTTTACTTCTGGGTTTCGCCGCACATGCAGAAGTGCTCTATCACACTTTGCACATGCGCAGAAGCCCTGCTCCGGTTACGGACTTTTTGGGGTGTGAATGGCACCCCGGAACGGATCATGTCCGCAACCAGAGGTACCACTGTATTGTTGAAATACTTGGCAGAGTGTTGCTTAGTCTTTCAGTGGAGCTAAAGGATTTGGGTATATCAGGAAGGGGGCAGGCAATCTTTGTTTCTGCATGCACAAGTCTAAACATACAGATACTCTACACTTTGAATTAGATAAAGGTCGGCTCTGTTTATATTGGCTGGGAAAGTGCCTAGCGTTTTCCAAAAAAACAAAAAAACCCCACAGAGGTGCAGCTCTGCTTGTTTCTGAGCTGTTCAGATTAATTCAGTACCTCCTTCCATCGTAAAATGTGTTTGTCCCTTCCTTGCTTGCTGGTACAGCTAGTGGCAATAAGCAGCTTGAATGAACTAGGGAGACAGAGACGATGTATCCCTGAAAACTGCTAGTGGCTCTCACCCCCAAAAACTTTTTGTTCCAAGGTGGTTTTCTGGGGAAGTTGGATTAAACAAGCTGTTCTTACTAGATTAAAATCTGAAAGCCTAAATAGGGGAGAAATTGAATAACAGGCAGGGTGGATAAAAATCAATGATTTTTTAAAAACATCAGATTTTTTAAATTATTTAAATCTGATTTTTAAAATAAAGTGCTCTTGGAGGTAAAATTTTTCTAAAGATAGTTTTCTGTTTAAGTTACATTATAGTCCAAAGGCTTTTCATCAGGAAATAAGGATTTGTTTAAAGTTTTTCATGTGCTAAAACTCAGCCCTAAGTTTGTTTGTTTTTAATCGTTCTACCACATCGGTTAACAAACATGAATACTTTGCTATAATGTCATTGTTTTATTTAAATAAATTGTTGAAATTGTTATTAAAGAAATGATTATTTTTTTCCTTCCAATAAAGTACAGCAGAAAAGCTGTCCAAATATGAACAATAATTTCATAATTATCTGCCTATGTATTTCTGATAGTATAACCAAATCAGTAGTTTTTGATATTTTGACAACACGAGTAGGACTGTATCCCGTTCTGGGTTCATGATTTGCATTTTGCTTTTAAATTTTGTCTCGAATTTCCCTTTCTGCAACGTAGCAGGCAATGCGCCCTGGCCTTTAGGCCACAGGAAATTGCATCACTGTCCTTCAGCTCTCGCTTGCCGGGAACCGGCCGCCTATAATTCCTCAAGTCATGACACTGGTGATGCCACGAAACTCTGAGAATGTGTAAAAACAAGAACACCTTGCTGTGAAAATCCACATGTCAATGTTGTGGTGTGATAGCCACCACAAAGCCAGATCCCCTCCTCCCAGCCAAATTCTACATTGCACAGATGGTTTAGGATTTTATTATCATTTACTTGATCTAAGGCTTCCCGTTTCATTGGCGCAAGGTGAGAGCTAGCCTTACAATATAATAATAATTTATTATTTATACCCCGCCCATCTGACTGGGTCTCCCCAGCCACTCTGGGTGGCTTCCAACCAAGTATCAAAAACAATACGGTGTCAAACATTAAAAACTTCCCTAAACAGGGCTGCCTTCAGGTGTCTTTTAAAAGTAAAATAGTTGTTTATTGCCTTGACATCTGGTGGGAGAGCGTTCCACAGGGCAGGCGCCACTACCGAGAAGGCCCTCTGCCTGGTTTCCTGTAACCTCACTTCTCGCACCGAGGGAACTGCCAGAAGGCCCTTGGTGCGGGACCTCAGTGTCCGGGCAGAACAATGGGGGTGGAGACGCTCCTTCAGGTCTACTGGACCGAGGCTGTTTAGGGCTTTAAAGGTCAACACCAACACTTTGAATTGTGCTCGGACACATACTGGGAGCCAATGAAGATCTTTCAACACCGGGGTTATATGGCCTTGGCGGCCGCTCCCAATCACCAGTCTAGCTGCCACATTCTGGATTAATTGCAGTTTCTGAGTCACCTTCAAAGGTAGCCCCATGTAGAGCGCATTGCAGTAGTCCAAGCGGGAGATAACTAGAGCATGCACCACTCTGGCGAGACAGTCCGCAGGCAGGTAGGGTCTCAGCCTGCGTACCAGGTGGAGCTGGTAAACAGCTGCCCTGGACACAGAATTAACCTGCCTTGGGAAGAGCAGTGGCTCTTTCTCACCTCTCTTGCACCATATTTGAGTAGCAGCCATCACCTTACATTGGCAAGATGCCTCACTATAACATGCTGTATATTGGAATGCTCCCAAGGCAAGTGCAATAGCCGGAGAGCCTTTCTGAAAAGCCTTCTTTGCGTTTGACCTTTTCAAAATGGTTTGAAGGTCTCTTTGCTTTTTCCCCAGTGGTGAGTGCTTTCCCCCTCTCCCTGAATTGCAGAGAACTGGGGAGAGCAGATGGGTGTATCTTCCTCAGTGCTGGAATCAACACAGGACTTAGGCAGGGGGTCTAATTCGTGTGGAAATTTGTGTGAGTGCTTCCCCCCCCCCATCCCTCTGACATGGCTGTGAGAAAGAGATCAGGAGCTTTTGCTTCCATTTTCAAAGAACAGTGTTTTCGTTTATGTGCTTGTTTTAACTTGGACAGTTTTTGGTTAATCTTGGCTTGTTCATTGAAACGAATATGAAGCTTTTGCCTTGGCGTAATATTGGCTGTAATGGCAGTTGATGAGAAGCAATGGAAAAAGGTAAAAGTAGAAAAGGGGGAACACGTATGACAACTGCTTGGGGTTTGGTTTGTCTGCTTGGGAGCTTGTGTGTGCATCTCAACATGGCTTTTGTACAGCATTCGAAATTCACCAGGTGCATTTTGTGACCAAGTGAGGATGCCTGGGCACCAGAATGGCCTCGGACATCTCTACCACCTGGAGGTACATGTCTGGAGATCCTTGGCTCTGCACTGTTTTCTCTCACTCATACCACGCATCTGCTAGAATTCCATCCATCCTATTTTATCTGTACAGTCCAAATGGATTTCAGGTACCAAAAACGTTTGAGCTGCCTAGCCCCCAAATGGCAGCTAGGTATTCCCATTTTGGCGGCCGTAACCCTGGTTTAAGAAGCCATTTGGCACCTAGCTTATATATCTGAGTTTCCAACGCCGCTTTTGTGGTTGACGCAGTGCAGGTGTGAGCATAAGCAGTGATTGATGTGGTGCTATAGGAGAGAGTTGTGCTGCCACAGTTGTTGGCGTTTGTGCTTTCGTTGATAAAAGCTGAACTTGGTAAGAAGGAAGTTCATTTTGACTTCAGTTTTATGATATGTACTTGTGTTTGCTTCTCTTGTGTCAATGCACTCTTTTTATTTTCTTTCATGGTTGCATGAAAAAATAGTCAAACTTTCGAAACAACCCCCAGTTGAATATTTATTGTGTATGCCGGTAGTCTGGAACGAGCTCTTGCTTGATTCGATGTTGATAGAAATAAAATTCGCTTCCTTGAAAGGATAAAAGTGGAAGTCCTTGAAAGATGACCTTCTTTGCCCATCTATTCAACCTGCCACTTGAATGTTCAAGGGGATTGTGGAACCCCAATGAGTTGTGCGTCCAGAAGGCACCTGTCAACAAAAACCAGCTCACAATATGCAAGACCCTTTGGGGTTGGGAGCAAATATTTGGCATCTTTTGTGTGTGGGGGGGGCAAAGTAGGTAAAATTGAGAACTGTGGTAATGGACATAAAGCATAATTGCAGGCTGAGTAATTACTTGTTTGAGCAGGTTACCCCAAGGCGGCAATTCAAAGATAATCACATTTTACTCTATAAGTACTAGCGGACCGAGAGCTCCTTTCTGCCTCCTCCTTCCACCTGGGATTAATGTGATTAGACTTGAATCCAATTGGTGCCTTAAAATGTGGCTGAACAGTAGGCTTATCAGCAGCTACCTAAATCCATCTACATCACCTCATCTGATTTCCCATCTATAAAATGGGACTAAGGATTTTTCTTTTCTTTTTTGAACAGATAAGGATTGTAAAGCTCTGGCACCTAGAGGTTCATATGGTTGTTTTCAGAGTACTTTATAATCAGTGCTGGATTTCCGTATAAGCTAAACAAGCTATAGCTTAGGGCCCCGCTCTCTTGGGGGCCCCCAAAAAATTTAAAGGAAAAAAGCTGGATGTACATTTCCAAACTATAAGATAAAAAAATAAAACCTACATACAACAACAGTGTTTTGTGTTGTGTAGGCTCCTAGGATGTAAGTCATGGGCCCCGTCTGCTAGCCTGCCCCCTAAAGTATCACTGGCTTGCTCATTTCTATGTATAGGGTGCCTACGTTCTGCATGTGCAAATGGCTTGAGATACCTATTAGGTCCATAAATTAGCATATATCCAACACAAAAAACAGTGACAATTGGTTGTTGACAAAGGACAGCTGGACATAGAAAGGGCCCCATTACCTTCAGTAGCTTATGGCCTCATCAAACCTAAATCTGGCCCTGTTTTAACAGGTGCAGTGTTGCCCAGTGGCCTCGTTCATCTTTCTGTGAGATGGTTTCTGGTATGTGGGACATGCAAAAACTGCTGGGATGGACCCTTTAGTTACAGGAAAGTTTTGGGCTCTTGTTTTCTGGCGTGTTTATGAATGTCTGCATTACAAACTATTAATTAGTAACTGTTCACCATTCTAGTTTGCTCTGCCTTTTTAAAAAAAATTAAAAAGCTGTCAACTTCAAATGTTAATTCACCAAAGTAGCTTCTCTTCAGTGGCTTTTGTTAGTGAGAAAGAAAAGTGATTTTCTAGTTGAAACTGTTTAGCGTGGATAAAAAGGGCAACTGCAGAGATGCTATTAATCTCTCCCCGCTGTATTCTTGGAACGCTTTCATGAAAGTTCTGCGTTCCAAAGTTCCAACCATGAAACAAAACTTGGGTTATCTATGCAGGGCAACTATGAAGTTAAATAATACCTACTCGCCTGCTCTCATCCGTGCAATTCTTTTTTTCCTATTAGGGTCAGCTAAAATAGCAGGCAAGCATTTTGAGCCCAGAACTCTTCAGGCTAGATAAGCAGGGGGGATATATTATTATTATTCCAATTAATATTATTAAATATTGTTTTACTCCTGAAGGCTTTATTCCACAAGTCAATACATGGTATAAACATAGATCAAGTTACCATTTACACACCTCAATAAGGTACATGGCTAGGAACAAGCTAACACAGAAATTCATCAGGTATAGCTCCTGTTAACTGTAGCTCCATGATAAAGTGTACTTGTTGAGTTCATGGATGCAGACCTCAGTGTCTGGGCTGAAAAATGGGGGTGGAGATGCTCCTTCAGATATACAGGACCAAAGCTGTTATAGGGCTTTGAAGGTCAGCACCAAGACTTTGAATTGTGTTGACTTCACACCCAAATTTATTTTCCTTAATCATATATTGACACGATGCATCCTTGTTTTTAGCAACTAGTCTAAATACCACAGGTGACAAGAAGTTTCATGCAAGCAGGTTAAAGGAGGGGAGGGGTTTTCTGTAGGCTCCTTAGGCCACGAAGAGACGATGCACACGATCCCTTGTTGGGCTGGCATTTCTGAAAATGGCTCCCCCCATGTGGTGAGGGGCCTGTAAATAATACAGCAACATAGTGGCATGGATATAGAGATAAGTGATGTCTTAACTGGCAGGTCAGATGGAAGCCAGTTCTTGTTCCCTTAAAATTGCTATGCAGAATTGGCAGTACGTTGCATTTATGATGCAGGCAGTATTGCTTTTCTTAGTGTTTATAGGCCTGATTTAAGTATTCAGTTAAGGAGCTGTACTGAACTAAGACTTCTGGGGGTTTATTTCATTGTTGGAGTGGGGTTGTACCTGTTTATTGTTTGGTAGAAAACGGCCCTAATTAGGTAGGTGTTTGGAAGCAAACATTCATCTCAACAAGGCAGTTGTCAAAACATTTTGGTTGACCTACCTAGCCAGTACCCAGGATTGAGTTCTAGACTGGGGTTATTAAGCTGTTAAGCGAAATGTACAAAGCAAATGTAGGAATTTAGTGAAGCCTTTCCAATGTAAGATTTTTACTGTTTGCTTTCTTGCTTATATTGTGCCAGCTGTTTTCTTTCGTTCATTGAAACAAAGCCGTGGCTCTGGGGAAGAAGAGAAGTATAAAAGTTGCAGGAACGATGCTTAACACCTATAGAACTCATACAATAAATTGGGTGGGTTTTTCCACCAGGAGGGGGGCTCTTTTGTATTATACCACATTGCCATGCCATCTCAATTATCCATAAATATTGGACTACTTTGGTAAGCATAGTATACTCTGTTGGCAGCGTTCGAAATTAGCTAGGAGCCAGGCGCATTTTGCACCTGGCTGTCGGCCACTTGCGACCAAGTGAAGATGCGTGGGTGCTAGGATGGCGCCAGACGTCTCCACCATCTGGAGTCGCATGCCTAGGGATCCTTGGGTCTTGACTGTTCTCACACACTAGCAGCACATCCTGTGGGATTTTATCTGTTAAATGTTACCTGCACAATCGGAATGAATTTCAGGCCAAAAAAAGTCATATTGGGGGGAAAGAGTTATCTTGTAAAGCTGGCCATTTTTCAACAGTGCAAGTGGTAATATAAGTGGATGCTAACTTTTTAGGAGGGAGATGCTTAAATTTCACTGCAAAGAGCTGCACTGCATGTTAAGAACTTGAGTCTCTGCAGAGATGACAAATTCGTAATTGTGTACTGGGAGGAATTGTTCCTGACAATGTTCTGACAAAAGTGAAGTGTCCTTGGGTTGCTTTGGCTTGTTTGCCTCAGATCCGATGTGTTTCTTTATTGTGGTTTAGAGCAGAATAATGATGTTACAAGAATTAATTGGTCTCGCAGTGCACTTTGTAGTACACAGGCCAGCCATGTATTGGTGCCACATTCCCTCTTTAGATAAACCCGGCTTCTCAAGTCTTGGGCTGTTAAAGATAAGGTTTGGATTAAAGGAGATGCTAACATGTGAGTGGGGGGAATGTTCAGTGGATTCACTGAAGAATGACCCATCTGGTAGGGTTGTTGGACATAGTATAATTTATTAAGAAGTACACACAGGTGGTGCTGTGGTCTAAACCACTGAGCCTCTTGGGCTTGCCAATCGGGCTTGCCAATCAGAAGGTTGGCGGTTCAAATCCCCACAATGGAGTGAGCTCCCGTTGCTCTGTCCCAGTTCCTGCCAACCTAGCAGTTCGAAAGCACACCAAAAAAAGTGCAAGTAGATAAATAGGTACCGTTCCAGCGGGAAGGTAAACGGCGTTTCCGTGCGCTGCTCTGGTTTTGCCAGAGGTGGCTTAGTCATGCTGGCCACATGACCCGAAAAACTGTCTGCAGACAAATGTCAGCTCCCTCGGCCAGTAAAGCGAGATGAGCACCGCAACCCCGGAGTCGTTCACGACTGGACTTAACTGTCAGGGGTCCTTTACCTTTTTTTTTTTTTTTTTTTTTTACAAATGTTTAGGATGTTTAAGCTCTTTGGGGAATGAATACACATGAATGAATGAATGAATGAATGAATGAATGAAATATACATACAGTGGTACCTCGGTTCTCGAACGAAATCTGTTCCGGAAGCCCGTTCGGGTTCCAAAACGATTGAAAACTGAGGTGCGGCTTCCCATTGGTTGCAATAGCTTCTTGCACTCATTGGAAGCCGCATCGGGAGGCGTTCATGATGAGTTCTGGCACCTCTTTCCTAGAAAAAATAGAGTGCACATGCTGTTCAGTGTTTTGCCCAGTGGTTTCTCATTGCTCATTTGCTAGTCTTGAAAACTTGAGTTCTATAGTAAAACAGCTGAGATAAGTGCATTCCTTAAACCTTGCCTCTACCTTCCACCTAGTCTCAATTTCATTTCATTTTTCATTTCACTTTTAATCTGTAGACCGCTTTTCTATATCACTACATACAAACACACGGCACTTTACAGCAACAAAATAGACAATAAAGAACACACACCTAATAGTAATCTGATCCAATACAAAAAGTCGTAATAAAACACAACTTTAAAATTGAACAATGTATATGAAATAAAGTATCAATAATCTGTTAGAATATACACAATAAAATTGACTCTCGAAACATCAGCAAATAATAATTAAACAGAAATTCTCTTAACGATTACAATAAATTGTTGTAAAGTTAACAACCAAGCTATCCTGATGTATTTAAATACTTCAGGGTCAAGCTTCCAGCTGTAGAGGTAAAACATTTGCCATATATTAGGAAATAGCATAGCGTTTCTATCTTTCCCTATGGTGTTTTGTTATAAACTTGGTAACTTCCATAGAAAGTGTCTCGTGGCCTGTTAATTATGGGGTGACTTTCTTTGGCGCTGTTGTGTAAATTTGCCCTGAATAATCAATTCCTCCAGACCTGACTTCTTGCTCTGGAAACAAGCTAAAGTAAAGCAATGTGTGGGTTCTCCGGGAAACCTTTATGCAAATCAGGCCAATTTGCATAAGGTGATTTCCATGAGATAATGTTCGCTTTTGCATTGCAAAATATTCTGATGCCCTGGAGAAGAGTGATCTAGTAAACAAAGCCAAAAACTATGAAACTGCAAAGCTTGACTAATACTGCATTCTTACCGATAAACTTACAAAAGTGCGTAAAACAAAACACTAGAAAAAATTCCACCCCACGATTCTGCTGGGGAAATGCCTAATACTGCTTGGATTTTGTGTCGGATCACATGACGAAGTCATTTTCTTTAACTGATGCTTGTTTTATGAGTGACTCAAAGCTTATGGGACTGCAACTTTCATTCATTATATCTGAGGCCTGCATATGCTTCTAAAAAGGACAACAATGTGGAAGGCTTGTGTCTGTCTTCTAAGAGTCAGATAGCTGTTTATTTCCTTGACTTTTGATGGGAGGCCATTCCACAGGGCGGGCGCCACTACCGAGAAGGCCCTCTGCCTGATTCTCTGCCTTCTTCCTTTATGCAGAAGCCCAACTCTGGGATTGTTGTAGAACTCTAGCATAGGAATTGCATCTCTGTCCTCCCTCACCTTGAGTCTTGAGCCTGCAAGTTGTGCACATTTAACATGTGCACATTCAGATTCACATGCTTGGCAATTAAAAATAAATAAATCAAAAAGAGTGGATATCCAGGGAAATTTTTTTCTGGCAAGCCCCTCCACCCTTCCATTGAACCCAATGTGTTTTGACTATATGCAATTTTAGCTTTAGGCGTGATTCCCAGAACATAATTCCTACATAAGTTTACTGTGCCTTGACATGCTGGAGTAATATTTGGTTATCATTTGACAGCCGCAAGAGCTACAGTGGTATCTTGGTTTTCAAACTTAATCCGTTCTGGAAGTCCGTTCCAAAACCAAAGCGTTCTAAAACCAAGCATGCTTTCCCATAGAAAGGAATGCGAAACGGATTAATCCGTTCTGTACTTTTAAAAACAACCCCTAAAACAGCAAGTTAACATGAATTTTACTATCTAACGAGACCATTGATCCATAAAATGAAAGCAATAATACAGTTCACAATTGTGTGAAAGCAGTCACACAATCAATCCATCAGGTGCTGAACTGGGTTCCACACAGTCACAAAAACAAAACAAAAAAGAGCTGCAAAAACAAAAACGCAAAATAATTAGCAAAACCAGACAGACCTCAGCGTAACACCCAAAACAGAAGTGCGGCACATAAAACGGAGCACGTTTGGCTTCCGAAAAAAGTTCGCAAACCGGAACACTTGCTTCTGGGTTTGCAGTGTTTGGGTTCCAAGTTGTTTGAGTTCCAAGTTGTTTGAGAACCAAGGTACCACTGCATATGCTTTCATAGTTCTCTCCAATAATCCCATCTCCCAATAATCAGGGGAACCTCATGTTGACTTTATATCCTCTTTATATATTCTCTTCTGCTTGTTGGGATCCTTTCTAAGAAACATGGGCCCACCTGTAACCTTATCTGTTTGTGAGACAACTACAGGCTTCATGTATGCCCCCACTGTGGTGCACATCTTTTGGAAAAACTGTAGCATAATCCATCTTCTGGACCCCAAGTTTAGTTTGACACTTGGCAGCAATTGCGTTCAGAACAGCGCTCAGAATTCCCCAGGCGCATTTTGCATCCTGTAGAATTCTATCTGCACAATCAGAATTAATTTCAGGAACCTAAAAGATTTTTGGGAAAACAGGACTTTCGAGGTTTCTGCCCCCAAAATGGCAACTAAGCATTCTGTTTTGGCGACTGTAACCCTGGTTTAAGGAGCCATTTGATGCCGAGCTTATATCTGAGTTTCTCACATTGAGTGTCTAGTGAGCAGGTGTGAAAGCTTTCCAAGTAAAGCTTTTTGAAATTCAGACAGAATCAAGGTCTTCAGCCCTGTGATCTGCTGAGAATTCAAACCCTTGCAAGCAACTCAGTACTTCTATAGTAATATTGTACTTAATCATCAAAGGACCCAAACTGCCTTTCATCATCTCTTCCAATTGGTGATGTTAAGGCACAGCAACTACAACCAAAAATTGCAGGTGCCTTTTTTCCTGGGCTCTTCAGAGTGGAGCATTTCCCACTTAATAGCCGATATTGCAGAAGGTGTAAAGGTTTGGTTGCAGTGTGAGGGTATTTGGTGGCGAGCTTTGGTCTCCAGTGGTGATTAGGCGTTGGTTGATCTTATGATGGGGAGGGGAAGTGCGGCCATTACCTGCCCCTCCAAGCTTAAGGGTATCCGTTAAAGGAATCTGGGGGTGTGGCTCTTGTCTGAAGCCCGGGGTGGGGCTAGGGCCATGCTATGAACCCATCAGAAACCCAGGGGGAGCTTGAGTTGGTTTGCATTGACGGGGCTCCCCCTACCGGTGGTTGACCCTTACTGGACTCCCTGTGTGATGAGCAGGAGTCAGATATAGTCGAGTCAATTCCAGTGCCTAAGCCAATACCGCTCACATTCTGAAACCCAATAAAGTTGTGGCCTAAATCTGCCCAATAACCATTGACCTAATATCCATGTCCTTGTGTCTTATTCATCAACGAGGGGGTGGCTTCAGGGTCTTGACATGCAACCAAAAATTGCAGGTGCCTTTTTGCTTGGGCTCCTCTTAAGTTTGAACACTGGTGCATCTCACAACTGCTGAAAGCAGGATTTTGTGTAACGCTGTGAGATTGCCAGCTTTGTGGACCGTATTCTTCATTGATGAGCAATAACACTAGTCAAACGTTCTAAGCTGCTTCTCTGACAGGCTCCACTGGTGGTGCCTCGATTGGCTGGCATCTTCTTCCTTTCCTTCTGTTCACGCTTCCCCGCAAAGGTGCCCTTCGTTGCCCATCTGGTTATGTTTGTGCTCGGAAAGACAATGTCTCCAAACATTGCTGTTGTGTGTTCCGCAGTGCTAGAGGGAGAGGGCACCCCAGACTTGAGAGCTTTGTCATCTGAGAAAAGAACAACATGCTAGGCTCAAATAAGAGGCATTTTGATGGAAGTGAAATGCTCAAAGCCATTCTCGAAAGCTGGCCTGTGAATGATAACCAAGACGTCCCGATTTTATTATTGATTGATTGATTGATTGACATAGGACGACTCAAATATCAATGACCCCTAAATGATGATCAGTGACGGACCAAGACATTTTGACACCTGAAGCGAACCACAAAATGGCATCCCTCTCCCTGCCGGGGAAGAAGGGGCGAATAAAGATTACGTTGGGAAGAAGGGGGCAGTAAAGATCTACATTGGATTCTGCTGCCCCTGTGCATTCTACTGCCTGAGGTGGCTGCCTCACCTTGTCTCATGATTGGGCCACTCCGGTGAACATAAGGAAAACAGCTTAACAAAATAACAGAATGCAAACCCCAAAAAAGGAATAGGCAAGGCAATATAATGGAACATAACTTCAGAGCATCTTCTCCATCGTCTTTCATTTTGGTGACGGATGAAGATGTACCTTTTTACCCAGGATTTTGGGGAAGGGGTGATGTATATTGGAGATATATACCGTATTTTTTGCTCTATAAGACTCACTTTTTCCCTCCTAAAAAGTAAGGGGAAATGTGTGTGCGTCTTATGGAGCGAATGCAGCTGCACAGCTATCACAGAAGCCAGAACAGCAAGAGGGATTGCTGCTTTCACTGTGCAGCGGATGATCCCTCTTGCTATTCTGGCTTCTGAGATTCAGAATATATTTTTTTTCTTGTTTTCCTCCTCCTAAAACTAGGTGCGTCTTGTGGTCTGGTGCGTCTTATAGAGCAAAAAATACGGTATATGTTTTGATAGCGGCTGTTGCTGTTATTTGCTTTTGTATTTTGGCTTCCTACTTTAGTTATGCTTGCTTAAGTTTGATTCTGATGTCAGTGTATATCTGCCGTGGGACCTCTGGGTGAAGGGCAGATGATAAGCACTTTTAATTAATAAACACGTGGCCCTCGAGATTGTGCTTGCACTTTAACTGACTGATGGACAGATACTAACATTTGTTAATCACTGTTATTATTATTATTATTACTACTATTAGTAATTGCCCACCCTTCACCCTAGTGCATGACAATGGTAAAACACAATCTTAAAAACAGTTTAAAACAAGTTAAATAAACATAAATAAGAATATTACATATATAAATATATTATGCAAATGAAAACGTTACATTAAAAACATGAAAAATCTCCAAGGTTGCCTAGTGATGGGTGGGTATGTCAATTTGGTTTTCTTGGTTCCTCATTTTTCCGCTCTTGAGTTGTTCATACTTGCAGAACAGTTTTGCTTAAAAAAAAAACCCTCATGAGAACTTGTCAGTACTTTAGTGCATATTTCTCCTTATTCAAACATTTTTTGTAGGCAATTTTGCTAAATGTGCATGTTTTCGCAAAGCAATCTACTCTAACATAATGCAATTTTACCTTCACTAACAGTATGCATTTTTGTACACATTATTTGGATGGAAAACTTCATTGCAAAATTCAGGGAAGCGTGAATTTTGAAGGATGGCTGTGTTTTCATTTAGTGTATTGTTTTGGAAAGGGCAAATTAGGTCGGGTTGCCTTTAAATGTCAACTGAATCAAATTTAACCCCCATCTCTATCTGTGGCAAGTAAGAATCACATTTCTTTCTTGGGTACCCAGACAGAAATGCTTTCCTGAAGATGTGGTGGTTCTCTTTTTAAGGCTACAGAGGAGTCACTTGAAAATACAGGCTAGTTTTTTTTTCTTAAAAAAGCTAAATGCTGTCTAATAAATCATATTGTGGTTGTTCTCCTTCTATGGCGGCAAGTGTTGGGTGGTGTTCTGGGCCCAATTCAAAGTTCTGGCTTTGACCTATAAAGCCTTTAATGGCTCAGGAACGCAATACCTCGAGGACTGCCTCTTTCCATATGAACCTACCTGGACCCTGAGATTATCTTCTGAGGTCCTTCTTCCTGTTCCACCTCCTTGTGAGGTCCAGAGGATGGCAACAGGAGAACGGGGCCTTCTCTGCAGTGGCTCCCCATTTGTAGAATGTTCTCCCCAGGGAGGTTCACCTGGCGCCTTCATTATATATTTTTAGGCACTAGGCAAAAACGTTCTTCTTTAACCGGACCTTGGGCTGATGAATATTCTACAGCCTTTTACATTTATCTGTGGGAAGGAGGGGCTATTGTTTTGGTTTAATTATTTGCTTGTGTTTTATCCTGTATTTTATTCTGTGGACCACCCGGAGATCTTTTGATGAAGGACAGTATATAAATGCAATAAATAATAATAATGTCGGTTCTCATCCGCCAAAGCCAGCGTGACCAATGATTAATCTCCCCTAGTGCATTGATATAGTGGTACCTTGGTTGTCAAACTTAATCCATTCCGGGAGTCCGTTTGACTCCCGGATCTGTTCGAAAATAAAGGTGTGGCTTCCGATTGGCTGCAGGCGCTTCCTGCACACATTTGGTAGCGGTGTCGGATGTTCGGCTTCCGAAGAACGTTTGCAAAACGGAACACTCACTTCCAGGTTTGCGTCGTTCAGGAGCCAAAAAGTCCAAGTACCAAGGCATCCGACAACCAAGGTACAATTGTATTTTTGTGTGGCCAAGTCAAAAAGTGGGGTGCTTAGCTCTTCCCTACCCAAGCTGAGGGACGCGGGTGGTGCTGTGGTCTAAACCCCTGGGCCTTTTGGACTTGCCGATCAGAAGGTCGGCAGTCTGAATCCTCGCAACGGGGTGAGCTCCCCTTGCTCGGTCCCAGCTCCTGCCAACCCGGCAGTTCGAAAGCACACCAGTGCAAGTAGATAAATAGGTACCGCTGCGATGGGAAGGGAAATTGTGTTTCTGTGCGCTCTGGTTTCCGTCACGGTGTCCCGTTGCACCTGAAGCGGTTTAGTCCTGCTGGCCACATGACCCGGAAAGCTGTCTGTGGACAAATGCAGGCTCCCTTGGACTGAAAGTGAGATGAGCGTCGCAACCCCATAGTCGTCTTTGACTGGACTTAGCAGGGGTCCTTTAGCTATGAAACAAGAAGCTAAACACACGGGGCAAAGCAAATGCTGAAAGGGACATTGCAGAGATGGTTTAATGCTCACTTGGGAATGTTCAGGCCAGCCCCACACCCCAATTCTTTGGTGCCTAAAATGTTCATCTGCAAGCATTTGACACAGCCCCAAATGTTAGGCAGAAGCGCCTATCTGCCAGTGAAAACATTTGCCAACTCTGCAGAATGTTGCGGCAGAAGCGGTTTAGTCCTGCTGGCCATATGACCTGGAAAGCTGTCTGTGGACAAACGCCGGCTCCCTCGGCCTGAAAGCAGAGATGAGCGCTGCACCTCATAGTCAAATCCAACTGGGCTTACTCTACCTTTATCTTAGCCAAGCTGGTACCATATACGTAGCTCAGTGGCTTTCCCCTTGTGGGAAATGAGTTAACTATTGGCTTCTGGTCCAGCCAATGTTTGGGAGGACAAAATACTTGCCTACAAAACCCCAGGCGGTCTTCCCCAGGGAATGCTTACTTTGTATGAACTTCAAATCATGCTTGGGCATCTCCCCAGCCTTTGCTTGTCTTCTTCCTTGTCCGTGGTTCTTGCCATGAGACTTCATGAACTCCTGAGATTAAGTATTTGTTTTGAAATGGACTCCAAATAATCTGTTCTCCTCCTCTTCCTCCCTCTCTGGTTGTGCACTGTCTAGCAAAGGTAGAATGTGTGTGTGTGTGTGTGTGTGTGTGTGTTGTGTGTGTGTATATATATATATATATATATATATGCAGGTTTTGGTGTCTTCGGGTGTCTTCCCGTGTAAGAGTCGGGGTGTCTGTGCGACGTTTCGACGAGGTCTCACTCGTCATCTTCAGGCTGGTGCTTTCGGCTTCTTGTTACTCCAGTAACAAGAAGCCGAAAGCACCAGCCTGAAGATGACGAGTGAGACCTCGTCGAAACGTCGCACAGACACCCCGACTCTTACACGGGAAGACACCCGAAGACACCAAAACCTGCATTCCTGTACCCGTGAAAATCTACGAAAGCAAATATATATATATATATATATATATATATTTCTGCCTCCCCTTTAGCTTTTTCCTGTAATGATGCATTTGCTTTCAATACTTCAGGAGAGGCGCAATGTGTCATGTCTGCTGCCTTCTGATAAGGAAGCTGCCACAGAAGAACGGCCTTGAGGAAGAGAGGGGGGAAAAGAGTTTGATCAGAATAGTGTGCTGGGTTTGGGGTTTTTTAGCTTTGTCGTAGTCGATCTACCTCATAAGCCAAGGAAAAGAATCTGATTTGAGCCTGGCTTGAATGTAAGAAAGGAGGATAGATGGACCAAAGAGGGCAAATAACTTTGCAGGTAGTATTTGACCCTGTTTACGTCTATTGGGTTTGCTACAGCCTGATCCAGTTAACATATTCTCCTAATGTTCCTTCTCTGTAGGATAAAAAAAGCCCAAAACCCATTCGTTAGTAATGCCAACGAGATAATTCTTTAGGGTGCCCTGAAATTGCTTTCTAAAGTGGGTTTAGGGTTGTTAAACACGCTGCTGTTTCTGTACCCACCTATTGAAACTGGATTAAGAAGCTGGGACGCCTTGCACTTAAGGAGAATGGTTATTTCTTCTTTTCAATGTAATAATAATAATAATAATAATAATAATAATAATAATATAATAATAATAGATAGGGATGAAAAATATCTTCCTGATATTTTTCCTTTGTGCAGAGCTTGCTCATCCTTCTTAAATGGATTTCACCTAGTGTTTGCACAGAGCTTCCACCTCTTTGTTTTGTATGGGGAAACGTAGCAAAATTGATAGGCCCCATTGCTGAGGTCTGCTCTCCATGACTTGACGGAACCAGCTGGTCATAGATTTGGCATTGTGCATTGCTGCCGTGACCTATGGCCGCATCAGCGCTGGTGGATTTCTGCTGGTGTAGCTGCACTTAAGTTTCATCTGGTCCTCCTTGGCCAGCATTTTCTTTAGAGAGTGCTCCCAACCCTTTGGAGCTGATTTTGAGTGTGGTGGTGGTGAGGCTGCAGAGAGGGAAGTTCTGTTAGCACACATCCCTTGCTGTTCTGGAATGGGGACATTGGATACCTTTGGCCACAACAGCTGCCTAGCTTATTCTTCATGCTTCAGGCATGAGGGAAGAAAGTGTCTTGAGTCTACCATGACTCTCCTGGCTAAGGAGGAACAAATCTGTCCTTTTCAGGTTTTCTTGGATTTCTCATATTTCCAATCTTAAATTCTGTTTGCCATATTTCTGTATCAATTTTCAAACTTTTCTTTAAAAAAAAAATCCTCGTGAAAATAAATAAGCATTTTAGTGTGGATTTCTCCCAATACGTGCAAATCCCGCTATCTGAACACTTGTTATCTGAAATCTGAGTTATCCATTCCCAAAGAATTCTACCCAAACCTTGCTCCACAAGCAGCTGATTCAAATAACCAAACAGCAGGATTATGCCTACTTCCGTCCTTGTTTGTGTTTTGCTGGTCAGCCATTTCAGGCAGAAAACCATGGAGAGGGAGGGTGAGAGATCGGAGAAATCAGTTTTTCCTTTGATCGGTTTTTGTTGATTGACTCCAGCAGTTTCGGGCAGAAACCATGGAGGGGAAGGAGAGACGATGGACAAATCACAGATTAGAAACATTTCTGTAGGAAATAATGGAAACAATTAACTTGTTATGCAAACTTTTTCCTAATAAACTTTCCTGAATGGGAACGCACTGTGTTTGGAAAGTGGGACTTTTTTTGCATGCTATCTTCAATATGCATTTGTGTGTGCATTTTTTAACATAGTACATGGCTGGACGACCACCTTGCAAAATTTGGTGATGTGTGAATTTTGAAAGTTGGCTGTGTTTTGGCTTGCGTATAGTTTCAGAAAGTCCAAATTAGGAGTTTATTTGAAGACTGAATCTAATTTCTTCCCCATCCCTACTTATGAGTACTACAACCATGTAGCTGAAAGATATTGAGTGTTTTTAGCAGTTGGTAGAGCATGAGATTCTTATTCTCGGAGTCATGGGTCTGAGCCCCACGTTGGGCAAAATATTCCTCCATTGCGGGGGGCTGGACTAGATGACCACCGTGGCCCATCCAGCTTGACAATTCCATGATGCTATATACCCCCTCCCTGCCACATTCATATCCTACTTACATTAGGAACAGAGTCTCTTTAGTCATTCTTAACAGAGCTACCTGCTTCCTCCTTATAGTTTTGAACTGCCAGAAAGGGGGTGATATGAACGCAGGAGTTCCACTTGGAGCATTTGATCTGAGTCCATTGAGACCTCTTTATTGCATTGTAATTGTGGGAATGTTCAGGGAGGCAGGAGAAGGATTGTTGTTGTTTAGTTGTGTCCGACTCTTCGTGACCCCCTGGACCAGAGCACGCCAGGCACTCCTGTCTTCCACTGCCTCCCACAGTTTGGTCAAACTCATGTTGGTAACTTCGAGAACACTGTCCAACCACCTCGTCCTCTGTCGTTCCCTTCTCCTTGTGCCCTCCATCTTTCCCAACATCAGGGTCTTTTCCAGAGAGTCTTCTCTTCTCATGAGGTGGCCAAAGTATTGGAGCCTCAGCTTCATGATCTGTCCTTCCAGTGAGCACTCAGGGCTGATTTCCGTCAGAATGGATAGGTTTGATCTTCTTGCAGTCCGTGGGACTCTCACGAGTCTCCTCCAGCACCATAATTCAAAAGCATCAATTCTTCGGCGACCAGCCTTCTTTATGAAGGGTATATTGTATGTTAATATCCTTTCTAACTTGCGCTAGCAAGTTTTTACTTAGCAGAGTTTTACATTCCCCTTTTAAATGCACAGTGGATAGCTGGTTGCAGGCTTGTGTAAGCCTCTCTGTACCATAAAATTCAGTATTGAATTGTATGTTCCTGGTAAGTTCCCTTATATTCCTTTTAAAAAGAATAAACATACCACAATCTTGTTTAAAGTATATAAAAGAAGTTCACTCACATCAGTTTGCAGTGGGATCCCTGAAGGCAGACTTAGTTACAGATAAATGCATGTGAGTCTATCCCATATGGGAATAATCCCAGTGTCCTCTGTTGGCTGAAAGCCAACAGGGTATTTCTAGCTAAAAAGCTGCTCCAGCGATGGAGAGTGTGTGTGCTGCGTGCCTTGTCCTTTTGTTACCTGCACAGGTAAGGTCACGCCCATCTATAGTCACATGCAAAGGAAGGATTTCCCAGCCAGGAGGAAACAGGAAGTTTTCAACTGGCTGGACCAAACATTCCCCTGCATGTCCACTCTAGGAAAACAAGGAATGTTGTACTTGACTGCTCCATATCCCACAGTAATGACATACAACAAATTAACAAGTTTGCCATTGGGGCTTCGGTGTTGAGAGCATTTTGTAATGCTAACCTGTGGCCTACAGCCTTCAGCAGACGCTGCAATATTATCTCCTGAACTCAGCACTGAGATGGTGTGTGTGTGGGGGGGGGGGATAAAACCCCTCTACCTGCTTTTGTGATATGTTTTTAATCTTCCTGAGATTGGGAGATGAAGCCCCCTTCTTGCTCGTTTGAGAATACAGTGGTACCTCTGGTTGCGAACGGGATCCGTTCCGGAGCCCCGTTTGCAACATGAGCAGAACGCAACCCGTGCCTGTGCGGGTCGCGATTCGCCGCTTCTGCGCATGTGCATGATGTCATTTTGCGCGCATGCGCAAGTGGCAAAACCCCTAAGTAACCCTTTCTGGTGCTTCTGGGTAGCCGCGGGATGCAACCTGAAAACGTGTAACCTGAAGCAAATGTAACGAGGTATGACTGTAGTCATGAAAGGCAATGTCTTCCCTCGTCCCAGTTCTGGAAAGGAGCCCTGGCTCCGTCCTTGGGGAGGGGCAGTTGTGTGTATTTGTGGTGCATGTGTGTGATATCTTGACCACACACTTACCCTGGCGCATGACTCTTGGAATAGCAGACCGGCTTCATAGCTGAGGAAGTCTGGCAGCCCCTCTGCTGCAACGCAGTAGAAGGATTGGGACCCTGCTATATTCAGTGGGGATTTGATAGCTGTAACCAACAATACTTTCGCAGAACCGTAATAAAAGGATTTAAGTGCTTCACTCTTGGGAGCTGACTGCACGCACGGTTTCTATTTAAAGTTGGGAATCTGTATTTTTTAGTGGAAGGGAGCTTGTCGCTCCAAATTAGCTCTATTTTGAATGCTGAAACTGAATTACTTTTAAGACACACCTATTTCCCACTCCTTCAGCAGTAAATCTGTCAGCGTCACTGCATGTGGTGTTCAGTGGGTTGTGTCTTTGGTGTAGAAGAGGCTTCTTTGGGCTGGAGGGAAAAGGCAGCCCCCCGCAAAAAAAAGGGGGTGGATAGGATTCCTCAGGACAGTGTGGTGGGCTTCAGGAGTAAAGAGGGGATTTTTGCAAGCCATCGCTGTCTTCATTTTACAGAAGCTGCCTATCGAACAAAGATCCTTTCCTGGCACAACTGGCATACCCTCCAGAGCAGGCTTCCTCAACCTCCAGATGTTTTTTGGCCTACAACTCCCATGATCCCTAGCTAGCAGGACCAGTGGTCAGGGATGATGGGAATTGTAGTCTCCAAACAGCTGGAGGGCCGAGTTTGAGGAAGCCTGCTCCAGAGGGTTGTCTTTATTCAGAGCTTCTGTT
Organism: Podarcis vaucheri; assembly: GCF_965113315.1. NCBI lineage: Eukaryota > Metazoa > Chordata > Lepidosauria > Squamata > Lacertidae > Podarcis > Podarcis vaucheri. The sequence goes on along the minus strand of NC_138755.1, from coordinate 18,039,157 downwards.
TCAAATATTCAATTTTGAGGCGGGGGGTGGGGAGGTAAAAGAACAAAATGGGTTTGTTCCCCTTTTCCCCTGCAGTACTGAGGAAGTACTCATGAAGTACTCATGAAGCTGCCTGGAAGGGGAATTGCTGATGGCTGTCATTCAACTAGTGCTATTTCTCTGTCGAAAAAGAGGTATTGGAAACCACAGTGAACACCTCCGTTGTTCACTTCTAATGGCAATGGCGCTCACCCGAGGTGCTGGAACTGAGTTCCAGCTGAAAAAAACCCTTGCACTGTATTATACTAAATTTATTTCTGAGGAATAAATGTTCCCTACCGAGGGCCTTCTCTGTGGTGGCGCCCACCCTGTGGAATGCCTTCCCATCAGATGTCAAGGAAATAAACAACTATCTGACTTTTTGAAGACATCTGGAGGCAGCCCTGTTCAGGGAAGTTTTTAATGTTTGATGTTTTATTGTGCTTTTAATATTCTGTTGGAGCCGCCCAGAGTGGCTGGGGAAACCCAGCCAGATGGGCGGGGTAGAAAAAATTTATTATTATTATTTATTAATTTCAGTAGGCCTACTCTTATTTGTGTTGTTGTTTAGTCATGTCCAGGGGACGCGGGTGGCGTTGTGGGTAAAAGCCTCAGCGCCTAGGACTTGCCGATCGAAAGGTCGGCGGTTCGAATCCCCGCGGCGGGGTGCACTCCCGCTGCTCGGTCCCAGCGCCTGCCAACCTAGCAGTTCGAAAGCACCCCCGGGTGCAAGTAGATAAATAGGTACCGCTTACCAGCGGGAAGGTAAACGGCGTTCCGTGTGCTGCGCTGGCTCGCCAGATGCAGCTTTGTCACGCTGGCCACGTAACCCGGAAGTGTCTCCGGACAGCGCTGGCCCCCGGCCTCTTGAGTGAGATGGGCGCACAAACCCCAGAGTCTGTCGAGGCTGGCCCGTTCGGGCAGGGGTACCTTTACCTTTACCTTTAGTCATGTCCAACTCTTCGTGACCCCATGGACCAGAGCATGCCAGGCACTCCTATCTTCTACTGGTCAAACTCATGTTAGCAGCTTCAAGAACACTATCCAACCATCTCATCCTCTGTCATCCCCGTCTCCTTGTGCCCTCCATCTTCCCCAACATCCAGGGAGTCTTCTCTTCTCATGAGGTGGCCAAAGTATTGGAGCCTCAACTTCAGCATCTGTCCTTCCAGTGAGCACTCAGGGCTAATTTCCTTAAGAATGGAGAGGTTTGATCTTCTTGCAGTCCATGGGACTCTCCAGAGTCTCCTCCAGCACCATAATTCAAAAGCATCAATTCTTCGTTGATCAGCCTTCTTTATGGTCCAGCTCTCACTTCCATACATCACTACTGGGAAAACCATACATTGGTACATATAGCAGCTTGGTGGGATTTTAAGCCCTCTCCAATGCACAAAGTGAGTCTGATTCATTTTGCTCTCTTCCCCCAAGCAGTTTTAAAAAAGTAAATAGATGGAAACTTAAGACACACACTCTTAACCTAACATGCAGCTTGGCTAGATGACTTGCGTTGCTGTCAGTTTTGATACTGCAGTAAGGATACCAATGGATGGCCATCAAAAATTCCCCTCAACAGGGCAAGTTTCCTCCCCTCAGTGAGTGGCCATTCTACCAATTTTGAGCTACAGGGGTGGGCAGAGAATGTCTAGGCAGTTGTGTGCTCATCCTCTTTTCCCTCCCAGCTCCAAAGCCTGGAGAACCCCCCATCTTCCCGTTGACCTTTTCTGTTCTACATTATTCAAGTCAATAATGGGGAAGAATTTGAGACCACTGGCTGAAGGGACTCGGGGTTTCTCCAACTATCTGCAGCCAATTGGATACTCAACAACCAAGCTGCCAGAGTGTGGAGGAGTAGAAATTGAGAAGAAGAAATTGAGTAGAAATTGAGAAGTAGAAATTGGTAATTCCAATTATTGACTTGGCATCATACTGCCTTTGCAGGGGTCTACAGCTTTTGGTTAGCATTGCTGGCAAAGTGCGCCACAAGGCTTCAAGTAGGTGATGATCCTAGTGCATTGGGGGGAAAACCAGTTCTGTGCACTGTGTCTCCTTTTAAAAAGTTAGACTAGCAATTCCCAGAGCTTCTACAGATGCAAACTAGGGCAGCACTATTAAATTACGACTCCCGTGGCTTGAAGCACCTACACAGAGTGGGTGCAGCTGTTTCATCTTTGACTCATGCTCTGGCATTCAGCACCCCCTGCCCAAGTTTTAATCGGGGTCTCCTGAGAATAGCCACCAGAATAACACAGTCCCTTATTAAATACACATGCAGTGGTACCTCGGTTTACGAACTTAATCCGTTCCGGAAGTCCGTTCTTAAGCTGAAACATTCTTAAACCGAGGCGCACTTTCCCTAATGAGGCCTTCCACCGCTCGTGCCCTTCCACCGTTTGGATTCCGTTCTTAGACCGAGGTAAAGTTTGCAAACTGGGACACTACTTCCAGTTTTGTGGAGTTCGTAAAATGAATCTGTAGTTCGTAAACAGGGCTGTTCTTAAACCGAGGTACCACTGTATATGCACATGTGTATTTGTACATAAATACTTAATATATAAATGAAAATAAATGTATATCAGCAAACACAATATAATAGAAGACAGTGCTGGACTGTTACATAAAAGCGATTGCAAAGCTAAACATTGAGTACATTGCTTACAGAATGGATATCCTTATTTCAGGATAGAGTGATAACACAGCCATGCAACTTCAGATGTTCTCGGAAGAATGAGATTCTCTCGGTTCGCTTCAGTCCGGCTTCAGGCCTAGCTTTGGCACTGAAATGACCTTTGATCACCCAGGTCAGGGGTCTGCAACCCGCGGCTCCAGAGCCGCATGTGGCTCTTTTACACCTTTGCCGCGGCTTCCGGGCGGATACTTGCGAGGGGAGGGGGCGCATTGTGCGCCCCGACAATCCCCACTGTGGTGGGCGCTGTACTGGCTGTGACGTCGCATGGGGGCGGTGTGTGCGTTAGTCACTCACCGTCCCGACGTCACCTTCCCGCCCGCCACATTGTAAGGGGCATGTACGCTGGTCACTGCATTGAAAGGGGGCATGTACGCTGGTCACTGTTTTGAAGGGGAGTGAAGAACACACACACACAAAAAGGTAACTTGTTAATTTAACGTTTATTTCTATGAGGAGTAATTCTGAGGGGTCAAACAAAGAAATAATAAAAAGTGACAATAAAGTTATTTTTATAATGACGATTTTTGCGGCTCCCAGTTTTTTTTTCCCCTTCGGAAACGGGTCCAAGTGGCTCTTTTTGTCTTAAAGGTTGCAGACCCCTGACCCAGGTGGTCTGGAGAAAGACAGGAGGAGTGTGTCCTTGGTTGCGTCTCGTTGATTTGTCAACGACTTTTGATACCGTTGACCATGGTATCCTCCGGGGAGAGGCTTTGTGGGATGAGAATTGGAAATACAGTGACGGTGCTTGTTCTGCTCCTAGCTGTAAGATTGCCTCTAAAGCGTAGCATGAGGAGACATTTGCTTGGTCTCATGGAAATTGTGTAGTGGGGTTTCTCAGGATTCCATCCTGTGTCCCATGCGTGCGCGTGCGTGCGCGCGCACACACACACATATAGCTGCTGGGAGAGTTCATCAGAAGATTGAGAATGTGAGGCCATCGATATGCAGATGATACATAGAAATAAAGTTGCATGTATTGTATTGTGTATTGAGGCATAGCTACCTGTCCCCTTCACCTGCTAAAAATATCTCTCTCTGCTTTGGGTACAGTTCTGTCCTTCAGTCTCTTTTACAGATGTAAAAATTCCTGGAAATTCTGAAGCCATGGAAAACTTTTTTTTTTTTTTTTTTTTGCTTAACAGACATTTTGGAGAAAATTAAACTATGCAATAGCCTTGTTGTTGTTAAGCATTCTTATACAGAGAAAATCACTTTGTTACTTTAAGAACACAGCATGTATTTATAATTTAGTTTCCCATAAAATTCCCTTGTCTGATAATAGGAAAAATACGGGTCACTCGGGCAATAATTACCAGTCAAATTTGCTTTTTATGTTTCCTGTTGCAATTGGAGGGAGAACCTAGCATCTCAGGATGTACTGGTGGGCTGGATGCAGGCCAATAAACTGAAGCTGAACCCTGAAATGTCAGAGGTTTAATGTGCCCCAGGTTCTCATGTCCAGTAGGGTTGGGTGATATATTAATGCATCATCCAAAATCGGTTTGAAGTCTGTATCGTGATACTGGTTTCAAAAATTTTGACCTGGCAATATATCGTGAAACATGATGTGTGTTGTGTGTGCTTTGCAAAAATCACAGTGTGGGAAAAATCGTGAAGCCAGCCAATGTCTCTACATAGCTCCATCCTTATTTCAGACGTTGTGATATATCAGTATACCAGTGTTTAGCTGGTGACATATTGTGATGTTGAAAACCCAGATATTTCCCAGCTCCAGTGTCCAGGAGCTGGGGGGATTGCCTGCCCTGGATTGGGTTGCACTCATCCTGTTGGGTTCACAACTCGTTGGGGTTCTCCTGGATTCAACGTGGTCACTGGAGGCTCAGGAGTCTTGGTTCAGCCTGGACACAGATCTAGTACCGAGGGCCTTTTGGCAGTTCTCTCATTGCGAGAAGTGAGGTTACAGGGAACCAGACAGAGGGCCTTCTCAGTAGTGGCGCCCGCCCTGTGGAACGCCCTCCCATCAGATGTCAAGGAAATAAGCAGCTATCCTATTTTTAAGAGACATATGAAGGCAGCCCTGTTTAGGGAAGTTTTTAATATTTAATGCTGTATTGTTTTTAACGCTCGATTGGGAGCCGCCCAGAGTGGCTGGGGAAACTCAGCCAGATGGGCAGGATATAAATGATAAATTATTATTACTATTATTATTATTGGTGGCTAGGAGTTTCTTTTTTTCCAACTCTAGATGGATCGCCAGGTATGACCTATTTTGGACAGAGGTGAGCTGGCCCCTGTACTCCATGCTCTGGTAACTTCCAGATTGGATTATTGCAGTGCACTCTACGTGGGGCTGTCCTTGAAGACGACCCAGAAACTTCAGTTAGTCCCAAATGCAGCAGCCGCATTATTGGCTGGGGGTTCCATTTAGATAAAAGCATCTCTACTTCACATGCTAATTTGTCGATAGATTGTGTGGGTTACCAGACTTTTTATTAGATTCTTTACAGTTGCTGAAAATCTGAGGCAGGTGAGAAAGCTCAGCAGAATGTAAAATTCAAGTTAAAGAAGAATTTATTCTAGCAGTCACTAGCAGCATATTATGATCAGCAGATATCAAGGGGCTGAAACATACTACGCAACATAGAATTAGTTGTGTCCTTTTATTTGAAATGCAGAAATTGTACTTGACACTATAATTTGTTGGGAGATGAGAAAGCCCTAGAATGCACACAGAAAAAGTCCCGTGCACATAAAAATCTTTTCTTCTTGCCAGATATCTTCTCAGTTCTTCCCACCATAAAAACTAACATTCTTCTGCAAGGTGTAATTTCAGAATGAGTGAAAGAGTGTTTTAAAAATGCTAAAACGCCTTAAAGAGCAAACACACACCTGCCACTATTCTTAGATTCAAGATTCAAAAGGTATGTGTTTTCCCCATCTTAAAAAACAAACAAAACACCCATTAGCTTTCTTCCATGTACTAAGTACTAACTACTAAGGCTTGTACGGTAGCTCTAAGCCCAAATCTAACATCTTTGTTATTGTGTTATCAGTGTTGTCTTGTTTCTGTGCTCTTTTCTTGTTTGGCAAAGACATGTACAGTTGCAGAAGCTTGCACAATGCGTGTATTTATTATTTTGGGGGAAAACAATTTCTATTCACAAACATACCACGAAGTCGTGTGTGCTGTTAAGGTATTTATAATGGATCTGGAGTTCCTTGAAGTGTTAGGCGGTTTAAATTTGATAAATATTACAGCATCTTCAGTTTCCCCCCAAACTCTTTTCAGTTTGGTAACTTTGGGAGCTTGCGCTGAGCAGAACCGAGAGATGGGCTCTTGAGAATTGTGGCAGTGATGTAAGCGTTCTGTTTTCTGAAGGTAATAATGGATGACAAACAAAATGGAGTATGAATGCAAGCTTAAGTATACGGGGCACATTTCGTAAAATGCTTTTATAGGTGTTTCGGGAAGGGATGCTTTCAGAATCCTAGAATAGCAAGCTTTTTGATTGAGTTGTCAAATGGATTTGGGGAAAGTGGGGCCATTTTGTTTCGTTTGTTGGGTACTTACCTTGTGAATGTAGGGACGTGGGTGGCGCTGTGGTCTAAACCACTGAGCCACTTCGGCTTGCCGATCAGAAGGACGGCGGTTCGAATCCCCGCAATGGGGTGAGCTCCCGTTGCTCTGTCCCAGCTCCTGCCAACCTAGCAGTTTGAAAGCATGCCAGTGCAAGTAGATAAATAGGTACCACTGCGGCGGGAAGGTAAACGGTGTTTCCGCGCGCTCTGGTTTCTGTCATGGTGTCCCACTGAGCCAGAAACTGTTTAGTCCTGCTGGCCACATCACCTGGAAAGCGGTCTGTGGACAAATGCCAGCTCCCTTGGTCTGAAAGCGAGATGAGCACCGCAACCCCATAGTCACCTTTGACTGGACTTAACTATCCAGGGGTCCTTTACCTTTACCTTTTTACCTTGTGAATGTGTGGCTGTAACGAAAGAGAATCCTTGTAGCTGAAGGGTAAAGGCACAAGTGCCTAGTATTTATGAAAACTGGAGAAAGGTCGCACAAAGGAATTAAGTGTGACTCTTGCCCATACTGCCTAGTCAGTGTTAGCTAGGATAGAGTGAGACTATCTTGGTCTGTTTCTGAGCAAATTGTCAATTCTTCTGTTCCTTCAGTCCGATTTTTTGGCACAACGACCTGCTCAGACTAATAATAATAATTAATAACAACACCCTACCCATCTGGCTGGCTTCCAGCAAAATATAAAAACATAATAAAACATCAAACATATATAAACTTCCTGATACAGGGCTGTGTTACAGGGACTGATGCCTGAGCATGTGATGGAACAGTGCAATGCATTAACACATGAGACAACTTCCATTGACCTGTTTCTAACCTGAGTATCGGATCTGTTTGAGTGTCATGGACCGGCTGTGTTATGTACTGAAGTTCTCACCCTGGGCCAGCAGGGGGATACTGTAGATAATTCAGGTCCACCTATGCAAATAAGGGATCGAAAGTGACGTTCAGTGATTGGATAGTTACAGAAAATGGTTACTGTTACGTTCTAGTGGAGCTCTATATAAGCAGGCTGGCTGAACCCTTCAGTTCTGTTCCGGCCTGTGAATAAACAAGAGCTGTTTGAAGAATTGCTGTGTCATCTGATATGTTCACCCACAACTTAACAGGCTGGATGTTGGGGGGGGCATCAGCTGGGGAACCCCCAAGGGAAGAGGTCTCGGAGGCAAGGGTTTGGTGGTGGGATGATGATGAGGGCGAAGAGGGAGCAGACTGGAAGGAGGAGGTGTTGGAAGCTGAAGGGGAGAACAGGGTTTAGTGAGCAGGAAGAGGCTGGGGCAGAGAGCAGTCCAGAATAGAGGAGGAGGAGGGGTCAAGAGGCACACATGAGCCAGGATGCAGAAGAAGCTGGGAAGTCTCCCCCTCCTACTGCAACCAGCTCCCCTCCTCTCTGGTCTCCCAGAACAAGATGAGGTATGAAGAGGGTAGAGCAAAGGAAGGCAAGAGAAGGCACCTCAAGTTGCTGGGAAAGTACCTTGGGAGAAGACTCAGAGTGGTGGGAAGGTGGGGACCATCATTCCTCGTAACTTCCTCACTGGGGCAAAATCCCCTGAGAAGATTTCCGTGAGCACTAGGTCTGAGCTATCTTGGTTTCCTGGAATAAAGAGTTCACTTCACTCATGTTGGGTGTTTTATTGCTGACCTGATCCCTGATATTAAGGTAGCTGCAGCGTGCCATTTTTTAAATGGAAAAAGCAGTTTTCATGACTGAGCACATATAGAGATGTGAGGGCCTGGGCAGCGGCAGGGATGGGATGGGATGTAGAAGAAAAACACCCCTTTGGGTGGAACATGTCTGACTATGGCGCGTGAAAGTGTAGAGAGGCGTGCTTTAAGAAGTCTATAACTATGACGACAAATACAAAAGCAGAAATTGATAGTGATTGTTCAGAAAACAAAACACATTAAATTTCATGTAGTATTCATTGAGCCTTGACTCTCACCTCTTCTTTTTTGCACTTCTTTCTATGGAAATGAGTGTAGAAGGAAAACACGGTGGCATTCAGTGCTAGCACTACTCAAGAATTGAACCCATTGGCTAACATGGGTTTGTGAGTTTCAGTGGGAAGGAAGGGGAAGTTTGTTGTTTGAGTGGAAACGCAAGTGTTGGATGTAGCTGCGACTAGGAAGTTCCTTGCATTTAATACTTTCTTTGCCAGATAAGCCCTAGTGTAAAGCAGATACCTTTATATGGCTTTCCATGCACTTATAGCAGTTGTACATTAGCCATCAGATTTCTTCTTCTTCTCCTCCTCCTTCTCCTCCTCCTCCTCCTCCTCCTCCTCCTCCTCCGGAGATCACTCATAGGCGAGTAAGATTGTCTTGCATAAACAAGGTTTTAACATTGAGTCCGTAAGTGACTGTGGAGGCCAATTCTGGATCCCCATGTCCTTCCACCATGGGGACATTGGTTTCTGGGTGGGAGTTGATCACAGTGTGGATTTGCCAAGCATGCCTTCCTCTTAGCACATTTCTCCCTTGCGTCCTGAGTTCGAGCGTCTTCAAAGCTTAGGACACCTTTGGGTAAAGGCTGTTCTCCAATTGGAGCACTTGCAGGCCAGTGTTTCCCAATTGTTGGTGTTTATACTACATTTTTAGATTTGCCTTGAGACAGTCTTTAAACCTCTTTTGTTGACCACCAGCATTACGCTTTCCATTTTTAAGTTTGGAATAGAGTAGTTGCTTTGGAAGATGATCATCAGGCATCTGCACAACATGACCAGTCCAACGAAGTTGATGTTGAAGAATCAATGCTTCAACGCTGGTGATCTTTGCTTCTTCCAGTACAGTGTTGTACATTGACCATCAGTGCTTCATTTGAAACTGATGGTTGCAGAATGCAGCAGCAGTAACCTATTCCACCTGTAACGTGGCCGTTGCACTAGACCCCCTATTACTTTCCAGGCTGACTCAGTGTGGGGGAATCTAAATCTTAACAAGACATTCACAGCTGGATGCCTGCATATTGCAGTTTTGTGCCCACACTTCAGCTGTTCCTAGTTACGAGGGGTGCATCCCATGTACAAGGTCAAAGCAGCATCTGTTTGAAGTAGAGGGAGAAGAGGAATAGAATCATAGTATTAAAGGGGGAAAGGTAAAGGGATAGTTAAGTCTAGTCAAAGACGACTATGGGGTTGTGGTGCTCATCTCGCTTTCAGGCGATTGTCCACAGACAGTTTTTCGGGTTATGTGGCCAGCAGGACTAAACCGCTTCTGGCGCAACGGGACGGAGACCAGAGCGCATGGATATGCTGTTTACCTTCCCTCTGCTGTGGTCCACATTTATCTACTTGCACTGGTATGCTTTTGAGCTGCTAGGTTGGCAGGAGCTGGGACAGAGCAATGGGAGCTCACCCCGTCGCAGGGATTCGAACCGCCGACCTTCCAATCAGCAAGCCCAAGAGGCTCAGTGGTTTAGACCACAGGGACCACAAGTCATTTGTAGCCCAACCTCCTGCAACACAGGAATTTACATTAAAGCATCCATGGCGGACAACCACCCAACCTCTGCTTAGAAACCACCAAGAATCTGTTCCACCGGCAAACAGCTCTGAACTGTCGGAAAGTTCTTCCAGACGTTTAGTTGGGATCTCCTTTCTCGGTGACCTGAATCCACTGGTTCTTCGCATCCTAACCTCCAGAGCAGGAGAAAACAAGCTTGTGCCATCCTCCATGTGACAGCCCTTCAGATATTTGAGGATGGCTAGCCCATCTTCTCATATCCAGGGCAACACCGATCAACCCAGCAACCTTGTCCTGACACAGTGTTGTCCCGCAGCTCCTTTTGGAAATGATCTCTGGTGGCTTTGGAGGCAAATGCAGCTTGCTGATGTTGCAGTTACAACCATTCATTGGGATTTGTGTGTGTTTTGGATGTATTATACGCTGCTTAAACTATTTTTTGGAGAAAGCGGGATGCAAAATAAGAGGTTTGTTATTTAAATAGATAGGCAACCAGTGGCAAATCTGACAGGAAGAACAGACTTGATATCTGCCCCCCCCCCCCCAAGAAAATAATAATAAGGTGGCTGACTGGCTCAATTGCTCTTTTTACAATTTGCCTTAACTTAGCTGGGGGGGTTTTTTGGGTTTCTTTTGGAATTGGAGTTGAAGAAAGCCTTTCCGTCCCCCTTGTGGAGGGTTGTGCAAATTTTAAAAGTTCCTCTCCATGTGCTGCTGCTGCTTAATTCAGTGCACCACCTGAAATCTTCAAAAATAAACCATATCCAGTTTCTCTTTACTTTTTCTCTCTCTTCCTAACATCCACATATCTGTTTACCGGAGTTATTCCACTGACACCAGTCATGTTGGCTTTGACCAATTTTTTTCCAGAGAAAAATCCAATGGGCTCCACCCCCACCCCCCGTTAATTGGTTAGTTTTAGACTTTTATTCTTCCTTCCTTTCTGGAATTTTTGGTTAACATGCATAATATATATGCATGTGGAACAAGTAATTCAAGGCAGGGTACCTAAAGAATTTTGCAAGTTGGCTGATTTTCACAACCTTTAAATACATCAGTAAACCAGCATTTCAAAACATTTTATTTTTTAGGGCGTATTCCTGCAAACCTTCCATGCAGGAAAATATATCAATGCATAGCATGAAGTAAAAACAACAACCACCTAACATAAAAAATTAAGTGACTTCTATCCTAAAACACAAAGAAGCATGCTGTTGAATTTCTCACATTTATATTACAAGCATGCTATTAAAGATAACTTCTAAAGATTAACATTAGTTGGACTATGACACTAAAACACACTGTACACTTCTTGACATGTTACCTAATCGGCCATTTCGGTATGTGTGCTTTTGGGTATTAGAAAAGCACTTGAGAGATTTATACCATATGCAGATTAACATCAGTTTTGTTTGCTAAATATGTCTGACCATCTCAATTGAATCCCAGTCAACTTGGGGCGCAGGACAAGTTTCCGGAAGGCTCGGTTTTCCGCTTAAACCCATGAGAAGAAAAAAGCTGTTCTGAGAAAGCGTATTCTCCATCATGGAGAGCACGTGTTGCAGTTGGGGCAACCAAGACACCCCTCTTTTGCTGGGTAGGTTAGTATAGATAGCCACAAATCTGATTGGGCACCCCTCAGTCGTTGGGGAGAATTTGGTGTAGCAATTTTATGAGTGACTGCTGAAGGGGCTGTTTATTCCCTGTGCGCAGCATTGAGCTTCCTCTTTTTGCTGTGCACATTGGATCACCCGCCCACCCTACTTATAAAAGTTGCATCTGCAATATTTGTTCAATCATCTATTAAACCTAACCAGGCTCAATTCAGATTCAGTCACAGAAATCATACCCCACGCTGTCTGAATTGACAAACGAGGGTTTGTAATTGGTTTGTAATAATGGTTTGTAAACGAGAATCAGAAACCTGAACTGAACTGAAAAACAAGAGCTACAGAGCGTGTTCTCCTTCATGGAGAGCACGTGTTGCGGTGGGAGCAAACAAGACATCCCTCTGTTGCCGGGCAGGTTAGTTTGGATGGCCACGAATGGGCACCACTTGGTCGTTGGGAAGAATTTGATGTTGCAATTTATGATTGACAGCCGAGGGGCTGTTTATTTCCTGTGCGCAGCATGGAGCTGCCTCTTTTCACTGCGCGCATCGGATCACCCGCCCACCCTACCTATATTCAGGGCTGTTCACGTTGACCTTGCTATGCCTGTCATGGGGTCGTCTGCTTTTGGGGCCTGGTAGGAATTTTGCCATTTGGCTGATTGGCCGGTGCCATTTGGTTTTTGCCTACTGCGTAGCAAATCGTCACAACTTGTAAGGTTGCGGTTAGGCATGGTAAAATTTGGTTGGTGGAGGGGGCATGGTGGGCTGTGCCTGCCCCTCCAATGCTACTGCTGCAAGGGTATTCTGTTAAAGGAATCCAGGGGCTCGCCATGCTCTTGTCTGAACCCCTGTCAAGGGGCTAGGGCCACGCAAGAGCCCCTGGGAGCATTTGGGGAGAGGTGAGGGCCTGGCGCCCAGCTCTATGCTCTCCCCAAAAATATTTTCCCTTACTGACTTTCGCAGGCTTGCGGATGTCAGTTCTGTTCCTACCTTTAGGCTGGAACAGATAGTCGCGAACCAATGCCTAAGCAACCACTCACATGCTGAGATCAATAAAGTGGCCAAAAATTATGCCAAAAACCTTAAAAAAAATCTGTGTGAATTCTGTCTTTATTTGAGGGTGGCTGTGGGATCCTCGACATGCAAAAAAAACCCAAAACAGGACGTGTGTTCGTCTGGCATCTTTGTGTGGGTTCCAGCCAGGGTGTATTTCATTTAAATCAAATCAATTTATTTTACTTTTTGCCGAAAGTCTCATTCTTGCTGGTGTAATCTTAATATTTGCAGCCAGATGAAGATTTCATTTTTGGAATAATAAATGTTCAGAGTAGTTTTCACAGTTATATCAAAAATTACTGATTTCGTTATACTGTTAGAAATACAAAGACAGGTAATTATGAAATTATTGTTTGTATTTGGACATCTTTTCTGCTGTACAGTATTACCTCGAAAGATGAGCGCCTCGCAAGACGAAAAACTCGCAAGACGAAGAGACTTGCGGAACGAATTAATTTCGTCTTGCGAGGCACCACTGTACTTTATTGGAAGGAGAAAAATAATCATTTCCTTAATAACAATTTAAACCATTTATTTAACTGAAACAATAACATTATAGCATATGTATCCATGTTCATTAACTCATGTGGTTAAACGATTTTTTGATTTTTTTTTTTAAGAAAACAAAACCTTAGACTGAGTTTTAGCACATATGAAAAACTTAAAGCAAATCCTTATTTCCTGATGAAAAACCTTTGGACTATAATGTAACTTAAGTAGAAAACTATCTTTAGAAAGATTTCTCCTCCAGAAGCATTTTATTTTCAAAATCTGATTTAAATAAACGCCGGCTCCCTCGGCCTGAAAGCGAGATGAGCGCCACAACCCCATAGTTGCCTTTGACCGGACTTAACCGTCCAGGGGTCCTTAAGCAGATCTTCCAGGACTTTGATCCAAGATGGAACAATCAATTTTTTTCAAATTTTCAAATTATTTTTCGAAGTTTTTAACAAATACAACATAACACAAAAAAACCAAAACATATAAAAAACATAGAAAATTTCTTCCAATCAAAACCCAAGCTAATTTCCATTGTTAAGTGACTTTCTCAAATCCTTCCTAACTGATTTTCATTAGGTCTCATTTTAGCAATTTTCCAGTATTCATTATCTAATATCATTAACTAGTTCGAATTACTAACTTCCTTTCTTTTCCTCGTGATCTCAATCCATAATATTATACAATTCAACATATTTTAATCCTAAGACAATTTAATACTTGCAAGTATTTCCACTTACATAATATTATAATATTTAGCTAGATATTCCTTAAATTTCTTCCAAGCTTCTTGACATTTCTCCTCTTTCTGATCGCGGATTCTTCCAGTAAGGTCGGCCAGCTCCAAAAAGTCCAACATCTTCATCTGCCAATCTTCCACTGTTGGTATTTCTTGGGATTTCCAGTTTTCAAGATGGAACAATCTAGTGGACTTCTACCATTGCAGTTAACCTTGAAGCGAAGATTCAGGAGACATGGCTTGAACAAAGTAGTAAGAGGCTGTAATTAGACCGTGGTGCCTCTTATGATCCATGCACGAGCAGTTAAAGCTGACTCATTCACATGCCGGTCTTTAAAAGAGGTGGGTTTGCACTGGAAACCTGTAACATGGGGAGGTTGGTGGCTCAATACCTGTTTGCTTGAGACCCCTTTGTCCTAGCCCCAGGTGAGCAGATACGTGGCTGTTACAAACCCAATAGGCTCTTTGTGTAGTCAACTTTCTGTTGTCTGCTTGATGGTGTCTCATCCTTGTGCAAAAAAAGCTCAAATAAATCTGTTGCGGAATTATATTGGGCATGTACATTGTGTTTATTCAGTTCCTTCTACTTTTCGATAGCAAACCTTTTGATCTGGGGTCAAGCCACTTCTCTGTGGTCCTCAAGCAACTTAAGTCACTAAACACTCTTAAATTTACAGCACTTGGAGAATTAGCTTATGATTTCTCTTACCATAAAGTTCATTTGGAGATGTGTTCCACTGAAATCAGCAGAATTTATATTTTGGAAGATGAAAGGGCCTGTAATACTGGTGCAAGCTCTCTTTCAGTGCTTTTCATGGTCTCTGCGTTTTTCAGGGTCCAGAGAATTTAGACATGACTTGGCACATCCCTTTTCTTGTTCACATATTTAAGCCAACATGGAATTGAAGTAGTTGTACTATTTCGTCCTTTGGGTCGGAATGAATCCACAACCCTGGAGATTAACTACTCAGTCTTGCCTATCTCTGGTGGGCCACGTTCTGTATTTAGCAGGTGTTTCCTTGAGATTTGTGATGCTGGGGGTGGGCAGGGTATTCAAGAAAGCAGCCCTGTATGGGGCTAACAAGTGCATGAATCATTTAGCTAATTATTTTCATTGCTGACATGCTTTATAGTGCATCATCCCCTAAATCAAAGGCAACTAAATTGGTGGCCCCTGGATGCTGTTAGACTACCATTCCCATCATTATCATCTAGGATGGCCAATGTTCAGGGATGTTGGGTGAGTTCAGAAACATCATCTTAGCTACCCATGCCTTACCTTACTTGTAGTAAGTAAAATTAGAGCTTTTAAGATTATTTTAAAAGGTTAAACCATCAGGTACCCAGGGTTGCTTGCTTTTCTGTGTTTCTACAACCCAAAATGCAAGGCATTCTAAGTAGCTTCTGCTTCCTGCAGTGAGAATTCTCTTGCTCTTCTGTATGTTGCACAATGGGTAAACCTGGGTGTTTTATCACTCAGTGCACACCTGGCAAGGATCAGCTGCTAATCCTGGTGTCTTCTCCATAATTTCAGGTGGACTTTAGGTCCAGCTTTGGTACCAAAATAGCCCTGGTTGTTCTGACAAATGGCCTTTGCTAAGAAAAGGACAGGGCAGTGAGATCCCTGCTTATCTTTTTGTGGATACAGTTGGACCTTGGTTCTCAAACTTAATCCGTTCTGGAAGTCTATTCCAAAACCAAAGCATTCCAAAACCAAGGTGTGCTTTCCCATAGAAAGTAATCCAAAATGGATTAATCCTTTCCAGACTTTTAAAAAACAACCCTTAAAACAGCAATTTAACATGAATTTTACTATCTTAACGAGACCATTGATCAATAAAATGAAAGCAGTAAGTGATGTACTGCAGTCACACAATCCATCAGTAGGTGAACTGGGTTCCGCATGGTCACAGAAACAAAACAAAAAGAGCCACAAAAACGCAAAATAAATAGCAAAAGCATACAGACCTCAGCGTAACACTCAAAGTGGAAGTGTAACACTCAAAACGGAGCACGTTCAGCTTCCGAAAAATGTTGCCAAGCCAGAACACTTACTTCCGGATTTGCATTGTTTGGGTTCCAAGTTGTTTGAGTACCAAGGCATTTGAGAACCAAGGGACCACTATATTATAGATACTAACAGCCACAGTGCTCTTTCAGATAGCCTCTCTGGGTTGCAAGTTGGGGACACGTTTCACAGTGGTTTCTTTACTACATCTGATTCCAGAAGGTGGCACTAGACAGCTGCTCCCTGGTATTTATGCTATGAAGTTCTAAGTGAGCTCATCTGGATATTTGGAATAAATTTGAACCTCAGCCTGTGCAGAAATGGCGAAACCGACTGCTTAAAACCAAGAGGACAACATGGTGATATTTTCATAGAAAGATGGAGGCCCATTGGTGGGCAACCTATCAAATTATCACTTATATGAAATCACGTGCAGGATTTGAGAATGGAGCAACAGAAATTGTAGAGAATGGATTTTAGGGGCTTAGAAAATAAATGCAGATGTCTTTTAATGCAGCTATTGAGTGGGATTTTTTTTTTAAGAAAAGACATCGGGGAAGGAAGGACGTAAAGTCAAGAAGAAAAGGTATAACAAAAAAAGCCACATACTGATATATATATATGATTGGATTTATGTAATAATTTGGAAGGTTTAATAAAATCCATTACGCAAAAGAAAGGAAATTGAGCCTCAGCTGTCAACTGGTTCTTCAGGTGCCAGTACCAATTGAGGTACAGAGAGAGGAGCCTTCCTCATGGTAGAGTGCTGCCTATGAAATGCTTTCAAAGAGGGTCACCTGTATTATCGTTTTGGAACAAGGTGAAGGCATTTTGTTTTAAATTTTAGTTGTTTTTAAGAAGGGTAAACCCCAAACCGAAACCACAACAGTAGCTGAAATACGTATTGTTAACGAAACTTTTCAGCAGAGATAAGTTTGAACTTCTTATTTTTATTTTAAAAAACCCAAATTGGAAATGGATCTTGTTTTCAGCTGCTTTAGATTTCTTACTGAAAATTCGTATTCTGTAATGTGTTATTCTGGTGTTTTGAAAGGCACACTGATTTTTTATTGGAAGGTTGGGATATATACCAGTATAGTGTAGGACTGGGAGATACCTGGTTTTCTACGTTGTGATATACCACCAACTAAACATCGCAATACATGGATAAATCACAATGTCTGAAATAAGGATGGTGCTTTCTATATATTGGCTAGCTTCATGTCCCACCCCCCAATCTTGACTTTTGCATAACACATACATACACCCATATACATGATTTGCGATAATATTGGCAGGCCAATAATCATGAAACCAATATCACAATATGGACTTCAAACCGGTTGTGGATGATATATTGATACAGTAGAACCTCATGTTACGTATCATCCTCCTTGCGAACGCTGAGGATTACGAGCCCCGCCAACCCGGAAGTAGATGCCCCTTGTTGCGAAATTTGCCCCGGGATGCGAGCGGAAGTTGCGCACCTGGAAGCGCCATTAGCGAAAGCACACCTCATGTTAAGAACGGTCTCGGCTTAAGAACGGACCTCCGGAACGAATAATGCTTGTAACCGGAGGTACCACTGTATATTGCCCAGCCCTAGTGTGGCATAGTGGTTAGCATTGAATTAAGGACCTAGGAGATCAGAGTTCATTTCCACACTCTGCCACAAAGCTCATTGTGTAACCTTGGGCCAGTCACAGTCTCTCAGGCTAATCACAACCTCATAGGGTTGGTGTGAGGATAAAATCGAAAGGGAACAAACCACGCATGCCACCTTAGGCTGCTTGGAGGAACGACGGGATATAAATGGAAAGAATATAAGCCTATGATATTAATAAAATCTGTATTGCAAGTGTTTGCAAACAGCAGCTGTTTGCATCCATGCTTCACATTTTTAGGTGTAAATGAAACACCTTTGGTGAAAAAGTGTGTTGCATGAGACAACACACTTCTCGGTTGTGTGCCCCTTAACAAGCAAACCTCGATCTTCTGCTTTTCCTTCTTTCTTAGTCTTGAGGCATAATTTCCGGAGGTTATGATCACATGTGTTTAGCTACTTACATAAATACTATATCTTCCGGAATAGTGGGATGCTAGGGGAAGGAATTTGAGAGCTGGTGCGCGATGTAGTGCCATCTCAAATGGTCTGAAACTGGTATCGCAATCTGGAAGCCATACTGGTTTCAGACAATTAAGCAATATTATCGCCCAGCTCTACTGTTTATTTTTATATTCATTTTTCTTTATCTTGTTCTTTTTCCTTTCCCTTTTTCTTCTTTCTCTTTTTTTTTTTTGCCCTTGGATTCATCTTTTAGTTTGGACCAAAAAAAAAAGACATTAGACAATAATCTTTGTATTTTTCTTCATGAACCTTAATAAAAAATAATTAAAAAGAAAAGAAAATGATGACATCCCCCCCCCCCCATTTCAGCCATACAAAAGTACCTCTTGTTTAAACGGTTGCAACAACCCTACATGGGCTATTGATGAAATATAGCCGGGCTTTGTAGAAATGCAGATGAAAGTATTCTCATGGAGCAGCCAAATGTTTTAATGCAAATTTTTCAGGCACAGAACTTTATGCAGTGGTCGGAAGGCATTCTGAAGTCTCACTGAGGATGCGTTATTGTTAATGTGGCTCCTTGTAAGTCCTATTTTTTTAAAAAAGGTTGCACACTGTAGTTTGTACCTAGACCATATAACACCAGGCCTGAAAGACCTCCATTGGCTCCCAGTACGTTTCCGAGCACAGTTCAAAGTGTTGGTGCTGATCTTGAAAGCCCTATATGGCCTCAGCCCAGTATACCTTGAAGGAGCATCTCCACCCCATCGTTCTGCCTGGACACTGAGGTCTAGCTCCAAGGGCCTTCTGGCGGTTCCCTCACTGTGAGAAGCCAAGTTACAGGGAACCAGGCAGATGGCCTTCTTGGTCGTGGCGCCTGCCCTGTAGAACGCCCTCCCATCAGATGTCAAGGAAATAAACAACTACCAGACTTTTAGAAGACACCTGAAGGCAGCCCTGTTTAAGGGAGTTTTTAATGTTTGATCTTTTATCAGGTTTTTAGTGTTCTGTTGGGAGCCACCCAGAGTGACTGGGGAACGTTGCTTCTGCTGTAGCTTTCTGCCTTTTCAAGAGGTTAATGCCAGGACTTGAAGCACACTGCGAAGCGTTTTAGTGTTTTCGCAGTTTGACGGCACCCAATAAACAATGAGAGTCCAAGATATTCAAGAGGCTTTTTCCTCCCACGTACTGTTTCTAGGATTATGAAGAAAGAGGAATAGTGGTGGAAAAGCTTAGATCAGATTGGCTGCCCATCCCTTCCCAGGTGGGCAGTGGCGTAGTGTGGGGGGTGCAGGGGGGGCGGCCGCACCGGGCGCAACATCTGGGGGTTAGGGTTAGGGGGCGCAAATCCACGGGTTAGGGGGTGCAAATTACTTGCCTTGCCCCGGGTGCTGACAACCCACGCTACGCCACTGCAGGTGGGCAGTGGTTGTGGACCTCACCTCTGTTCACCATCCCCAGCAACTAGAGCCCACATGTCTTGCCAGCACTTAGGGGAATTCCCCACCTGGCAGAATCAAGGAAGAGGGGATTCCCCACCAAAATGCTGGCATCAAAATGGCCAGTAAGCTCTGGATGGGCAGTGTTTTGCCGGCTGGCTGGGCATTGGCTGTGGGCCATGTTAAACTTGGTGCCATCCTATTGAGTTGCAGGTAAAAAGTGAAATAGCCTGGATAGCTCAGCTGGTTTGAGCATGGTGATGATAGTGCCAAGGTTGTAGGTTTGATGTAGGTATGGGACAACCGATGCTTCTGTGATACTGCAAAGGCTTGTGTTTGATGAGCAGACTAGAATAAAATAAAATAAATAGCTTATACCCTTAGCTTGAATTTACATTATTGCTCCGTTTCTGTCCATGGATATGCAGGTCCTTAAAATGGGGGCGCGAGGGTGTTAAAAGGTATACTAGATGCAAGCAATCTAAAAATAGGCTGACTGTTCTTGTGAGAACTTTTACTTCGACTTTCGTTTTTATGTTTAGGTTGCGTGCAGCTGATACTTAAAATTTTGTGTCAAGGTAGCTAAAGTCTAAGGATCATTGGGCATGTTGAATTTGTGCAGACAATCTCCATTACCTGCGTAAAAATGAAACAAAACTGAAATTTCATTATGCACCATACTGGTCACGGGCCTAGCAAAACGTTTATCCCTATTTTCCCCAGTGCCCCTTCATGGGCTTCCACTGGCAGAAATGGGGATAAACATAGGCTCATTCCTTGGCTTAAATAATACTGGAAGAATGTGGGATTTGCCAGTCCTCTTGTGAGTGTTGTGTATTTCTACCGTGGGCCTAATGTTGCATTTATCGCCGCTTGCCATAACATGCTGATTTCTTATCGCTAAAAGGCGATTCACTTTGTTTCTTAAACATCAAGGTAGGACATTTTTCTATGTGTAAGCAATAGTGGTGCTGATTCAAGAACACACCATTACTTGTTCCTAGAGTTGGAACACATCCTAAAAGTTTCCAATGTTCTTGTTAAATCGATTTATTTCGGTTGCTGACCAGAGTGGTGCTTGGAGTGTCTGCTGTCCTCCTTCCAATGACTTGCTTGTCTCTGCCATGTCCTCTGTGCTTCCATACAAACCTCAAACCTCAAATCTCTGTACATTAATTGCTTGGTTTGCATTCTGATTGAATGGGTGTTTTTGTAATGTTAGAAGAGGGATTTTTCCAAAGTCTGCAGTTTATTCTTGAGACAATTTCCCTTTAATCTTAAATGGCCCGTGTTGCTTCTGTGCACATTAAGAGTATGTACAATAGTTCTCTTGAAGTTTTTCATTTCCACTTCCCCTTATTCCTGGGAAATTTCCTTGGCAATTTGTAGAGGAGTGGTTTCCTTTGAAGGAGCTCTTTCTTGTCTTAATAGTGAGAAAGATTTGCATGTCGAGGTCCCCAAGCCACCCCAATAAAACGCAATTCACACAGAATTTTTGTTTAAGGTTTTTGGCATAATTTGGCCACAACTTTATTAAAATAGAAAAAATGTGACTGGTTGCTTAGGCATTGGTTGCGACTGTTTGATCCCGCACAGGGACAGACTGACATTCGCACGCCCGCGAAAGTCAGAAAGGGAAAACATTTTGGGGAGAAAGATGGAGCTGGGTACCATGCCCTCACCTCTTCCCAAATGCTCCCAGGGGCTCTTGCGTGGCCCTAGCCCCTTGATAGGGGTTCGGACGAAAGCATGGCAAGCCCCTGGATTCCTTTAGCGGAATTCCCTGCTGCGGCAGCATTGGAGGGGCAGGCACAGCCAATCCTTACCCCTCCACCAACCAGTTTTAACCAATGCCTAACCGCAACCTTACAAGTTGTGATGATTTACTACGCAGTAGGCCAGAACCCAATGGCACCAGCCAATCAGCCAAATGGACAAAATTCCTATCGGGCCCTTCCCCAAAAGCAGACGACCCCATGACAGGCATAGCAAGGTCAACGCGAACAACCCTAAATATAGGGAGCATGGGCAGGTGATCTGATGCGCGCAGCGAAAAGAGGAAGCTCAACGCTGCACGCAGGGAATTTAAGAGTTCTGACTGCCAATCACAAAATGGCAACATAAACTTCTCTTCCAATGACAAGAGGAGCCCAATCGCAGCAGTGGCCAACTACCTTCACCCGCCCAGCAACTATGGGATGTCTTGATAGACCCCACTGCAACACATGCTCTCCATGAAGGAGAACATGCTATTTCACATGTTGCATATTATTACAGAGCACAGTAGCAAGAACACAGAGATGGAGGTAGTCGGCTTCAGGACATTGTATTTCTTTGCCAAATATTTTGTATTGGTACCCTTGCCATTGCAAATATTGCGGGAAACAATTGATAGGTTTCCTGCTGCCCTCCGGAAAGGCTATTTGAGGTGTGGGCTTCAGGGGAAAGGAAAGACTGGTTGTGTACAACAATATCACCAGGCGCATTTTGCACCTGGTTATTAGCCACTTGCCACCAAGTGAAGGTAGATGCCCAGGTGCCAGGACGGCACCTTGACATCTCCACCTTATGGAGATCTTTGGATCTTGACGACTGTTTTCACACACTAGCAACACATCCTGTAGAATTCCATCTGTTATATCTTACCTGCACAATCGGAACAAATTTCAGGAACCCAAACCATTGTATTGGAAAATTCGACTTTTGAGCCGTCCGGTCCCAGAATGTCCACTAGACATTCTGCTTTGGCAACCGTAACCCTGGTTTAATGAGCCATTTGGCGCCTGGCTTATATAGCTGAGTTTCCAACTCTGGTTGTGTAGCCTGCCTTCCCCTGTTGAAGGTCTGGATATAGTTCTAAGCAACCATCATCTTCTGGCTTAGCCCAGAAAGAGCACAGCCTTTTTGTCTTTGCTTACCATTGTATTAAAAGCTCACAGTACCACTGAAGCTGCTGACATCTTTTATTCCTTTGGAAGAATGTAGGAGATTTTTTTTTTAATGATATAGTGAAGTGTGATGTGTCTTCTAGCGAATGTGTACAATGACATGACACTAAATGTATCCTGTACCACTGCTTTTATCAGGTTTGTCAAGGTATTACATGAACAGCTAATAAATGTCATTCCTGTTCAGTATGTGTTCCATCTCGTGTTGAATTTTTCCCAGCTTATCTCATTCATATTCAACTTGTAACTTGATAATTCTGTCCTTGGAGGATTCACTATTTTATAGCAGAGTGTGTGCTTTTTGCAGTGGATAGAGAAAATTCTACAGCTTAGGTGCCTTACCACTTAATTGAGGCTATATACGTAGTGGTGCAGATTTGTGAGCAATCCAGTGAGCTAGTTGACTATTAATATACTTAATTTTGCAACGGCTGCATATTAATCTTAACGGTTTTGAACTTTAGACCAAATAATGTCTGCAATATGAAAGTTTAAACCTGCCACATACATGGTTGTCTGTAGCACTTGCATTGTGTATGTGGTAAAGTGGGATTCCCTCCTCTTTTTTTGTAAATTGGAAGATAACATTTTATTTCAAGCTCTTGTTGTGCTACAAATAACCTAACGAAAGCTGTGATGTTCAGTAACTCCTTTCCCATTAGCTAGGAATTTTTGTGGAACTCTCTTTGCAAGACCGAGCTAAGCTCTCTTCAGTTTGGCCTGTGTGTGATTGAAAGCCAAAAATTAATTGTCCCAAAGAATGAATTGGCTCCAAAAGGCAGTCTCTCCCCCCCCCACCCCCGATGCTGTGTTTACATACATGTATCTATGTTTTAACAGGACAGATTGGCATACAGTCGTATTTTGGCAAATGCATCCAGCTTGGAAGAGTTAGCAAAGATAGCTTTGTGTATTCATGGTTCTGTCTTTAAAAAAATTCCTTCTGTCCAGCCTTGACTATCCTGCCAGCGCTGACCCAAGTTCAGAAAGCTGTAATCTGTTGTAAACGACACATTAGCAATATTTGTCACTGCCTAGTTTTGCAAAATTTTGAATCCTGGCAGGTTTACAATTTGCATGGGGCCTAACTTAATTTCTCTGTGTGCCTGGGAACAACGCATTATTGAAGACCATTTATTTATAGTGGCTCTGTTGTTCCATCTCTGTAATGCTTTTCAGCTCTCACTAATGCTTCCCAATAAATAACACACTGAATGAGGGTGCTATTACGACATCAAATTGAACAAAGCAACTTATATCCTACTAAGGATATTATTTATGAACAGGGTGGATTCTAACAGAGCTAGACGGCAACTGATATGTAATTTAGAAGGCTTTTATTAAGGGGAATATGTATAAAATAGCCCATGGACACACAATTCAGCTACATTTTCTCATTCTACCTGTCTCCATTAGGCATTTAATTCCCTCTCCCTGCCTGCCCCAATGTGCTCATCGTAGACACTTGTCTACAACACATGCATTTATTATACATTTAAGCAGTGCTTTTTTCTGGGGGGCACGCAGGGGTACGCATACCCCTAAACACCTTATGAATCTTTGTACTTTTGTCCAATTTACTGTATTTATTTTTCCCAATTTGAACTATAAAATGGTGGTTTTCTTGAGTCAAAATGAGAGCACCCCTAATTTTTTTTTGGGGGGGGGAAGCACTGGGTTTAAGGCTTGGGTGCAAACGAAGCTAGCTTGTGCCACCTTTTTTTAAAAAAACCAAGCTTCTAAAAAAAAGTGTCTTAATTCATGCAAAGCAACAGCAGCGGCACATTAAACGAATTTGAAAAAGATTAGATTGGAATTGCCTGAAAATTCTATTAAGCCACACTGCATGGACGTGCTGGGAATAATAAAGACAATTAACGGTAAATTTGTACAAACTGATTTGTTGCATTATCTTTTGCTAATCTAACATACGGTACTTTTTGTGTCCATATTGCAGCCGGCAACTCCAAACTAACATGGCAGTCAGACTGTGTGATGTGGCTTCTCTGCTTAGAAGTGGTTCGTGGGCAGCAGAGCCTTGGACTGGGGTCTGTGGGATTTTTTTATTAAATTCTGTAGGATAATTTTTGACATGTTAAAAAGTAGTGCTGAGGCCATACCAAACCCTTCAAATTACATTCGGAATACCTCTGCATATACCACACCTTCTCTTTAAGTTTTGGTGCAGGAATCAGTCTGTATCCCTGGTTTTGGGGGACGGGGACTCTCAGGGCATCCTCTGAACTTGTAAAATATACAAGTGACTTCCTCGAATAACGTCCCCCCGACTTTCCTCATAGTATACTGGAGTTGAACACCCAAGTCAACATTTGATTTCAAAAGAGCAAAGCTTGCATTAAAGCTTTTATTTGGTATGGTCTGAATGCTGAATAACAGTAACTTTGGAGGGGGAAAAAATATTAATGTTGTGTATTTTTTTGGTTACTGATGAAATTAATAGAATTCCATTCAAATTACTTTGGCCGGTAAAAAAAAGAAAAAGAGAGGAAAAAATATATATTTATATCAGGAACTGTTGAAAAGCCTGATCTGTATCAGGTGACATCTAAGTTTTTATTCTGACACCTTCAGTGGGATAGGAACTATGTGTTAAAATACAGATTTATTAGCAATGTATTTTTCTAGAAAAAGTGATGGATCTCACCATGAACTTCTCCCTTGTTCTCTTAGAATGCCAATGGCGCTCACCTGAGAGGTGCTGCGGTGAGCTCTGGCCCTGTTTAATAGCATTGCTTTATTTGGAACAGCGCAGATGGTCTTGTAGCTGAGACATAATTACAGAACATAGAATCATAAAGGGACCACTAGGGTCATCTAGTCCAACCCGCTGCAATTCAGGAACCTTTTGCCCCACGTGGGGCTCGAACCCACAACCCTCAGATTAAAATCTCATTATCTAACGATCGAGCTGTTCCAAGGAATCCAGACTTCTGAATCTGTTCATTTGAATGATGGTCTAGGATTTCACTCTTGCTGTCTGAATATGAAAATACAATATGCAGCTATATGATGATACCGTGGTGGTTGTTTTTTTTGTTTGAAGAAGCCTTTTAAAAATTGTTTTCAAACAACGGATGCTTAAAAAACATATTTATTTTTAGAAAGAACAATGTTTTGGCCCAAGTTATTCAACTTCTGGCAGGTATAGCTGGAATATTTGAACAGTGACTTGCTTAAGGTGTTCTTGGTCATTTTGTGCATAGGCAGTTTAGTTTTGCTTAGAGTCTTTTGTGTAGAGTTTATCTTGGTTGAAGTGAAAGGATTGCTTATCCAGAAGATGTGGTTCTTTAAAAATACACACTGAAGAGATTTTCTCTTTTTTTCCTGGAACCCAGTTATCTCCTGGGTTAATCCATAATCCTCTCATCCCTTCGCAAAATATGTGCAATTAATGTAAATACAGGCTTATTCCCATTATTGTCAATATACAATTGTAAGTCTTCTTGAACTTCCCAAAGGCAGAAAAAAGGCATGTTTTGCCAAAAGGCAAATTGCTGACTCTAAGCTGGAGGTTCCTTTGTGGAGCTTTAGGGTAGAGAACAGTTTTACTGGCGCAAGTTGAAATAGGGTTTGTGTTTTGTATTGGGAAAAATTTAATTGAAATTCTTTAAATTGATGAAATTCGTCAGATTTGATTGAAATCTCTGAGCTGTAAGATGTCAGCAGTACCCAACGATGGCCAAGCAGTAGCAAACCTTACATTGAAATGAGTACACACATTTAGAATAGTCATATCTTATATGAGCAACTCCAGTTCTTCTGGTGGACAATGTTTGAGGTTAGTCCAGTTTAACTAGAAGCATAGATACAAAGATCTCTGGGAACATTGGGAAGAGCAGGCGATGTCAAAATACTTGCGTAATAATTGATGGGTACACCTTTTCCTATCTTAGAGTCACCGGCAAAAAAAGGGCTTATGTCAGAAGGCAAATGCCCACTTAAATGCAACATTTTGGAACAGAAATTCGTATTTTGCCAGCATTGTGACCAATGCGGCTAAATCTCTTCAATACTGCAAAAGTAACCAAAACAGTACATTGCTTCTAGTAATGCCTTTCGTAAAGTCTGCCATTGATTGCCATTGTTAATTTAGCTTTTGCAATCACCATTGAAATTTCTAGTTTGTGTTTTCCTTAGCTGAACAACTCTGGTGCTTCATCTGAATTTTGTATTTGCACAGTTAAATCTTAGGATTTACTGAAATAACAGCACTGGCTTAGGGGGAAAAATATTTTTAATCCCTTGCTGTCAGTTAAAGCTCATGGGATTTCCACCCCAGCCCTAACTTATAAAATCTTTCAGTAGAACCTTTGTTGTTGTTTTTTTAAAAAACTTCTAAATGGATTTTATTGCTAGATAATTAAAACTATTTCATTTTATTGTTAAGACCATTATTGCAGACCTGACAGCTGGGCACTGTTTTATAGTGACAAAGCTTTTAATTCTTGGCTAGAATCGCTAATAGATTCTGAAATATGAATTCTGACAGTTCCCATTTTCTCTGTTTTTAGCAGGTAATTGCTGCCATGGAAACACAACTGTCTAATGGGCCAACTTGCAATAACACAGCCAATGGTCCTACTACCATAAACAACAACTGCTCATCACCAGTTGACTCTGGAAACACAGAGGACAGCAAAACCAATTTAATAGTCAACTATCTTCCTCAGAATATGACACAGGAGGAGCTCAAAAGTCTGTTCGGGAGCATTGGCGAGATAGAATCCTGCAAACTTGTAAGAGACAAAATAACAGGTACGTAAGCACTAGGTTTTTGCATATGCACCGACACGTACATGTTGCTGCTTAAACAGGAGTCTGAATTGCATTACTTCTGAATTTCAAGGGTGGTGGTGGGGAACATGGTGTTTTATCTCATCTGTAATGTGAGAAATAGAAAGCTTAATATCAAAGAATAGTTTGCAAAGGCTTTTGGAGAGCAATATTTTGTCGCCAAGGCAACATGCATGTTCCATCTTCTTAGCAATTCTTGGTTTTCACTACAGAAAAATGAAGTCTTGACAGATTTTAAAACTGCCTGCTTGTAACTTAATTGTTGTCATGGGGCGAGGGTGACGGGAAAACACCAGAAAGTGAAGCTGACCTTTGCAATTCACCTTAAATGTTCTGAGAAAAAGATCAAATGAATCATGTGTGGACGCGTCGGGAAACTTTTAAAATTGGCCTTAGATCCCTTGATCCTTCACAACCAGTGCAGAGCGCAAAGCTAGCAATGCGGAGCTGAAAATAATTTTCCTTTAAGAAACCCAAGGGTGCCACTTTGGGGTTAGTAAAATAAAGGTCTTAAATAAAAGTGGAATTTAGGATCAGAAAACGCCCAAACAGTTTACAGGTACAGATGCCCAGTGAACCTTAAGGAACAGGAATCAGTATTTTAGTCCCAGTTGAGGAAGCCACATGGTACTAAACAGCCCCAGCTGTTTGCTGCTCACAGAAGTAGACCATGTGAAATACCATTTTTTTCCTAAGTTTAAAATTGGGCATCGTCTTATACACAGAATGTTGCAGTTAATTTTTTCTTAATTTTGGGCTCAAATAATAGGGTTCGTCTTATACATGGGGGCCTTTTATACATGGAAAAATACGGTACATAACTTGAAGGCAGGGATTTGCAGGTCTCTCTCAAGTGCAGCAAAGTCCATCGACTTCAAGGCACTGAATCCATCCTGTAGTTTTCCAGTTCATTATGGGTCACCCTTGGCAGTGAAACCGAAGTTTGTTCATGTGCTAATAGTTTGACAAAGTCCCGCCCCCACCCTGACTTTGTCTCAAGGTTCTGCATTTGCATTATTCTCTTGGCAGCGTCCAAGTATTGTGTTCCATCTTTCCCCCTCTTTGTTCCCATTCATCACCCTGTTCCAGAGTTGGCTTCCATATTGACACTTGGATCTTGGAATCTCTCCTGAGCTTTTGGGCCAAAAAAGGCAGCAAGGAAGCTTAGTTGTTGTGACTCTCCATTGCTTGAAACGAATTGTGCTTGCAGCTGGAAAGTTGGGTTGAGTAATTGGCAGTATATAAAAAGTTAGCCACTTAAGTGATTTTTTTATGGGGTGGGCATGGTTTGGCTTAATGCAATTTATGGAAGGGGATAGAAAGTGTGTGGTCCTTGCTAAGTCTTGGTTCTGCTTCCCAACTGCACATTCACTGCTTGTAATTGATAATGATGTTGTTGTTGTTTAGTCGTTTCTGACTCTTTGTGACCCCATGGGCCAGAGCATGCCAGGCACTCCTGTCTTCCACTGCCTCCCGCAGTTTGGTCAAACTCATGTTGGTAGCTTCGAGAATACTGTCCAACCATCTCGTCCTCTTGTCCTCCCCTTTTCCTTGTGCCCTCCATCTTTCCCAACATCAGGGTCTTTTCCAGGGAGTCTTCTCTTCTCATGAGGTGGCCAAAGTATTGGAGTCTCAGCTTCAGGATCTGTCCTTCCAGTGAGCGCTCAGGGCTGATTTCCTTCAGAATGGATAGGTTTGATCTTTTTGCAGTCCATGGAATTCTCAATAGTCTTCTCCAGCACCATAATTCAAAAGCATCAATTCTTTGGCGATCAGCCTTCTTTATGGTCCAGCTCTCTTGATAATGTAAGAGCGTCTTTTTTTGAAAATCAAGAATTGCAATTCAAGCCAAGTTGTACTTAGGAGTTTTGAGGGGACTCCTGTCCAGTCAGTTTCTGCAATGGATAAAACAATAAGCCTGGGTTTAAGAGGCTGTGTGGAGAACTAGTGGCCCCCTCACTGAAGTGAGGTGGGGAGCATAGAGAATACTTTCTTCTAGGGCCAAGGGAAAGGATTGTACCATTCTGTTGGCTTCCACCACCTCCCCAGTTCCTCTGTCTGAAGAAGGGGCAGATGAGGCCCTTATCAGACCAAAGCATGCTGGGCTTGCTCGTTGACTGACAAAGTTCCTGCACCACCACTGTGGTAGGAAAAGGCTGAACTAGCTCAGTAACTTTTGAGACCCCTACTGAAATCAGTTCTGAATTGCCATGGCAAATTGCGAATTTCCTGCTCTGCCTCTTGTTGGGCAACCAACGTTGAGGGAGACGGCGAGGGCGGAGGTAGGTATTTCTGACTTGCAGTATGGTCATTGGAAAACTCTAGGGAGAGATCTGTCAAAATTTGTAGCCTGTTAACAGAATCCTGTGCTGCGGACATTAGGGGCTCAACTGATCATTATTTGTAACAATTGCAAACCAAAAGACCAGGTTTAGAAACTACCAGAAATAAAATTTACAAAATAGGCAGCTAGGATTTCTGCATGCTTTGCTTCGCGTTATACAGTGGTCAAAAATAAGTATATTTGGAAAGAAAATTCTCCATATTGTAGTCTTGTATTGCAACTGTAGTCTTCAGTTCATGCTTGCTGAAATAACCTGTTGGTGGCAATGCTGGAAACAAGGAAGACTGAATCTGATCTCCAAGTTTCCCTGGGGCACTTCCAAGCCCTTTATATGTTACTGTTACATTTGAGATATATATATCTATATCTACATCTATCTATCTATCTATCTATAGATATATATATAGAGAGAGAGAAAGAGAGAGAGAGAGAGATATGTGTGTATGTGCATGTGTGCATGTGTTTGTGTGCGTGTGTGTGTGTAATGTAGATGTATATATGTGTGTGTGTGTGTGTGTATATATATATATATATATATATATATATGCAGGTTTTGGTGTCTTCGGGTGTCTTCCCGTGTAAGAGTCGGGGTGTCTGGGCGACGTTTCGACGAGGTCTCACTCGTCATCTTCAGGCTGGAGCTTTCGGCTTCTTGTTACTGGAACAGACTTCTCTGTTCCAGTAACAAGAAGCCGAAAGCTCCAGCCTGAAGATGACGAGTGAGACCTCGTCGAAACGTCGCCCAGACACCCCGACTCTTACACGGGAAGACACCCGAAGACACCAAAACCTGCATTCCTGTACCCGTGAAAATCTACGAAAGCATATATATATATATATATACACACACACACACACACATACATATGTGTGTATGTGTATGTATGTGTGTGTGTGTGTGTGTGTGTGTATACACACACACACACACATTTATATATATGTATATAAGAGAATGTCCAGTAGCACCTTAGAGACCAACTAAGTTTGTTCTGGGTATAGGCTTTCGTGTGCATGCACACGTCTTCAGATACTTAAATTTGCATTGCGTCTCGTTATATTGTGTGCAGAGTAGCTCAGCTCTTCCAGAACCGTTACCCCAACTTCTGTACCTCTATGGGGGCCAGAGTATGGTGTCTATACTCAACTATTAGCTAAGATTATCATTCTTTCCTACTCGGCTAGCTTCCCTTGTCCTTAAGGGTGAATTTCAATCTGCATGGTCTCAGGCAGTTACAACTGAAATTTTAGCTCTGGGTTTTCCCCTTGATCATTTGCTCAGAATGGGTTTTGGTCAGGCTAAACCAGCCACCAGGCAGCGTATGACTGACCTAGAACGCCAAAGTGGTCTGGGTAGGCCTCACTCCTTTATTGTCAGCGATGGTAGCAGGTACCATCCTGGATTAGTATAATATATTGACTGATAAGACAGTCCTAAGTGATAATAATAATAATAATAATAATAATGATGATGATGATGATGTAACAATAATAATAGTGTAGTACCTTGCCCATCTGGCTGTATTGCTTAGCTCATTGGAAAACTAGGTCTCTGTCTGCCGCTTTGAGATTGTTCTGTTCCACACTTCATCTCTTCTTAATACAGTGGTGCCTCGCAAGACGAAATTAATTCGTTTCGCAAGTTTTTTCTTCTTGCGAGTTTTTCGTCTTGCGAAGCATGGTTTCCCATAGGAATGCATTGAAAATCAATCAATGCGTTCCTATGGAGACCGTCCGGGGACAGAGGGGAAGCGCCGCGCGCCTTCCTCTCTGTCCCCGGACCTGTTTAAAGCAAGGGGTGGCGGGGAGAAGATTGCTTCTCCCCGTTGCCTGCCCCGCAATCTCCGGAGACAGAGGGGAAGGCGTGCGCCTTGTTTTAAAGCAAGGGAAGGGGCAGCGGGGAGAATCGCTTCTGCCCGTTGCCGCCCCTTGGTTCAAAAGGGGTCCGGGGAGAGAGGGGAAGGCGCACACGCCTTCCCCTCTGTCCCCTCTTTTGAAGCAAGGGGCGGCGGGGAGAAGATCGCTTCTCCCCGTTGCCCCCCTTGGTTCAAAAGGGAGATTGCGGGGCTGTCAACGGGGAGAAGCGATCTTCTCCCCGCCGCCCCTTGCTTCAAAAGAGGTCCGGGGACAGCGGGGAAGACGCGCTGCGCTTCCCCGCTATCCCCGGAGCTTGCGGGGCAAGCTTCGTTTTGCGAAGCAAGCCCATAGGGAAATGCGTCTTTCGAAGCGGCTAAGAAAACGAAAAACTCCTTCGTCTAGCGAGTTTTTCGTCTTCCGAGGCATTCGTCTTGCGGGGCACCACTGTACTAAAGAATTGGGGAAGATGGCTGCCACCTTTATTTTTATGCCTCTTTTATGAGACTATAGAAATGGGATCTGAGGGTTTGTGTGAAGGGTTTCCCTTGGAATTCCCTGGTCACTTTATGGGGCGAATTCATGATTCACGGGCTGGCCCTTACGTGTTAGTTGTTTGGCACAGAAAGAGGAAACACTAATCGTGTTGTTTTTGTGTGATGATGTTTAATGCAGTAGTGGGAGCTTGCGCAAGTTTCAATGATATGGCTGCATTTCCACATAACATGACAACGTGTAGTTGATGTGGCACCCTTGAGATGCCGTGGAAGTCTGGAAAACACAGTATCCCAAGAAATCTATTGATTGTTCGAAAACAACTGGTATCTGTTTTCCATAGACTTGACTTTCTAAACAGTGAATATTTGAAAGATGCCAGAACGGTTCAGCAGAATTGCTCCCGAGTGTCTTTTTGGTTACAGATCCCACAGCGCTCCTTGGTTTTCCAGGGAGCTGCTACAAATGATGAATGTGATCGGATGTCTTCTATAGAGCACAAATGGTGTAAAACTCAACACAGAGAATAGCAAACATGGCACTGTTACGACTGTTTCTCAATAAAGCTTTACAGTGGCACACCCTGACACACCCTAGTATTTCAAAAAACCAAGGATCATGGCGGTGTTTGTGTGGAGAGTATGGCGCAGCAACTCAGCGTCCTCAGTGGTCCTGACATATAGGGAAATGGGAGAGACAAAGACAGAAGAGAGGAAGGAAGCAGACGGAGAAGAAGAAGAAGAAGAAGAGTTTGGATTTGATATCCCGCCTTTCACTCCCTTTAAGGAGTCTCAAAGCGGCTAACATTCTCCTTTCCCTTCCTCCCCCACAACAAACACTCTGTGAGGTGAGTGGGGCTGAGAGACTTCACAGAAGTGTGACTGGCCCAAGGTCACCCAGCAGCTGCATGTGGAGGAGCGGAGACACGAACCCGGTTTCCCAGATTACGTGACTCTTAACCACTACACCACACTGGCTCTCGAGAGATACAGGCAGAAGAAAAAGCCTGGATCTGGAGTGGATCAAGCAGAAGATCCATTCCAGCCATTTTCTTCTGCCTGCCTGTCAGTCTCATGACTCACCACCTTTTTATGGAGAGAGATCTATGGGGCTAAGGGACTGCTTTCGTGACAAGCAAGCGAAAAGGAGCCAGTATGTTATTACATAAGTAAAATTTAGTTCTTCATTAAAAAAAAAGTTTAGTTCAGTTTTAGTTTCTTTAGTTTGATAAATATTCACCTTAAAAAAAATCATTGGCTTCATTCCCTAATTAAATGCATTGTGCATGACTACACATCTAAAACCAGGGACTTGTCCATTTCTCTTTTGTCAACAAAAGGAAATCCCTGTTTCCACTAATTTCATCTGTTCCTCACACTCCCTTTCTGACAGAAGTTCAGTTAAGGGGATGCGAATTGCCTAGACACTGAGGTCCAACTCCCAGGGTCTTCTGGTGGTTCCCTCCCTGCGAGAAGCAAAGTTACAGGGAACCAGGCAGAGGGCCTTCTCAGTAGTGGCACCTGCACTGTTTAACACCCTCCCATCTGATGTCCAGGAAATAAACAACTATTAGACTTTTAGAAGACATCTGAAGGCAGCCCTCTTTAGGGAAGCTTTTAATAATTGATGAATCACTGTATTTTAATATTCGGCTGGAAGCTGCCCAGAGTAGCTGGGGAAACCCAGGCAGGTGGGCGGGGTATAAATTATTATTGTTGTTGTTGTTATTATTATTATTATTATTATTATTATTATTATTATTATTACCTGTCCAATATCTTCAGCAAGTAGTCTACAATCTCCTCATCATTCTATTAGCTCATATTTGACTCCATCCTCATCCAACTGCATCTCTAGCCAGTTTCTTGTTTGTTGTATTTAAATATGTTTTATTGTGGGTTGCATGTCTTTAGCGATATGCTCCTTTATTATTATTATTATTATTATTATTATTATTATTATTATTATTATTATTATTATTACTGTGTTTGCATCCCTTGTTGTCTGCCTGGCTGTGTGTGTGCATGCCCTCCAAAACTGTATTCCTTTTCATTCTCCTCATTTGAACAAGTCAACTTCCATTTTCTGAAGGAAACCTTTGCCTGTATTAGATTCCTTGACTCTTTTTGTTAATCACGTTGAAGTCCTCTTGGGTTTGGTGGTGCCTTTCCAGATTGGAGTTTATATTGTAGCCGAGCTGTAATTGTGACTTTGAATAATTCCCATGCATTCTGAAGAGATCTGCTTCTTGACTTCCTTTCAACTTTTGTTTTACCAATCCCCCTCATTTTTGAGATGTTTCTTCTTTGGAATTCAAATGTGAATGTGCCAGACTTTCTTGGCAGTTGTCCACTTCCATACGCATGTGTGGAATTTGTTAACAATTCAGCCTTCGTGTTGTATGGTTTTGGGGTTTTGTCTAGCAGGGGTGTGTTTTGGGGATGGGAGTCACTTTTCAAAGAAGTGGATCATTTCCAGTTGGTCCAGGCTCCTTAGTTTTTTCTTAATAGTTTATTTAAAACTTCAAGTCTCAACCTGAAAGAGAGTTTTAAAAGGATCTCACCACCCCAGGTGAATGGGCATCAATACGGCAAACACAATTCATTGTAAGCAAGTCTAAATTGAGGCACAGTGAAGCAAAAAATATATATCTTACTTTCACATAAACATGCACGGGGTCTGAACTGCGGAGGATTGCCCAAAGTTTTACAGCTGGGGGGAGGGGGAGAGAGAGAATTGCCAAAAATGCTCACACACAGCATTGACACTGACAATCCCCGGCAGCCGACAATCGCCCACTTGCCACAGCGGCAGCCAATCGCAAACAGACCCTTTCCCAGCAAAAAATCTCTTACCTGGCTGAGAAAATCTATCCGCTGGCAATCGTGTGCAGGGCTGTCTTTAGTAGACATGGTGTCAGGATGCAAATATCTGCCCAGAGCCCCCAAATTACCACAGGTAGTGTGTGGGGGGGAAGCTGTGCGCTGCCAGCCATTGGGGGGCCGCAACTTTCCCCCATGCCGCTGCGGGAGAGCAATCCTTGCAGAAGCTTGGGAGGGAAACTGCGTGGCGGCCAGGCATAGAGTTGGCGGGGCGCAGCTTCCATCCTAAGCCTCTGCAGGGACCGCTCTCCTCCCACTGAGGCTTGGGAGGTTAGCTGCATGCCCGCCAGCCATATGGTTGACAGGGCGCAGCTGGCAGACATGCTGGGAAAGGGGAGGCCGCTGGCAAAGCCGCGCAGCTCCTCCACTCGCTGGGCACCCCTGAGAGGCTGGCGCCCTGGCGCAACGAACCACTAAGCCCTATGGGAAAGACGGCTCTGATCGTGCGCATCCCAGAATAGCAGCTGCCAATCGTAGCAGCGGCAGCCAGTCCAATGCTTTTGGTGTGCATGTGGGAAGGATTGATTTGAAAGCTTCCAATGGCATTCCTTCATCATGCCACCCAAATGATCAAGGGGGTGGATCACGAAAGGTTAGGGCAGGCACCCCCAAACTCAGCCCTCCAGACGTTTTGGGACTACAGCTCCCATCATCCCTAGCTAACGGAACCAGTGGTCAGGGATGATGGGAATTGTATTCCCAAAACATCTGGAGGGCTGGGTTTGGGGGTGCCTGGGTTAGGGCATTTGAGTATATTTAGAGAAAAGGTAAGAGGATGTGTACTTGAAGTATCTAAAATTACACATGGTGGAGCAGTAAGTGGATAGAATAATAGTAATAATAATAATAATAATAATAATAATAATAATAATAATAATAATAATAAATTTATTATTTCTACCCCGCCCATCTGACTGGGTTTCCCCAACCACTGGGTGGCTTCCAACAAAAGATACATTAAATACATTAAAACCTCAGTCATTAAAAACTTCTCTAAACAGAAGGAAATCTTTTCTCCCTCTCTCTGAACGCTAGAGAGAACCACTGAGCATTGGATGATTCGGTTCAGGCAAGAGAACAGACCTTCCTCACACATTGCACATCTTCTCCCAGAGGAGCAAGTAAGGGCCACCAGCTTGGATGAAATTAATGCATGGATGAGACTAGTTTGGAGGACTGATCCAGAAACCCCTCCTTACGTTCTTCACTCTCTTGCACAAAGTCACAAAGCTTGTGCTTCAGAACGGTTTCTGGCTTCTTCACTGGGTTGGTTTTCAGATGAGAAAACAGCCTCATGGACGCGGGGCCTCGTCATGTCCCCCACGTATTGTCAGTTGGCAGAGGTCCTTCGGTATCTTGGGTGTGGCAGTGGCAACACGGTGTGAAGAAGATCTGCCAGTCTGTCTTGTGCAGTTGCTAGCTGTCTTCTCTTGATGCCCAAATAGCATAGGAGCTGCATCCCTATTGCAAATTGTTCAACCAACCAGCTAACACCAACACTTGGCTGTTGTAATTCTAAATGGCTTTTCTGTCTGTAGTTGAACCTGTACATTTTAGCTTTTGTATCGTTAATATACTCCCTCCTCTTACTTGTTCATGTAAAGGTGCAATTGGGGGTGTGTGTATAATTCTTGATTTTGAAGAGGTAGCAGAAAACTTTTATTAGAGCAACTGAGGCTCATTCTAATCTTACTTAGCCTAGCTCAGGGGTCGGCAAAAATTTGTAGCCACGGACTGGTCCACTGTCCCTCAGACCTTGCGGCGGGCTGGAGAAGTGGCATCGGGGGGGGGGGGCTGGAAGAAGAGGCAAGAAGGGCAAGTAGTCCTGTAATATAGTGATAAGTGTTTCAACAAGGCAATATACCTGTGAACAAGAGGTGGAGACTTGACAGCTTTCCAGGGGGGTAGCTCAGCTGAACAGATACTTTGCAGATAATTTGTGTCTCCTGCTTTTTCTCTCTCACAAGCCAGCAAACTCTTTCAGTTTCACCTGGTATCTTTCCACTTAGAGCTCAGCTAATTATGCAGAGCCTGCTAACAATCCAGGAGGGACCCCCCACGGCTAGACACAATCAAAGAGCCAGCAGCAAAGTAAACGGAAAAAGTAAAAGAACTGGAAAGCACTTACTTCCTTCCCACTCACCCCCAAAAGAAGGGGAAGAGTTTTTATTTTTATTTTCTGCTGGTGTTTATGTTGTAGCTTTCCTCCATATTAAGAAAGAATGGTATTTTTTTAATTTAAAGGAGTCTGTCTTTTTGCTTGGGACGTGGGTGGTGCTGTGGGTTAAACCATAGAGCCTAGGACTTGCCGATCAGAAGGTCGGTGGTTCAAATCCCCGCGATGGGGTGAGCTCCCGTTGCTCGGTACTTGCTCCTGCCAACCTAGCAGTTCGAAAGCACGTC
This sequence comes from Podarcis vaucheri, assembly GCF_965113315.1. Taxonomy (NCBI): domain Eukaryota; kingdom Metazoa; phylum Chordata; class Lepidosauria; order Squamata; family Lacertidae; genus Podarcis; species Podarcis vaucheri. Next base: position 18,002,283 of record NC_138755.1, on the reverse strand, counting down.
AAAGTGCAAGTAGATAAATAGGCACCGCTCCGGCGGGAAGGTAAACAGCGTTTCCGTGCGCTGCTCTGGTTCGCCAGAAGCGGCATAGTCATGCTGGCTAAATGACCCAGAAGCTGTACACCAGCTCCCTCGGCCAATAAAGCGAGATGAGCGCTGCAACTCCAGAATCGGTCACGACTGGACCTAATAGTCAGGGGTCCCTTTACCTTTACCTGTCTTTTTGCTTGCTTGCTTGCCCTGCTTCCATCCCTTTGATAAAAAGGGAGAGATTGGTGGATTTAGGGCTTTTTGGAAGGTGGAGGGGAGAAGATTTAGCTGGATGCCTTATGTTGAAATGGGAGTTTTGGTACTATCTGAAAATGATGGGGAGAGTGTTTAAAACTAGATCCATCAGTCAGAATGAAAGATCCCTCATCTCTTCACACCCTTCTCTCTGTTTCCCTCATCAGCTTGGCTTCCCTTGTAAACCAGCAAATTGGAAGTGGTCACTTTTCAAAGTGCTGCATTTTGGGGGCACACCCAAGTCCACAGAATAGTTCAGAACTTTAGTGGAGCCCCTGATCTGACTTGAGACACCTTGTTGACTGGCCAGTCCAACATAAGGAAAAACTCACCTCAATCATCCCATTCACCTTGTCATTGAGGATGTACACAGAGCTAGTACAGATGTCTTCTACAACCCAAGCTGGGCTACAGTGAGGGCAGGCAATCCTTGCCCAGGTGGTCTTCCTCTGTTCTGCCCACCAAGAGTCTTTGCTCATCGCATCCAGGGGTGCCTTTTTTCAAAGAGGGCCATATTTGATGAAGTGGATGTGCATGAGGGCCAGCCAAAGTTGTTGGGGGCCAGATTAAATCAGATTAGGCCCCTGAAACGGACTTTGGACATTCATAGTCAGTTGTAGAGCAAAAATGAAGAAAGCTAGGAGTTTCTTTGGGATGTGTGATCAGTGTAGACTGTTGTGCTACATGGAATGTGGTCAGTGGATTGCCCAACATTTGGGGGCTGCATTGGGAAGGAATGTACTCGTGAAAGTACTGAATATTCAGCCCTGGCGAATGTACAGAATATTGCGTGTACCAAATATTAGTACTCCTTAGTACCGCCGAGTTCAGTTGCTTTCACTGGCTGATGCGGTGATTGTTTCATCAAACGTTATTTCAATAAATATTCAAACAATGGGCAGAACACTGTGTTTTTGAGTAGGTTTAATAATAATAATAATAACAATCCAGAAATAGCACTTTTCCTTGATATCCCATCACACCGGTCCAAAACAAAAGTAGCTGATCCAATAACCTTAAAAAAAAAAGTTATGAATTTCTCATGGTGCTATTTTTGCCCCAAGTGCTGAGTTGTACATAAGGCATTCCATGCTCCTAAAGTGATACATAAATTCAGAGTTTAATAAGCAAATTAGTTTTGTACCTGTTTGCATTCCCCAACCCCTTCTCATTCGTACTTTTCCAGAAAGTGGTATATTTCAAAATTTGGAGAGACGTTTCCTTCTGTTGGTGCAAACGGTCAAAGTTAATGTGTGTACAGTGGTACCTCGGGTTAAGTACTTAATTCGTTCCGGAGGTCCGTTCTTAACCTGAAACTGTTCTTAACCTGAAGCACCACTTTAGCTAATGGGGCCTGCCGCTGTACGATTTCTGTTCTCATCCCGAAGCAAAGTTCTTAACCTGAAGCACTATTTCTGGGTTAGCGGAGTCTGTAACCTGAAGCGTATGTAACCTGAAGCATATGTAACCCGAGGTACCACTGTATGTGTTTTGTTTTTGTTTTCTTTTTAGTAGATTACTCTAGTTGATCAAAATTTAAAGGAAATCAATTGCTATTGGGTGACTTCTTACTTCCCCACCCGATCTCATGCTCTTATTACGTAAGATTGCCTGCACCCAGCACCCCCCAAAAAGGATGGACTTGGAAGTTTTAATAGTTGAATAAAACATTGTGTGCTCAGAGTTTAATATTTATTGATGAAATACTGTATAAATAAATTACCTGCTACAAGAAAGCCTTCTTCCCTCACTTGTCAGATCTTTAGCTTTGACTATGTTAGAGTTTAATTCTGAAGCTTGCCACTGGAATATCTTTAGAATGGCTCCATTAACGTTTACAGTTTCACGGTTTGGGTTTGTAATTTCTCTCTCTCCAAGTGATGCAGCATTCTTGTATGATTCATTATGCATGTGTTTTTCCTGTAGCTGTTAATGGGGAAAAGCACCAATTTGCTAGGGGTTTAGAATGTGTAAAACTTCTCCAGTTTCTGAATTCATAATTCATAATTTGAACTGCGCCTTAATTGTCTGGTTTTTAAAAAGGCCTCCTTTCACTCTCAAATGTGCAAAAAGCAAACACTGGAAATACACACACACATGCACACACACATTTTAAACATCTGTGCTTAATGGTATTAATGGCCTGAAATTTTGTGTCTGGCATTCTGAATTGCCCTGTTTGTGCTTGTTCCTTTTTACTCATTTCCTTTCTTGGTGCCTTGAAGCCCAAACACTTCTGTTCTGTTTTAGTATTTAAAATGGGGGGAGCGTGGTTACTCTGGCTATGCATTAGAGAAAGCTCTCCCGCTGCCTTTCAAAGTCCAGAGTCAGAAGCAGATTAAAATGATGCTTTGGGAGAAATTTTACCATTGGATTTTTGGGTAAAGGGAATTACGTATGGGGTATGTCAATTTCCTCTTTGATCTCCCTACATTCCCTGTTTGCTGTATCATTCTCGAATGTCATTTTGGGTGGAATGGGCACGGGGAATTTTGCCTTTTCAGAGAAGTATCTCATGGAAAGAGTGGAGGAAGCCAGTTCGTCTTAATATCCTACAATTCTGCAACATTTCATTAGATTGGTTTTGTGCTGTGATCTTACCTGCATCCAGTATGTTTCGCACATGAATATTTAAGAGCTTGTTTTTGTTTGTTTTTTGCTTATGCCTGTGTAGCAAAATGGATTGTTCCCAAACAGGGGTCAGCAAACTTTTTCAGCAGGGGGCCGGTCCACTGTACCTCAGACCTTGTGGGGGGCCGGACTATATGGGGGGGGTGAACGAATTCTAATGCCCCACAAATAACCCAGAGATGCATTTTAAATAAAAGGACACATTCTACTCATGTAAAAACACGCTGATTCCCGGACTGTCTGCTGGCCAGATTTAGAAGGCAAATGGGCTGGATCCAGCCCCCGGGCTTTAGTTTGCCTACCCAGGTTCTAAAACATTATTAACGATAAGTTTTTTAAAAAGAAAGCAAAAGTTCAGGGGAGTTTTGAAAGCTGTGTGGTTTGGTTTTGGTTGAGTTAGGTTAATTCCTTAGCTCGTGAAGTTTCTATTTCCGAAGTTGCAACGATGATTTCACCAGCGTGTGTACTTCATTGTGTTCAAATTCTAATATACAATAATAATTCTTGACTCATTACAGCTGACAGTCTGAATGATTTCCCTGTTGTTTACTTGTCAAAGGCTGATATTTTTATAATTACCAAGCATGGGAAACATAATGGCATGGATGCATAGCCAGATGAACATAATTTACTTAACTTGTGCCTTTAGACTTGAGTGCACGAACTCGTTTTTATTTTTCAGAAGCGGAAGAAAACTCTATTGGTAGCAGAGAGGCTGCTGTATAATCCTTCACATCCCTAAAGTATGAAAATGAAGAAATATGTTTAAAACTTTACATTTGCCTCGGGCAATTTAGGTCTAATTTGATGCATCTCATTTTCTTTATCTTCAATAGTTGTTTACCTTTTCTATAGTGATTTAACAAATCTCCATCTTTCTATCTCAGAATTAAAGTTGAATGTTCTGGGGTGTGCAGGTTAGTTGTGTAAATTCTCAGTTCATCTCTACTCCTGATCACTTCCCTTGCTTTGAGCTTCCTAGCAGAAATATGCTCTAGTGGTGAGGTGGGCTGTGTGTTTGGGTTTTTTTGGCAGATAAGACTTGAAAATCTCCCTGCTTTTTTTTGGGGGGGGGTGCGGATGGTGGCTAATGGATTGAGGTTGAATATTGACAAGGCAGTAGTACTGTTTCTGCAGGACAGGGGGTGGGCAGGTGGGAGACGACTCCCTGGTCCTGAATGGGACCTGGTGCACAGCCTGGGAGTTATTTTGGTCTTACAGCTGTCCATGGAGCTGCAATTGTCCATGGACAATTCTGTCCATGGGCGGCTGTCTACCATCTCCATTTGAGACCCTACCTGCCTGCGCCCTGTTGCGCCAGAGAGGTACATGCTCTGGTTATCTCCCACTTGGACTACTGCAATGTGCTCTACGTGGGGCTACCTTTGAAGGTGACTCAGATATGACAACTAATCCAGAATTCAGCTGCCAGACTAGTGACTGGGAGTGACCGCCAGAACCATATAAGTCGTCCTAAAAGATCTTCAGTTGGTCCTGGTATGTTTCCGAGCACAACTCAAAGCCCTAAATGGCTTTGGCTCTGGATACCTCAAAGAGTGTCTCCATCCCCATTGTCCAGCCCAGACACTTGAGGTCCAGCTCCGAGGGCCTTCTGGCAGTTCCCTCCCTGCGAGAAGTGAAGTTACAGGAAACCAGGCAGAGGACCTTCTTGGTAGTAGCTCTCGCCCTGTGGAATGCCCTCCCATCAGATGCAAGGAGATAAATCACTACACAACTTTTAGAAGACACCTGAAGGCAGCCCTGTTTAGGGAAGCTTTTTCATGTTTCATATTTTACTGTGGTTTTATAATTTGCTGCAAGCTGCCCAGAGTCAACCCAGACAGATGGGCGCCATGTATATAAATTATTAGTATTGGTATTAGTATTAATTAACTTCATTGCTCCTGCTTTGTCGCTTTCAGATCCTGCCTCTTTCTGCACCAGTGGTCAGGAGATGTGACTCCAGTTTAGAATTTAAGATGCAACAACAGCTTTGTTGATAAGAATTTTAAAATATCCGCAATGGATTAAAACATAACCTCTAAATTCCTTTCCACTGGTGTAGATTTATATTAATCTGAGACACTGGAGCACTTTCCTTAAACCTTTCTTAGCACCTGATGAGTTGTCTTCCTGTTTAAGGTGGGTCCACTAGCTGTTCATAGGTATTTATGCTGCTGTCACCCCCACCCCATACCACTGAGTGGTAAATTGGACAATCCTCACGTGGACTGCCTGTTCCAACTCCTAAACCTTGAACCCATGATGTCCATATGTGAGGATATCCTCTTTTATCCTGCTAAAAATGGCTCAAGGGACTCCCAAACTCCACTCATACCTTCCTATGCTTTGTGAAGGTTCTATTTAGCCTTCTGCATTTTTTTAAAACCAACTTTTGTACTGTGTGTTGTTGTTGTTTTTTGTAACCTGCCCTGGGACCTCCTGGTGTCGTGCGGCTAAGAAATCTAATAAATAGTAATACTTCTACCCTTGCCAGTATGGTTTTGCTGAAGAAATCCCTTCAGCCCTGGCCACTGTAAATGGGCTCTTGGGTCCCCAAATATTGGCAACCAGAATTAACCCATGTTGGGTTGTTGGTGCTGGACTAAATGCAACAGGAGGAAGAGAGCAAGATCCCTTCTCTTTTTATCATTTCATAACTTTGTAGCATCTCTTCTTTCTCTAGGTAAGCTGGGTGAAAAAGTGCTCTTCTGTGGGAATGGGGAAAGGAATAGGATGTATACACATACACACACACACACACACACACACACATACAGAGAGAGAGAGAGAAAGAGAGAGAGAGAGGATATGATATGATATGAATCTAATTCGTTCCAGGGGTTTGTGCACACCCCAAAAATTTCGCAAGAAGAGGTGCTGCTTCTGCGCATGCGCGCATGGCAAAACCTGGAAGTATACACTTTTGGGTTTGCTATGTTCGCAACCCGAAAGTTACGTTACCGAAAGGTAATGTAACCCGAGGGTCCACTGTGCGTATGTGTGTATATATATACACATATACACAATCTTGCTCAACAGAGTAGAGTTGAACATGCATTTTTTCTGTGGGGTGATCCCCTATAGTTTTACCTTCTTGGTACTTGGATTGCTGTGACTACTGGGGTGCTTTTTCTGATTACATATAAGTGTTTGGTTGGTTGGGATCTGGAATAGAGCCATCTTGACAGTGGCACCTCTACCCTCTGAGATCAGGCAAGTGCCTACTTTGAGTTAGCAAAATTTGTGGTTCGTTGGCCTTATGGATGATCCAAGAGTACGACTGGCCGATTTAGACATGAAATTGACAAAGCGATTTATTTAAACTTGGAAGTATTTTGTTAATACTTTCCACAGGCTTTGTATTGTATTGTGCTTTGTGGCCAAAGGGTGGGGTATAAATTCTTCAAATAAGTCTTCTGCAGGGTGGAAATGTGCACACAGAGCTTGTCTGCTGCTAGAATTGATCATTTTGGTACAGTGGTACCTCAGGTTACATACATTTCAGGTTACATACGCTTCAGGTTACAGACTTCACTAACCCAGAAGTAGTGCTTCAGGCTAAAAACTTTGCTTCAGGATAAGAACAGAAACTGTGCTCCGGCGGCACAGCGGCAGCAGGAGGCCCCATTAGCTAAAGTGGTGCTTCAGGTTAAGAACAGACCTCCGGAACGAATTAAGTTCTTAACCCGAGGTACCACTGTATTAGTATAAAGTAGGCTTCCTCAAACTCGGCCCTCCAGTTGTTTTTGACCTACAACTCCCATGATCCCTAACTAGCAGGACCAGTGGTCTGGGATGATGGGAATGGTAGTCCCAAAACATCTGGTGGGCCAAGTTTGAGGAAGCCTGGTATAAGGCTCAGTTGTTTGTCATCTTTTTAATTTTTAAATTGTCTCCTCCATTCTTCTTCAAAATTTTATGGTCCTGGGATGGGTCACAAAATAATAACTCAAATAAGAATAATAAAACCATTTAAAATGATTTAAGAATAGCATTAGAAAGCAGATGGCAACCGTCAGTATAGCTCAGACATTGTCTTCCTCTCTCACACCCATACTTGGTGTTTTTTTTCAAGGAAAAGATGGTACGCATCCTGTCCCCCACTGCACCCCTGCCATCGCCATTTGCCCCCTACCTGCCCCCTCGCCCCTTGTGGCAGCAAGATGGTGGTGGAGGGAAAGAGGGGACAGTATGAAAACATTAGGATTGTCCCAATAGTAGGGAGACGCAGAATAGAATGGCTTCTATGTCCTGTAGGCCAAAGTTGTAGTGTTGGGTTCACAAAAGTTGTATATTAGGTAAAGCAGCAATCTTTTCTGAAAGTGATAAAGTTAAGTACTGATACATAGCCAGACTACTAAAATTGCTAAGCAGTTAATTGAGAACAAAAGTTATTTCATGCATTTAAAGGGGGTATCTCGGGAAAAAGTGCTGGGAAAACAACAAATAATTTTTATTTTTATTTTTGCCTTTTCCCCACATTGATTTTGTTTGCTTTTAAATGTGTGCACTTGAACTAGGATTTTTTAAAAAGGGGGGGACCTTTGGCCAAACATTCATTTTCAAACGTTTTTGTTTGAAAGCTTAACCAGAGATTGGGGAATTTCATTTCCCAACTATAAATGACTTTCAGCTTGTGCTATATGACAAGCGATGCATTATTAATGTCCCAATCTTGGAAATTCTCTTCGTAGCAAAGGTTTGAAATTGAACGTCCACTGGCAAAAAGTTTTTCACTGATCCACACTAGACTTCCACATACCCCTTTGAGATCGTTTCAAATGAAATTTGTCAGATTAAAAATAGTAGCTATGCAACATTTTGGAGGAGAGAGTTGCTTCCCATATTACGTTTCTAAGGTGTGAGTACGTTAGGCGGTATCTAGCTAACTCATTCCATCAGTGCAAGGATTTCCACTTGTTCAAAAAACTTCCCCTCTGCACTCCCTGCTCCCCCCCTTTTTTTTAAAAAAACAAAACTGTTCTGGGGGTTCCCCGATCCTTTGGAACAGATTTTTTTTTGGAGGGAGGGAGAAAGTTCTGTTGTGAAAGTAAAATCCTAAATTGCCTTCGCTACCACGAGCCCTTCCTCTCTGCTAACATGTCATCAACTTTCAGGGGTGGGGTTGAGCGATACATTGTGATATATCACCCAAAAACGATTTGAAGTGCATCTCATGATTTCGGTTTCCTTCCTTCCTTTAAAGATTTACCACTGTGTTAGCTTTCATGGATTGCATCCGTTTCGTGAAGTTATTATCGTTAGTTGGTTGAGAGAGTGAAAGGTAAAAAAATAAAATAGTGGGCCCAGATGGCTGAAAATACCATCAGCCTTGCTTTGCAAGGCTAACCAGGACTAGGGCCAGTAAGCACACAGCCATCAGAGGCCAAGGCATGGGGAGACGCAATATTCAGAGGACAAGCATCTTGGGATGTAAACAAGTCACAATGACCATTGTCAGTAGGCTTTGGCGTAGGCCTTGGGTGTATACAATGGTACCTTGGTTCTCAAATGCTTTGGTACTCAAACAACTTGGAACCCAAAGACTACAAGTCAATGTTCCGGTTTGCAAACTTTTTTCAGAAACCGAACGTGCTCTGTTTTAAGTGTTACGCTTCCAATATTAGTGCCACACTTCCATTTTGAGTGTTACACTGAAGTCTGTCTCTTTTTACTATTTATTTTGCGTTTTTGTGGGTCTTTTTTGTGACTGTCTGGAACCCAGTTCAGCTACTCATTGATTGATTGATTGTGTGACTGCAGTACATTGTTTATTGCTTTCATTTTATGGACCAATGGCCTCATTAGATAGTAAAATGCACGTTAAATTGCTGTTTTAGGGGTTGTTTTTAAAAGTCTGGAATGGATTAATCCGTTTTGTATTACTTTCTATTGGAAAGCGCCTTGGTTTTGGAACGCTTTGGTTTTGGAACAGACTTCCAGAATGGATTAAGTTTGAGAACCGAGGTACCACTGTATACTGAATCGTCCTGGCTGGCTGATGGTTATTTGTTTGGCAGTCAAACCTGGGTTATGGATCACCCGATGATGATTGCCACACACATGAGGAACAAGGATATAGTTTGAGTGCCTCACTTGTAGTTCTATAAATCATTTAATGTGCCAACACGAATGGAAGTTATTAATTTTTCAGTTGTATAAGGGATTCTTATTTCGACCGGAATGTAATTGAAATTAATAAGATTTTGGAACGCAGAAATAAAGGAAATCATCAAACCCTCAATTCTAGCACGGGGAGGGGGGGAACCTAAATTATACAATTCTGTATTTGATTTATTGGTATTAGTAATTGTATTATAATTTGGTGTTGTTATAATGAGGCTGTTATTGGATTGTACATTCATACCTCATGTTACGTTTGCTTCAGGTTATATTATTTCAGGTTACGTCCCGCGGCGACCTGGGTTTCGCCGCTCGTGCATGCGCAGAAGCGCTAAATCACGCTTTGCGCATGCGCGCAAGCTCCAAATCGCGCTGCGCACCTGCGCAGATGTGGTGCTTCAGGTTGCGCTCTTTTCAAGTTGCGAATGGGCCTCCAGAACGGATCCCGTTTGCAACCGGAGGTACCACTGTAATTGAAAATAAATAAAACTTATTATAAAAAAAGATCACCCTATGACGGACATCAGTTCGGGTCAAGCCTTCCAAGCTCACCATCTTGGGCGGGGATGGGGGGCTGCTTTGGCCCATTAACCCCTGTCTGGGCATCTGGACAGAAGCAGCTCCCCCTGATCTCCTTTAAGGGGGCACCATGAATCCTTACATAAAGAGAATCAAATTGATACATTCTAATGTCTAGTTAAGGGACGCGGGTGGCGCTGTGGGTTAAACCACAGAGCCTAGGACTTGCCAATCAGAAGGTTGGCGGTTCGAATCCCTGCAACAGTGTGAGCTCCCGTTGCTCAATCCCTGTTCCTGCCAACCTAGCAGTTTGAAAGCACATCAAAATGCAAGTAGATAAATAGGGTAAACGGCGTTTCCATGCGCTGCTCTGGTTCACTAGAAGTGGCTTAGTCATGCTGGCCACATGATGCGGAAGCTGTACACCGGCTCCCTCGGCCAATAAAGTGAGATGAGCGTCACAACCCCAGAGTCAGCCACGATTGGGCCTAATGGTCAGGGTTCCCTTTACCTTTAATGTCAAGTTATTCTGTGATAACAATACAGTGGTGCCCCGCAAGACGAATGCCTCGCAAGACGGAAAACTCGCTAGACGAAAGAGTTTTCCGTTTTGGAGGTGAGTCACAAAACGAATTTCCTATGGGCTTGCTTCGCAAGACGACAGTGTCTTGCGAGTTCCTGCTGGGTTTTTTTCCTTTCCCCCCTTTTTCTAAGCCGCTAAGCCGCTTATCAGCTGATCCGATCAGCAGATAAGCCGCTAATAGCGCTAATCCGCTTATCCTTCAATGGGCTTGCTTTGCAAGACGAAAAAACCGCTAGACGAAGAGAATCACAGAACGGATTCTTTTCGTCTTGCGAGGCACCACTGTAATGGAAATGTTCAGGCTAACAGCTGGGTATTCTGAGAGATCAGAATATTCTCCCACTGGCTTCTGAACATTTCCATGCCTGATTTTCCAAATTTATTTTTGTTTGTCCTTTTGCTTTACAGAATGACCTTTTCATTTCTTCTGGAACAATTTCTTTTTAACCTTGAAAGTTACAATCCACCAATGTTAAGAGAAGGGGATAAGAAATGGCCAACATTGCTCCGGTTTCTGCCCTTAGCACAAGGGGAGTGGAGCACATAATTTTGGAACTGAAATCAGTGCTTTATGGAAATGCAAAGAGCTGCAAATGTTGTAAAAAAATTCACTTGTGCACATGTACACACACTTATCGCAGCATTGGGGGAACCTGAAGCTCACAGGCAAAATTGGACCCAGCAGTGGTCGCAATTGAGTCTATGCGGCAGATTTTCCCCAAACCACACCTACCTGCTTCATAACTGATGGTGTATGTGAGGGGTCTGCAAACTTTCAGCAGGGGCCGGTCCACTGTCCCGCAGACCTTGTGGAGGGCCGGACTATTTTTTTTGGGGGGTGGGGGATGAACGAATTCCCATGCCCCACAAATAACCCAGAGATGCATTTTTAATAAAAGCACACATTCTACTCATGTAAAAACACGCTGATTCCCGGACCTTCTTGCGGGCTGGATTTAGAAGGCAGTTGGGCATGATCCGGCCTTAGTTTGCCTACCCATTGTGTATGTGATGTCAGGTAAGGGCACGGCTGCAAAGGAGCAACACGAAGCCTTGAAGTCTGCTTCCGATTGTTCCTCAAGGAGTCAGGGAAATGCTTCTTTTGCCTGTGCAGCTTGAAATCAAGCCTTGCGAACAAAGGAAAGCTCTTTGCCAGGTGTCATGGTGATGCCGGGTGATTCCTTGACAGTTTCATCGCTGTGCTCTTTGCATCCTTCCTGTTTGGACTGGTTCGTACTAGAATTTTGGAACTTTGCACCTTGCATGTCTGTGGCATTTAGCATAGTTGAGGGTGTTCTTGGATCATAACTGTCAACGTTTCCCCTTTTCAAAGGGAAATTCCATTATTCTGAATAGGATTCCTTGCAAGAAAAGGGAAAAGTTGATAGCTATGTCTTAGATACCTGCCTCTTTGCCCACTGTGTAACAGTGCTGTTGGATCTGGTATACAGCCGTTTCTGGCAAGGTTGAATGCCTAACTCACATTAATTTAATTTAATTTCTTAGGTGCCTACTACTAAAAATAGTTTTGAGGTGACTTACAATATATTATATATATATATATCTAATACACCGTACTTCACAGTGGAATATGCATGAGCTAAATCGACAGTGAAGTGCTTTTCCTGAAGAGACATTGATCAAATTGGATTGCATCTCTACTTTAATATTATACCGTTACCTTAAGTTTAGCGGTGCACTTGGGGGCGAATGATGTGTCCTTCCAGAGAATGGCTCCTGTCTCGTTCTCCTTTTGCTAGCAACCACTGGTTGTTCGTTGCCATTTCAGTTCCCTCAGCAAATGCTAGAGCCGTGGTTCCCAAACTTTTTTCTCTTGGCCACGCTTTCAGAATAAAAATTTGCTTCGCGCCATACAGAATTTTTCAGAGATACGAAATACCCTGGAAAACAAACAAACACAAACAAACAAAAACTCTTAGCAATGCTTGATTTATATGGGTAGGCAAACTAAGGCCCAGGGGCCAGATCCGGTCCAATTCCTTCTAAATCCGACCCGCAGACTGTCTGGGAATCAGCGTGTTTTTACATGAGTAGAATGTGTGCTTTTATTTAAAATGAATCTCTGGGTTATTTGTGGGGCATAGGAATTCGTTCTTTTTTTCTCTCTCTCCAAAATATAGTCTGGCCCCCCACAAGGTCTGAGGGACGGTGGACCGGCCCCCTGCTGAAAAAGTTTGCTGACCCCTGATTTATAACATAAAACGTAACTACTTTATAATGTGATCATCCAAAAAAGTATGACACAATGTAGCTACATAAGAACATGAACCATTCCCAATATATAATTTTAAACGACGACTAGGATTGTCCTCAATATCACTTAGAGGCGTAGAATTGTAGAGTTGGAAGGGACCACAAGGTGTGTCCAGTTCAATCCCCTGCAATGCAAAAATATTTTGCCCAACATGGGGCTCAAACCCACGACCCTAAGATCGAGTCTGATGTTGTACTACCTGAGCTACATAAGCACACCTCCAATACTCTTGTTCTCATTTTGAAAAAAAATATCTATCCATATTCTGCAAATAAAAATAATAATTTTGATACTGTACTGTACTATGTTGAAATATTTAAATGTTCCATTGATTGTTTTTGAATCTTCCCACCCCGCTTTCCGTGCTCTCCTGCCACACCAGGGTGGCGTACCACACCCTTTGAGAGCCACTGTGCTAGAGCATACTTTGCATGTGGGTTAAACCACAAAGCCTAGGACTTGCCGATCAGAAGGTTGGTGGTTTGAATCCCCGCGACGGTGTGAGCTCCCGTTGCTCGGTCCCTGCTCCTGCCAACCTAGCAGTTCGAAAGCATGTCAAAGTGCAAGTAGATACCTTCTGGCAGGAAGGTAAACGCCGTTTTTGTGCGCTGCTCTGGTTCGCCAGAAGCGGCTTAGTCATGCTGGCTACATGACCCGGAAGCTGTACGCCGGCTCCCTTGACCAATAAAGTGAGATGAGCGCCGCAACCCCACAGTCGGTCACGACTGGACCTAATGGTCAGGGGTCCCTTTACCTTTACCTATGATTGCAATGCATTTTTGTATTCTTGTGTATTTTTTCACACTATATAGAATTGTTAATCTCATTTACTATGTAGCTGAGGCAGGAACATGCCGTAGGATTCTTGGGAGCCCTTTTCTGGTGGTAGTCCTTCCATCGGCGCAACCACAGGAGCCCGCCCCATCCCTCTAAACATTAGAGATACTGGGCTGCTTCCCGCCGCTCCACATGTAATGTTCCTGCTCTGTAGCATCTTTCATGTCTGACTTTATGTCACCATCAATATAATACATATTAATAGTTTATAGGTCTTTTATGGTGACAGTCTGCTTTCCTATTTGCTATGCGCACAGGTAAACAAAATAGCATTTGATACAGTGGTGGCTCCCACTGGTAGAAAGAAAAGGGACTACAGTGGTACCTCGTGGGATGGGATCCGTTCCAGAGGCCCGTCCGTAATATGAAATGCCCGCAACTTGAAGCGTTCCAGGCGCGCGGCACAATTTGGTGCTTCTATGCATGCGTGAGCGGCGAAACCTGGAAGTAACCCTCGCAACACGTCTTACGGTTCTCTTACGTTCCCCTTTCTCTATTCTCTGTACACATTTGATTGCACCCCACTGTATAAGTCCAACACAATCATCAAATTTGCGGATGACACAACAGTGGTGGGGCTCATCAGTGGAAACGATGAGACTGCTTATAGGAAAGAAGTACAGGGGTTAATTCAATGGTGTAAAGAAAATAATCTTATGCTTAACACCAAAAAAACCAAAGAACTCATAATTGACTTTAGGAGAAAGAAAAGTGTATTGTTACCATTGCACATAAATGGCGAGGAAGTGGAGAGGGTTGGTAGTTTTAAATACCTGGGCATTTATATCTCGGAGGACCTCTCATGGACTACAAATATTAATATGGTTGTGAGAAAGGTGCAGGGGAGGTTGTATTTCCTGAGAATGCTCAGGGGACTGAATCTATCCCAGCACCTACTCCTGTCCTATTATCATAGTACCGTCGAGAGTGTCTTAACCTATAGTATATTATCGTGGTATGGGAGCAGCTCTGAAACGGATAAAAAAGCTTTACAGCGAACAATTAAAATTGCCCAGAACGTTATTGGGCTCCGACTACCAACCCTGGATGAGATCTTCACGTCTCGCATCTTAAAGAAGTCACATAACATTCTGAGAGATCCCACCCACCCTGCCCACAACTTCTTTGAGCTATTGCCTTCGGGCAGAAGATATAGGACAATGAAAACACGAACCACACGCCTTCTGAACAGTTTCTATCCAAGAGCCCTGATTGCACTAAATAATGATCTCAGGGCCAGTTGCAAGGTTTAGTAAGTAGGGAGAGGAAGGAATGAGATAGGTTTAGGTTATGTTATGCTTTTAATAGGTCATGCTATATTCTAGATTGTGTATGTTTTATAGATTTATAGATTATGACCAAATAGGATGAGAGCTCGGAGATACGTGCAAATGTATATGTGTATCCGGTCTTTGGGTGGGTGTTTGATTTTCGTTGCTGTGCATACTGTGTATATACGGACAATGACAATAAATTATCTAATCTAATCTAATCTAAACCCTCCAAAATCATATTTTTGGAGAGTGCAGGAGACTTTGGGAAGAAAGAGGGAATTGATAATAATAATTATTTATTATTTATACCCCGCCCATCTGGCTGGGTTTCCCCAGCTACTCTGGGCGGCTTCCAACTGAATATTAAAAACAGTACAGCATCAAACATTAAAAACTTCCCTAAAGAGGGCTGCCTTCAGTTGTCTTTTAAAAGTAAAATACCATATTTTTCGCTCCATTGGACGCACCGGACCATAGGAGGGGGAGAACAGGGAATTTTTTTTTTCTTCTTCTCCCCCTCTAAAACAAGGTGCGTTCAAGGTACATTCACCAGAGCTTGTGGTGCTAGCGGTGGGGGGAAGCGCTGCTTCCCCCCACCGCCAGCCTCAAAGATCCCTGAAGCCTTTGGAGCGCAGCGCCCCGCTGCCCTACAGAGGTTTGCGCGCAGCCATCCCCAAGCTAGAGCAG
Organism: Podarcis vaucheri; assembly: GCF_965113315.1. Classification (NCBI taxonomy): domain Eukaryota; kingdom Metazoa; phylum Chordata; class Lepidosauria; order Squamata; family Lacertidae; genus Podarcis; species Podarcis vaucheri. The sequence goes on along the minus strand of NC_138755.1, from coordinate 17,987,069 downwards.
CGAGATTGAGCCCTCCGTCTCGCTGTTGGGAACAGCCTTGCTAGCTTCTGCAGGACAGCGGGGTGAAGGCACCGTCCCCAAGCTAGAGCAGCAAGACGGAGCGCTCCGCAGTGCTCTGTCTTCCTGTTCTGGCTTTGGGCTTAGCGGCGCAGCCTGCATTTGCTCTATAGGACGCACACACATTTCCCCTTAATTTTTTGAGGGGGGAATGTGCGTCCTATAGAACGAAAAATACGGTAGTTGTTTATTGCTTTGACATCTGCTGGGAGGGCATTCCACAGGGCAGGCGCCACTACCGAGAAGGCCCTCGGCGCTGGATCTCAGTGTCCGGGCTGAACGATGGGGGTGGAGACGCTCCTTCAGGTATACAGGACTGAGGCCGTTTAGGGCTTTCAAGGTCAGCACCAAGACTTTGAATTGTGCTCGGAAATGTACTTGGAGCCAATGCAGATCTCTCAGAACCGGTGTTATGTGGTCCCGGCGGCCACTCCCAGTCACCAGTCTAGCTGCCGCATTCTGGATTAATTGCAGTTTCCGGGTCACCTTCAAAGGTAGCCCCACATAGAGCGTGTTGCAGTAGTCCAAGCGGGAGATAACTAGAGCATGCACCACTCTGGCAAGACAGTCCGCGGGCAGGTAGGGTCTTAGCCTGCGTACCAGGTGGAGCTGTTAGACAGCTGCCCTGGACACAGAATTAACCTGCGCCTCCATGGACAGCTGTGAGTCCAAAATGACTCCCAGGCTGCGCACCTGGTCCTTCAGGGGCACAGTTACCCCATTCAGGACCAGGGAATCCCCCACACCCGCCCACCCCCTGTCCCCCAAAAACAGTACTTCTGTCTTGTCAGGATTCAACCTCAATCTGATGGGAACATGCATGTGTCCACAAGTAAAAAACCAGTGTATCAGAAAGGATATACACGCTATGCCAACTATCAATATTTATTATATGCGACTGTAGCCTAACATGGAAGCTACCGTATTTTTCGCCCTATAGGACACACTTCCCCCCCTCCAAAAATGAAGGGGAAATGTGTGTGCATCCTGTGGGGCGAATGCAGGCTTTCGCTGAAGCCTGGAGAGCGAGGGGGGTTGGTGCGCACAGACCCCTCTTGCTCTCCAGGCTTCAGGAAGCTCTGCGCAACCCTAGGGAGACTGGCGCGACTTCCCACCAGGCTCCCTAGGCTTGCGGATAGCAGGCTGTTCTGGGGGCTTCCCCCCGCGCCAGCCCCGCCCCTGGGGGGGATTAATTTTTTTCCCCTTTATTCCCCCCCAAAAAAACCTAGGTGCGTCCTATGGGGCGGTGCACCTATGGGGTGAAAAATACGGTAATTACATAGTAAGCAGGTACCTCTCACCAGCCTCCAGGTGTTTTTGCCTGCCTGGAATGCGATGTTGACGTTCAGTGATGCCTCATGGCCGCAAGGATGGAGAAATGTCTATGTGTGGGTGCCCAACTCCTCTGATGTCTGTAGGGTCTACAGTGGTACCTCAGTTTAAGAACTTAATTTGTTCTGGAGGTCTGTTCTTAACCTGAAACTGTTCTTAACCTGAGGTACCACTTTAGCTAATGAGGCCTCCCACTGCCGCCGCACGATTTCTGTTCTCATCCTGAAGCAAAGTTCTTAACCTGAGGTACTATTTCTGGGTTAGCAGAGTCTGTAACCTGAAGCGTCTGTAACCTGAGGTACCACTGTACTGTATTAAGTCATATGGATCACTCCACTCAGAAGACAGTCTGAGGGAGAAGGCACTGGCCTCTGGTTAAAAATGGGACCCCCACCCTGATAGAAAATGTGTTTCACATCTCATAAGAAGAGCTCACCCGCAGAAAGCTTGGATCCATTTTCCCAGGCTCCCTGAATAGAATACCTGTCTATATATCTAAGTGTAGTTGCTGTATGCTAACTTGTGCTTCAGAAATTCCAAGCGTTGTGTACCTGCATCTGTTTAAAGTTTTGTGACAACTTGCACTATTGCTGTTCTTCTGACAATAGCATAGTTTGTTTGCATGCTTCAGTGAGTACTTGGGAAGTAAATTAGCTGGCAACTATAAATTATTTTTAAAGTTACTTAGGCTGTCTTTTATTTTGTCTTCAGTGTAAAATAGCTTATCTACCTCTTGCTAATAAAGGCTTAAGATACAAATGTAGTTGCTTGCATCGTTGGGTAATAACATTTTTCTTCCCCTTTCTCTTTTTTCTTTTTTACAATCAGGACAAAGCTTGGGGTATGGATTTGTGAACTACATTGACCCTAAGGATGCTGAAAAGGCGATCAATACTCTGAATGGATTGAGACTTCAAACCAAAACAATAAAAGTATGTAGATCTTTTATGGGGGAAATTAAGTGCTACTGGAAGACAGTGCCCATTGCTATTTGTGCTATGTGTTTCCAAAGGCTATACCTGGCTTTTGAATTGGTGGTTTATTCACAAGTCTTTAATTCCTGGGGCCCATACTACCAGTTTGCATATGCAAGGATATTCAGGACAAGTTTTTACCTCCATAGCAGGCATTTGCAAATATTCTAAAATGGCATCCTTACACTTGGTAATTTACATAGTGTTCTAATGTATAGATGCTAGGAGAGGATAATGAGTTTAACCACATAATCATTGCCGCCGCATAATAGTCGCACCCCCTTTTTCCCCAAGCCCTGAAATCGGCCCCAAAGCATTTACTGCATAATAGTTGCAGGCCAACTTCTGAAGCTCTGCTAAACCTCAGGTCCCCTTCCTTTCCTCCTCGACCAAGAGCTCCTAGGGGGAGCAGAGCAGGTGGGAACCTTTCTCACCATCTTCCTTTTTTTATCACCGTTTTGGCGGCAACCAATGCTGGGGTCAGCTGGGTTCTGTGGGCCACAGGAAGATGCGGCGGGCGCTAGCAGACCTGGCTGCAGGTGGTGCCATCGCCTCTCGTTTTCTGTTCCCGCGGCTTTCCTCGCTGGAACTTCCTGTCCGGACTTGGAGCAGCTGTTCCATTCTTGCAATGCAAAGTATAGAGTGGTTTCGTTCACCGTAGAGATTCCGTTAGACGAGGGACGCCTCTTGAGTCAGTAGACTGAACAAGAGAAGGGAGGCTTTGCTTTTACAGAAAGGTATTTCCATACAGAAAGTCTTTCCATTCCCTCTCCCTGCAGTCACTTTAAGTGGTGTGTTACAGAAATACACCCCCTCGGATCCACCTGCTATCATCCCCACTTTTTTCCTTGTATGATGGCTGCACCCCCTTTTTTTGAAAAGAAAATTCAGCATTAAAAACAGGACCATTATGCAGTGAAATACAGTATATTTATTAGAGATGATCCTTCCTTCCTCACATTTGTGAATTCAGCAGAATGCACCCCTTTGCATCTTAAAAGGGAAGTTTAGATAGGCTCACTGTAGCTTTTCTGTTTACGTAATCCAGGATGCTTTAAGGTATTTTCACCTTAAAGCAATAATCGCACAAACAAATCATGTAAAAGGTAAAAATTTACTCATTTACTCACTCAGGATACTTGTTAAAGAGTAACAAGTACAGCAGCTTTGTTCTGGAAGGCTTAAAATGGCAATTTGGTTGCAAAGACATACTTAAAAGGTAAAGGTAAAGGGACCCCTGACCATTAGGTCCAGTCGTGGCCGACTCTGGGGTTGCGGCGCTCATCTCGCTTTATTGGCCGAGGGAGCCGGCATATAGCTTCCGGGTCATGTGGCCAGCATGACTAAGCTACTTCTGGCGAACCAGAGCAGCACATGGAAACGCCATTTACCTTCCCGCCAGAGCGGTACCTATTTATCTACTTGCACTTTAACGTTCTTTCGAACTGCTAGGTTGTCAGGAGCTGGGACCAAGCAACAGGAGCTCACCCCATCAAGGGGATTCGAAACGCCGACCTTCTGATCGGCAAGTCCCAGGCTCTGTGGTTAAACCCACAGCGCCAGACATGCTTAAGACTAGCTTAAAATGGTTTCTGAGTAATGGAGCTCAGGCATGCAGATGGTTCTCACATTTATGGCTTGGTGATGAGAGGACAAAGTGCAGAGAGGAGGTGGCCTGGCCAGGTGTGGAGGTTATATGTGGCTATGCCTTCCCCTCCAAACTTACTGGGGAACTGTACACTTCATGCGCCTATCTAGCAAACATGCGTGGTCAGTTTGACTGCGTTGTAAACACCCCCACGAGCGTGTTACTGATACTGAGGGCCACCTTCCTTGAATGTGCTACGCTGTTTTGCAATCCATTCCCGGGAATGTTTGCCCGGTTATTACCTGGAGCAGGGGTCAGCAAACGTTTTCGGCAGGGGGCCAGTCCACTGTCCCTCAGACCTTGTGGGGGGACCGGACTATAGAAAGAAAGAAAGAATTCCTATAACCCAGAGATGCATTTTAAATTAAAGCACACTTTCTACTCAGGTAAAAACACGCTGATTCCCAGACCGCAGGCCAGACTTAGAAGGCAATTGGGTCGGATCCAGGCCTTAGTTTGCCTACCCATGACCTGGAGCCAAGCACGAAGCTTTCTGAGTACAGTGTGTTTGTGTGTTGCCTGCAGGGTGCCACCATTTCCACTTCAATGCATATAGTGGCCTTGGCAGTGTGGTCATGCTTGTGTTCTCATCAGGACTTAAACTAAAACTTTGCCTTAGAAATTAACCACTTCCTCCTCCCTGCTGAGGGACGAGGGTGGCGCTGTGGTCTAAACCACTGAGCCTCTTGGGCTTGCCGAGCGGAAGGTTGGTGGTTCGAATCCCCGCGACGGGGTGAGCTCCCTTTACTCTGTCCCAGCTCCTGCCAACCTAGCAGTTCGAAAGCACACCAGTGCAAGTAGATAAATAGGTACCGCTGCAGCGGGAAGGTAAATGGTGTTTCCCTGAACTGGCTTCCATCACAGTGTCCCGTTGCGCCAGAGGCGGTATAGTCCTGCTGGCCACATGACCCGGAAGGCTGTCTGTGGACAAACGCCGGCTCCCTTGGCCTGAAAGCAAGATGAGCACCACAATCCCATAGTCGCATTTGACTGGACTTATAACCGTCTAGGGGTCCTTTACCTTAACCTTTACCTTCACCCTCCCTGCTGATCATGACATGGCAGCATTGCACTGTGTGCCTTCTGATACGGTGATGGAGAAGAGCGAATCTTGATGGAGAAGGTGGACTTGGTGCAAAGACCTCAATGCTACATGAGACGTAGAAGCCAGAAGGCTACTTTTTAGGCATCCCTGGACCTTGGCGGATTTGATGCACATGGTCACCAGACTTTAAACAGTGAGATACTATGCTTTCTGAAGAGAAAAGCATAACACTGGGTGCATTTTTAGTCACAACCACACATTGTGAAGTGAGGTGGGCAACCAGAGATGATACCAGGAGAGAAACTCCTCGCTTCTTCAGCCAAGGCAATTTGTCCTCTCTGCTCTCTCAGAAAAATAGAGGAATCTAATTAAATTTACTAGACTTCACTAACCTACTTAGTTGTTGTCACCTCTAGGCAGGACATGTTATGGTAAGATAAAGCAAATTGGGGCTTTTGTAAGTTGCATTTACAAAATGCTCATAGAGAGAACTTAAGAGTAGGAATATTGGAACAACTCTTATTTATTTATTTAGGGTTGGCTAATAAATAAAAAAAAACCCTGTCTTTAAATCCACAGTGCAGGTTAGAATTAATTCCTCAGGGCAAAGGCTAGCCAAATATTCTGTTTTTCTTTCATGGAAGATTTCTTGACATGACATTTCTTTTGAATTGTCAATTAATGTGTATATGTATAATTATCACCTGTCAGAGGAATATAGCTTTTTTAAAAAAAATAAACCACCAACCTTGATTTTAACTCTGTGGGTTTTCTTCCCACTCAACAGTATTTAAAAAATCATAAATGTATTGCCATTACGGAGGTGTTGGCAAGTAGGATTTGAAACATTTTTTTTTATTTTTTTACGCAACTGCTCTAAAGTTTTAATAGTTACCTATGCAATAACTGTCCCAGTTGCTGAAATTGTATATTACCACACCTGGTTGTGAAATGCAAATATTGGTTCATATAAGAGTCCGATTAAGGAACTTGATTTTTAAAGGGTATCTAAGCTCACAGACCTACATTTATTTTGCTCTTTTTGTTTCCTGTTGCAACAACTCTTACTGCTGAAGAGACAATCCACTTTTGAGTTTAAAACTGACTTGCCTCTTTGGTAGCGAGACTGATGTTTCTTGCCAAGGGTTTTTATTTCTAGGTAAACCTAAAAAATGTAGGCAGAAGAGAAGTTGGAATGCACATGCTTAAAAGTCACATTGCACTTAAATAGGCTTCTGTATTTAAGGAAGGTGTTGCAATCCTGCAAACGTCGGTTTGTCACCTTGCTTCTTGGCACTTGGAAGCAACGGCTACTTCAAAACACATATGCTGGTGTAATAAATTGTTCTGGTGCCACCTGTATTCTGCAAACACCTGAATTTATGAACGTGCTTTTCAGAACGGGATAAATGCTTGAACTACAGTTGTGGGGATGCCGGTGGCGCTGTGGGTTAAACCACAGAGCTTAGGACTTGCTGATCAGAAGGTCGGCGGTTTGAATCCCCGCAACGGAGTGAGCTCCCGTTGTTCGGTCCCTGCTCCTGCCAACCTAGCAGTTTGAAAGCACGTCAAAGTGCAAGTAGATAAATAGGTACTGCTCCAGTGGGAAGGTAAACGGCGTTTCCGTGTGCTGCTCTGGTTTGCCAGAAGCGGCTTAGTCATGCTGGCCACATGACCTGGAAGCTGTACGATGGCTCCCTCGGCCAATAAAGCGAGATGAGTCGGTCATGACTGGACCTAATGGTTAGGAGTCCCTTTACCTTTACCTTACAGTTGTCCAACGTTAGAAAATATAGATAACCAAATATACTTTGCGGGAAAGTAGCACTGCCTCTTTCCAGTGTGCATATTTGAAGAAGAGAAAAAACAGCCGCAGAAAATCTTATGCAACTGAGAAGTACGGCTTGGTAGACGCCAGTTTTTAATGGTGATCTTTTCCATTAACCAACGTGTCAAGAGAAAGGTGAAATATGTATGCATTGTATAAAAATCCCCTTAGAACATCTGAAGGAAATGAACTGTGAAGGTGAGGAAGGCGCCCCCTTTGCAACCTGTGCAGTTGTACTTTCCATATTAAAGAACATTGATCCCAGTGAGTGGCAAAAGAAGGTCCTATTTGGAGGTTTAATTAAAGTGAGTGAATTTTATTGATGCTATCAATCAGCGGAGATTGAGGGAAAGGGCTTGGTGCCAAACCATTTAGTGCTCTTGACAGGGTAATTAAATACCACAGGACTGTACTCTCAAGATAAAGTGAAGTGCTTCTGCAGATGTGAGGGAGAATAACAATTTGTGTTGGGACCAAAAAAGAAAATAAAGTCTAGGTCCCTTTCTAAATTGTCTACACGGGTTTAAAAAATTGTGATCAGAATTGTTTGGACCGATAGCAAATATCAGTCATATCACTGCTATTTTTCTAGAAATCGGGTCTTCCCTTAAAGAGGGCACGTATTGTGGTGAGACCTGGAAAACCGATACCCTGTGTTGTGGGTGGATATGATTGGTCAGCCACAACACCCGGTTGGTAGGTCCCTCGAGGCTGGGTGCAATCTGGCCAATGGGACGCAGTCCAAACAGTTTGAGGGACCTATTTATGCCCATGCACGTGACTCAGAGCTTCCTCTTTTGGCGCGTGCATTCAGAACACCCACCCACCTCTCCATACTTTTAGAGCTTTGTGCTTGACCTTCCTATGCCGTCGTATGTCATCTGTCATTGGGACAGGGGCACGGCAGGAATTTTCCCCACTTGGCTAATTGGCCGTTGCCATTTGGGTTTCTCCTGTCGTGTAGCAAATCATCACAACTTGAAAGGTTGCGGATAGGCTCTGGTTCAGGTGATAGGGATGGGAGAACGCTCTCACCATCCTTACGTGAAGGGTATTCCGTTAAAGGAATCCAGGGACTCGATGGTTTGGTCAACCCCTGAGAGGTGGTTGTTCCCGTGCCTGGGTCCAGGGGGACATTTGGGTGGCGGAGATAGCCCGTTCCCATCTGTCCGCTTATCCAGGTGTTCACCCTAGGCTGACCTATGCTGGAACCCTGGCTCAGCGCTACATGCATGGCAGGGAGCTAGTTGAACCAGAGCCTATGCAACCAGTCACTTTCTGTAATCAATAAAGTTGTGGCCTAAATTCTGCCAAAAACCAAACCAAAATTTTGGGTCAAGTGTTAATTTACTTAGGGGGGAGGTTTCTGGGTCTGAACACGCAAATGGTTCCCCCATACTGATGGAAAATGTGTTTGATATAACAAAAATATTGTCATAAGCATCCATGAAACAATTTATTTACATTTCTTGCAGGGTGGATTTGATTTGATTTAAATCAAATGGATTTAAATCACGATTTAAAGCACTAGTCGGTAAGGCTTGATTTAAATCACTAGTCAGCAAGACTTGATTTATTTATTTATTTTGCAGAAAGACTCATTCTTACTGGTATAATCTTAACATTTACAACCAGATGAAGGTTTCATTTTTGGAATAATAAATTTTTGGAGTGGTTTTTACAGTCCTATCAAAAATTACTGATTTGGTTATACTAGAAATACATAGACAGATAATTATGAAATTATTGTTTATATTTGGACATCTTTTCCGCTGTAGTTTATTGGAAGGAAAATAATAATAATTTTCGTAATAACAATTTAAACAATTTATTTAACTAAAACAATAACATTCTAGCATATGTATCCATGTTTGTTAACTGATGTGGTTTAAACAATTTAAAAACAAACAAATTGAGTTTTAACACAGATGAAAAACTTAAAACATTCCTTATTTCCTGATGAATAGCCTTTGGACTATAATGTAACTTAAATAGAAAACTCTCTCTAAAAGATTTTTTTTCCCCAAAAGCATTTTATTTTAAAAATCTGATTTAAATAAAATAAAAAAACCTGATTTAAATTTTAAAAGTCTGCTTTTTTAAAATAAAAAACCCCATTGATTTTTATCCATCCTGATTTCTTGGGAGTTGTCTTGAGCATGAATGCGTGAAAGCGGTGTATAAACCACAGTCGGGGAACCAATAGCTCTCAAGATATTGCTGTACCACAACTCCTATCATCCTGACTATTAGGCTATGCTGGAATAAGAGCTGTTTGACAGTGGAACCGTTTTCCTCATGAGGTTGTGGACTCTCCTTCCTTGGAGGTTTTGAAGCAGAGGCCGTTTGGACTGCGTCCCTTTGGCCAGATTGCACCCAGCTTTGAGGAACCTACCAATCGGGTGTTGTGGCTGACCAATCTCGCCCACCCACAACACAGGGTGTCGGTTTTCCAGGTCTCAACGCAATATGTGCCCTCTTTAAGGGAGGACCCGATTTTTAAGCAGAGGCTAGTGCACGCTCCCTCGCGGGCAGCCTTTTGAGTGGAGCAACCCATACGACTTAATAAAGCAGACCCCACAAACATTGTAGTTCGAACCACGCACACGAAAAGACATTGTTCCATCCTTGCAGGCATGAGGCATCATTGAACTTCAACAACGCCTTCCAGGCCGGCAAAAACACTTGGAGGCTGGTGAAAAGCATCTGATCTCTGTGCCCTGCATAAGATGATATGCCTTTCCACGTTGGCAAGCTGGGAAAACAAACAACACAGCTTGAAATTTCCCATAACCTACGAAAAGCAATTTGATATTGTTTCAACACGTTTAGCTTGCAAACCTCTTGCTCTCTCTAGTCCAAATCACTGAGATATCAACAGGAGGAAATAAATTTGATTAGTTTAAAGCGTAGCAAAGTCCATTACAGCAGCGGCATTGAAACCAAGGCAGCGTGTTGGTCTTGCGCAAGGCCAACTCTCTCCATGTCATGCAGCAAATAGCAGTGCTTTCGTGAGCACCATTCAGACATGGAGCCAATCTGCAGCTGTGAAGGCAAGGGGAAAGGAAAACCGTCAGGAAAACCATGGGCAGGGTATAAATCATAAAAGTTGTTGTTGTTGTTGAAAATGCAAGAACAAGATGCATTTCTGCAACTACGGGGCACTGCCATTGCCACAAGTGAAAGAAGGATTTAGGGCAGGCATAGGCAAACTCGGCCCTCCAGATGTTTTGGGACTACAACTCCCATCATCCCTAGCTAACAGGGATGATGGGAGTTGTAGTCCCAAAACATCTGGAGGGCCGAGTTTGCCTATGCCTGATTGAGGGCCTTTTCTGCTTGCTGGCTCAGTTGGTAGGTTTGTTTCTGTCCTCTTGACAAAACCTCAGATTTGATCACCATGTGATCACCGTGGCACCCATTCCTGGAATCACAAGTATTGGCCTGCCACCTTTGCAACTGTTGGTATTTTAATTACTGTACAGTCTCTAATAACACATCGGTGATTTATGATTTTTGTCTTGGATGACAGGGCTAGCCTTTCGTTGGATGAAATGGCAGGCCCAGCGTTGGCTTAAATGCTGCCGTCTGGGTCCTTGTTGCCGGCTGTGAGGGCGATGGAAAACATAATCCATGAAACTCTACAAGTCTGTGATTCTCTTCTCAGTAGAGGCCCCAAATGCTCAATTCATGCGTCACAAGCATTGAGGGCTCTGGGGGCAGAAAGAGGGCGCTGCCTGCTACTGCTGTACTTCTTGTCCTGCTTCCCTGTTGATGGTTCTGGAAATTGTAAAAAAGAAAAGGAAAAGGAAAATATATCTTTTGCTTTGGCTAAATGAGATCATAGTTGAGCTTCTATTTATAACTTTTATTACTAACAGCAGTGTTCGAAATTTGCAAGGCACCACACGCATTTTGCACCTGGCTATTGGTCACTTGTGGCCAAGTAAAGAAACCCAGTTGACAGGTCATGTAGCTCCTCCAAATGGCAACTAAGCATTCAGTTTAGGTGACTGTAATCCTGGTTTAAGGAGCTTGCATATCTGAGTTTCTAACACTGACTAACAGTAGTGTTTTATACTAACCCCCAATGACTCACGCATCGCTGTGGAGAGGGCGTACTTGCCTCCCTTTTGATGGATTATCGTTTTTCCAAGTTTCTCCCTTCCTTAACTAATTGATCCTTTTTTGTCAACGATGGCTTTTCATTTCATTTCATTTTGCTAGAATCGGCCCATATTTATTTATTAACGCTGAAGGTGAAAGAAATGGCGTCAACAACTTCTGTAACCATCGTGTCTCAACACACAATTTAGAGAGCAATTGTGAAAAACTAGGACATTTAAATACACTTCTAAGTTATTTGGTATAGTTTGCTGGCATTGGATAACCTATCCGATCGGCACAGTACCAGTTGCAGAGGATGCAAGGTTGCCCATCTGGCTTTGAAAGGAAAAGTAGTCTTGCACAGTTCAATCTTTCCGTTCTTCTTGTATGGCCATTTGCATGACGGAACAGCAAACGCTTTATTCTCATCCCACAGGTTTCCTATGCGCGGCCAAGTTCAGCTTCCATTAGAGATGCAAATCTGTATGTCAGTGGTCTCCCAAAAACTATGACCCAGAAAGAATTGGAGCAGCTATTCTCCCAGTATGGACGTATCATTACTTCTCGTATTCTAGTAGACCAAGTCACTGGTAAGTCGACACCTGCGCCCTACTGTCTCTCTTGCTTTTCTCAGCCTGGCAGTTTGTGAGATATTCCAACTTCCAATACAGCAAGCCTGCCTTCAGAATATATCAAAGGTATAATATATGGGCCAGAAAATACAATTTTCTGCCGGAATTTTTCATAAATATGCATGGACTAAAATAGATTGTAGTGTGTAGTCAGCCAGCCCTGAGTCATTTCCACCTCGAAGGTGCAGGTTTTGAAGCCTGTTTCATGCCTTGTAATAAATTTACAGCTGCTATAATCCTCATTTCCAAGCCGCCGAGTGAAAATAGTCCCTGTACTCCTTATAAAGTGCTAATAAACAGTCTTAAAAATAAAATAAGGAAAGCAAATTCTTACACGGAAGTGCTCTGCTGTTATCTTAGGCTAAGTCTACATGAAATGCAAACTAGTAATTGCTACTTAGATATTTTTTATATATAATGTTGCATTATCCTCGTGCTGAAGAATATTAACTGTTGAGATCTAGAGGAAAACAAATCCCACGGGTTTAAAAAAACAAGTCTGAAAGGCATATTGATTTGATGCATAAATATTAAACTCAGTCTTAACTCTCCAGGCACTGCCATCCTAGTGAGCATATTGCTCCATATTTTTTTCTGTTTCTGATATAATATAATCTCAATGAAGTAGACTAATCCATTAGAGGGGCTGGAGAATGGAGCACCCTTTCTCGTTATTAAGGGTTCAGGAATCTTCTGTTTTCTCCCAACGCATTTCAAAATCCTAGGAAAATATACAGCAAGCTTTCCTATTATCATTCTTCCATAATTTCCAAGCTAGATAGCGTTTTCTTCAATGCCACGAACAAAATTTAAAATAGAGCTGGGGACTTTGTGACCATCAGCTGCTTTTGCTAAACCAAGGTTTTGATTTGAACAGAAAGTAGGTTTCTGTGCACGGGTCCCAGTTCAGTCGTGGAACTGCACATGTACAAAGGCTAAGTACCACACTTTCCCGTATATAAGACTAGGGTTTTGTTTTTTTATTAAATAATTGTGTTAAAATTTGGGGCTCGTCTTATACACGGATAGTGCATGGGTTTTTTTTTCTTAATTTGGAGTCCCCCCAAATAGAGGGTGTCTTATACACAGGGGCGTGTTATACACAGAAAAATACGGTATGTAAGAACATTACCGTACTGATGGATCACCCAAAAGCATGTCTTAGACCAGCATCCCATTGGGCTGTGGTAAACCCAAGAGGCAAGGTTAGAGCACCACGTATTAGTTACGTTCATAACCATGATTGCGGCTGTATTTAAGCAGATTATTCTGTATTGCAACACAGGGGTTTGTTTTTGCCACCATTAACATAACCATGGTTATGCAGCTCAATGTGGTGCCTTCTGGAACCATGGTTATGGAACCATGGTTATGCAGACATACTTTGTAGAGAAGGACACATTATCCACAGGCCTGCTCTTTGTCTGCTTTTTAAAAAATATGCATCGTCACAGTATTACACGGGAATTGCCCTTTTCTAATGAGTTATTTCAGTGTTCCCTAAAATCCCCTCTTCAAAAAAACAACAACAGCAGCTCCTTCCAGGGGTGTTACTTAAAAACAATGTGTGTTTCTAAAATATGCATTCAGTTGGGGGGAGGGATTGTAAAGTTTTCCTGTGCTTTGGTAGACTCTGAAACTTCATTTCATTAGCTGCTGATTAGGACGTACTCCCAGTTAACATTGCGGTATGGAAATCCACATTAAAATTTGTTCTGAAGGAGGGTAGATAGAGTTGCAACATAACATAGCCATTGACTAGGGCTCTAGGTGGGGTTGTGCTGTCGTGTGTTGTCTTCTCCGCTGCCGTATGCATTAATCCCGTCCTTCCATATGACACGTGTGATTTTGCATCTCGCTGCTCGTAGCGGTGGGTGCAAAATCAGGAATAGCCTGAACCTAGGAAAGGCAGGTCCAAAGAATTCTCCCTCTCCACCACACACAGATTGGGGCCAGCGTAGAGCAGAGTAACCGTGTGTGGAAAAGCGGGAGGCAAAAAAAAATAAAATAAAAAAATTAGCACGCAAAAAAGCAAAATGGCGTGGTTTTGAGTAGAAGTGCCTGATCCTGCAGATTAACCAAGTTGCCTAATACCAGTGCCTTACCTTGTGCTAATTAAACAGCAGCTTTCAAGAGATTCAGATGGGTTTTTTTTACCCATCCCTACCTGGAGATTCCAGAGTTTGAATCTGGAGGCCTTCTGTGGCTCCAGAAGGCTATTGTCTTCTCTGATCCCTTAAACTTAAGTGTTAACATTACGTTGAGTGTGAAGCAATCTGTGTACCGCTTAATAGGTGAACATACCTCTAAACCAGAAGTTTCCAAACTTGTTTGGCCTACCGCCCCCTTTTCAGGAAAAAATGACTCAGCGCCCCCCTGGAAATCTACGAGTCAAGCCTGGTGGCTCAGTCCCATCTGCCCCAAGGGTGGGGCTGGTGCCACAGCCCACCTGCCATTGGCCAAATAGGCAGGGAGAGAGGCTACAATCCACTTCCCGGGCCTGGGTAAAGCTGAAAAGGGTTCCCCCAAGCCTTGAGAGCCCATTGCTTGACCACCAAATCCAGGGGAGGTATTGTTGCTGTCTTGCAACACCTCCTGACCTGACGGTAAATGTCATTACACAACTGGTGAAACGTGTAAGAACAGTCCCCCCCCATTTTTCTTTCTTTCCTTATGCTACCACCTCCCCCTTGTATTTATTCAACGCCTGCCAATTGCATCCAAGGCTACTATTGCCCCCCTGGATCGTTCCAGAGCCCCCCCGCCCCCCACGAGGGTGGTATTGCCCACTTTAGGAAACACTGCTCCAAACAGTGTCCAGAGAACTAAAGAAGAACAAATGTTCCAAAATTATGCAATAAAACAATGCAACATACTTACACACACACACACACATACATCTCCTCATCCTTCTGACACACCTCCCCAGTGAAGATATTTCCACCTGCTGGCGCTTCCTTAAAACTCAACCCATCTTTCCTGGCTCTCACCAGGTCCTGCACAGACCCACAGATCACCCCAAAAAATGTGTGTCGAAGAGGGTTCCTGGAACCTGCTGACTTCAACCTAGTCCAGGCATGGCCAAACTCGGCCCTCCAGGTGTTTTGGGACTATAACTCCCATCATCCCTAGCTAACAGGACACAGTGGTCAGGGATGATGGGAATTGTAGTCCCAAAACAGCTGGAGGGCCAAGTTTGGCCATGCCTGCCCTAGTCTCTCACTCTAGGCTTGCTTTTTTGGGGAAGGCACCACAGTTGATGGGTGTGTTGCCTCCAGTATTCCAGCTGTTATTTATACCCAGCCACTCTTTTGCACTACAGTTCCCATCTTTCATGACCCACTGGCCTTGCTAGCTGGGGGTGATGGGAGTTGTAGTCCAAAAACAGCCGGAGACCCGAGTTTGGGAAACAAGTGTGTTACAACCTTGGTGGGGACAGGAACCGCCTCTTCAGCTTCTACGATAACGATATTCTTTATTGTCATTGTCCCATACAGAACAACGAAATTGGGGGGGGGGGGATAATCTACATAAGGCATTCAAAACCAACAAGCCTTCTATCCCAGCCTGGTTAGCCCCCTAAAACCTCTGATACCCCATTTTTAAAAATACAATACACTCCCATAGAGACTCCTTTCAATGTGTTTAAAACCAAAATCGCATTTGGATAGAAACTGTTTCTCAGGCGGCTAGTCCTAGTCTTTATAACCCTGTACCTTCTTCCAGAAGGCAGAAGCTGAAAGAGATAATTTCCAGGGTGCGCACTATCCTGCGCTATCTCTGCAGCTTTCTTGTGGCACCTGGAAGCGTAGATTTGACGCAAGGTGGGAAGAGTGCACCCAATTATTCTCTCCGTAGTCTTTACAACCCTGGACAGCATTGTTTTTTCCCTGGACAGCATTGTTTTTCTGCGGCTGGTGTTGTCCTCCGTTGCTTCATACGGCTTGTTGGCTTACATGTAGCTGTGCAAATGGGGGTTCTGGGTGTGTCGGCATTGTTTTGGAAGAGAGCAGTGAACGAGCCTTCTACCTTTATGCAGGAGTTTCAAGGGGTGTGGGCTTCATCCGGTTTGACAAGCGGATTGAGGCAGAAGAAGCCATCAAAGGCTTGAACGGACAGAAACCGCCGAGTGCCACAGAGCCAATCACTGTAAAGTTCGCCAACAATCCAAGCCAAAAAACAAACCAGGCCATCCTTTCCCAGCTGTACCAGTCTCCAAACAGAAGGTACCCAGGACCTCTAGCTCAGCAGGCTCAACGTTTTAGGTAAGTGGAAATGTATAGGAACCCTCTTGAGACCCCCCAACCATTCGGTCCGAATTTTCCTTTGAACCAGGTTGTCCTCTCTCTGGTAGGAATTGCATTTCCTCATATGAGAGTTATTGAGTTTCTTAAACTTTTGTGTGTGTCTGGAAGGCATAGCAGTCAACACTTATTTAACAGCACTGCAATCTGTTAGCAGCTATAAACAGAAGAGTTTAAGCCGCTAATTAGTAACGCTTAAAGAAATGGGGAAACATTCTTTTTCCAACCAGGGTTTTAGGGTTATTTTTAAACTTCTAGAGTAAATAATTCTACTAAATCAGACATCTTTCTCAACCATACAATTCTCTTTATTTAAAAGTTTGCCTTGAACATTGTCCATTCTTCTCTACTTTCTGGATCGTCCTTCTAACCTTGCCCTTTTTCTTCTTTTTTTCCTGTGGAAAAAATGGTGGTTTTTTTGTTGTTTTTAAGTAGTTTGCACAGTTTTTTGTGTGGGTCTCTGTTCCTGTGGCACAGAGCTTTGCAGCCATATGTTTTTCTCTTCTGATATTTTAGTGTACTGAAAAGGACAGATGGTGTGAATTGAAACAAACATTGTGTTGATCTACATTCAGTAACTGCTTTAGGGTTTTCTATTTAGTGCCGTGCTATGAGAGATTTTGTGTTATGTGCATATGCACACTTGCACATGCATGCTCTGAACTTTGACACTGGCTTGCACTACAATCTAGGTTTTCCAGAAAGGTTATAAAGAGTTGGAGTCAGCAGAGAATTGCTGCAAAGTAGAGCAAAAACAGAATCGGATGAGTTGGTTTTCCTTCAAAGAAAAGCAGAATACTCACATTGGGGAGAGAAAAACCTAGGCTTTGCCAGGACTTTAATTTTAATGTTTCAATTAAGCACCTGGCCAATGGCATATTTAAACGAAATCCAGGCAACTTCTTTGCATTTTGTTCCATTAACTTTGTTCACCCTTAAAAGCGTTCGTCCTGGCGAGCTCTTCTATCGGAGCAAAGGCAGTTGTTTTTATTCAGTATTCAGTGGATTTTTCTAATCTTCCTTGAGGTTTTCTTTTGGTTTTTGTGTTTTTCTCATCAAAGGATACTCTTGTCAAGCCGCTGAATATTGAATAAAAGTAGACTTGCCCTTTCTCCATAGGCAGAATGCCTGCTCCAGTACTGAGTGCCGGGGCAGAGGTAGCACAGCTCAGAAGAGGAACCCCAGAATGCCCTGTGCCTGAAGTTAAGGCCATTGGGGAATGACTGCACTGACATGAAAAAAGAGGTAAATAAACTCCTGCAGAAATGGCGACTGCCAGGGTTGGGACACACACAATGCCACCGTGGCCTTTTCAAACCCCCTGAGCAGTCTTTCTCCAACATCCCAGCGGCCCAGCTGTCCCCTAGATCACCTGCAAGCTTACAAATTGTAAGTGGTATTCATTGTGTTTTGAGTGGCGGCAGCTGGATCCGAAGGGGAAATGTGGCGTGTGTGCTGGAATACGCAATACTTGTTGGGAGATGTTGGGATGAATTCCGAGGGCTGCACCTGCATTCCTTAACGACTTCCAGAATAGGCTTGCTTTGACCACTGTACCTTTCTCACAGTTTGAAAAAGAGAGAGAATGTTGGCCTTTGTTGCCAAGGCATCCTTCAGCACTAATTTTGTGAACCGGAGTGGTTTCACCCCACTGTTAAGTTTTCAAATGAGATGGTGCCCTCTAGATGTTGTTGGGACTCCAATTCCCATCATCCCCAGGCCGCAGAGCCAGTGGTTAGGGATAATGGGAGTTGAAGTCCAACAATAAATGGAGTGGGCAACTGCGAGAAGCGAAGTTGCAGGGAACCAGGCAGAGGGCCTTCTCAGTAGTGGCGCCTGCCCTGTGGAACACCCTCCCATCAGATGTCAAACAGATAAACAGCTATCGGTCTTTTAGAAGACGTCTGAAGGCAGCCCTGTTTAGGGAAGCTTTTAATATTGGATGAATCATTGTATTTTAATATTCTGCTGGAAGCTGCCCAGAGTGCCTGCGGAAACCCAGCCAGATGGGCGGGGTATAAGTCTTTTCTCCTGAACCCAGAGCCCGTTAAAAAATCAGAACCCCCATTCCATTGGTTTCCATCGCGTAGCAATGTCAGGAAACAGTAATGGCACACAGGGAGAGGAGAAGAACGTATTTCTCTCTAGGACTTCCGCAAGTTCAGTAGCTACACTGGCCTATGGGACTTAGAACCCAGTGTACCTGCTACTCAGTGTATCAAAGTGGAAAAAGAGAGGGGGCCAAAACTACCTTCCCTCTGTGTTGACTGCTGCTCCTGCTGCCATTTTGTGGAATGGCATGGGCTGGTAGCAGGCAGGGAACTTAAGGCTCAGAACTTGATCCCAGCAGCTTTCAAAGTTTTCCTCTAGCTTAATTTTGGCTTTTCACACCTCTGATTTTAGTTCTGGACACTACTGCCTGTGACTCGGAAGCTAGTTGGACTATTTTTCAGTGGGGGGTTAATTCCTGGTTGCATCCTTTGGCAAGCCCATGCAAGGGGCGGGGGCCGCCAGGTACACTTGACCCGGACCTTGGAGGGTTAAGCTGGCCGGGGGCTGCTTTTTCGTTTGAGTTTATAACTGTGTTCTAACAAGACTCCCATCCTGGGCTTCAGACAAATTCCTCACGGGCCTGTCCTTAGGTTTGTAGCCTATTCACTGCAGGGATAGGATAGCTCATGATGCAATGCAGAAGATTTTCAGGTGTGTTTAATCAGCTCCAATCTGGCACTGGAATTCCGCCCCCCCAGCCCCCGGAAACTGTTACACCTATGTATAACTCCTCTACCACAGATAACTAGTCACAGAAGTTGATAAATGTCCTCTTACTCAGTTCCCTCAATTAAAACTTTTCCATTTTAATTAAAATTTCAATTAAAAATTAAGACAATCCGTTTCACTTGGACCCATGTTTCTGATGGCGTATTACTTCATGCCCAAACACTTTGCTCAACGGCTTAATTCAAACACGAGGCAAGTTTTTCCATGCTTTATACTAGAGCAGGATGAATGTATCAGCACTTTTGTTGTCTGGAAGTTGCCAGAACAATACAGTTCCTTGATAATGGATGATCCATCTTACCCTTTTCCACATCACATAAATGTTTCGCAGCCTTTGCAATCCGTAATGTCCTGTAGCCTCTTGCTCTTACTTCTAAAGTGATTTGAGAATTATGCTGGTTTCTTTTAATCTGAGGTCTCATTTCTAAGTGGAGGTCTTATCCAAGATTTTACGGGGTTCCCACTGTGCATATACCAGTGTCTAGATCTGCAGTATTTATACTTTAACCTCCCAACGAACGTTACATTTTAAGTTATATTTAGAATACAGTAAAATAAACAAGACATAACATACACCTTTGCCTCACCCTAATAAAATTTCTGCAAGTTCTCAGCTGCCACTTGGCTGCTCAATTTCTGGGCCGCCAAAGGTCTAGGAAATATTCCTGGTCCAGGCAAGTTCCTGACCCCCCCAGGTGGAAATAATGACACACAACACTATTATTAAGGTTAATGGGTTAAAAAAGGCCACAACTTTATTGGTTACAGGTGATGAGTAGTATTGGCTTAGGCATTTGTCCTAACCGACTCTATCCGACTCCAGCCCATCTGCTTGAAGTCCAAGAAGGGCTAACCACCAGTAGGGGGAGTCCTGCTGATGCACAGCAACTAGGAACTCTCCTGGGGTCACCGCTAGGGGTCATGCCTTAGGCCCTCACCTCCCCAGGCTTCGGACAGGGCCACGCCCCCCAGAGTCCTTTAATGGACTACCCTGCAATATGTGGGGCAGGTGATGGTGTTATCTCCCCTCTTCCATCTACAGAACAATACCAATGCCAAGCCGCCAATACCCAGAAAGTTGTGACGATTTGCTATGAGGTAGGCAAAAACCAAGTGGCTGGTGCCAATTTGCCAAGTGGAAAAATTCCTACCAGGCCCCTCAATGGCGACCAATCAAAGTCCAGAGCAAGGTCAAGGAGCGAAAACCTCATAGGGCGGGAGGGTGGGAAAAGCAGGAACAGCTGGCGGGTGGCAAAGAGGGAGATCCCCAGCCGCATCCTGCCCACGCCCCCGAGCCAGCCGATTGGCCAACCAGGGGGTGACGTGGCTGGGAATCCCCCCCCCAATCACATGGGGCTGGCCTCCGTGGCCACTGACCAAGTAAGTGTCCAGAAATTTGTGCGTGTAGTTAATGGCATACTGACAATCTCAGATTAATTCGATGAATGTTTGAAGACATCTGAAGGCAGCTCTGTTTAGGGATGTTTTTAATGTTTGAAGTTTTATTCTGTTTTTAATGTTCTGTTGAAAGCGGGGGAAACCACTAGAAATAATAAAATATTATTATTATTATTATTATTATTTTAAATCTTCACCAGTAAATGCTGATACAGTGGTACTTTGGTTCTCAAACTTACTCCTCCATTCCACAAGTCTGTTCCAAAACCAAAGCGGTCCAAAACCAAGGCACACCTTCCCATAGAAAGTAATGCAAAATGGATTGATCCATTCCAGACTTTTAAAAACAAGCCATAAAACAGCAATTGAACATGAATTTTACTATCTAACAAGACCATTGATCCATAAAATGAAAGCGATAAACAATGTACTGCAGTCACACAATCAATGAGTAGCTGAACTGGTTTCCACACAGTCACAAAAACAAAAGACCCGCAAAAACAAAAACACAAAATAAATAGCAAAAACAGACAGACCTCAGCGTAACACTCAAAATGGAAGCGTGGCACTCAAAACAGAGCACGTTCGGCTTCCGAAAATTTTTTGCAAACCGGAACATTTACTTCCAGGTTTGCAGTGTTTGGGTTCCAAGTCGTTTGAGTACCAAGGCGTTTGAGAACCAAGGGTCCACTGTAATTGCCTAATTGTCAGAATTCATGTGTATCCCCCTGCCCCCCCCCAAATGAAGAGATGTGTATCTCTTGGCATTCACAAAACTTTGATTTTGATGAATCACATGTCAGTTTAGCTATTAAATTTGCTGAAAGGCAAGCATGGGCAGTAGACTTTGGTGGCTTGCAAAAATTATTTTAAAAACCCTGCTGGAGCTCATGATTTGCTTGCTCATCCCACGATCACGTCTAGTCTGAATGGAGCTGTAGTTCGCAGGGTTGTTGGTTTTTCTTAAAAGTCTCACCAGGGGCAACAATGAGATGAGGACAACATCGAAGTGTGTAATGCGGTTTCAGAGGCTATTCAAGACATGTTTTCTCCAAAGGCAACTGAGGGACATAAGAACCTATGTTCCTCTCGGACCACTTCTAGTTTTCGTATGGTGTTTTCATCTCCAGAGGATTTCTTTCCATAAAAGGCAAAACCATTAATTCCAAGGCGATGTCACTGCTCATACATCTCATCTTGAGGTGATCAGAGTGTTTTCATAGTGACAACTTCCCTTCACTCGAACAATTTGTGTAATTAAGTAATTTATTCCATAGGCTGATAACATCAAGTGCTTAACATAGTCTTCCATTTACTTCTATAATTGTGCAAATGAGTTTGTGCATAATTACCCACAGATATTTGAAGGTTGTGGTAGCGAGGTCTAAAACAGAGCTTCTTATTAGGAGTTTTGGGTACGGGAATTGGGTCAAAGTGTGGACGTGTTCGGTGTGAAAGTGGCTTGTGTTGGACAGGGAATTATGGACAGAAACACAGTCAGACTTTGGAACCCGGACGTCTGACGCGGCCTCTGATTGGCTGCAGGAGCTTCCTACAATCAGAAGCCACGCCTTGGTTCCCGAACGTTTTAGAAGTCAAACGGACTTTCGGAACGGATTCCTTTCGACTTCCGAGGTATGACTGTATGAATGCTGCTATCCTTGTTGTTTAGTCGTGACCGACTCTTCGTGACCCCATAGACCAGAGCACGCCAGGCACTCCTGTCTTCCACTGCCTCCCACAGTTTGGTCAAACTCATGCTGGTAGCTTCGCGAACGCTATCCAACCATCTCGTCCTCTGTCGTCCCCTTCTCCTTGTGCCCGCCATCTTTCCCAACATCAGGGTCTTTTCCAGGGAGTCTTCTCTTCTCATGAGGTGGCCAAAGTATTGGAGCCTCAGCTTCACGATCTGTCCTTCCAGTGAGCACTCAGGGCCGATTTCCCTCAGAATGGAGAGGTTTGATCTTCTTGCAGTCCATGGGTCTCTCAAGAGTCTTCTCCAGCACCATAGTTCAAAAGCATCAATTGTTCGGTGATCAGCCTGCTTTATAGCCCAGCTTTCACTTCCATACATCACTACTGGGAAAACCATAGCTTTTACTTTACGGACCTTTGTTGGCAAGGTGATGTCTCTACTTTTTAAGATGCTGTCTAGGTTTGTCATTGCTTTTCTCGCTGCTATCCTAGAATCCTAGAATTGTAGAGTTATTTTATCCAATCCCCTGCATTGCAGGAATCTAAAGCATCCATGACAGATGGCTATCCAACCTTTGTTTTGTGGCTGGCTTGATAATTGGATGAATGTATCATATGAACAAAGACCAATGTATTTTGTAGCCTGTAGATGCTCCTTTTTCTAAATAATGGGACTAAAGCAGGCTTGATCCATGAGCCACTTCCTCCTAAGGTGACTACCTTGTTACGGAAATTAAATTTCCTTCAAAAGAAGCCAATAAAGCACACACTTTTATGCTTGGGAAGTCAGGATCTTTCATTATACTCAAAAGGCGCTGCTTCCAGTTTATATTTTTAAAACTGCTTTTAATCATGGTTGTGAGCACATTTGCAAAGGCAGAATGAAAGATTTGAAAGGCAGAATGAAAACAAATCAATTTTGTTACATATTGCCACTTAAGTTTTATCATTTATTAATTTTAGAAATTTATATGTTGCGTCTCGGAATTCCCTGAGTGACTTTTCAACACACACAAAATCAGAAATGCAATAAACATTTTCTAAACAGAGCATTACATTTGGGAAAAGGCGACTGGCCTCATCACTCAACTCTCTGATTCTCAGGGTTTAGACCAGGCGTAGGCAAACTCAGCCCTCCAGATGTTTTAGGACTACAACTCCATCATCCCTAGCTAACAGGACCAGTGGTCAGGGATGATGGGAGCTGTAGTCCCAAAACATCCGGAGGGCCGAGTTTGCCTATGCCTGGTTTAGATGCTCTGCTTCAAGACTGCCACATTCTTTCCTGTGCTTTTGCAGACCTGTCCACCCCAAGTCTACTCTTTAATTGACAAACAAACCCTTTAGGTCAGGGGTGGCTAACTTGTGGGCCATATGCATCCTTTATTTTTTAGTTTTCCCCACAGATTCGTACCTTACATGGGTTCCCTGGACTTCATCAAGGCCCCTAGGTGATTTTTCAATTGATTTCCATTATGTAATAACTCCCCCCCCCCCGCAGAAAAAGAGAGACTCGGGCAGCTTAGTTCCATGTTGTATGTGTGTGCTTTGTGTTGGTTTCCGCCGCTCATGAGCAGTGCTTCTCAGCTGCCTGTGAAGCTATCAGCAGCACGATCATTAGCCCTTCCATATTCGGATGAACTCTTCCTTCCGAAGAGGGATGACCTGTCACCATCACTCTCAAGAGCCGCTGAAGTGCTGGTTCTTAAGGATGATCATGAATGATTGTCTCTCTTCTGAAGACATCGGCAGGATTACTAGAGCTCTTGGTGTGTGAGGGTTGGCCAACTCTCAAAACCACTCCTGCTTTAGTCAAAGCTCAGAAATACGTGTGTGTGTGTGTGTGTTTAAAATCCAAGTCAACACCAGCTTAGTGTTGCATCCGTCATTGTGAGCAGAAGGCAGCACACAGGGCAAATCTTTTCACTTCTGCTCCTCCCCGTTGGTTGGCTGGTTGGCATCCTTCTGTCTCAGGCGAAAATGGAAGAGAGTGTCTTCAGGGTGAAGTCAAATTGTTGGGAGAGTTATGGCGCCTGCTGTGACTGTGGAGACCGATACAGGAGAGACATGTTTTGTTGCAGACGGGGAGACGAAGGCATCCTGTTGTGCTGGTGCAAGTGTATCATGGTGTTTCTTCTCTCTGCATTCCTCGCAGCGGTCATTCCTCCTCTGGTCACTGCTGCGTGGAGACCTGACCTCACTGATTGTCTCCAAGGCCCTGTGGTCATCTGCAAGGGATTCCCACATGGTGGGGTTAATGTTGCCAGCCTTCCGTGTCAATTTTGCAATACAGAGTTGGTCCTCCAATCGCCACATCCATTTTGAGAGTGGATTAAAGTGACTTAGTATTAATCAAAGTTGGTGCCAACCTTTCACTCAGCCAGACACAAGCAAACTGACCCTCCAGATGTTTTGGGACTACAACTCCCATCATCCCTGACCACCAGTCCTGGTAGCTAGGGGTGATGGGAGTTGTAGTCCCAAAACATTTGGAGGGCCGAGTTTGCCTGCACTCAGCTATACTAAGTGTATATGTTCTCAAGTGTGGCTTCTGAATTCTCAACAATAAGTGATACAGTCCAGCACTGACACAATCGGATATCTCTATCACTCTGATTGAGCATAAAACTTCGTGATTTGCATAAGATGTTCATGTTTCGCAGTGGGTTAAAAGTAAAATCAAATCTGCATTCCTTTGTGCAAGTTACGCTGGCACGGTAGAAAATGTTTGCAGTTTGTGGCAGCACAGTTGACATTTAAGCAAGTGTCTCTGCCAGGGTATAAACATTTGAAGATAAACCCATAGCATACTATTTAATTGTGGTACGAGAAGGTAATGTCTTGTCGTTGGAAATCTTGAGGAACGGACTTTAGGAAACGTGTGCAGAGTAACTTAATATGTGTTTCAGCCCAAAGGGCTTTCTGATAATGGAGTGAGAGTGTGGACAAAATGGTCTGGTCCCTCATGTAAAGACTTCTGTGTGAAATTCATTTTCTGAACCAGTATTTAAATACGTGTGTTCTGTCACTTTTTTAAAAAAACAAACACCTAATTGTCTTGGTAGCATGGAATTGGAAAGCCTTGTTTTATGTCCTCCCGAGGCTGAGCTGCTCTTTTGCATAAATACCTAATGAAAATTTAATCAAGGCTGGCTTTGTGGGGATACTTGTAGGATCTCTCTGTAGGGGGGGGCGGGGGGCAGAGGAGGATGCAGGTAATATGTATTGATTGTGCATCTTGAGCCTTGTAAGTCTGTTCTGTGAGAAGCCTTTCAAGATCCAACTAGCAACTTGCACTTGAAGGTAGACGACCCAAAGACTGAACACTTTGCTAAATGTGTTTTGCAGGTTGGACAATCTGCTCAATATGGCTTATGGAGTAAAGAGGTAATGAAGAATTGTGTTAGGTCCATAACGCTTAACCCTTCCTAATAATAAATTATACTGTTTTCAGTTGAACATACTTTGGAGCTAATTTATTTTAAGTTGCATTGTCTCTGCATGTTCAGACATTAAACAAAAGCTATTTTTATTTCAGTACATCACTTAACACATTCTGTCTCTTCATCACATCCATAATTTCAACAGCTTCCAGCATTATTTTCAGT
Source organism: Podarcis vaucheri (assembly GCF_965113315.1). Classification (NCBI taxonomy): domain Eukaryota; kingdom Metazoa; phylum Chordata; class Lepidosauria; order Squamata; family Lacertidae; genus Podarcis; species Podarcis vaucheri. Next base: position 17,961,660 of record NC_138755.1, on the reverse strand, counting down.
GGTATTTGTCTTTTTCAGTTAATGGCTGGCAATTTATTAATCTTTATCGCATTGCCTTTTGTATCATTCTAGCATTCTGCAACAACTTGGGGCCTTTCTGCACTAGAGTTTTGCTTATTCAGCCTTTCCCACCAGTGCCAATAGTATTGTATCTGTGCCAGCAGATGGTCATAGATCCATGGAATTGGAAGGGATCCTGTGGGAATCATTTGGTCCAACCCCCTGCAAGGCAGGAATATGCAATTGTCCCATAAGGGGACCAAGCCTGTAACCTTGGCAATCATGAGCGCCACACTCGAACCAATTGACTTGGTGCAGTGATAATGGCTATGTAACGCAGATGCAATTCTTTAATGCTAAAAGTACTTCACGTGTATTATCTTGGTAAATCTTAACGCATCCTGCAGGGTGATAATATTTTTGTATTGCAGCTATGGGACTGAAGCTTCACAAATAGTGAAGGGTTGAAGTAGACATTTCATTGCAGGTCTGCATTTTTAAAAAGAGACAAGTATTTGGATTTCTAATACCCAGTTGTCTTATGGACACTTTTGTTCTCGCTTTTGTGGCTAAGGCAAAGTTTGACCAGTCCGCAAACGCCTCATTGAGTGTCCCAACAGGAAGGAAAAGTGTGGACAACTAGAAACTAAATAATGTGTCGCTGTTAATCAGATGTGTCACTGTTAACATCTCACTAGGGCAGCAGGGGTCCGACTAGATACTGCACCATATGACAAGGGGGATCGATAGTTCACAAGGCTATAATAAAGGAACAAAACAAAAATATTCAGTAAATGGAAGACTTGCATCTCACAGCAGATAAGTTCACTGCAGAAGAAAGGATTAGATGACCCTAAGAGTACAGCCTACAAATAACTTAATTTTATTAAACTTCTTTACAAAAATATTGACACCAGTGCTAGGCCAATATTTTGCCCCCTTGGAGGAGCTTTTCCCTTCGACTTTTGTGTAGTGGCAAGGTGATTTCCTGAGAAAGCGAATTGGTGGGAATGGCTGCAATTGGCCTCATTTTTAAGAGTATGAGGAAGCTGAAGGATACCTTTGTTTTTCTTCTACGTAAAAGTGCTGCTCCTGAAACTTTCACGCTGGCTTCCAAGCGCCGACACTTTCAGCACTTGTCAACTGTCTCCTGGCTTTGAGGCACACGCCTCTCACGTGTCTAAAAAAGACCCACTCCAAGCTGAGAAGTGTTGGAAGGAAGCCCACCCTGAGAAGTGTTGAGCTACAGCAGGTGGCCTCCAGGAGACACACAACTCTTTCATGCCTCAGCACCGAGCACAGTTGAGGCCCAATGCAGGCAAACAGCAGAATTGTCTTGTCGAAGGGGATCCACAAAGCCTGGCCAAAGCCTTAATGAGAATTCCTTGCCATGCATTTTTCTTGAGTTGGGCTTGTGCGTCCTGCACTCCACCTAGTTTGAAAACTGCTGTGCTGCAGCAGTGAATGTTTGCAGAGGAGCAACTCCTAGGGGCTGAGATCCCTTCACCACCACCTAGGTAATGGTAAAGGGACCCCTGACCGTTGGGTCCAGTCGTGACCGACTCTGGGGTTGCGGTGCTCATTTCGCTTTATTGGCTGAGGGAGCCGGCGTACAGCTTCCGGGTCATGTGGCCAGCATGACTAAGCCGCTTCTGGCGAACCAGAGCAGCACACGGAAACGCCGGAGTGGTACCTATTTATCTACTTGCACTTTGACGTGCTTTCGAACTGCTAGGTTGGCAGATGCAGGGACCGAGCAACAGGAGCTCACCCCGTTGCGGGGATTCGAACCGCGACCTTCTGATCGGCAAGTCCTAGGCTCTGTGGTTTAACCCACAGCGCCACGCACGTCCCCACGCCACCACCTACCCCCCAATAAAACATTAGAAGGAGCTAGGGCCTCCTAAAGTTGATGGCCACTGCAGTTCAAATGGGGTGTGTGTGTTCTGTGTCACGCGATCGATTATGTGTGGCAGGACTTACCTGGCCCTCCCCAATATTTCATTCAAGTTGGCACCCCCAAACGCATGCTTTGCAGGCGCTGAAATCAATGCATACCTGAGGCACAAAACTAGGCAGAAAGGCTCTCAGTTTAAACTTGTGCAGCATGCTGATACCATGTGGAAGTAGACTGCATTTTTAAATTCATGTTCTGAACTTGCCTTCTCCTTAAAATAAAAAATCTCCTTTTTGTCTCTCTCTCTCTCTCTCTCTCTCTCTCTCTCTCTCTCTCTCTCTCTTTCTCTCTCTTGTCTTTGCCCCTCTCCGTTGGTTAGTAGGTTTTCTCCAATGACCATTGATGGAATGACCAGTTTGGCTGGGATCAATATCCCGGGACATGCGGGGACCGGGTGGTGCATTTTTGTTTACAATTTAGCTCCCGATGCAGACGAGAGCATCCTGTGGCAAATGTTCGGACCCTTCGGGGCCGTCACCAACGTGAAGGTCATCCGCGACTTCAACACAAACAAGTGCAAAGGCTTTGGATTTGTGACTATGACAAACTATGACGAGGCGGCCATGGCTATCGCCAGCCTGAACGGATACCGCCTTGGAGACAGAGTTTTGCAGGTCTCGTTTAAAACAAACAAAACGCACAAAGCCTAACGAGGTGCCCTCGGCCCAGTTTATATTTGAAAACTTATTCGACAAAGGCAAGTTAAAAGAAACTTTATACATTAGTAAATGTCTTTGTAAGTCAGTGTTGAGATGGGGGGGCGGGGGATAAAAGACTAGCATCCTAAGAAATATGCGAGATTTTTTATTGCTAGTATTTGAATTAAAATAAAAACTTCTTAAATATCTTATGTTTGAATATGGACAAGAGGTACAGGGTTTTTACCTGTCACATTGCATTCTATTGCCTTCTTTGAAGAAGGCGGAACCTTTTAAAATGTTTGAGCTTAAGGGAAGACGATTTCTTTTACACGACTGCCTTGAACCTGTGAGTAGTTAATTGAGGCTTTGTGTTAACGATCCTTGAGTTAGTTTAGTCTTACGTTGTGTTTGATTTACACTTTAATGCCTTGCAGTTTAGTCTGTTCAAGAAAAGTGTTTCGAAGTTTACATTTTTATTTATAAAGTTTGAAAGTATTTATTTTGTAATTATTATTTGGGTCTGGGGGAAGGGGGGGTGGTGCATTATAAAAGCTTATTGTAAGATTAATGGAGAACTTTTCGTAAAGCAGTACCTTGCCAAAGAGATAAGAGCCTCTTTGATGTGGGTTTAAAAAAACAAAACAAAGCATCTATTTTTATAAAAAAGAGAAAATTTGGAGAAACTTTTTACAGGTCCTGGAACAAATATTTTGACTTGAATACTTTGAGAAATCTCTTCATATGACACCTAGTGAGCTTTTAAAACTTACCAGGAAATTTGCAGTGGTTGGGGGAAAAAAACACTTTAGAGAGATTTATGATGTAGAAATTCTTTAGAGATCTTTGTTACTCAAGAAGTTGGAATCACTGAGAAATGCACTGCTGGTTTTGATTTTGTAATCGTTGGTGCAGTCTCTGAACATCCTGGTTACTATGTGATAGGTGGCTCACATTAACTTGTGTGGTTTTGAAACAAAAGGAGAAAAAAAAATTAAAAGTATATAAGAGCAGGCAAGAAATTTAAATTAACTGAGATAGGGAAAAAAAATCTGTTCTTCCTATAGAATTCCCTTCAGATAGAGCTCATGGTGTTTAGTGATGTACTTCCAGTATTGTTTGAAGAATTGTTTTGTCTTAAAAAATAAAAAAAAGATGTTTGCACACGGTTTGCACCAATGGCAGACCAGGAAAGAAGCAGTCTTGCGTTGGATATATTTGAAGGTATTTTGAAAGTTACGTTCAAGGCTAACACCTGAGCTTTGTGTAATGTAAATAATATCTTTTTTTGTTTTATGAACCTCTTTTCAGCTGATAACTTTTGAGTTTCCTTCTGGTTTTTTCGTTTTCCCTTATTTAACATGCCAAGTGATGTTCAAAATTCTGAATGTTTTTGTATGTTTCCTTTTCCTTTGTATAAATGGCATTAAGATTGTTACTTGAGGTCTGCTTAATTCATTTCTGTTGTCCTGAGGACTTGAATTTACAGTGTATCAGATACGTTGCAAATTTTGTCTGTAGATAGTCTAGCTTCAGCTGTTTATGGTGATGCTACATTTTTGTTTATAAATATGTTTGTGGTAAAAAAAATGAGTATAACCATAGGTTTTGAACAAATTCCTTACATTTTTCATACCAGAATCATAAATACCTGTATGCTATTGAAATTTAACTTTGTATGACGCTTAAAAACACTTATTTGGGGAAAATAATAAAGACTTTACCATGTATGGAAGAAATTTAAGGTCAAAAAAAGTACAAATATTTTCTGATTAGCATCTAGCTTATAATAAATTTTTAAAAAGCTGAAGGCCGGCAGAGCCTTTTCCAGGATGCACTGACAAACTATATAGATCCGTCCTGCTTTTTGTATAAACTGAGATGCTCATTTGCTTCCCCTTAGAACCAAGCAATGTGCTATGCATAACATTCTTGTACATGATATTTGCAGTTGCTTTCCGATTCTTATTTTTTAAGAAAAGAATTGTAGTTATAAAATTTTCAGTATAGTACAGTACATTAAAAAAAAAAACAACTGTGAGAGAATAAAGTGTGCTAAAGTGACAAACGACTTTTCTCATGCCGGACTCATTCAATGCTCTTCGGATCAATTGGCTTAATCCTAATCCCACACTTGTGTTGGGATCCGCATTAACACAAATTCCCTGTGCTTCAGAAGGTGATGGAGTTCCATGGTGGTGATGGTGGTTGGAATGGGTCCAGCACCTGGTACCTGCAACCTTTGCCGCTTTATACGGCTATAGTGAAAATCAAAATCAAAAATCCACTCAAATAAGGGGCATCGATGAGAAGGCATGTGTCTGTTGGGCTTCACTTTGCACTGTTTATCAGAGCACTTAATAAAATGTAAGGCTGGTATTTATTTGAAGTTGTACAGTATGACTTAATTCACATCTGTTGGAGTAGAAAAAATATATATTCTGTTGAGTATTTAAAAACAGGCTGTACATGTTTTCTTTTGTGTTTGGATCCTTTGTACTTTTTCATGTTCAGTACATCAATAAACAAAAGTTGAAGGGAAAGAACAGTGTGGTACAGCGGTCTTTACCCAATTTTGTTTATTTTTTGAGTATGCTGTCGTGGGCCTAAGAGTAGTCACACACACACACACACACACACACCCATTGGTTTGAGGAAAGTGGGTGTTTCAGTCCCACAAACTCACATGCACCCACAAATGGGGCAAGTTTGCATCCTGATCTTCCCAAGCGTTTTCTTCAAGATGGCAGGTGTTAATACAAGCTAGGAAGGGGGCCTAGAGAAGTGGATGTGATTACATACAGTGCCAATCTGTGTTTACAGTATTAAAATAAAAGCTGCTAACCCCCGAGGCAGTAGAAATTTCCTCTGATGAGCACCTGAGTGGTAGTTTGCTCAGCAGAGCTGAGCCTGAAGTCAAAGCCAGGAAGAGAGTCAACAATGGCAGATGTTATATTAGACTTATACAGTGGTACCTCAGGTTACATACGCTTCAGGTTACAATACACTTTAGGTTAAGACTCCGCTAACCCATAAATAATGCTTCAGGATAAGAACTTTGCTTCGGGATGAGAACAGAAATCGTGTTCTGGCGGCACGGCAGCAGCGGGAGACCCCATTAGCTAAAGTGGTGCTTCAGGTTAAGAACAGTTTCAGGTTAAGAACAGACCTTTGGAACGAATTAAGTACTTAACCTGAGGTACCACTGCATAGTACAGAAGTCTCCTTTCTTTTTAAGGCTTGCAGGTCTTTCCTAGAATAAAGAGTGAAGAATGTATGCCGATGTGTTGGTGCTATTTTGACTGCCATAACAACTTTTTTACAATGAGTCGAGAGAAGCAGCAGAACCTGTCCCCCTGCTCAAGTTTCTGCAATCTCTGCATGGTGGGGAGGGTCTAAGAGAGAGGATGGATGGATGAATGGCTACCATGCTGAACCCATTGAACCTAGGAGTCTAGTGGACGTCAACAAGCGCAGTCAACAAGGAAATGAGCTATCGTCTTGCTCCATAATTGTTAAATATCTGAGATAGGGCTGGGCGATACCTGGTTTTCAGCATCGTGATATGTCACCAGTTAAACATCATGATATATCGCGATGTCTGAAATAAAGATGGAGCTAGCTTCATGGATTTCCCTGCATCGTGATTTTTGCTCTTGTGATTTGCTGCCCCTTGCATAACGCAGGAGATTGCTGAGCCAGCAGAGTTAACAAGGGGGTGCAGGGATTGAGAGAAGCATTGGCTGGCTTCATGGTTTTCCCCACGTTGTGATTTTTGCATAGCTCTCTCACTCTCTTCCTTTTACACGCAGACACACACACGACTCTCAGTATATTGCCAGGTCAAAAATTATGAAACCGTTATCACAATATGGACCGGTATGGGTGATATATCACGCAGCCCTAAGAAACATCATGATTCGTGATATGCAGTGGTACGGAAGCACTTACTTGCAGGTTTTCGGCGTTCGACAACCGAAGCCATGTCAAAAATAATGAAAATGATACCACACTATGGAGTTCAAATCGGTTTTGGATGCTATATTGATATATTGCCCAGTCTTAATCTGAGATGAGCTAAATTTTGGGAGCGGAGGAAGCAGGGGCAGAGGAAGGGGGTGGCGGGGGCGGTCCGACCCGGGTGTCCCCACTGAAGGGGAGACAAAATGGTGGGCGGCACCCACCGCAGGGCCTTCAGTGCGCCCAAGCCACGTGTGTCTCCTGGGAGTGATGCGGTGGCTTGGGCGCCCGCAGATTCCGTGTTGCCCCAAATGGTCTGCCCGCCTCCTCTCCCTCAGCTGTAGGGCGGCTGAGTGGGAGGAGGCAGGCAGACTCCTCGAAGGCCCTGCGGAGAGTCCTGCCCCGGCTGGCCCCACCCCACAGGTGGCTGGCCCCGCCCCTGGGCACAGGGCACGCACACCGCTCCAGGCTCCCAATTGGCTTGCTGTCTTTACACACACTGTTAATTCATCAATCTCATTGCATGTCGAGGTCCCCAAGCCACTCCCCTAAATAAATCACAATTCACACAAAAAGTTTTGTTTAAGGTTTTTGGCATAATTTTGGCCACAACTTTATTAAAATACAATGCTTAGGCATTGGTTACGACTATCTGTCCCCACGCCCGGGGACAGAACTGACTTCTGGATTCCAGCAAAAGCCAGTAAGGGGAAACAGTATTGGGGAGAGAATGGGGCTGGGCACCATACCGTCACCCCTCTCCGCATGCTCCCAGGGGCTTGTACGGCCCTAGCCCCTTGCCAGGGCTACGGACAAATGTGTGGCAAACCCCTGGATTCCTTTAACGGAATTCCCTTGCAGCAGCAGCATTGGAGGGGCAGGCACAGCCAACCACATCCCCTCCACCAACCAAATTTTAACCAATTGCCTGACCTGCAACCTTACAACTTGTGACGATTTGCTACGCAGTAGGCAAAAACCAAATGGCACCAGCCAATCTGCCAAATGGACAAAATTCCTACCAGGCCCCTGCCCCAAAAGCAGACGACCCCATGACAGGCATAGCAAGGTCAAACGCAACAGCCCTAAATTAGGGCGGGTGGGTGATCCGATGCACGCAGCAAAAGAGACTGAAATGAGCTGTGTGCCATGAATATATAACCTTTGGGCCAACCCACTAAATGGTAACATCAAAATCTCCCCAACAACCCAAATTGGCCCAATCACAGTCATGGCATCCAAATGGTCCCGCCCAGTAACCAAGAGGGGGTGTCCTGTTAGACCCCACCGCAACACATGCTCTCCAAGAAGGAGAACACGCTTTACGGTCTACACTTGTTGGCTGCCTTTTAAAACAAAGTTTCAGACAGAGATCTCTCCTAGTGCCAGGGGTTGAACTTCAGACATTCTGCACACACACTCTGTGTTCTACCACTGAGATAATCCTTACCCACTAAAAATGTTCAGTACTGTAAAGACAAGAGATCATTTTCATCGGAACAGAAGTGCGAATGGCTTGTTTTGTAGAAAGGTGCTAAATTACAGTGTTCCTTGTTTTCATATGTTGATGTGTGCATGAACTGCCACAGACACCTGACTTGTACCTGCTATTTATTTCATGTTTGTTTACCATCAGCGTAAACCCATAGCAGTGTGTGCTGAAACTGGGACCGCAGTCTTTAATCAGCAGGTTAAAGCTTTCATATGATTATGAAGTGGTAGAGGCCACTTCTAATTAGATGGAAAGCTGAGGATATTCTTTTTTTTTTCTGGCGGTGTGTCAGAGTGATAGGAAACGAAAAAGAAAATATTGAAGATGGCCTTGAGTGAGCGGCAGCTTTTGTTTTGAAAAAAGTATAAGATGTCTTGCATCCCCTTCACTATCCTAAAAAACAAAACAAAACAAAATGTCAATGATCAGAATGCTAGCTTGCCATTCCAAATATTCATTTCTTGAAAAGAATAGAATACAACTTGAGAAGAAATGGGAAACATCAGCTATAAAATGCTTGGGGGAGTGGATCATCTTTTGGGGGCTGGGAGAAATAGTTTAAAGCATTTGGAGCTCTTTAGCTTAACACTGCTGAGATTTTGATGTAAGTGATTTGAATAATACATTTTAACACTAATGCTTGTTTATCAAATGAAGCTGCTTGGCAGCCGCTTTAGAAAATAGTAATTTTATTTATTTAACAATGTATGTCTTTTTGGATTGTTTAAAGTAGCTTACAGGGCTTTCTTTTTTTTAAAAAAAAATCTAGCTCAGTGGCATTTCACTTGCATAAAACTAAATAGATCTTGACTAGTAAAACAAAAACATGAAATCCAGCTAGCAAAGTAAAGGATCTCCCCCCCCCCCCTTCCAAAATCTCTTGTTTCATTTACTCTCTTTTCCAGTGATACCCTTACGGTTACGGCAACAGATCTTTTCCCTTCTTAATAAACCAGGGGTGTGGAACGCATGACACTTCAGCAACCAAAATCTCCCCCAGCCAATATAGCCAGTGGTCAAAGATGATAGGCGAACTGCCTGGAGAGCCACCAACCAATTCTAAACCACTGCAGTAAATGGGTCTCATCCAGTGTTCATTGACTCCAGAACGTCACCCGAAGGGGAAAGAAACTCCCACTTGTATAAACATGAGCAATATCTCCCTACTTTAACCCCTAATCCATGGATAGGCAAACTAAGGCCCGGGGGCCGGATCCGACCCAATCGCCTTCTAAATCTGGCCAGTGGACAGTCCAGGAATCAGCGTGTTTTTACATGAGTAGAAGGTGTGCTTTTATTTAAAAGGCATCTGTGGGTTATTTGTGGGGCATAGAAATTCGTTCATTTTTTCCCCCTTCAAAATATAGTCCGGTCCCCCACAAGGTCTGAGGGACAGTGGACCAGCCCCCTGCTTAAAAAGTTTGTTGACCCCTGCGCATTGTCTCTTAATTTTTTCAGTATTCATAATTTACAGAAATCCCTGCCACAAGGTGTTGGCAAACAAGGTAAAGAGAGAAAAAGAGTTGCCGCCTCAAAGTTTTTACACATATGCAAAGCTTTCTTATAGGATATATTGGGGGTCTCCCCGACCCCGCTCATTTATTTTGGGCACAGCCTTTGTCTTCCAGCTTCCTAGCCTTGTAAAGGAATTCAGCAAAAGACTCTTTGTGGCGCAAGAGAGATCCGAATCTTGGACTACCCAAAGATGGACAGGCAGTCAACTGTGCCCACCAGCCCAAGTCCTAGTGAACCCACCTAAATGATCCCACTTGTGGGGTGCTGGGATTCTTGTAAAGATCTCTGTGTGATGTGGCTTTCGCCCACATTTCTACTTGTGCCATACCTAGAAAGGTCCAAGCTCTTTTCCAGTGGAAATCCCTCTCTTTAGTAGTGGTAAAGGTAAAGGGACTCCTGACCATTAGGTCCAGTCGTGGCCGACTCTGGGGTTGCGGCGCTCATCTCGCTTTATTGGCCGAGGGATCCGGCATACAGCTTCCGGGTCATGTGGCCAGCATGACTAAGCCGCTTCAGGCGAACCAGAGCAGCACACGGAAACACAGTTTACCTTCCCGCCAGAGCGGTACCTATTTATCTACTTGCACTTTGACATGCTTTCGAAATGCTAGGTTGGCAGGAGCAGGAACCGAGCAACAGGAGCTCACCCCGTCACGGGCACCGCCGACCTTCTGATCAGCAAATCCTAGGCTCTGTGGTTTAACCCACAGCGCCACCCGCTTCCCTTTAGTAGTGATAGATTGGAGCAAATGGCAATTTGGGGGAAACCCAAATTGCTGTTTTTTCCAGTTGGCAATACGAAGTGTGTGTATTAGGGCTGAGTGATATCTGGCTTTCAACATTGTGATATACCAGGCATGTTCAACTCTTTAGAGACTGCAATCTACTCCCAGTATAATAAAACTGGCAGTGATCTCGCCATTGTCATTCCCTTGGTTGTTGAGCTTTTTTTAGGTGGAGACACCAGAGTTGTTGTTGTTTTGGGGGGGAGAGTGATTCAGCTTTTTGCGGAGAGGAGTGCATTAAGTCGCAAGCCAGACAGTCTACTCGCCGCACATCTTCTCCAACTCTGCCACCGACGCAGGGACTACAACCTTTCAAAGCAGCAGCGCCGATGGGACAGAGCGCCGGGGGCAGGGGGTGTATCAATCACTCAAGAGCAACTGGACAATCACTTTTTTAACTACCGTGATTGACGGGGGGAACACAGTACAAAGTACTGCTTAGTGAACACGAGAGGTCGACATCGTACACCATCCATATGTCAGACCAGCTCGCTCTTTACCTCCTTTCTTCCTCCCTTGATGGGGAAAAGAGTCTCGTCTGCTATCCAAGCTAGATGGCTAAAAGGATCCATTTCGTTGGCTTACGTTTCCCTCTACCTATTGGAATCAAGGCTGACTCTGTCAGGCCTACAGCAACCCCTGCAGCCCTCTCCCTTAATGCCTCTCTACATTAGATTGGCAGAGCACCCATATGGTTGCCACATTCCACGGCGGGTGGCACTGTGGTCTAAACCACTAACCCTCTTGGGCTTGCCGATCAGAATGTCGGCAATTTGAATCCCCGCGACGGGGTGAGCTCCGGTTGCTCTGTCCCAGCTCCTGCCAACCTATCAGTTCGAAAGCACACCAGTGCAAGTAGATAAATAGGTACCACTGCGGTTAGAAGGTAAACGATGTTTCCGTGCGCTCTGGTTTCCGTCACAGTGTTCCGTTGCACCAGAAGCAGTTTAGTCCTGCTGGCCACATGACCCGGAAAGCTGTCTGTGGACAATCGCCGGCTCCCTTGGCCTGAAAGCAGAGATGAGCGCTGCAACCCCGTAGTCACCTTTGACTGGACTTAACCGTCCAGGGGTCCTTTACCTTTGCCTTGCATTCCTTTATCATGACATAATTGACACTTTCACCTCCCCTGAGGCTGCCTTTTGCAGGAGGCCATTACAGTATGTCCTTCCAGTCAGCTAAACAGCAGCTTTCTATTTTCCCCACCCTTCATGGTTCCATAGGCACAACCCAATTTGGCCTCAGCTTTTATGGGGTCTCCAGAAAAGGCTTACCGTGAAAGGTATTTCTGGATCCCGTACTTGGGCCGTCAGCAGCTGTTTATTCTGTGGTACCTCTATTCTTGTATGTATTTTCTGATAGTTTCTCCATCATACTTTTCTGCCTTTCTTACCAGGGAGTCTCAGTGAATCTTTAGGCAACATTTCCCTGTTGAAATCCGTCTCCCACACTATACTAATACCAAATCTCCTCGCTTTCTGGCTTGTTATCTGAAAACTGAGGGAGGGAGGAGCGAGGAGGAGGCAAGATGACAGCTTCCTGTTTGTGGTTTTTTGCAAGCTTGCAATGTTGCCTATTGACCGCCAGGCGGCACAAAACCTGACCCCCAATCTTGGCGGCAGCTTTTACAGGATCCAAAAATACCTTTCGCGGTGAGTAGTATCCACTGAAAACAAGGCAGGTGACAATACAGTGGTACCTCGGAAGTTGAATGGAATCAGTTCCGGAAGTCCATTTGACTTCCAAAATGTTCGGAAACCAAAGTGCGGCTTCTGATTGGCTGCAGGAAGCTCCTGCAGCCAACCGGAACCCGCGGAACCTACATCAGACGTTCGAGTACCAAAAACGTTCGTAAACCAGAACACTCACTTCTGGGTTTGCGGCATTTGGGAGCCAAAACGTCCCAAGTACCAAGGCGTTGGGGGTCCAAGGTACGACTACAGTTTTTGTTGTTCTGGTCTTCACCAATGCAGATGGATTGTGAACCGTTGCATTTAGGCTGGCCAGCTGGACCTTAGACTTTTTTTTTTTTTGCATTTTGTTTGTTTGTTTGTTCATCAGTGGTGCTGCCAATTCACTGCAGGGTTATATCTCACATCAGGTGGGAGTTTTGCAGAGGAGGAAGGTATTTCTTTGGTCATCACGGTGGTGCTTCTGGCAAAGCCCAACCAATTACCTGGTGGAGTACAGGGTCAGGTTTAAGGTGCTCGTTTTGACCTTTAAAGCCCTATGCGGCCTAGGACCCATGTACCTACAGGACCACCTCTCCTGGTACGCCCCGCGGAGGACCTTAAGGTCCACAAATAACACTTTGGAGGTCCCAGGTCGCAAGGTGGTTAGATTGGACTAAACTAAGGCCAGGGCCTTTTCAGTACTGGCCCCGACTTGGTGGAACGCTCTGTCACAAAAGACTAGGGCCCTGAGGGATTTGGCATCTTTCCGCAGGGCCTGCAAGACAGAGCTGTTCCACCTGGCCTTTGGTTTGGACTCAGTCTGACCCTTATGTTTCCCTCTCCTTATGGTTTTGATCTATAGGCTACTTTTAAAATGAGGCTGCATTTTAAATTGCATTTTAACCTGTATTTTAAATTGGGGTCCCCCCCCATTATGTTTTTACTGAAATTTTAATGGTGCTAGCTGCCCTGAGCCCAGGGAGGGCATGGTATAAATAAAATTTATTATTATTTATTATTATTATTACTTGGATTGAGCCAAGGAGCCAATTCACACATGCAGAACTTCAGGCATGAGAGTAACTGGGCCTTGAGCCTGGCTGCTGACAGCACTCTCTTCCAGCCTACGCACATGAGTGCAAAAGGTGAGCGTAGGACCAAAAGCGATTCGATTATATTTACTGGGATGATTAAGACAGTCCTCTGAATAGCTCTGCCTGCTTATGTTTGCTGTGGAGTGCAGGTACTTTCTTATGGTGATCGTGCTTGCCTTGGTGATTGGATGGGAACAAAAGCTTAGTCATGATCAACACTTCACCCAGGACCCAGGCATAAAGAGGAATGATCATACTGGTACTTTTCCTCATTCCATTTTCCTCTGCGTACTGTTCTGGAAAATCTTTTTTTAAACACTAATTACTGGGTATGATATAAAGCGCCCCACTTCAGGTGAAATAACGCAAGAGCAACATTAAATCCCTGCATTTATCATGTCAATAGAAAGCCCATTTTCCTTTATAACAGGGTTTAAGAAGAAATACCTCGCAGGGGATAGGTAGCGTCACTCCTGAGTGGTATTTTTAAAGACGCTGCGATCCCCACGGTGGATATTTATATTTGCAAATCAAAAGTGTACGCTCGAGATCTCTGGAAACCTAAGGCGCAAGTGACCTGCGTTAAGAGACCCAAAAGGTGCATTCTTGGCTTGTAAGTGTTAAAAAAAGTATCTCATACCAAGAGCTACCCAATGCAGCTTTCTTGTGAGAATCCCAGCAACCACTGGGTGTGATGGTCGCTTAGGTGTGTCCACTGGGACTTGGCTGGCTTCCATAGTTGACCTCCTTGTCCACCTTTAGGTAGCCCAATGTTCTGATTTCTCTTGTGTCTGTTCCATCCAGGAACACTTCGTCCATCGTCCAGGTCACTGACCCCTTTCCTTATAACAGGGTTGCAGGGGGTGTGCTGCTGTTGTCTTCCCCTGCTGTGCCCCTGGCCCTCATTTTTGCCTGTGCACTCCTCTGTTTTGAACATTAAAGATCTGGGTAGAAAACGCGTGCATTCCAGTTCTTCCTCCAGTGGGAACCAAGACATGAGATTCCCCATCCCTGCTGCAGATGAGTGTTCTTCACCCTTGGGTCCCCATATGCTGTAGGACTACAACTCCCATCATCCCTGACCCATTGGCTTAGCTAGCAGTGGATGATGGGAGTTGTAGTCCTACCACAGCCGGCGACCTAAGCCTGAAGGGCACTTGTGTAGATAATACTGAACTGGATACACCAGCTTCCTGTTACTAAACAGGACTGTTCTTTCCAAAAACTCACACCAGAATAAACCTCTTAGTCCTCCTAGTTCTGCTGGATGGCCTTGTTGTATTTGCTGCCTGTAACAGATTAACATAGCTCTGTCTCTGCAGCTGAAGTACCATTTCTAGGAACGGCTGAAAATGGAAAGCCAGATATTAATCTCTCTCCGCATCCTCTGATGTTGACAAGTGGTGGAATGTGTTGGTGGATTTTGGGGGGAGACAGACCCACCCTCTTCCCAAGTCTTTCTGTTGTGCAGGCAAAACAGCTCAAACAGTAAGGCTTTAACGTTTGAAAGATGTATTAATATTTCACTGGTTAAAGCATCTTCCCGTAGTGATTGTTTGTTCTTTTTGTAGCTGGGAGCAATTAGCTGGAACAGTTGCTGTCGCAGCTGTTAGATGGCTTTCCCTCCAACAGTGATAATAAAGGTTTGGGGGGGGGGTTGTTCTCCTTCAACATGTGTGCAAATGTGTAGAGTTACAAAAAGGGGAAAAAAGTTTTTCTTAAATACGCATCGTCTTCAAGGTAACACGGAGAAGGCAACCAGCAGGTGCATTTGGAATCAAAACACACAGCTTGGTCCATCGGCTCAGTAACATTGCCGTCGTTTGAAGCCTGCCTTTGTATTTGCTGATGTGAAATGCATGTTGCAGAGCCCTCTTCGGAAATAACCTCTGTGTGACTTCTTTTCAGAGAACTAATTCTTTTCCTTCTGCCCCTAAATGACTCATTTCTGGATTCAGTAGAATTCAGTAAAGGTTCTCTTGTTCTCTCTCTCTCTCTCTCTCTCTCTCTCTCTCTCTCTCTCTCTCCCCCCCCCCCCCGTTTCTTTCTCTTCCCCCTCTATATCCCCCTGCCTATTGAGCAAACAACTGGCAGGTGTACAAAATAGCATTGCTAATTACCTTGGCATGTGCAAGAATTAAGCAATGAAGAGCATGAGTTGTGAGCTGAGGCGTCCTTGGTTCAGATTTCTGCTCATCTAAGAACTCGGTGAGTCCCTCTCATGATGACCTAATCCTCTCCCACTTCAGACTACAAGTGAGGCATCTTGAGCAAATGATCCTCTATACATGACAGCATCTTCCAGTCCTTCAACCAGCTAATTGGATGTATTCCATACATCAAGCGTTTCCAAACTTTTTACAAAGAGGGCCAGATTTTATGAAGTGAGCACGCGTGAGGGCCAACCAAGCTTTTTTTAGGATTGAAGTTGTGGAGCTTTTTTAAGGATTTTACTCCAGGATATAAAATAAACTGCCACAGGGGCTGGATTAAACCGACCAGTGGGCCAGATTAGGCCCCCAAAATGGACTTTGGATATGCCTGCCATACATAAATAGCTGCCCGCCACAAGTAATTGTGAGGACGCCAGTTTGGCTGTTGTCCTGCTGTTGTCATGTTTGTATCTAAATCCAACCCTTAACTAGCACTTTCTCTTTGTTTGGTTGCTTTTGGTTGTTTTCTTTTTCTTAAAGCTGTCAAGAACAATAAACTTTTCCTTATTACGGAATCGCTCTTCAGATCGGCGTGTTCCTTTATAAGAGCAGATAACTCTTGTCTTTCGAGAAACATTGTTTATCCAAATCCGCGGACCAGCTGAGGCCTCTTGGTTTTGCTATGCCTGACTCAGAGATATTTAACTGTAATGTGTTGTGACTGATCCCAAACGCATGTGTTAGCTATGGCTACTTGCCACCGAGTAGGGAAGTGAAACTAAGTGTTGTTTATCAAGACAAGAAGTGATACCCAAATGAGACGGGGAGGTGTGATTCTAATTTGCACCTCTGTTTCAGTTTTGCTCTGAGGATCTGCATTTCTTTGTCAGTGTGTTTCAGAGCACTGACAAGGGGAGACGAACCAAATGTGCTGCTAACAGATGCAGCAGCCAGGCTAAAATTCAGATTGCTTTGTGCCTGAACGAGAGACATTTCTTCCCCCTCCTTGCATGTGTTACTAAGCAGGGTGCCATATTTTGGTGCACCGTCTCTGTCAGAATCCATGAGCATATAAACACTGGATAACAGTTCAGTTCCGTAAAAGTGGAGAGCTGACACTGTGGAGCAGACAGTGTTTGACGCAGTCCAGGAAGACCCAGGTTCAAATCTCTGCTGAGCCCTAAGCTCACAGGCTGATCTTCAGACAAGTTGCTTCCTCTCGGGGGCGACTCAACTTTGCCATGTTGCGAGGCTAAAGCAAATACAATTTGCATATTCCGAGCTGCTCAGCATAAGGTTGGGATAAAGAAGGGGGTGAATAAATAAAATATGCTTAATCCTGACCAAGGTCATGCCCCTGTGCTTGCAACAGCCGATGGGAAATCGGCCGGGAAGGAGGCGGAGAGCGAAGGTCTGCAACCGGCGCCCACCGGGAAAGCGGTTGAGCGGCCATTTTTTTAAAATTAAATGCAATATTAATCCTAAAAAAATCCGGAATGCTTAATTTCCTTCTAGCAGTGGTGCAGCAATAAAGCTGTCAGCATATTTGCAAAGCTAAGCAAGGTCTGGTATGGTGGCAAATTGGAGCGGAGCAAACCACGTGTTGAGATGGCTATGTTATGGGAGGTTCAACTCAATGACCCTTGTGGTCTCTTTCAGCTCCACAATTCTGTGATTCTATGGTACTATAAAGAAAGCAGGGACTCTTGATTTGTTCCCTTTGAGTTCACCTCGACCAGGAAAGTGTCGCACAGATGCTAGAGCCTGAAAAAGAAGCCTAGAATCATCAAATCATTGAGTTGGAAGCAACCCCCAAGGGTCATGGGAGTTGAACCCCCTCCAGTGCAGGACTGGCTTGCTCTAACTGGACGTAGAGTCGGGGAACCTAGACTTTCAATACCTGAGCCCATAGTCGTCTTCCTCTGCCCCAGGAGTGGCTAACCTGTAGCCTTCCATATTTCTGGACACCAGCTCCCTTCAAACCCAACCAGCATGGCCAATGGTCAGCAATGACGCAGAAGTTGTTGAAGTGACCCTCGTTCCCCAGCCCTCCTCTATCTCCCATCTACTTATCCTGCCACACTCACAGCCTGGACCCTAAAGATCTGGGAACTGAGACTGGAGCTCTCCCTTCTGGTCCTTCCTTGTTTGTTTCTGCTTTTAACTACTTGCCTACGCCTCTGCTTCAGTCTCTTTTGTCGAAACATCAGGCAACGCAAGGAGAACCATGCTGTCCAAGATCTAGTATGATAAATCCGTCTGTCTGCAGTTCCCCAAATACTAACATGGCAAGGATACTTCCACTCTGAAGGTATGGCTGCATCAGCTGTTTGAAGGTAGGTTCTTGCTTTTTGCTTGAATACATGCCGCCCAGTCTTCTTGTAATGTGTTTATACTAATCCCACCTTGGAACACTCTTTTCCCTGTTTACAGCATCATGTTCACACGGCTTGGAGGTACTATCCCAAACACATCAATGGTCAGCAGTTGAGAGGATACATCACAGTACACCCGGCAACCTTCAGGTAAATTTTTGGCACAGATGGGCCTGTGTTGGGGGAATTCAATGACTTAGCTTTGTATGCAATGTTGGTTATTCCCAGAGCGAGCCCTCTGAGGTTAATGGACATGACTAACTTAGGTCTATTAATTTCAGTAGGTCTACAGAGTAGACCTTAGTTGGCTATCTGCCTACCTGCCTGCCTGTCTGTCTGTCTGTTAGATTCCTATACAGCCCTTCATCCAAGGATCACAGGGTGTTTTGCAATATAGAAAGACCAAAATAAATACAGAACAATAACCCTGGCTCTCAGGGCCATTGATTGTTTAATTCACCAAAAGGTCTGGGAGAAGTGGAATGTTTTTGCCTGGAAATACAATCCTTAGTGCGTGTTATATTCAAGAGTATAAAAGGTAAAGGGACCCCTGACCATTAGGTCCAGTCATTGCCGACTCTGTGGTTGCTGCGCTCATCTTGCTTTATTGGCCGAGGGAGCCAGCATACAGCTTCCGGTTCATGTGGCCAGCATGACTAAGCCGCTTCTGGCGAACCAGAGCAGCACATGGAAACACCATTTACCTTCCCGCCGGAGCGGTACCTATTTATCTACTTGCACTTTGACGTGCTTTCGAACTGCTAGGTTGGCAGGAGCAGGGACCGAGCAATGGGATCTAACCCCGTCGCGGGGATTCGAACCGCCGACCTTCTGATCGGCAAGCCCTAGGTTCTGTGGTTTAACCCACAGCACCACCCGCGTCCAAGGGGTTTTATTTTTTGCTTTCATGTGATTCCTTAAAGAAAAAGCAAATCTTATTCAAATACGGAATGCTGTGATTGAAACGATACCTGTCTAGACTAGAATACGTGATGGAAGGTTAATCTGAACACGGGCTTTGCACTTTTCTGGTTGATTATAGACCAAGGAAACATGGTCATATGGACTCCCATTGCATAAGATTTTCTTGGGAAGCCTTGCTCTCCATGCTGCTGTCTTTGGGCAGAACTTCCCAAACTTTCCACATTGGCTGCACACTTTTTTAGACATGCATCATTTCGCGACACAGCCATTCAGTTTTACTGGCAAGGTTAAACTAACCCCTTTCCAGCCCTGGGAGGAGCATGGGGAGTGTTTGCACCTCACACTAATGTGCTGCGACACACAGTTTGGAAAGCTCTGGGTTGAGGGGCTTGAAGAAGCAGAAGTCCTTCTGCTGATGCCACAGTTGTGGAACTCCTCTTTTAAGGAGACATGTCTGGCCCAACCCTTGGTGTAGAAACAAAACTTTCCTCTTTCAGAAGGGTGATGATCATGTTCATTTTAAAATAATAAGAATAAGAGCAGTAAGTCAACTGATCATGGGAACGTTGAGTTGTTTTGCTGTTTCCGAACACAGTTCTTTTGTTTTTAATGCATATTGCCAACTGCAGATGTTGAAGCTCATAGGAGGAAATTTCCAATATCCCTGTGTCCTCAGATGTGCCACTTTAGTTTCCATGCTGCATGCTTGCTCCTAATGGTTTACTTGGAGAGCTTATAGGTTTTATGAAAGCGCATACGTTTTTAATGCTTGCTGTTCAGTTGTGTTTTTATATTATGTTGGAAGCCGCCCAGAATGGGTGAGGCAGCCTAGTCAGATGGGCAGGGTATATAAATAATAATAATAATTAATAATCATTTATTTTGATAGTTTTATGGATTAGCAGCATGATGTAGGCCTATATTAAAGAGAGAGTTTTGGGAAATAGACAAAATTAAATAAATTTCAATCCTAAAAAAAGGTTAACAACTTTGGTCGGCCCTCACAGCCCTTCGCTTCTGGCCCTCTTTGAAAAAAGTTTGGACACCACTGGCCTATATATAGTAGGAATATTTGAAATGAGAGTCACCATGGCGTCCTCTTTTTTTGCTCTTCAAAATATGGCAACCCTACTATGTGCTATGCACATTTGTGCCTTATTGGAAGGCAAAAGGCTTGCATTTTGCTTCCAAAGAGCTTATATTTAACTTT
Source organism: Podarcis vaucheri (assembly GCF_965113315.1). Lineage (NCBI taxonomy): Eukaryota > Metazoa > Chordata > Lepidosauria > Squamata > Lacertidae > Podarcis > Podarcis vaucheri. Next base: position 17,941,884 of record NC_138755.1, on the reverse strand, counting down.
TTAGGTCAAGTGCGCTTTTGCAGAAGGCTGTCGGGAGCGTGATAGTCGAGAACATATATTTCTGCTGCACTTGTCAGATGTGATTATTTCTAAAGGCTAGCAATATTGCAGCTGAAAGTATTGCTATGTAAACAGAATTTACTGAAGCGCCATGTAACAGAAATAAAGGCATCTTTGCGCATTAGACCTAAATAAATGCCCATATATTTTGTTTAAAAAGCTATTTTAAAAAAAAACCCTCCAGAGTCCTTTCTCCATTTAAGGTTGATCACTGTCCCACCCCAACGCAGATATCTGCATATCCACTGTACTTTTCCGTGTATAAGACTATGTTTGTTTATGCAAAAATCATACTAAAAAGTTGGTGTTGTCTTACACATTTCCGAGCACAATTCAAAGTGTTGGAGCTGACCTTTAAAGCCCTAAACAGCCTCTGTTCATGATACCTGAAGGAGCGTCTCCACCCCCATCGTTCCCCCCGGACACTGAGGTCCAGCTCCAAGGGGCTTCTGGTGGTTCCCTCACTGTGAGAAGTGAAGTTACAGGGAACCAGGCAGAGGGCCTTCTTGGTAGTGGCACCCACCATGTGGAACGCCCTCCCATGAGATGTCAAAGAGTCAAACAACTACCAGACTTTTAGAAGACATCTGAAGGCAGCCTTGTTTAGGGAAGCTTTTAATGTTTAACAGACTATTGTATTTTAATATTCTGTTGGAAGCAGCCCAGAGTGGCTGGGGAAACCCAGCCAGTTGGGCGGGGTATAAATATATTATTATTATTATTATTATTATTATTATTATTATTATTATTACACATGGGTACTGCATAGGGTGGACGTTTGACTGGTTTCTGCATCAATGGGTGGTGTTGATTGGCTGAAGTTCCGGCAGTTGGGTAGGCGATTTCAGCTTCTGCCCATGATGTGACAGGCAGGAGGCGTATTTAGCGATGCGTGTCGGTGAGCAATTTCTGGCAATCCCCCCCCCCTTAAAAAATCTCAACAACTCTGGGCAATCCCCCCCAAATAAAGCTCAACGCCCCTGTGCCATCTCTCCCCCCCCCATTTTCTTTAATTTGAGTCCCCAAAAATAGGAGTCATCCTATACATGGGGTGGTCTTATAGACGGAAAAGTACATTACTTGCTGGAGAAGTGGGAAATGATTGTGACAGGGAGCACGGGACTGGGTGACCACCCTCCAGCAACACCCCCAGAAGGTGGAATAGAAAATTTCCCAGCCTCTGCTTTGCCAAACTCACCTCCCTCCCATAATTCCAGGAGTGTGACTCTTTATTGTCGCATCTGCACCACACATTTGAAGCACTCTGATGCCACTTTCACAGCCATGGGTTCCCGCAAAGAATTCTGGAAGCATAGCTTGTTGAGAGTTGTTAGGAGACCCTTATTCCTCTCTCAGTGGTACAAAGTTTCTGGGAAGAGGAATTGTTTGTTAGACTATTCCAGGGATCAGCAAACTTTTTCAGCCGTGAGCACTGTTCCTGAGACCTTGGGGGCGGGGGGTGGGTGGACTATATTTTGAAAGGGGGGGGGAATGAACAAATTCCTATGCCCTACAAATAACCCAGAGATGCATTTTAAATAAAAGGACACATTCTACTCATGTAAAAACACACAGATTCCCATTCTACTCATGTAAAAACACATTCTACTCATGTAAAAACACACTGATTCCCAGACCATCTGCAGGCCGGATTTAGAAGACGATTGGGCCAGATCCGGCCCCCGGGCCTTAGGTTGCCAACCTGTGGACTATGGGAATTGTAGCTGTGGGATGGAGGGATTTGTGGTTTCCTAGCACCCTTTAAAAACTTATAGATCCTAGGATTCTTCGTTGGAAGCTGTGGCTGTGAAAGTGGTATAAGGGTGCTTTAAATGTGATGCTGCAGGTTGTGTTGGGTGAGAATAATAATAATAATAATAATAATAATAATAATAATATACCCTATCCATCTGGCTGGGCTTCCCCAGCCACTCTGGGCGGCTCCCAGCAGAATATTAAAAACACAATAAAATATCAAACTTTAAAAACTTCCCTAAACAGGACTGCCCTCAGATGTCTTCTACAAGTCAGATAACTCATGCAATGAGCGTTTTCTCTTTAATTAGGGTTGCCATACATCTGGATTTTCCCAGACATATCTGGGATTCCAGTGACAGAATTAGCGTCCTGGGATAATTTTGGGAAATCGGCAAAATGTCAACAACTTTGCCCGCAAAAAGCTCAACAGCTTTCTAAGAAAGAAAAAAAAAGGCAACTTTTTGCGTCCAGATTTTTACTACTTAAAATATGGCAACCCATAACTGATCCGCATGTTTCTGGGTTTTTGTGTTACCTCAGCTGGGTTCCTGGAACAGTTCTCATCTCTGGCTCCCAATGCATGTATGCTGGGTACTTTTCTTCCCTGACTCAAGCTTTGCCACAAAGCAGAGATTGCAAGGATAGATAGGGAACATGGGCTTATACCAAGTCAGTCTGTTGGTCCAGCTAGCTCTGTATCATCTACACTGACTGCCGGCAACATACACAGACTGGATACACACCCAGTCCTACCCAGAGACCCCAGGGATTGGTCTCCCTTCTGTGTGCAAACCACTGAGCTATGGCCCTTTCCAAAACCTAATGAGCCACTGTCAGGGACTGGACTGAGGAGGAATGGTGGGAGCCGTCCCGTTTCCTTTTTTCTGAACCTTCCCAAGAGCAGGAGGACAGTATTGATTTAGAACAGTGGGTTGAAGAGGGGCATAGTCCAGAGGGGAAAAGCTGGGAAATACTGGGTGAGGTGCAGCAAGAGGAGGAAGCACCAGGAGACAGCTGACAGATTCAGTGTCCTTGGGCAGCATTTCTGACCCCCCCCCTTCGCCCAAGACTAGGCGGGCTTTGAGGGTGATAGAACAGGGAGTGCAACAGCAGCAAGCTCAGATTACCCGATGTAGGAGTGACGTAGATTAATGGGGACGGAGGGGGTAAACGTTTATCAGGAGCAACGCCATTTTTTAAGAGAGATATGCATTCCTTTGCCTCTTGCTGTGATTATTAAAGAACTTATCTGGTAAGACCACTCCTTTCGTTTGATCTGCTTATTTACTGCCACCAGGGGTGGCATCCGTTTCCCCAAAGCCTGACAGCCACAGACAAACCTCGAGGAGAGTGGTGGTCCTTAAGGAAGTCACCAGGGACTTCTAGTGTGACCAGAAGAGAAGACACCATCAGACAATAGTTAACGGTGGTAGACAGATAATGGGCATCTGCATCCCACTGTTTCTTTCTGTTTTAATGCCTGAGACTTGTGGCGCACCACAACTGTGGCCCTCTCCTTATTCGTATCTGTATCTGTACATTATGCGCTCTGATTTCACCTGTCGTCCACCGCAAGTACAGATCTTTTCTCTTGAAGCTGCATGCTCTTTAGTGAGATGATACAGAGAATATCAACATAGTCGTGTAACATTTGTCATCCTTAAAGATTCCCAATTTTTACCCTTGTCTCCAAGCCTGCCTATGCATGAATATTAACCGGTGTAGCTTAATCGTGAATATTTATGGTCGAGAGTAATCCTGCATTTAACTGTAAAAATGTAATGATATGCTAGCTGCTTGACCAATAATTCATGCTGCTGCCAACTCAACGATGCATTTTAATTTGCCTGAAAGAATTGGAATGTATGTAGGTATTGGATAAATGTTCGGTTTGTGAGGAAAAATAGCTGAACACATGCTGTGTTGACTCTATATGCAATGTAAATATGAAATATGGCAGGGGAAAAGACGGATTTAGCTAGTCAGGTTCTGAGCTGTTTTCTAAACGCTTTGCCAAAAGGGAACTGTGTGTATAGATACATTCTGCAGAGTTGGCAAATGTTTTCACTGGCAGATAGGCACTTGTGTCTAACATTTGGGGCTGTGTCAAATGTTTGCAGATGAATATTTTAGGCACCAAAGAATTGGGGTGTGGGGCTGGCCTGAACATTCCCAACTGAGCATTAAACCATCTCTGCAGTGTCCCTTTCAGCATTTGCTTTGCCCTGTGTGTTTAGCTTCTTGTTTCATAGGTAAAGGTAAAGGACCCCTGGATGGTTAAGCCCAGTCAAAGGTGACTATGGGGTTGCGACGCTCCTCTCGCTTTCAGGCCGAGGGAGCTGGCATTCGTCCACAGACAGTTTTCTGGGTCATGTGCCCAGCATGACTAAACTGCTTCTGGCGCAATGGAGCACCGACACCATAGCAGTGCACGGAAACACTGTTTACCTTCCCACCGCAGCGGTACCTATTTATCTACTTGCGCTGGCGTGCTTTTGAACTGCTAGGTTGGCAGGAGCTGGGACTGAGCAACGGGAGCTCACCCTGTCACTGGGATTCGAACCACCAACCTTCTGATCAGCAAGCCCAAGAGGTTCAGTGGTTTAGACCACAGTGCCACCCGCGTCCCTTCTTGTTTCATAGTCCCATCCAGTAAAGGATGATCACCTAGTCAGGGTAGGGATGCTACAATACCAGATAACCAATCAGATTTGCATGCGTAACAACACCATTGACTCAACCAAGGAGGAGGGAAATTCTTCCAGCCCTCTCTGAAGTGGTGAATATTTTTGCCCCGGTCATAGCGCCGTCACCCTGAAAGTTTGTTAAATGGGGGGCAAGAGTTCAGCTCATTTCTAATATTCCAGAGATCCGATTTTCCTCTGTAGGACAAAATATTTTGCCACAGGTTGTTGAAACCTTAATAAGAACTAGTCACATTTTTTAGCAAGGTCTTTATATTTGGCATCCAGTCTTCTCACATAAAATAAAATAAATAAAAATTACTGCATTTATATCCGGCCTTCCCTCCAAAGAGCTCTAGGTGGCATCTATGGTTCTCTCCCCCTCCTCAATTAATCCCTACAAGTACTCTGTGAAGTAAGTTAGGTTGAGGGGCAGTGACTGGCTCAAGGTAACCCACTGAGTTTTGTGGCTGTGGGGAGATTTGAACCCTGGATTCCCAGGTCCTAGTTGGACACTAACCAACTGTCCAACACTTGTGTGTGTGTGTGTGTGTTTTGTTTTATGCATGTGTATTTCTCCACTTCTCCACATAGTACTGTGGACGCTCGGGTTGCAAACGTGATCTGTGCAGAATGGACGCTTGCAACCCACCGTGGCACGTCTGCGCACACGTGGGTTGCGATTCAGCGCTTCTGCGCATGCGCAAAGCACGATTTAGTGCTTCTGCGCATGCGCAACCCCCGAAACCCGGAAGTAACCCGTTCCAGTACTTCTGGGTTTCGGTGCAACCTGAAGCGTCTGTAACCCGAGGTGTGACTGTACAGGGATGTATTCTTGGAATGGAGAAAATTCTACAGTCTCTTCTGATCTCCCTTTACAAATCTGTATGTTGAGCACAAAGGGAACACTCAGGTCTCCTGGCCTGTAAGGCAGCATCAATTTCCCTCCAAAGCAACACTTGTGGAACTTTATTTCTATTTCCTTCCTTCCCGAACTGCCAGCCAAGCACATGGGTTATGTGCTGGTTCAATCAACATGAACGATGGGTGCTCATTGAAAAAAACAATTATCTCCATATCCCAAGCCACAAGGTAAAAATTACCAAATCTGAGTAGGAAAGATTTAACACGGATAAAACTGGTGGAGGCAGAATAGCTGGAGCAGATGTAGATTTGCTGGAAAGAAGTTTTCTTCCGACTTCTCAGGATTTGGATAATCCAGAACTTAGATTTAGGGCTATTCAGTCATAACAAACGTCTGAGATGAGATTTGCCTAAATGGATCCAATTCGAATTCGACTAGGTAGAATTTCACCTTTGAAAATGCATATATTGCCACAGACTCTGGTTTTGTTTCTACAGATTCCACCAATACAGGTTACCTCCTCAATGTTTGGCAGAAAAGATTACCTTCATTTTAATGCATGAGAAAATGCCAGAGTAACAGCCAGCACTTTTGAGAAATTAAATTGAGCGGGTAACTTTATCTCTTCCACATATAAAGGAATACTGCTCTGAAGCAATGTTGGGTCATTTGAAAGGTTTGGTCATTTCATATAGGTTGAAGATTTTGGAGAAAGAGGAGATAGGGACATCTTTTAAACATACACACTGGTATTCTAGCAATAGGAAAAGGACTATTTATTCCATATACTGAAGCCTATATTTCTTTTTTTCCTGTATATGTTTAAACAGAACTAAAGTCCAGGTTTATCTCCACTGACATCAATCCATTATAATGGGATACTGAAAAAATGGGATTTATTAGGAAATATGCTGTCTTGGGAAGATAATGACTTAGCTGAAATATGCAAAGTCGTAGCTGATAGGGGTCTGGGGATATTTAAGAAGTGCTGGTTGCCTGCTGACTTCAGATATGTCAGTGCTGACATGTTTGGCATGTTGCAAACATATCGCCTTGCAGGTCCCTTGAGCGTTTATGCACCACCTGAGTCTTTGATTTCAGGTAATCAGACTATTCTGAGTGAGGTGTGTAAGATTATCATGGACTTGATACCAGGAACTATTCAGATCTCAGGAGGGGAATACCTGAAGCATCTTTGAGAGGGATTTGGCAATATGCTAATGCATGAATATTAATGGAAGGAGATACAGTGGATGCTCGGGTTGCGAACGTGATCCGTGCGGGAGGCACATTCACAACTCGCAGCACCGCGTCTGCGCACGCACAAGTCGCGATTTGGCGCTTATGCGCATGCCAAAACCCGGAAGTAACCCATTCCGGTACTTCCAGGATCGGCGCGGTGCACAACCTGAAAACATGCAACCCGAAGCGTCTGTAACCCGAGGTATGACTGTATAGATATTCTGTATGGATTGCATGTGACTCCATCTAGGTTAAAGATAGCAATCCAACTCATGATCTCCCATGCTGCTTTGAAGGTCTCTGTTCATGAACCCTTAAATCAACTCCATTGGCCTTCACCAGCAGAAGGATGCCAACATCTCTTCTCTGATGTGATGCATCCCATTTTGCTCAGCAAGAGGGTGAGTGGAATTTTCCACTGACTGCAGCCCATGGGATTTCTCAGAACAGGACATTCCAGGGGCAGGGAAGGGCTGATCCTAAACTCGTACATTTCCGAGCACAAATCAAAGTGTTGGTGCTGACCTAAACGGCCTCGGCCCAGTATACCTGAAGGAGCGTCTCCACCAGCTTAAAAAACTCAGTGAACTCCTAACCAGGTGTGTGTGTGTGTGTGTGTGTGTGTGTGTGTGTGTGTGTCAGTGTCACAGAGCACATCTGAGCATGTTTACTCCCTTTAAGTCCCACTTAAGTTAAATAGGACTTACTTCCCTAAGTTAGGGATGCGGGTGGCGCTGTAGTCTAAACGACTGAGCCTCTTGGGCTTGCTGATCAGAAGGTCAGCGGTTCGAATCCCCACGACGGGGTGAGCTCTCGTTGTTCGGTCCCAGCTCCTGCTAACCTAGCAGTTCGAAAGCACATCAAAGTGCAAGTAGATAAATAAGTACTGCTCCGGCGGGAAGGTAAATGGCATTTCCGTGCACTGCTCTGGTTTTGGTGTTCTGTTGCGCCAGAAGTGGCTTAGTCATGCTGGCCACATGACCCAGAAAGCTGTCTGTGGACACACACTGGCTCCCTCGGCCTGTAAAGCCAGATGAGCGCTGCAACCCCAGAGTGGACTGCGACTGGGGTCCTTTACCTTTACTTTTACTTTCCCCCCTAAGTTAGCAGGTACCCCAACACAGAGATAGAAAGCTGATTTATATTATAATGGAGTGGCTAGGGAAGTATTGTGTGTAGAGAGAGAGAGAAGGAAGGAAGGAGAGAATATACAAGCACACACAGAAATTTTAAACAGCATTGCTTCTGTGTAGATACATTTCTTCTGATTACTTTTTTACACTACTGCAACTTTTTCTGTTTTTCATATGCGTCTGGGGAGCCTAGTCGACTGCTTCCTCTCCAGCAACATATTTAAGGTATTCATTAAAAGCTATTTCTGTTAATGGGCTCTCGAAGAATGAATCAAATCGCGTATGCTGTAAATGAAGTTTAAACATGTTAATTCCAACAGTTTAACAAGCTCTGACATGCCTCCATCCCTTTGCAATATGCAATTTTCTGGAAACTGGAGAGCCCGCATAATAGATATTTTAGCTATGCATGCCATTTTGCTATTAAATTAGAATACGATTACCTCCCACAGCCAAAAGACTACCCTTGAGTCCCAAGTAATATGACTTTATTTTGCAAACAGATCAAGCCAACTTTATTAGATGGCAATGACTGGGAAAGCAAAAACACTTCATTAACATTTTAGCATCTTGCCTCTTCAGTTTTATTATGTTTAATCAAAGTATGAGTTTGACAGCATTCAGCAGACATGTCCTAAGCTTGCCCACTTCCTCAGCCTCTAGAAGTTTTTTAAATGCAGAAGCTGGTGTTGCTTTTCTTACTTCTATTTTTTCCTATTCGCCTGATTCCTGAAATCTGGGCGTGTTCGAGAAAAGGCAAGTAAACCGAAAATTGCCTAGACTTGCATTTTCATAGGAATATATGATCTCATTGGACCCTTTCAGCTAAGTGGAGTGGGATGTTTTCCCCAAGAATAATGCATATTTAGTGTTTGATGGGGAGGGGGCTGAACCTGAGAGATTATCTGAGGGCCTCAAATTCCCCTTCCCTGCGTTATACTCTCTACTCACTATTGGGCCAAACCTTAGAATGTGACCCAACGTCTCACCATCACATCACAATTAGGTAAAGGTAAAGGGACCCCAGACCATTAGGGGTTGCGGGTTGCGGCGCTCATCTCGCTTTATTGGCCGAGGGAGCCGGCGTACAGCTTCCGGGTCATGTGGCCAGCATGACTAAGCCGCTTCTGGCGAACCAGAGCAGCGCACGGAAACGCCGTTTACCTTCCCACTGGAGGAGTACCTATTTATCTACTTGCACTTTGACGTGCTTTCGAACTGCTAGGTTGGCAGGAGCAGGGACCAAGCAACGGGAGCTCACCCCGTTGCGGGGATTCGAACCACCGACCTTCTGATCGGCAAGTCCTAGGCTCTGTAGTTTAACCCACAGCGCCACCCACGTCCCTAAAACATAAATACCTGTTTATTAAACCCATTTAGGCTTCAGTCCTATACACACTTGAGCTGTGACTTCTGCAGAGGGGAGAGACTTTGAATGCATTGGGGTCTGGGTCAGAATCTCCCCTCCGTGGGCAACAAGGAGGAAAGCCTCCATGGGCAACAATGGGAGCTTTCCTCTCACCGTAAAGAGCAGGACTTTGTGTCTTGTGTAAGAGTATAGGGTGCATGTGTGATTGCAGTCAGAACCATTGTTGTTGTTGTTTAGTCATTTAGTCATGTCCGACTCTTCGTGACCCCATGGACCAGAGCACGCCAGGCACTTCTGTCTTCCACTGCCTCCCACAGTTTGGTCAGACTCATGCTGGTAGCTTCGAGAACACTATCCAACCATCTCGTCCTCTGTCGTCCCCTTCTCCTTGTGCCTTCCATCTTTTCCAACATCAGGGTCTTTTCCAGGGAGTCTTCTCTTCTCATGAGGTGGCCAAAGTATTGGAGCCTCAGCTTCATGATCTGTTCTTCCAGTGAGCACTCAGGGCTGATTTCCTTAAGAATGGATAGGTTTGATCTTCTTGCAGTCCATGGGACTCTCAAGAGTCTCCTCCAGCACCATAATTCAAAAGCATCAATTCTTTGGCGATCAGCCTTTTTTATGGTCCAGCTCTCACTTCTATACATCACTACTGGGAAAGCCATAGCTTTTACTATACGGACCTTTGTTGGCAAAGTGATTTCTCTACTTTTTAAGATGCTGTCTAGGTTTGCCATTGCTTTTCTCCCAAGAAGCAGGCGTCTTTTAATTTCGTGGCTACTGACACCATCTGCAGTGATCATGGAGCCAAAGAAAGTAAAATCTCTCACTGCCAGTCAGAACCATAGAGGGCGACAAAGACTTAAACAAACTTCCCATAAGTTCACAGTCCTTATTCAGTTTATGGCCCAGTGGTGACTGTTCGTTAAAGAATAATGAAGTGCATGCCTGATTTTGCCCACAGTGGCATAGATTGAAAACATGCAGAGAGAGCCACTGTGGCCATTGCCTGTAGCTCTGAGCAAGATCACTCTAGGAATGTTGACTTACATTTTGCACATTTCACGGGCTGCAGAATACAGGTCTCCCTTGTGCCACACGCGCTGCCTGACTTAAATTTGGTGATAGCTTATTATATAGTAAATAGCTTATTGTAAATAATGGAATGGACAGAGAACATGGGGTCCCCCCCCATCTTAAATTTTCCATACTATTCATTGCCACAGTGTGTCCAGGATATGCTGGTACCATCAAGGCTAATGATCCGGAACGAATCGTTGTACAAAAGATCTAGGCTATCCCTCTTAGAAACCTTCCATTTTCTCTGTCGGTTTATCAGACCCAAGCAATAATGAAACAGTTCTGGACTTAATGAATAAACAAGGCCAAAATATTTTAATAGAGGCGATAAACTCTACCCATCTTTATGACCCAATGGCACAGCTGTGTATTGTTAATGGGGGAAAAAGCTTTCACATGGATGTGGAAAGCCAACAGTGCTTTCATATTTATTCCAGACACCTTTTAACACTTTTTAATTGAAGTATTTTTGTTTGGGAGTTTTTTTAAAGGATATTTCTCATTGCTATAAAGATGGAAAGTTGGATCTGTATTTTCTTTATTATTTATAAAATGCATTTTAGCCGAAAATGATCACAGGACAGGTCAGAATATAAAGCAGATCTAAAGCATCAATTCACGGATCTTCAAAATTCAGTCCCCTATAAAATTATTCGTCAGTCTGTGCTCAAATTATATAGTGGGGAACTGGATATCATTGTTTTTAGAAGGCTACAGGAACCACATTTTGGCTAAATTTTACTATTTATTACATTTGTATCCATCTTTACTCCAATGAGCTCTAGGTCAGTGTTTTTCAACCACTGTTCCGCGGCACACTAGTGTGCCGCGAGATGTTGCCTGGTGTGCCATGGGAAAAATTGAAAAATGTGAAAGATTTTTTTAAAAAATAATGTCACATTTTCGCCCACTAGGCGGGCGCCGGACTGTGTCCACCCTATTTTCCATCCGTCCTGGGTGGGGATCAGATCGGATGGGATCGGATGAGAGCGGACAGGCGGTCCGCTCTCATCCGATTCCCCATAGAGAGCAGCGGGGCTCTGACATCTCCCTCTCCGCACACAGTGGTGGTGTGCCTCGTGATTTTTTTCATGAAACAAGTGCGCCTTTGCCCCAAAAAGGTTGAAAAACACTGCTCTAGGTAGTGCACATATTTTCACAACATCCCTGTGAGATAGGTTGGATTGAGAGAGAAAAACTGTCTCCAGGTCACCCAATGAGCTTCATGGCTGAGTGGAATCTGGTCTTCCCAGTCCTGGTCTAACGCTTTAACCACTACACTGCACTAGGATTCAGGAAGTGTGCATTGTGGATTGTATGAAGGACCCCCCACTTCACCACAATAATCTGGGTACTGACATGCAGCCAAGCTCACGAGGAGCTGAAATGCACCACACCCCAGCGAAACAGAAACCAGAATATGCAACACTGGAATAAATCTACAGGAGAGTCAATCTGAAATCCAAATCATACTGAAGGCCAGTGTCTAAGGCATAGGTCGCCAAAATGGTACTTTCTAGATGTTATGGACTCCAGCTCCCATTATCCAGGCCCCTGCCAGCAAGGTCAAGGATAAGGCTAATGGGAGTTGTAGTCCGCAGTGTCTGGAAAGCACCATGTTGGCTACCCCTGGTCTTCTTGAAGGGAAACTGAACTTTCGTGAAAGGAGAATGTGAGCCAGCAAGCCAGCAGAAGAGCTTGCCCATGGGAAGGGACATATAGGGCACATAAGCAGGTTGGCAGGCTGGGGCATCTTCTGCTCACCTGGGTGGCACTGGCTGATTTCCATTATGGTCACAGCAAGTCTAAATATAGATGAGCCCGAAATCTGCCCTGCTGGCCATTAGCTCAAATGCAGTCATGTCTCATAACAAGACAGACCAGGAAGCAAGGTGCCTACTAGACCAGGCAGAATTTGTACAGTAGCTTCCATCACATCTAACTACATAGGTTTGAGAGCAGGATACTTTGATCCAGCAGAGCTCTTATTGTGTGCTGAATGACACCTTGTGAGGGCAAATTGGTGAAGGTGTTGTGGAGTGTCTCATAAGACAGGCAAAAACAACAACAACAACACACAGGTGTTTCCATTCCATATTCAAACACCGATACGGTGTCAGTTACAAAATAGAAATTTATTTTCCATGGCCATTGCCATATGTACTTAAAATTCAGTATGTGAAAGTTGCAGTAAATCCATGCGCTCAAACATTTTCAGCAAGAGAAAACAGGAAAAGGGTTGCTAGCAACATTCATTTAATATGACAGCCTTTTACCAGCAATGTTTTGCATTTTGCCTCGTAGGTTTAGCGGCAACGGGGAAAGATTTCTAAATGTGCTCTTAGCTATGTCTCCGCTATATTCCCGCCCCCCCTTACATGTGGGGGGATGCTCTCAGAGGAAGGCCTCATTAATCAAGCATAAAGCCTCTTTCCTTACGAGCTTCCCAACATCAACATTAAAACTTTTAATTTCCCATTTTACTTTAGGGAGCCTTGCAGTCCTAAGAGCATCTTGTCTGAGATAAGCAATGAACCCATCATGTAAGCTGGTGGAGATGCTTGAAGCAGCTTCCATGAAGGGCTGTACAGAAGAGTCAAGGGCTGGGGCAGCCCATCGCACCTGCCACCCCTTCCTTCCATCTGCTGTTCCTCCAATGCAGGTGAAAACCCAGAAGACCCAGTTTTAGCAAAGGGCCCAGTATGCGTGTGTACAAGCCTGCAAGCAAAATGGGTTCCCTCTACAGTGGTATCTTGGGTTACATACGCTTCAGGTTACACACTCCGCTAACCTAGAAATAGTGCTTCAGGTTAAGAACTTTGCTTCAGGATGAGAACAGAAATCGGGCTCCAGCGGCACGGCAGCAGCAGGAGGCCCCATTAGCTAAAGTGGTGCTTCAGGTTAAGAACAGTTTCAGGTTAAGAACGGACCTCCGGAACGAACTAAGTAATTAACCCGAGGTACCACTGTATTTCCCTGCTCATAATTGTGTGTACAGAAAGCTGTGCCTCAGGTCAAGCAGTAGCATAGCACGGGTTGCCCGTGCCCGGGGCCGTGCAAAAAGGAAGGAGGGAAATGGACACAGTACTCATGCGCATTCAACTGCCTAACAGGATCTGCATCACCCAGGAGACCGTAACCACAGAGATAAGAAAAGAAGAGTTGTTCCATTGTCTGGAGAAGTCACTTCCTAGTTCACATGGAGAATTCTTTTTCAACGGAGCCCAACACAGCTGTACTGAGGCAGCACCAGGTGTTGACATTTTGCACCCTTAACATTTTTGCACCGGGGCAAACGCCCCTGCCCCAACCCACGCTACACCACTGAGGTCAAGTAATTGGGGCAGGACCCACTCTGCTCACCTCTGCCTTTTTATAGATCATGGACGAAGGCAGGGGAGGGGCTGCCGTTTGATTAATTTGCATATGCTGGTTTTTCTTCCCCGTCCTGCATTTTCTGCGTGCATGGAAAACAATCTCCGTTTCATACTAAGGAAGATTTCTGCCTCTGCACCAACAATACTAATTATAATCATCATCATCTGTTTATGGATTGCCTTCCACATGCTTCTCAAGGTCATGTACATAACAACAACTAAGAATAGCTTTTCGTACAGTACACAAAGCAACAATTAAAGGTAGAATAAACACATTGGAAAGAATGCAGAATGAACACCCAGCTGAAAAAGGGGGTGAAAACATAGGAGCATAGAAAGTTGCCCTATACAGAGTCAGACCACTCTGCACTCACTGGCAGCAGCTCTCGGGTATTTTATTTTATTATTATTTTCAGTTATTCGTTTTACAATGTTTCTACCACAAAAATGGCACCTAGACAAAATACAACATTTCATTCTACTTCCCTCTCCGCATTTCCTTATTTTATATCACAATCTTGCTTGCATAACCAATTCCGGCCTCTTTATAAATTTAATCTTTTTGCTCTCTATAAGTTGTTTTTTACTGCTTGTGTTAATGTCAGTCCTGCTAACATTTTTAATTGTTTGCGATTAGTCTTCATATATTCCACACATTTTCCCCATTCTGTTAAACAGAGTCTCTCATCATGGTCTCTTCTTCTTCTGTTTCACCATCACTGCGTACTCCCATCAGTTTTATTTGCCAATCTTATTTTGGTGGGACTGTTTCTTCTTTCCATCTTTGAGCATATACCATATCGGGCAGCTGTCGTAAGCTCTCTAGGATTTGAAGCAGGGCTGGAGATTGGGCTTCTGCCTGTAAAGCCATTGAGATACATCCCCACCAAAAACGTCTTCTGTGGTTTTGATAAAAGTGCAAATACCCAGCATCTGTTGTGTCTGATGCTTCTGAGGAATGAGGGGAAATGGGAAAGGACTTTAACCCTCTTCAGGTGTTCAACCTAAAAGGCTGAGGGCACCAAGTGTGGGGCGGCAGGGGAGGGTCACCTGCAGCATTTATTTAAAAAAAAAGTTTTTCAATTTCCTTGGGTTACAAAAGTACATACAGTGTCTCTGCTTTCAGTTCATAGAGTCTACAGATCAGTTATATTTGATGTGAGACACTAATGTTATAGACAGTATAAAGTTTAGGGGAGGGAGAGGAGTGATGGTAAACTTTCATCCTTTCACATAGTGCATGTGCGATGTTTTTCTGTCAGCATCTCATGGGTAGGTTCTGTTTGTTGAGAATTCCGTTCCACCTTAAGGAACAGGCATGTGGAATTGTTGCATGTCACATGTCTGTTTACATTCCAGCACAGCTTGCTGGGAACTTCCGTTTTGTGTATAGCTGTTGCTTATGCTGTTTTGCTTTGGACACGAAGGAGATCAGACATGTTTTTTGGTCCTGATCTATGCTGAATAAACCTGCTCATGCTACTTCTGTTTGTGCAGTGTTTTCTCTGCTGAACAGATTGCACAGGCTTCTAAAGCTTGTGTCACAGATTTATGCTGCACCAAGGACCAGAGTTTGCCCGGCACACCGGCCAGTGGGCTAGAGCCAGCTGGGGGTCTGCCAATTGCCCTGTTTCCTTGGGTGCATGCCAACACTGTTTCTATTCGTCTGTTAGTTTTCATTGGTAGTGAGAGAGATTTAGGGCCCAGGATTGGTTGCCTTCAGTGGACTGCAGTGAGTTTTGTTTGCATGTACAAGAGAGGATGGGGTTGTTGGGTCAAGCTAGCCATATTGATTTGAATGCTCTCAGTGGTTTCTTGTTGTCTCATTGGGCTGTGTATGTAATAAAGGGGAGCCACACCAGGGCGAAGGCATCCTCTTTGGTTTCTTCCTGTACTGTTTTCAATTTGTTGCTTAGCTTTTCTAGTAGGGCTGTTTCCATACGGTATGTTACCCCTGGTACATGTTGAGCAGGCCAGTGTAAAGGGAATTTCCTAAATGCAGTGGGCTGCATGTAGTCGTATGCAGCTACAAACCAGTATGTTTCCAAAGTGTTTCCAAACTGACCTTGAAAGCCCTAAATGGACTCTGCCCACTATACCCAAAGGAGTGTCTCCACCCCCATCGTTCTGCCCGGACACTGAGGTCCAGCTCCAAGGGCCTTCTGGCGGTTCTCTCACCGCGAGAAGTGAAGTTAAGGGAACCAGGCAGAGGGCCTTCTCAGTACTGGCGCCTCCCTCCCATCAGCTGTCAAAGAAATTAACGACTATTTGACATTTAGAAGACATCTGAAGGCAGCCCTGTTTAGGGAAGTTTTTAATGACTGATGTTTTAATGTATTTTTAATCTTTTGTTGGAAGCCACCCAGAGTGGCTGGGAAAACCCAGCCATATGGGCGGGGTAGAAATAAATTATTATTATTGTTGTTGTTGTTGTTGTAGAAATAAATTATTATTATTGTTGTTGTTGTTGTTGTTGTTGATGATGATGATGATGGGCGGGGTAGAAATAAGTTGTTGTTGTTGTTGTTGTTGTCGTCATCATCATCATCATTCCCCTTGCATAATTTGAAAAAATAATAATAATCCTCCTTGCAAATCTTGATAAGGCTGGTTCCCCCTACTGCAGCGAGTCTTCTAAGCGCGTTCAGCGGAATGTGTTTAAAAGCCCCCTTCAGACTTGAATAGGGCTTGCGATTCTTACTGCTGCCAGAATAGATGTGGGACCAGCAAAATAAAACTGTCAGACCAGCTTTGAGGAGCTTAATTGGTGCTGTGTGCGTGTCAGACTCTCATCTGATGACTGATGTATTACAGATATTTGCATCTTTGCTTCCCCGAGTCTTCCTGAAGCGATTTGCTCTGCGGGCACATTCTGCCGCACAGCTGCACGCTTCTTCTGCAAAGGATGGATGGATGGATCATCTCAGCTCCTAGCAGAGGATTTGAACAGATGGTCTTTTGGTCCTCTCCATTAAGATTATCCCTCCCTTTACATATCTTAGAGATCTGATTGGAGTAAGGGAAAATAAAACCAGTCTTACTTTCTAAGGGCTGCTTTCAAAATGAAAAAATGTCCCGCACCAGAAATGTTTAGAAATATACACTACAACATGTACTTTGCATGGGTTAAACCGGTGTTTCCCAAACTTGGGCCTCCAGGTGTCCTTGGACTGCAGCTCCCATCATCCCTAGGTGGCAAGACCAGTGGTCATCGATGATGGGAATTGTAGTCTGAAAACAGCTAGAGACCCAAGTTAGGGAAACCATTAAAACCATTAAAATTACACACACAAAACTGCTGTTTGTGTGTGTGTGATTTATGTACATACCCTAATTAGGAACCTTCCATCCATGACACCAAACTGGGACTGCAGGTTGTGGCTTACAGTAGTACCTCAGGTTACATACACTTCAGGTTACATACACTTCAAGTTACAGACTCCGCTAACCCAGAAATAGTGCTTCAGGTTAAGAACTTTGCTTCAGGATGAGAACAGCAGCAGGAGGCCCCATTAGCTAAAGTGGTGCTTCAGGTTAAGAACAGTTTCAGGTTAAGTATGGACCTCCGGAATGAATTAAGTACTTAACCCGAGGTACCACTGTATTTTGATTGCAGAGTATATTGCAGAGTAGGGCTCAGCAGTGTCGGATTTTCAACATTACGATGTATCACCAGCAAAACATCACGATCTGGTGATACACCGCGATGTTGAAACAATCTGCATTGGCCCCAGCCAGTGACACACAGGGAGGGTGAAACTGGCGCAGCTCTGACCACAGGTGCTGAGGCGCTTTTGTCAGGAGTTCAGCCTACACTCGAGTAGGATCCTGGCAACTGTGCAGATTGCACTCAAAGGAAAAGGGGGAATAAATGGGAGGGAGGAGGAAGAGCAGGGATGTGTCAGGAGTTCAGCCTACACTTGAGTAGGACCCTGCCAGAGACACATGCCCGACTGGCATGTTCTCTCTCCCCTGGCCTTTCGTTTGGGAGCTGCAAAAGCTTTCTTCTGCCCGAACATCACACACAGGGAGGGTGAAACTGGCGCAGCTCTGACCACAGGTGCTGAGGCACTTTTGTCAGTTCAGCCTACACTCGAGTAGGACCCTGGTAGAAACACATGCCTGACTGGCATGTTCCCTCCCTCCTGGTTGATCGTTCGGGAGCTTCAAAAGCTTTCTTCAGGCCAAACATCACAGCGACCGATGCCAACAGACACCAGCACACTTAGGGATCCGCAGAGTTTGCGCATCTTGCGTGACAGAACTCAGCATTTTGGCTAATCTACTTTATTTACATATAAACAGACACGGAGCACTGCAACATGGCTCCCTCTCTCTAGCATCAGACAGCAAAGAGAGAAAGAACAAAGGACAATAGTCCCACTTCACAGAACACAGTAACACAAACATCCTGTCTCTGTCACTTCCCACTTTGTGGAGTCGAAACATATACTGTCATGTGATAGACAAAAATCCCATGATTGCAATCATGGAGCCGGAATTCTAACAGTTTTCCCCCCAGTGCCTTGCGGGCCGGGACAACGCAGCTTCTTAGTGCTACTCAACTGGGGGGCAGGAGAGTGTGCAGATGGTAGGGACCCCAGGGCTTCTTTGTGAGGCTCAGCTGGGGGTGGAAGTGCTCTTGCCCCACAGCTGAGTGAGCCCCAATGTCTCCTTTGAGGGCTAGGCAGCCGCACGTCCCTGAAAGGAGAAGTTTAAAGGATCCCCCACCTCACGTATGGCTTGCACAAGCCAGAGGGCAAGTTGGAGGCTCCATTGCACTTGAAGCTGTCAGGCTCCATCCTCAGGGCTCCCTCCATCTTCTGAGAAGTGGGAGGCGAGTAGGCTGCTTCCTTCCTTCTTCGCTCAAAGGTGCCAGCAGCCCTGTGGATAAAGCTCTTGCCAGCGCGGGCAGGTGGGTGAGCCCTCTCTTTCTCCCAGGAGGAAGAGGCACCCTGCCTCTTTCCCCCAGGGAAAACCTACTGTTTAGCGTTGAATCAGAACAAATGGCAATTTTCTGCAGATTGCTGTTTCTTCCAGTTTAGCATTAAAGAGCACGCTTTCGGGGGGGTGGAGGAGGAAAGGAATGAAATAAGAGCAATAAGAACTTAGGATTCATAACCTGACGGATCCCAACAGTTTGAAATATTACAGGCTCTGGTCTTATTTAAAGACACCACCAACCAAACCTGGGCCAAAGCATATTAACCGGTGTACATAAGAAAAAGGAACAGAAGGTCAAGATGGCTGAGAAGAAAATACAATCTAAAATAACTGTTACTGCCAGCTCCCAAGGTAGGAGACATTCAATAGCAGAAATTGATCCCAATGCAGATTTGAAAGATTTGATAGTTAACATGAACAAAAATAGAAATTGAACTGGATTCAAATGAACAATAAGATTGAACAACATTTAAAAATAATAATAGATCTCCAAGGTCAGGTAAAAGACCTGACAATAAAAAATGAGCAGCTAGACAAAATAGTTCAGGAATTAAAAATCAAGACAAATAAACAAGCTGGTGAGGCAAAGGCAAAACCCCTCGGACCCATTGCTTCTAAGCATGGGGCAAGCAGAAATGTGGAAGAGCCCTTAATGGCTAGGATTTGAACCAGAAACTTCCAAACCACTTTTTTTCTAATCAAAATCAGCTTAGGATGTATCATGTAATTCCTAGTTAGGTTTGGGACTGAGATGGAATTTGAATCGGGACTTTTCTAGTTTGCAATTAGGGTTGGCACCTCTCTAAACAGTGCCAACTCATTTGGGGGGGGAGTGGCTTGGGCAATATGTCCTCAGTGCACCCTGTTAGAATTCCTGCTCCGTGATTGCAGTCATGGGATTGTTGTCTATCACATGATGGTGTATGTTTTGACTCCACAAAGAGGGAAGTGACAGAGACAGGATGTTTGTGTTACTGTGTTCTGTGAAGTGGGACTATTGTCCTTTGTACTTTCTCTCTTTGCTGTCTGATGCTAGAGAGAGAGGGAGCCATGTTGCAGTGCTCCGTGTCTGTTTATATGTAAATAAAGTAGATTAGCCAAAATGCTGAGTTCTGTCACGCAAGATGCGCAAACTCTGCGGATCCCTAAGTGTGCTGGTGTCTGTTGGCATCGGTCGCTGTGATGTTTGGCCTGAAGAAAGCTTTTGAAGCTCCCGAACGATCAACCAGGAGGGAGGGAACATGCCAGTCAGGCATGTGTTTCTACCAGGGTCCTACTCGAGTGTAGGCTGAACTGACAAAAGCGCCTCAGCACCTGTGGTCAGAGCTGCGCCAGTTTCACCCTCCCTGTGTGTGATGTTCGGGCAGAAGAAAGCTTTTGCAGCTCCCAAACGAAAGGCCAGGAGAGAGAGAACATGCCAGTCGGGCATGTGTCTCTGGCAGGGTCCTACTCAAGTGTAGGCTGAACTCCTGACACATCCCTGCTCTTCCTCCTCCCTCCCATTTATTCCCCCTTTTCCTTTGAGTGCAATCTGCACAGTTGCCAGAAGGGGCTAGGCAGACAGAGATGGCTGCTCCTTCTTGTTATATGAATGCTCATTCCTTGCAACACATGTGAATTGGTAGGAATAAAAGAGGAGGAAGATGCAAGGAGTTGGTGATGGGGTCCCTGCTGTGAGATGGGACTTGTCCGGAGCCTGGGAATACTGTCCATATCACAGGGAGAGGCTCCAGCCTCCTTGGCGATTCTTACTTCAGCAAATTTTCTCACTGAGTAGTGTTTTTATCTGGTCTTCTCTAACTCCATACAGGGACAACGGATCACAGCAACATCATTTTCCATCATTGTATTTATGAAATTATCCATACAGCTTATTTATAACTTGGCAGCTGCGTGCTTTCTTTTCTTCCTTCTTCAAGGAAAGTCACAGAGCAGAGGAACTTATTTGGAGATTGCATTTCTCCAAAGGGTTGTGTTCGTGTGTGTGTGTGTGTGTGTGTGTGTGTGTGTGTGTGTTTTGTGTATAGCAGAGTGTATTTGATCAAAATAAAAGACAGTAGGCAGCCGGCTTAGGGGAATTTTCTCTTCCTTCCTCCTCTTTGTACTCTGATTTCGAAACTATAATAAACACCAATGCTTTTATTACAACAAAACACCACATGAAAGGATTTCTCACTTAAAAATATAAGCATTTGAAATACTTCCTGATGCAACAGGGTAAGTCCCTTATATTGAAGTTGCTGTGTGTGTGTTTTAACAGAAATGATTTTTTTAAAAAAAACAAGTAATTAAAAGATCCATCATTCACATGCGCTTGCTGCAGGCATGTATGGGATTATTTTAATTAATGTCAGTTTTCCTGAGCTGGATAGATTTCACTCTGATGAAAACTCAGGCAATCACAAAGGAAACGCGCCATCTCGTTATGTGCACGCACTTCTGGTCTCCCTGTGCCTTTTGCAGCCTCTCTGTCGCCTACCTGCCTTTCTCAGTGGGGCTCTTGGAAGATGAAAAGAAAACATTTTGTGTGTGCCATTGGCATGGTATGCCAAGCTTGAACTGGAATGGAGTGCTGCTGTTTGGCGGCAGTGCGAGCTGATTAAAAGGGAAATAATTATTATTATTATTATTATTATTATTATTATTATTATTATTATTTATTATTATTATTATTTCTACCCCGCCTATCTGGCTGGGTTTCCTCAGCCACTCTGGGCGGCTTCCAACAGAATATTAAAATACAATAGTCTATTAAACATTAAAAGCTTCCCTAAACAGGGCTGCCTTCAGAAGTCTTCTAAAAGTCTGGTAGTTGTTTCCCTCTTTGACTTCTGGTGGGAGGGTGTTCCACAGGGCGGGTGCCACTACCGAGAAGGCCCTCTGCCTAGTTCCCTGTAACTTGGCTTCTCGCAGCGAGGGAACCACCAGAAGGAGCTGGACCTCAGTGTCCGGGCAGAACGATGGGGGTGGAGAAGCTCCTTCAGGTATACTGGGCCGAGGCCGTTGAGGGCTTTAAAGGTCAGCACCAACACTTCATGCAGGTTGATGACCACCATGGCCCCAAACATCTCAGGCAGCAAGTCCAGTGTGGGGTGGGGGGCTGTGGATGAGACTGATGTTTTAATGTATTTTTAATCTTTTGTTGGAAGCCGCCCAGAGTGTCTGGGGAAACCCAGCCAGATGGACGGGGTAGAAATAAATTATTATTAATTATTATGCAGATATGATAGACTCCAACCAGACTATGTGGAAGAGCACATAGCAGTGAGGATGTGCATTCATTCTTAATAAAGCTGTATGTTCATGAAGCAAACAGGGTCTGTCTGTTCCTTGTATGATTCCTTCCAATACAATGTTTATTTCTCACCTGTCTGGAATCTGGCAAGGCGGATGCTTTCGTGAGGCTGCCATACGTCTGAAAAATCATTCCAGTTAGGTGGAAAACATGGAAGTTGCAGGCAGCTGTGAGTCTCCTCTTCAAATTGCTGGGGAATACAGGAATACAAACAAACAAGTGAGCCCTGGAAGGAAGGGCACTTTCGGTAACCGAAACGTATGTTTTTGTCCCACATACCTCCGAAAGACTGAATGCTTTACGCAGCTAAAGGATGGGTTCGGATGCCACAAACAAACAGTTCATAACTCCAGTGTTTTTTCCAGCTGCCCAAGGACAATTCTCGAAACCCAGGGCTCAGCCACTTCACATTCCTGCTAGTTTCTATCTCCAGCGTAGGACTTGGGAACTCAAAGGAGTTGAGTAGAGACAGTGACACCTAATGGTTCCCTTCCCTGACATTGGTGGACTACGTGGCTTATGGGTGGGTGCTGTGGAACATAGGGAACATTCCTGCAACATGACATCCCATTGGTCCATCCATCTCAGTACAGTGGTACCTTGGTTCTCAAACTTAATCCATTCCGGGAGTCCGTTCAACTCCCGAAACTGTTCAACAACCAAGGCATGGCTTCCGATTGGCTGCAGGAGCTTCCTGCACTCAAGTGGAAACCACGTTGGACATTCGGCTTCTGAAATCCATTCACAAACTGGAACACTTACCGTATTTTTTGCTCTATAGGATGCACCAGACCATAGGAGGGGGAGAACAGGGGGGGGGGATTCTTGTTCTCCCCCTCTAAAACAAGGTGCATTCACCCAAAGCCTCCGGAGCGTGGCGGGAGTTCCCGCTGGGCTCCGGAGGCTTCAGGATCCTTTCGACCTGCTCTTTGGGGCTGGCGGGGGGGAAGCCCTGCTTCCCCCCATTGCCAGCCCCAAAGAGCAGGTCGGGGAACAGCGCAAAGGCTGCCCCCTGAGCTTGTGGGGCTGGCGGTGGGGGGAAGTGCTGCTTCCCCCCCACCGCCAGCCTCAAAGATCCCTGAAGCCTTTGGAGCGCAGCGGGACCTCGCACTACGCTCCAAAGGCTTCAGGTTCCTTTCGCTGACCCAAAGCCTTTGGAGCCCAGCGCAAGTTCCCGCTGCACTCTAAAGGCTTGAGGCTTCGGGGACAGCCTTTGTAGCCTCCGCAGGGCAGCGGGGTGAAGGCACCCCACTGCCCTGCGGAGGCTTTGCGCAGCTAACCCCAAGCAAGAACAGCTGAACAGCGCTCCGTCTCCCTGTTCTGGCTTTGGGCTTAGCCGCGCAGCCAGCAGTCGCTCTATAGGACGCACACACGTTTCCACTTAATTTTTGGAGGGGGAAAAGTGCGCCCTATAGAGCGAAAAATATGGTACTTCCGGGTTTTCGGTGTTCGGGAGCCGATTTGTTCGGGAGCCAAGCCATTTGAGTACCAAGGTGGAACTGTATTGTCTGCAGTGAGTGGCAGAATTTTAGACCGGTGCCTTTCCTAATCCTACTAGGGGATGGCGGGGTTTGAACCTGGAGGTTTGGCATGCAAAGCCTATGTTCTCTAACTGAGCTATGGCCCTTCCCCACAGGAGTCACCCACTCAATGTTTATTTTACAGATTTATGCACTGCCTTTCAATCAAATTCTCTCCAAGGAGTCATGCAGCCGTTGATTGCAATACAATACATAGCCATTAATTTGTATCGCCAGGTGGTGGGGCAATCAAGAAGGAGATCGAGGGTGGGGACATTGATGCTAGAGCATGTTCTCTGATCTCTGGTATATAGCTGCTGGCACTCTTGATAGTCTTGTGGAAGCTATAATTAGGTGAAATTGCACCCCTGGAAATGTGTTTGCAGGTACCATCTAATGCAGGGGTCAGCAAACTTTTTCAACAGGGGGCCAGCCCACTGTCCCTCAGATCTTGGAGGGTCCAGACTATATTTTGGAAAAAAAATATATGAACAAATTCCTATGCCCCAGAAATAACCCAGAGATGCATCTTAAATAAAAGGACACATTCTACTCATGTAAAAAAATGCTGATTCCCGGACCGTCCATGGGCCAGATTGAGAAGGCGATTGGGCCGGATCCAGCCCCCGGGCCTTAGTTTGCCTACCCATGATCTAATGTGAGTAGCTGCGCTCAGATCCCTTTTGAAGCACTACATATTTTCCTTAGGAATCGCACTGGGAGCTGTCCCAGGTCCTGCACGGCCAATCTCAGCATCTTGATTGTTTGGCATCTATTTTCTGCTAGAGCTTCAGCACACACCTGTCTCCCCCAAGCCTTGTTCAGTCCCAGCAGGTGGTGGGGTTTATAGCCTGGCCAGAGAAGGGCAGCCTGTGTTTTTGGCTCCTCAGCCTACTTCTTGTCCAGAATCAGCAGTGTCATTACAAGTGGGTGCCGCACATCTATTTAGCCAAAAGCTTTATGGTTTTGTAGCTCTGGGAGGACCCAAAATGTCATGCAGTGCAACTCCCTGCAAGGCAAGGATAACCTTTAGTAGGCTGCTTTCCACACTACTCTCCAAAGCTTTGCCAGTTATGTGTGCCCTGTGTGAACATCTGAAGGCAGCCCTGTTTAGGGAAGTTTTTAATGTTTGAAGTTTTGTTCTGTTTAATATTCTGTTGGGAGCTGCCCAGAGTGGCTGGGGAACCCCAGCCAGATGGGCAGGGTATAAATAATAAATTATTATTATTATTATTATTATTATTATTATTATTATTAAACATACAGAAAGCTAACTAAGTTGTCATTAGACCTGCATGAAAGCCTTTGTGTGTGTCAGCTATGAAACACCTTGTTGTGCTTGGTGACATCAATTGCTCAAGGAAGCAGAGTGCAATCTTGTTCTGTTTGCCCCAGTATCTCTTTGCTTTCGTTTGTCAGCAGCTCTCCAAGTTCTCTGTTGGACAACTTTTCTAGCATCCTACCTGAGATTCTTCAACTCAGGGGTGAGGGATCTCTTCCAGACATTGTTTGACTCCCATCAGTCCAAATCAACGTGTCTAATGGCCAAGGATGATGGGATATGTAGTCTAACATTGTCCAGAGGACCACAACTTCCCCATCCCTCATTTGCTGGGGAAGCCTTACCTGGGATGTGTGGTGTGTGTGTGTGTTCTCCCATTCAGCCCTGACCCCTATAACGCCAGGGGGTGTGCAGAGGGCAGGAAAGGCCGAATTGCCTTTCGCTAGTGTGAAAGAGAAGTAAAAGATACACACTCGTGATATTTTAGAGCCAGTTCTGTCTTATCCAGTCTCTATGATGTGTACTCCCAGTTTGGCATGTTGGTTGGAATTTTTTGCAAACCCAAGATAAGGAGAATTGATGTGGCAGTACTTTTTTTTCAATTCCACCCAGATTGCTTGCTGCTGTTTGGAAAGAAAAGCAGTTTCCTTTTTTCTGTTCATTTTCTTTTCTTTTCTTTTCTTTTCTTTTCTTTTCTTTCTTTTTTGGTGGCTAACACCTCAAGGCTCATTTTATCTTTGCAAAACAATATGAGCTTGATATCAGCAACGTCAAAGCAAATTAATTCCCCAAATGTTTTCTAATTTTGAGCAAACGCAAAGGCGAAGGGAAAAAAAGCATTTGGTGAAGGGAACGTTCCCTGGGAACGCATCAAGGACTAATGCTCATGTCTGCCAGGCGGGATGTGCAGTTGCCATAGCAGCAATCAATCTACTAAATAACTAGCAACATAAACTGATTCAAAGGCAAAAGACTGATTTAGGTCAGGAAATAACACTCCACGAAAAGAGTGGCTGTTTTCTCTGTGACTTGTGATGGTTGTGTTTGTTTTTATAAATGCACTTGAAATGCATATGGGAAGCATGCCTGCCTGCAGGAGCCCAAGTGTGGGACTCAAGAGCCCTTCAGCAGAGAGTGAAGAACCGACCCACTTAAAACTGATATGTGGCACTTCCAGCATATTCTCAGACAAAGACGCGGCGGAGGGGAGACGTTCCTGTGCATTGTTTGGTGTTATTTATGGGCGCCCATCACAGTGACAGTTGAGAACTGCCTGCTGGTCGTGGCACGTGAACGCCAACCTTTGCAACTGAAAGCGTTGAGATCGTTGTGAGAGGCGCCTGACTGCCACCTCATATTGTCTCTCAACTGATTCCTAGACTACTGTCTAGGAGTGTCTGACTCAGGCTGGCCAGCAGAGTGTGAAGTCTTAGGGAGCGGCAGCTTGAGAAAAAGCCGACACGAGGGCACAAATCATGGTAGCCATGTGCTTTTTTGCCCACAAGGATGCACCAGCTTAGACTATTGATCCACCCAAGCCATATATGTTGTGGAACCTTTTTGGCATTCTTCATTGCATTTCTTCCTTCCATATTGTTTTGTAGCCCAGGTGTTGTGCAGTTTCAAGCAGCCAATAGCCCTATTTCAAACCTGTTCTTGATGGGGACCATCTTTTGGTCATATCGGTGAGGATGGAGGACATTTCAATTTCTCTTCCAACGGGTGAATGGAGACCCCCCCATCCCTCTTTAAAGGCATCTGTTCACTAAGTGTTATTCCAAAGATTCCATCTCCTTTCATAAAACATCTGTCACATGCCACTGTGCCTTGGTTCCTGGGGGACACTATCTTGAATTTAAACAATTTACTTAAAATGGTTTAATTATTTTTTTTTAGAAAAACACCTCAGATGAACAGACTAATTTTGTACTGACCTTGACATAAGGACATACCAGCTGGACTTTTTCTTCTAATCCTTTCTTACAGCTTTGTCCCAAAGCCCCGTCCAACAACCCATTATTTTACATCAAGACTTGGTGATTCTTTCTGTTGCACAATTTGCAGAGTGCTGTTTCTGTTACAATGCCAGCCTCAAACAAGCAAACAAACCCACAATTGCCTATTTCCAGTCGTGACATGCTCTTTTCCACAACCAACCACTCTTCCATTGTATTTGGGCCACTGTCTCGGGCTGTCGGCTTTTAAAATATTGGAGCACAACCCGAATGTATTTTTAGAGGAAGAGCAGTTAGCAGAATCAAGGGCGATTAAAAGGATGCTTTCTAAAGCACATGAGGATGATGATCCTGGAATTGATACAGTGAAATGAGCAGGAGAAAAATAAACATAAACCAAATGGCAAGAGATGAAGGCAATCTTCCTTCCCGTTTGGGTCTTCAGGCTGCCAGACAGCACATTATCTTGGCTGCAGAAGGGGCTGCTTTATGCAACCGCCGTGCGTTGCCCTCCCCATCTCTGTTCATTGCTCTTTATGACTTCTTTGTGTTACAGTCTTCCTGGTCCATTTCTTTTTCTCAGAATTGCACATTCGCTGCAGCGAACTTGTGTGCAAGTCCTTTGCCCCTAACATAGCTGTGCTGGGCCCGGGGGCAACCCGTGGAACTCGGTCCAGGACCGGCCCAGAATCCGAAGGTTCCGCTAGGAGTCAGTCCGACAAGGTCAAGGCAGGACATGAGGCAGAAAACCAGGCAAGGACAGGTACAGGATCTCAGGCAGGATCTGGCATACAACAATGTTGCTCCCGCAACCTGGGGCGGGGTCCGGCAGCCTTTTATCTTTGTCGGGGCAACGGCCAGTCCTGATCCCCCGGTGACTCACCTCCCTGTCTTCCCAAAGGCGAGCACTGCTCCTGCGAGTACTCAGGTCTCTCCTTCTCTCAGACCTTAGTCTCTGCAGCTTGGGAGATGTCGGTGGGTTACTAGACCCAGAGGCCACCTCAGCCTCCCCTGACCCAACCAGTAGTGGAGCAGCTGTAAGTGATTGCCCAGCTGGAGGCAACGAGGTCATCCCCGCATCTGGAGCCAGGGCAGGCTCAGGCCCCTGACTTGGCCCGGCTCGTGCTTGTTGCAGGGGAACCTGTGCAGACTGGGACTCTTCAGGATCAGGCCCCAGACTTGGTTCAGATGATGCCTGAGGCAAAGGATCCAGTGCAGACTGAGTCTCCTCTGGTTCCGAGTCCAAGCCCAAGTCCCAGGCCCTCACAATAGCACAGCTATTGGTTCTAACTCCAGGCTGTCCTTCAGAAGCAGGGCCGGCCCTAGCATTTTATTGGGGGTGAGGTGTCCCAGTTTAGACTATAGATTCTGGGAGTACCATTAAGCAGCAGCTAATTGTCACTTTTAAAAAAACCTCAGCATTTAACTTGGCTACCATCAATCATTTGGAGGTGGGTTTTTCTCTTGCCTCTGGAATCAAAATATCTTGGGCCACAGACATTTAATGCAGTTTAATTCAGGCAAGGATCTGCCATCCTTATTCCAACAACAGGCTGCTCCTTTTTTCTTCTCCATTACACTTGCTGCCTGCTATCTCAGCGAGGGAAGTTTGATTATTTTGTTCATTTCACATAATTATCCTTTGGTTTTCATTCCTACTCTGAATCTTCAACATAATTCTCTGCTCAAAAAAAAAGAGTAGCAAAATATATATGAAATTGTGCATTTTAGCTTAAAATATTTTAAGGGGAAATTTGTGTTTCATGGTACAGTGCTTTCCAAACGTATATTTTAGGATAACGTACATTTAAAATAATGAATTGTCAAGTGTATTTGAATTTGCAGATGAATGGGGAAATGGAATAGAATGGACTTACAAATGAATGAATCTGAATGTGGTGTAGATGGAAAATAGACTGATCCATCCAGCCCTAAACACAGCCCTCTGTTTCCAGCATGTGTAGTTTGGCTAAACAGCTAGAGAGAGGTAGGATGAGGTTTCTGAATGGAATCTTGAACACCATTTCCCCAGAAACTCATTAATAAATCTGTAAATATATAGATGGCCCTATTCATGAGTCATCCATTCATCTCAAATTATCAGTCATTAATCTTAAATGATCAATCATCCAAATGGAAAGAAAGTGTCTTTCTTCACCGTCACCAATGAATATAAATGTATTTAAATAGTTGTTTTAATTTTCCTTCTACAAAACCAGATCTAAATTTGTAATCATCGATGCTTCTAAACAGCATCCATATATTTCTGCCTTATCTTCTTTCCTTCTGCATTTCTTCCATTTCCTTTGTCAAGTTTAGACGGAGAGCCCTTGAGACAACGGATCATCTCTTTAGAACTTGATTAAAAATCTGTCTACACCTACAAGCCCAAGATCAAATGGCTCACAAGTCTACATGAATCATTAGGACCTGGTCACATTCCTCTCTCATAAGTTCCCTTGCCACGTGAAACACCCACCCCATAAGCTTAGCTCTCCATCTGCAGGAGGAACTGTGGTTTGAGGCATGGGGCAGGAATGTCCATGCATAGGAAGTGGTGGGGAAGTGCAGAGGATCTGTGAAACTGGTATGTAACAAATGGACCAAGTTAAATACTAGATTGGTTAATGCATGATGGGATATTGCTTTCTTATCACAATGACTCAGTGGCTCTCAGATGAACTACCTCTGAGAGCCAGTGTGGTGTAGTGGTTAAGAGCGGTAGTCTCGTAATCTGGGGAACCGGTTTCGCGTCTCCGCTCCTCCACGTGCAGCTGCTGGGTGACCTTGGGCTAGTCACACTTCTTTGAAGTCTCTCAGCCCACTCACCTCACAGAGTGTTTGTTGTGGGGGAGGAAGGGAAAGGAGAATGTTAGCTGCTTTGAGACTCCTTAAAGGGAGTAAAAGGCGGGATATCAAATCCAAACTCTTCTTCTTCCTCCTCCTCCTCCTCCCCCCTTCTTCTTCTTCTTCTTCTTCTTCTTCTTCTTCTTCTTCTTCTCTCTTAAAAATACTGTTTGTTAAAACTGGATCCACACATCCTTCCACAATGGGGACATAGGTTTCCAGGCGGGAGTTGATCACGGTATGGGTTTGCCAAATGTGCCTTCCTCTTCTCACGTTTCTCTCTTTCGTCCTGAGTTTGAGTGTCTTCAAAGCCCATGACACCTCTGGCAAAGGCTGTTCTCCAACTGGAGCGCTTGCAGGCCGGTGTTTCCCAGTTGTCAGTGTTTATACTGCATTCTTTTAGATTTGCCTCTAGAACGCCTTTAAACCTCTTTTGTCATTCACCGGCATTACGTTTTCCATTCTTAAGTTGGGAACCAACGAACGTTCATCCATTATTACTACATTCGCAATATTTGCCCAGTGTTCCTTCAGAAGCAAATTAGGAAATGGTCAAGAATACTTTGCTTAAAAATGAAAAAAGAATTTTTGGAGATGTGCTCGGTCACCCAACAGAGCCACTTCAGTGGATAAGGACGACTTCATCCAAAGTGTGCACACAAACACACACACAAAAACTATGTTATGCTCATGAGAGAGTGACACAGGGCTGGCCCTACCATTAGACAAAGTGAGAAAACTGCCTCATGTGGCAGTTTCTGAGGGTTAGGAGCTTTGGCCATTCCCATTTATTGGAGGACATGGTTTACACCTCCCATAACCACTGTCCACTGCTTCGGTTGCAGTAGACGGTGACATCGTGTCCTTAATGCTGAAGTAAGATTCAACAGCCAGTCCTGTACAGTGGTACCTCTGGATACGAATGGGATCCGTTCCGGAGCCCCGTTCGCATCCTGAAGTAAACGTAAGACGCGCATGCGCAGGTTGCGTTTCGCCACTCATGCGCAAGTGGCAAAACCCGGAAGTAACATGCTCCGTTACTTCCGGGTCGCCATGGAACGCAACCCGAAAATACTTAACTTGAAGCTACTTCAACCCAAGGTATGACTGTACATCGAAAGAGGAGGGGGCGGCCATCTTGTTACTTCACCTCAGGCAGCAAAAGATCTCGGGTCAGCTCTACAGCCACAGTTGGCTGCAGCTCCCCATTAACTTGCCCGGATAGCGAATCCGGCCTTGCTTTTGCGCAGTGTGTTGAAGTGGCAAGTTCACCCAGACTCCCATGCTCGAGGCTGCTCCATTCATCAAAGTACAGTAATGAAGGAAAGAGGCAGACGAAATGACAAGCTGGTATGCCCTGTCACACTTTCGGCTCTGCTTTTAAACGCATTTGAAAAGATGAGAGATTATATCCGGGGGGAGAGGAGGGGGGATGTTGTAAAAAGGAGACCGGCTGACACCTCTATCCGCCATCAGGCATCCTGTCACTGTGATGCATCATCCCCCTGCTTCTCACAGTCAAGTATGGGGAAGAAATATGCAGATTTGTTACTCTGTTGGACAAAGCAAAGAAAAAAAGGGGGGCTGTATTTTGCTACCCTTCTTTTCCACTTCTGTTTACCCAAGTATTTGCTTGTTGGTGCACGGACATTTCTTTTTCCCCTCCCCCCCTTATTTATTCTTTTTTTAAAAAATAAAGATTTTCAATGTCTATTGAAAGTTCAAAAAGTACATAATTATATGTGCACTAAACATTGTGAGGCGTAAATAAAACAGAGAAACAGAACCCGTGTAGAAGGGAAAACAAAGGGGGGGAGGTGGGACCCCCCCAAAAAAACAGTATACAGGGGTACCTTGTTTTATGAACAGCTTAGTTTATGAACAGCTTGGGTTAAGAATGCTGCAAACCCAGAAGTAGGTGTTTGGGTTTGTGAACTTTGCCTTGGAACAAGAACATGTTTAGCTTCCTGTTGAGTGTGTTGCATTTGTAAATTGAGTCCCCCGCTGCTATGGGAAAGCATGCCTTATTTTAAGAACGCTTTGGTTTAAGAACAGAATTCTGGAATGGACTACTGTATTTTAATACTTTGTTGGAAGCCACCCAGAGTTGCTGGGGAAATCCAGCCAGATGGGTGGGGTATAAATAATAAATTCTATTCTAAACCAAGGTACCACTGTATTTTACAAGGTTATTATTGTACTTCACCAGATCCTAACCTATTACAGATTTGGAATCCACATTCAGAATCCATTTTTACAATAGCATGGATATTTCTAACATACAATGCAAACAATATGTTGAAAATACGTATCTTTACATTACTGAAGTCTGTAAAACAGCATTATTAAACCATAAAGCAAATGTATGACTATATTTTTTTTTTACACACATTCTCTCAAGCATTCTTCTAAGACGTTATGAGTGGCCAGTGATGGATTCCCCTATTTTGTGAAAATTAGGGAGGGAAGGAGGGAGGGAGACTGTGGAGGTGGGAAATTATGATGATGGAGAAACCTCATGATCATACCAAAAGGACAGGAAGCCCTTCCTTTAGGGATTATAGGAACAGAAATACAAAAAAAAAAAAAAGATAACAACAGCAGCCAGCATTCTCTACACACAAAAATGAAAGGAAAAAGTTTCCACCAAACAAGAATATCGTGAAATGCTGAAATATGCTGAAATGGCAACGCTAACAGCCAAAATAAGAAAATCTAATGGTGATTGCTGTGTGGAAGAATGGAAGCCCTTTTCGGACTATCTAAGGAATTTTTTGCCATTTGAGGAACTCGAGAGCAGGATTTGAAATATGAGCCACAGAAGGAATTAAGAGAAATACAGTATTGGTGTGTTGGTATAAGATATAGAATGTATTGTGCAGCAGGGAGAGGGGGAGGAATTAAAACTTCATGGAAAATGGGGTGGGAAGTGGAGAAAAGATAAATTATGTATTGAAGTATATATGCTGAACTTTTGAAAATTCAATAAAAAATTACTACAAAAAAATGAAAATAAACCTCTTTGCAGCGGGAAGCCATCAAAGCAGTTTGTATTAAGATGAAGTGGAATAAAAGACCAAAGAGACAAACATACTCTTAAATCTGATGATCCCTTCCAGCTGTTCACAACCTGCTACGTTTCCTGACTATTGGCCATGGTGATCAAAAGTGGAGGCCAACATCATAGGAAGGACGACCAGGCTGTTGAAAGCTGACCTTCCCATTTTTAACAATTGCAGGAAATGCAAAGTAAGTCCAGCTGCATTCATCTATGCCAGTGATGACCAAACTTGGCTCTCCAGATGTTTTGGGACTACAACTCCCATCATCCCTAGCTAACAGGACCAGTGGTCAGGGATGATGGGAGTTGTCCCCAAACAGCTGGAAGACCACGTTTGGCCATCATTGATCTATGCAATGGCAGAATCATGAGAAATTTAAATATAAAAGTTGCAACCTTAGGAAGGAAAATCAAGATAAAACATGCTGTGATTGTAGTTTGGAATTTTGGCTGTTTCTAATAATACACCAGTCTAATGCCCACTTTGGTCAGCACCTCAATTATAGAGGTCAATGTATAGCCCAACAATGTTCTTTGCCCAAGCCAGTAGTGTCACCTTTAAAAAAACGGAATTTCTAATGTTACTTAAAAGGCAGAGTTCTAATTTCATTATTTTATCGTGCTTAAATCCTGGAGATGAGCTGCTTAATTTGACAGGCCTCATAATTTTATGTAAGGCAGGCCAGTCCTCCTTGCTTTTAGTTTTTATACAGAATTTCTCATCTTTTCATAATTTATCCAAAGGCCTGCTGTTTTGTGAAATGCTATCCCTCTCAGTATTCCTGGGGGGGGGGATATATTTTTGAACAGTGCAAGTTTTTTAGGTCTGTGGGTTTGTCAACAGTGTAGTTGGTTAAGCTTAGTAAGAATGAGAACTACATTTACTTTTCTTCTTTGAAATTGCATTTTTTTCTTAAACCTGTGTTCCTTTACCGCTGGTTTTAAGACTTGTGAGAAGAAAACCAGGAGTAATCCCTGAGTAAAACTGCATTAATTTAATGCAAAATATCAAATTAATGTTTGCAACAACTTCTTCTGGCTTTACATGAGTTCCAGTTCCCCTCCCCCTGAATTAATTGAACTTCCTTGGGATGCTTTTATCCTCTGAAATCAATGGAGGGTTTTGTTTTATTTTGTCATGCTGTTTAGTCTAGTGCATTTGCTAAGCCTCAAAACTCGCCTTCCTCATGAATTTTAGGATTTTCCAATACATGCAAAGCATTTTCAATTAGATCGATGAAAATGGTAGCAAAGTATAATGACACACTTGACTACGCAGAATTGTATGCTTTGTATGAAAACAAACAAAGGGACAGATGGATCATCAAAGTCCCTTGGTGCTTCTTACATTATAATTGAACACTTATTTGACTGATCACACCTATTTCCTGTCCCAAACAAGGGCTAATGACTGGTTCCTGCCGGCTGGGGGACGGGGAGCAGTGGCTATAGTCCAGCATGTCTATCATGGTCCAGTTCACGGGTGATCAAAGTCCCGGCTGGGTAAGTCGGGACTGGGGGCAAGATGGCGGGGTGGGAGCAGGAACGGGAGTCCAGGAGTCAGGAAGCCAAGGGTCCGAGGGTCAAGGAGCCAAACGCAGCAAGGCAGGGAATGTGTTGCTGTGGCAGAGCCAAAGGGAAATGCTGACCTTATATCTGTTATGTACTGAAGTTCTCACCCTGGGCCAGCAGGGGGATACAGTAGATAGTTCAGGTCCACATATGCAAATAAGGGATCGAAAGTGACGTTCAGTGATTGGATAGTTACAGAAAATGGTTACTGTTGCATTCTAGTGGAGCTCTATATAAGTAGGCTGGCTGAACCCTTCAGTTCAGTTCTGTTCTGTGAATAAACAAGAGCTGTTTGAAGAATTGCTGTGTCGTCTGATATGTTCACCCACAACTTAACAATATCCCTTCCTGGCTCTGGCCACCAGGTGCTGTGAGTTACCAATCAGCCTCATCTGTGCGGCCGCGCCTTGCCTCCTCAGAACAAACCTAGGAAGGACCCAGTCCTGCAAAGTCCTACTGGTCACAGGGCCTGGCTGCTGCACGCACTCCTGACAATGGCTGTGGCAGTGTGGCAGCCTTCTAGCTTTGATTCAGACAGAAGAAGACATCACTTCCTCCTCTGCCGGCTGCGCTGTCTTCTAGGGCTCACCCTAAATTGCAGCCAGTCACAGGTGGGCTTGGGAGCATGGCTTAGGGAGCGAACCAAAGGGAAAACTTTGTCCCTCTGGTCCACTCCCTGGCTATAAAAGCCAGCCATGCCCAGGCC
This sequence comes from Podarcis vaucheri, assembly GCF_965113315.1. Lineage (NCBI taxonomy): Eukaryota > Metazoa > Chordata > Lepidosauria > Squamata > Lacertidae > Podarcis > Podarcis vaucheri. The sequence continues at coordinate 17,907,134 of NC_138755.1, read as the reverse complement.
ACCTGACCCACCTGACACCTTATGTGTAGGTTTGCCTGTGTAAGGTCTTGCTATGGAAGTCTTCAGTCACTGTCTTCAGGTCCAGAGAGGAAGTTGCCTTGAGGCAGATTGGGCCTTTCTGGGAGTTTTGCTGACCTCATAGCAATTGTCACAACTTGATGGCAGTTAAGACATTGGGTTGGATCCTTAGTCTAGGTCAGTGATGGCCAAACTATTCCAATCTTGATGGATATCTGCAAGTTTAGGAATGCATCCGAGTATATTAACGTGTTCAGGTAAGAAATGAAAGTGTCCACCAAGGCAGTGTTTTATATTTGCTGTGATAAGTAATTGCCCTTTACATCGCAGAGGACAGCGAGGCCTCTAATTTAATTGCTAGATCACCTCTTTACATGACTAATAAAGCAAGGAGGAAGAAGACTTGCTGGAAAACTTGAGGTGCACATGTTAGCACTGGGTGCAGCATAGCAAAGGCCAATCGTCAGGCAACGAAAGAGAGAGAACGAACTGCTAAATGCTCTTCCATTTATTTTACAAGTTGTGCATTTCCAGTGGCAGTTTCTATGAGATTAGCATTTGAATCACATCCATCTGTTTCAGGATTATGTCGTATTGTCCGTTGAACCCACGCTATTGAATTGAGGCTCTGCAAAATGTTACTTTCCTGATTTATTTGCAAGGTTACATACAGCTTTCTGCCAGGGCTGTTAAACACAGACCTGCAGAAAGGTTTGGGCTAGACATAAAGATCACACACACAAAATAATAAACTTGGTAACACTTTAAACTAAGGCTAGTTTATTTCATCCTGAGAGCTTGAGCTTTCATAGACTTCAAAAGGTCCAGCCTTCACCAAGTTGGGGCCCGCTAGACATAGGCGCCGACTCCATGGGGCCTGAGGGGGCCCGAGCCCCCTCAAAAATTTGGGGGGGCTCCGCCCCCCCAATAATCTCGGGCGCCCCTCCAGCATCAATCCCCACGCCCGCGCCGCCAGCCCCCGACGGGCGCCCCCTCCCCGGCTTGCCAGCTCCGCGCACGCTCCGCCTCGCCTGCCAGCTCGGCTCCCTCATTCCCTCGCGCAGCTTGTTTTGAAATTCCCCTTCCAGCTCCGCCGCGGCTCACCCGCTCCCTCCGCCCTCGCCGCCGCCTCCTCCTCCTCCTCCTCCAGTCCCCTCCCCTCGGCTGTCCCCGGCACAGGCTGCCTCACATACGCGGCTGCAGGCAGCCCCCAGAATGGAGTCCCCGCGCGCGGAAGGGAGTGGCTGGCGCGCAAAAGGAGAGAAAGCCGCCGGCGCGCGGAAGGGGCCGGTGGATGGATGGACCGGCGGGCGGCGGAGTCACCGGGCTGGAGGGAGGTGGCGCGCAGCGGAGCTTCCAGGAGCGGCGGCAAGTTACCTGCGCGTCGCCAAGGGCGCACCTGCCTGGCCGCCAGCTGGAGGCTGAGGGCCGCACTATCTAGACTTTTGGCTTTTGGTCTGCAGAAAATGCACCCACACCCAACAGGGGGTGAGAAAGGCCTAAATAGCTTTTTATTATCACTATATGTATATCCCACCGCCTCCTCCCCACCTGCTCCCTCGCCAGCCAGCCAGCCAGCCAGCCGCGCGCCCTAGCCGGAGAGCCCCGGCCGTCCCCGTCGCGCAATCGGCTGGATCTCCCTTCAGCAGGCCGTGCTCACAACTCGGCCCAGGGACCCCCCCAGCAGCGGATCTCCGGCCCAGCTGAAGAATCCGGCAACAAGCCCCCTCCTCCCCAATCACTCCGCCGAAATACGCTCCAAAACCCCCCCAGATAGGCCGCCGGCCGCCAAGTCTCGTGGCGCCCTGAGCGAGGGTCTCTCCCCAACACCGCCACCTCGAACTGCGTTCTCCCGGCTACCCGAGCGAACCAGCGGCAGGACCCCGGTATGGGCCCCCCCAATATTTTTTATAAGTCGGCACCCCTGCCGCTAGATAATGGGATCCCAAACTGTGTTCTGTGATCCACCAGCAGTCCTCAGGCTTCGCTCCAGTGGTCTGCAGTGTGTCTGTGGGTTTGTGGTTCAAGACAGGATTAAATATTTGCATTGAATATTCATTCTGATTTTTAACTGTATTTGTCTTGCTTTTATTTCTTACATTGCATTTGTTTGCATTGCAGTTTGAATGCTATGATTGTAATACAATAAAATGCAGTATATAAGAAATAAAAGAAGCAAAAAAAATTCAATTAAAAAGCATCCAGCACAGTGCATTGCAATTGAAACAACAGGAGGAAAAATCATTGAGTGGTCCACAAGGACCCCCCGCAATTTTCATGTGGATTTTGGGCGAAAGGATTGGGAAGCTTCTGCTCTAGATATTTTGGACTAGAATTCCCATCAGCCACTGCCAGCAGAGCCATTGACTAATGTAATCTATAAAAGCTCACACTCTCTTCTTTATTTAAAAGAAACAACTATACGCACATGGTTTTGGACCTGGATATTCTACTAAAAGAATAAAAATATTTTTATTCTGCTGAATTTGGGCAAAGTTGGTGATGTCATCATACATCCCCTCTAATTCCACTTTTCTTACAGAATTTCAGCAGTTCTAGAAGCGAATATCTGTTTAGAAAAACGGAACTGAGCTTGATCAAAACTAGATTACTGTGATCATCATATAATCTGGAAATGCTGATGTATAAGGAAGGCCTTTCAAGAAGTCTGCCTCTAGTAAATCTTACCAGTAGTTAACTTGAGAGCTCATCTTTTCAATATAGGCATAAATTGTGGGGCTTGTATTATGGCACAATGGCTGACAAATCTTACGACTCCACTAGTACTTATGGCAATTAAGCCCCATAATAGGAGGCACTTAAAAAAGGCTTCTCGTTGTAGTTTTATAACCACCATTGTCACCTCCCCACCACAATCTTGGTGAATGATACTGTTAAATATTTGTATGATCTACACACGCTTTAAAAAAAGATGTCTTTATTTGAGGTATGAGCAAATTATTGAAAGCTGAACAGACTATTTTCCTTGATGGACAGAAGGCCAAAACAGATAAGGCTCTGCTTTCCTCCTGTGGATCTCATGTGAAACTGGGTTGTCCCAACTCTGCAAAACACTTGGTATAAAAAGGCAGGGATAATTGCCTGCAGTTCAGCAAAGAGAATGGCATTGTTTTGGACTTGAGTTCCCCTCTTCATTTGCTGAAAGCAAGCCGATCTTTGAGACAAAGGAATTCAGCTTAACTGGTAAAGGGTGCGTTTGGAGGGCTGGTGATTCCCCTCTGAATTACCTGGTGATTGAATAAAAATAGAAGAAGCCTCATTAATTATCCTTAGCCTGCCATTCCAAATTAAGGGCTAAATTACAGCTCTCAGAAGCGGGAGGAAGGCAGGGCCAAACTGAGCGTGCTGGAAAGCCAAGTAAATAAGTTCTGCTTGGAACAGCATACACCAAGACTGCAGTTCTTGCACATACCAAAGACTGTGGGCTCAGAAGTTGTGTTTCGTAAGAATCTCTATATTACACCCTTGTGCAAATTAATTGAAACAAATAATGTCGTTTATTGTACAAAACTCACACACACATTTACAAAACTCACATATACGTACTTTAGTAATGGATATGACCGCTATTTTTAAGCAGCGTTTGAACATGGTTTGGCATGGAGTCTACTAGTTTTGAACAGTCCCTGTTGATTTTCGGATCCCTGTGCTACACTTGAATCAGCGCCTGAATGAGCTTCTCCATAGTCGTACAGTCTACAGCACAGAGGCAACTTTTGCATATAGCCCACAAATTCTCAGTGGGATTTATGTCCAGGGAATTCCCTGGCCAATCAGGTACCTGTATTTGCTGCTCTGTCATGAATTTCATTCAATGTGTGACGGGGCTAGGTCCTGCTGTAATATCCCAGTACCGTCAGGATACCTCTTTTCCAGCTCTGGAATAACTCTCTTTCGAAGAACCTCAATATATTGTGGCGAGCGCATCATTCCTTCTATTGGCTGCAGACTTCTGACACCATAATGATCAACTGACTTTCCCTGTTTGTTTTGAGTGCGGGACTATGAGTAAGATAGAAAACATGCTTTGTTTCGATTAATTTGCACGAAGGTATATCATTTATTTAGTTATTTTATTTATTAATTTTATATAAAACCCTTCCTTTGTAGATCTTGCTTGGAATTTTATAGTTATTTAAAAATGTTCTGTTTGCAGCTTTCATATTCCTTAATGCGGGCAGTTATAATGCAAGCAGTTCATACTTTTACAACAAATACAGTGGTGGCCCGCAAGACGAATGCCTCGCAAGACGGAAAACCCGCTAGACGAAAGGTTTTCCGTTTTGGAGGTGCTTCGCAAAACGAATTTTCTATGGGCTTGCTTCGCAAGACGACAATGTCTTGCGAGTTCCTGCTGGGGTTTTTTCCCTTTCCCCCTCTTTTTCTAAGCCGCTAAGCCGCTTATCAGCTGATCCGATCAGCAGATAAACTGCTAAAAGCCGCTAATCCGCTAATCCGTCAATGGGCTTGCTTCGCAAGACGAAAAAACCGCTCGATGAAGAGAATCGCAGAACGGATTCTTTTCGTCTTGCGAGGCACCACTGTAACAGTGATGGCATTTTGTTACTCTCTTATTATGATACGGACTCACGCCTAGGCAGCTACAAAGTCATGTTGTTAAATATGAGATGGTCCTGTTTCGATGCCGTCTTTGAAAAATGTTTGGATGTGCAATTGCCTCACAAGTCATATCCTCTTAGCCCTGTGACATCATCAAACTATCTGGCAACAGGAAGCTTAATCAAATGGCAAACATGGAAAGAGCAGCAGTTTTATGGAGCTAGAGTGAGTTCTAAAATCTGTAATGACTTTCCAGAGATTTCCCCATCCTTTTGGATTGCGGTATCTGCAACAATTTAATGAGCAGCGTTAGAGCTGATAATGTATAAAGTGAGACTAACTTCATAACTAGATTAAAAGTTAATTGTACTTTTGGCTGAGCAAGTTCAGAAGATTTGCATGATGCAAATGATATGGCACTCACAAGGCATATTTTATCAGCCCAGAATCTTAAACAGATGCTGGTTTTTGTTAATTAGGGGCCTTGATTCCATACAAACAGGGTGCTATTTCATACATGCAGACAATCTCGTACATTATTTGCATGTATAAAGTGCCAGCTGAGATTAACTAAAAAGGGGTTCGATGCAGCTCCCTCTAGCACAATAAATTATTGCGGATTTAAACACACTTTCAGATTTGTTCAGTGACTTCAATTGGCAGACTACACATGCCAATAAATAAATATGGATGTGTTATGACAGTTCATTAATTTGGGGGCCTGTGAAGTTTCCCACTTCCACAATAAAAAGCAACTGATAACAGCTGGGCTCCAAAGTCATGAGATGAAAGGTAATGTATTTGCAGTAATCATTCTTATTTATTTAATGTTTGTTTTCTGCTGTGAAATTAGGTTAATGTGCATGTGGGAATAAAGCAGAGCTGAAACAAACAGGTTGTATTCAGTTTGCAAATGGACTGATGGCTGGAAGCATTTGATGAAATCTTGGGATTTATATTTCGGTTCTTTGAGAATGCCTTGCTTTAACTTTCTCTCATATGTTTTAATTATTTTTCCAGATCAACACAGTGCCACATAAGCATATTGCGTCAGAATTCATATTTTTGAATGCTGCTTCCTCCAGCTGTTTAGTAGAAACCATTATACAATTCTAGATTAAGACTGCAAACTTCAGGGTTCCAAGTCGTTAAGAGACCCAAAATAGAGACCCAAAGCTCCATGTGTGGGATAAACTAGGGTCACTTTGTTAAATAATAACTTAAGGACTGCATTGGCACCCAGTATCCAAGCCTCTGGAACCACTAGTCACTTGAAACTGTTGCATGGTACTTGCCATCTAAGTCCACCTCTTTCCTTTCCTGCACATACACCTGCCAAGTGAGCAAATAATTTAAACCAATCAGTCTAGATTATCAACATCCAGTGCATCTATTCCCTGCTGCCTGCCAGTTGCAGAAAGAAATGAAAAAATCCTACTTGACCCCCAACATAGAGACCAGTTAAGCTCACACTGCATACCAGGTGGAAGAACTGGGTGCCACATTCCAGAAGGTGAAGGGAAGTGGCAGGCAATGACTGGCTCTTAAATACCCTCCGAGTGCCATTCATTATATCAAGGATCAGGAACTTTGGCCCTCCAGATGTTGGCAAACTACAACTCCATCCTTTTTCATTGGCCGCATTGTCTGGAATACAGATTTATCGAGATAGACGTATCTTAATGTACGTTTTGACATTCTAGTAATTATCTGTTTAAGAATGGACATCAAATAGCAAACAAATGTTCTGAAACACTGTGTACCTAAGGCTGCAATCCTAACTTGGGTGTAAGCCCTACTGAATTCAACAGGACCTACTTCTGAGTAGACATTGTTAGGATTGCATTGTAGGTCATTAACAAAAGTCCCCACACAAGAATGGGGCAGGGGCATATCTTTTTAATGGAGTGATACCACATCACTCTATTCCTAGAAGGAAGAGGTGTATAGAGCCACATTTGCAGATCTCTGTGTATTGCAGAGTTGGCCTGCCAACAGGCCTGGTGCCTGAAGCCAGCTCCTCGTAGAATGTGTCCTTGGGGACCCCAAATCTTCTTGACACAGTGCATCAGGTTTGGGGCCCACATTCCCAGCATGTTCACACTCCTGTCTCAGCGCCATCGATGCTGGATTGGCCATACTCACATAATGGAAGATGACAGGATCCCCCAGCTGGCTTCAGGCATCAGGCCCATTGGCGGACCAGCTGCAATACACAGAGGTCTGCAAACATGACATGAAATCTGGCAACGTTCACTCCACTGTGTGGGAATCCCTTGCAGACTATCTCAGTGCCTGGAGGCGATCAGTCAGGTGGTGTGTCCACAGCAGTGACCAGAGGAGGGATGATGTCAGGGTCTGGCTAGATGGAGAGTGGTGGAGACTGCCTGGCCTGCAGAAGAGGATAGGCTGGACTCAGGTTTGTGGTGGTGGGAAACAGGACACACCTCAGAGGAGGAGAGCTGGGAAATACTGGAAACTAGTTGGGGTCACCTCATGAGAAGAGAAGAGAAGACTCCCTGGAAAAGACCCTGATGTTGGGAAAGATGGAGGGCACAAGGAGAAGGGGACGGCAGAGGATGAGATGGCTGGACAGTGTTCTCGAAAATACCAGCATGAGTTTGACCAAACTGCGGGAGGCAGTGGAAGACAGGAGTGCCTGGCGTGCTCTGGTCCATGGGGTCACCAAGAGTCGGACATGACTGAACGACTAAACAACAACAACAACAGGAGTCGGGGTGGGGGAATGAGGAACAGGAGGGAATAAGTAGAAGCCTCAGCCCCGAACAAGAACAGGAATCAGGTTTAATAAAGGCAGCGCCAGCTGATAGTGTTCCATGGGTAAATGTAAAGGTGAAGGACCACTGGGTGGTTAGGTCCAGTCAAAGGCGACTATGAGGTTGCAGCGCTCATCTCACTTTCAGGCCAAGGGAGCCAGCGTAGTTTTCCGGGTCATGTGGCCAGCAGGACTAAATCGCTACTGGCGCACAGAGGACCGTGAAGAGTGCCAGAGCGCACGGAAACGCCATTTACCTTCCTGCTGCAGTGGTACATCTATTTATCTACTTGCACTGGTATGCTTTTGAACTGCCAGGTTGGCAGGTGCTGGGACAAAGCAATGGGAGTTGACTCCTTTGCGGGGATTCAAACCGCCGACCTTCCGATCAGCAAGCCCAAGAGGCTCTGTGGTTTAGACCACACCCATGTCCCTATAGCGTTCCATGGACAGTCTGCCAGAATCACCTCCCACCCCTAAAACAAGATGATTACTCCACATAACAGAACAGAAAACCAGGCAGAAGCAAAGAATGCCCATGGTGACTCGCCGTAGGCAGAGGGAGGGATCTGAGACATAGATAATAGACTGTATGGGAGGGGGCAAATATTCTGAGCAACAGCTCATGATACAGGAGGATACTTCATGAATCTGTGTGGGTTTCCATGTTGACACTAAGAGCTGCTAGGTGAAACGAGCTGTGTGTTTCCTTCTGCTCTTTGTCAAGAGTGTTTGCTGCCAGCTCCCCTATGACAAATGGCCGCTGGGAGGAGCACAGAAACAATAAACACCATGGTGCACCTGAATCAGCACAACAGGATGCCTCCATCTGCCCCAGCTGCAGCAAAACATGGCTCTCCCATATCGGTTTCTACAATCACAGCAGGTGCTGTAACTCTCCAATGGTTCGATTTCATCTCTGATGGCACACTCCTCCGTTGTCTCCCGAGACAGATGGATGTAACTGATAACCGTGCAAGGTTGAATATTGAAATACTTTATTGTCACTTGTACAACTTGTATACAGTGAGATTACACGAGCAACTCCCCACTCAGCTCTCTTAGTCTTAATTCCCCTCATTTCCTGATGCACACCCACCAAACCCGAAAGTCAGTTGCCCTGTTGTTATCTTTTCATTCAGCAACCTAACAGCCCACGGATAGAAGCTGTTCTTTACCCTGTTAGTGCAACTAATCATGTTTCTATATCTTCTGCCCGAGGGCAGGAGATCAAGAAAGTTCCAGCCAGGGTGTGAATCATCCCAGAGAATTTTCCTCACTCTTCTGAGGCAACGTTCTTCCGCTATTTCATCCAGTGGATTCACAGGACAGCCCATAATATCTTGTGCTGTATTCACCACCCTCTGTAGGCACTTCCTATCAGATGATGTCAAACCAGCATACCACACCGTGATGCAGTATGAAAGGACACTTTCTATATTGCTAGGAAAGGTGGTCAAACTCAAAATAGGACAGAACTAGAATTATAAGAGGAATTGGATTTGTTTTCTGGGCCCCGGGCCATTGGTTTTCATGTTTGCAATGCACACAAAATCTAGCCAATAGGACCTGTTTGTTTTGACGTTTGATAAGAAATGCTCTATGCTCAGAGCTGGAGTACTTGAAATATTAGAAATGGCTGGCTATTTACAGTTGACCTCGTGTTAGAATATATCAATATCCGCTACGTATTTCATTCCCTTTTTATACTGACGATGATATCAGAACATTTAATGTTGTTTGAAGAGTATTCCATTAGCCTGGTGCATTAAGAATGTCATCCCACTAGCTTTGAACAAAACAAACATACCTGTAATGAAAGTTATGATAAGAGGCTCTTGGAGGCAACATCAAAGGATTGCCATGGCTACTGAACATTGGCCATAGCATTTGAGCCAGCTCTGTCGACTGATGGAAGTTCGCAAATAACTGGCTCAAAATCCTCGTTTTTATTACAAGTGAAGCACATACATTGCTCACAATGAATGATTTGTACTTTAAGCTGCTATCCTGTTTCTGTACTTGCACAGCCGCCATTCACTGTTGGCACATCCTCAAAACCTGATTAAATTAATTTCTTGCTCAGTAAGAAGCTGGGCTTCCTGACAGCTTCATTCTAGTCTAGCCTTGGGCCATGTTTCACCATGCATCTGGACATGGGTGGTGCTGTGCTCTAAACCACTGAGCCTCTGGGGCTTGCCAATCATAAGGTCAGCAGTTTGAATCTGTGTGACGGGGTGAGCTCCCGTTGCTCTGTCCCAGCTCCTGCCAACCTAGTATAGTGGTACCTTGGGTTACATATGCTTCAGGTTACATATGCTTCCGGTTACAGACTCCGCTAAACCAAAAATAGTGCTTCAGGTTAAGAACTTTGCTTCAGGATGAGAACAGAAATTGTGCTCCGGCGGTGTGGCAGCAGCAGGAGGCCCCATTAGCTAAAGTGGTGCTTCAGGTTAAGAACAGTTTCAGGTTAAGTATGGACCTCCGGAACGAATTAAGTACTTAACCCGAGGTACCACTGCAGTTTGAGAGCATACCAGCACAAGTAGTTAAATAGGTACTGCTGCGACAGGAAGGTAAACAGTGTTTTTGTTCACTCTGGCACTCATCACGGTGTCCCATTGCACCAGAAGCTGTTTAGTCATGCTGGCCACATGACCTGAAAAAACTGTCTGTGGACAAACTCGGCTCCCTCAGTCTGAAAGTGGAGATGAGTGCCACACCCCATAGTTGAATTCGACTTGACTTAACCTTCCAGAAATCCTTTACCTTTACCTTTTTCTTTTCACCATACATTTAAAGCATTATGATACCACTTAAAACAGTCATTGCTTCTCCTGAAGAATTCTGGGATCTGGCATTTGTTAAGGGTGCTGGGAGTTGTTAGGAGACCCCAATTCCCCTCAAAGAGCCACAATTTCTAGAGTGGTTTAATTCCCCTTCATAGGGAACACTTGCAGAGGTTTTTGTAAGTTGCTGGAAGAGGGGAGCACTAAAAAAAATATGTGTAGCAGCTGATGCATTTATTTATTTGAACACCCAAAACCTCAAGAGTGGAAACATTTCTAAAAACTAGTCAAAATGCTTCAAGAGATCCATAGAACATTGCTTTGCTCATCACTGCTGCAGAACTGGAAAGTCCCAAATTAATTTTTCACCGTTGAATGTTACTAAACCCTGGGGGGGAGGGGTTTTCCAAACCTAGGAAGTAGCTCCCATGAACACTTTGCCATCCCTTGCTGATCTGAGTTGCTCTGTGGAGGGTATCATTAAACGTGTGGTTTTGTGTAGAGATTTTGACATCTACCCTGCCAGTTCATCTATCTTGGGTTCCCTGTAAATGAGGGAGACCTTGCAACAGTAAGAGGACCATAGGAACCAACTCCTAGGGGCGGATGTCCCTTTGTCCTTCAATAAAATATTTGAGGGGGCAGCCCCTCCCCCCAAGTTGATGGGCATTACCATTCAAATGGTGTGCGCACACCACGTCTTGTGGTCGATTATGTGGGGTGGGGCTTACCTGTGCCCCAATATTTTCTTCAAGTTGGCACCCCTGAAGAGGACATCTGGCTGTCACTGAGAGCCCTTTCTTATTATCACGACACCTAGTGCAACATGTGAGGTGTGTCTTGTCTTCCACCCTTCATCCATCTTATGTGGGGAAACTAGCCCTTGACCACTTTGCCTTGAGAATTGGCCCCATCTCTATTTGCTGCAAAGAGATTAATCATGTTGATATAAAATATGATTACCCCATTTCTTGGTGGTGGGGGGGGGGAGGAAACTGACAATTTAACAAGAACCTTCCTTTCTGCTAATTGCTATTACTGTTTCTCCCCAGGCTGTTCTCACTCTCAGCCCACGTAGGAAGTCTGATGATTTTCAAATTAAGCTATAATGGGTAGAAATTTAAAGCACAAAAAGGAGGAGATGAGACAGAAAAGTATTCTGACTGTTAGAAATCTTGGCTGGAAATATGTCAAGGAGGGTTGCATCCTGCATCTGAGTATATATATATATATATTTATGGGGTTAAGTGAATGTAGCATATTTCTCTACAAACGCCCCGGTGGTGTTGAATCTGGTACAAAGTTCATAGCTCCACCATGAAGGTGTAGACAACCTGCAGCCATTCAGATGTTGCTGCACTAAAACTCCCTTGGTCAGGCTGGCTGATGGGAGTTGGAGTCCAAAAAGAGCCCCTGAACCTGTCATCATAGAATTGAAGAGTTGGAAGGGACCCCAAGCGTCATCGATGTCAACCCCCTGCAATACAAGAATCTCAAGTAAAGTAGCCATGACAGATAGCCATCCAACCTCTGCTTAAAAAACCTCAAAGAAATGAGGGTTTATCACCTCCCAGGGGTCTCCTTTCCAGTGTCGAACAGCTCTTACCATCATAAAGTTTTTCTGGAATCTCCTTTCTTGTGACTTGAAACCATTGAGTACTGAAACCAATACTCACAGAGGGTGTCCACAAATAAGCTACCATCTCTCGACCTTAGCATCTCATTGCTTGAAATCTATAATATAGGGGGGAAACTGATCTGCCTTCCTGGGTATGGAGAAGACTTGCTATGCTTTAAAAGCATGCTGAGTGCAGTGGGTCGGATCCAAGTCTAGTCCTATTCAGAGTAGACCCATCAAATTTCTTGGACATGACTAATTTAAATTCATTCATGTCAGTGGGTATGCTCTGGATAAGACTAGCATTAAATCCAACTTTTGCACATGCTTGGGACAAACAAATTGCTACTAATTGTCACAACTCTGCTTTTAGATTTCTTTTTTGAGAACTTGGAAAGAAACCTCTCCATCAAATTATGTTCATCTTTAATATTCAGAAAAGATATGCCTAAGCGGTTCAAATAATTAGAAGTTCATCCCCTAGAAAGCCTTTAAAGGGATGCACACATTATATTGTATTTCTGCACCACTGCAACGATTTGTGTACCTGGTCAACGCTGTTTTTAATCATTTCCAAGCCCAAATTATCTTGTGGCTCAGGTTATTTTCTCAGGGGGATAGCTAGTGGGATGAGGAAGTGGATGTGATGTGCGCCTTAAACTTTGACAGCTTTTCCATTTCTGTTTAGTTTTGCAAGTGGCATATTATTTACTTGTTAATTTCTCATGAGCCCAGGTTGCAATAACTTTGGATGAAGAACACAGCCCCCCCCCATGCTCATGAGGAATTTGCAAGCAACTAATATACTACACTGAAAGAAAATACTTGAACTGCCTCATAGGTGAATTGCCACCTGTTCCCTCAAGGGATGGGGATGAAGAGAAGTTATAAAGTTATTTTAATGTAAGCTCGGGATATTTGAATTTTTATCTCCTGCACTGAAAACACCAGAAAGACTTAATCACATTTTGACCTTGCATTTTTGGATGCTCCTTTTCCCTCCCCACATCTGAATAATTGCAACTCACATATTTGAACCTCGTAACTTATTTATTGAAACTCACACGCTGTTTTCTCCAACAATTCTCCAACATAATAAACACAAGTGTTGCACCCCTGAATCAGGGCAAAGTTGGTGTCAATGTGCTGTAATAATAATAATAATCATCATCATCATCATCATCATCATCATCATTTATTATTTATACCCCGCCCATCTGGCTGAGTTTCCCCAGCCACTCTGGGCGGTTCAAAATCAAGTGTTAAAAACAATACAGCGTTAAATATTAAAAACTTCCCTGAACAGTGCTCCCTTCAGATGTCTTTTAAAGATAGAATAGCTGCTTATTTCCTTCACATCTGAAGGGAGGCTGTTCCACAGAGTGGGTGCCACCACCGAGAAGGCCCTCTGTCTGATTCCCTGTAACCTCACTTCTCGCAATGAGGGAACCGCCAGAAGGCCCTCGGCGCTGGATCTGAGTGTCCGGGCTGAACGATGGGGGTAGAGATGCTCCTTCAGGTATACAGGATCGAGGCCCTTTAGGGCTTTAAAGGTCAACACCAACACTTTGAATTGTGCTCGGAAACGTACTGGGAGCCAATGCAGATCTTTCAGAACTGGTGTTATGTGGTCCCGGTGGCCACTCCCAGTCACCAGTCTAGCTGCCGCATTCTGGATTAATTGCATGGCCATGAAGATGCCTTTGGGGTACTCACAAGCTGAGTAAAATGCAAAGAGATGGGAATATTTAATGCCACAAGAAGAGACCTGCTGGATCAGGCCAAAGGCCCACCTAGTTCAAAATCCTATTCTCACAGTGGCCAACCAGATGCCCATAGCAAGTCCACGAGGAGGACCTGAGCACAACAGGGCTTTCCCCACTTGCAATCTCAGCAACTGATGATCATAGGCACACTGACTCCCAAAGTGGTGGTGTGTGCTGGGCCCGGGGGTAACCCATGAAACGCGGTCCAGGACCGGTCCAGAATCCGAAGTTTCCACTAGGAGTCAGTCCGACAGGGCCAAGGCAGGAAACCAGGCAAGGACAGGTACAGGATCTCAGGCAGGATCTAGCATACAGCAATGTTGCTCCCGCAACCTGGGGTGGGGTCCGGCAGCCTTTTATCTTTGTCGGGGCAACGGCTGGTCCTGATCCCCCAGCAACTCACCTCCCTGTCTCACCTGAAGGCGAGCACTCCTCCTGCCAGTACTCAGGTCTCTTCTTCTCTCAGACCTTAGTCTCTGCAACTCAGGAGACGTCGGTGGGTTACTAGACCCAGGGGCCACCTCAGCCTCCCCTGACCCAACCAGCAGTGGAACAGCTGTAAGTGATGGCCCAGCTGAAGGCAACGAGGTCATCCCCGCATCTGGAGCCAGGGCAGGCTCAGGCCCCTGACTCGGCCCAGCTGGTGTTTGTTGCAGGGGAACCTGTGCAGACTGGGACTCTTCAGGATCAGGCCCCAGACTGGGTTCAGATGATGCCTGAGGCAAAGGATCCAGTGCAGACTGAGTCTCCTCTGGTTCCGAGTCCAAGCCCAAGTCCCAGGGCCATCACAAGGTAGAACATACCCACTATGACTGCTAGCAGCCATTAGCCTTATCCTCTAAAAGTTGTTTAATCTTCTTTCAATGCCACCTAATTTGGTGGTCATCACTACCTCTTCAGGAAATAAATTTCACAACTTAACTCCCTCCCTCCCTTCCTGCCTTCCTTCCTTTTTGAGTAATCCAACATGAGACTGGATATAGGGCGGTTTATAAGTTGAATAATAATAATAATAATAATAATAATAATAATAATAATAATAATTATTATTATTATTATTATTATTAAACATACATTGCCCTATACCTGGAGATCTCAGGGCGGTTCACAACAAGACCACAACATATAAAATCAAACCAAAAGCAGTAACCCAATACCCCCCCCCAAAAAAGCCACATTCTAAAAGGGTATTGGATGACAATAAGATCAACCAAAGACCTGGTTAAAAAGGAATGTTTTTGCCTGGTGCCTAAAGGTGTATAATGAAGGTACCAGGCAAACTTCCCTGGGGAGAGCATTCCACAGATGGAGAGCCACTGCAGAGAAGGCCCCATTCCCATGTTGCCACCCTCCGGACCTCTTGTGGAGGAGGCACACGAAGGAGGGCCTTAGAAGATGATCTGCCCTATCTGTTAGAGATATTACTACCACTTAAATTTATTAGTTGCTTGTTGCCGAAATCACCAAGTGACCTACATTTTAAAGCATAAACATTAATGCATCAAATATTCATATGGAATTTTAACCTTCTCATATAAACAACTATGATTCTCACACACAGAGAGAGACACATACACACCACAACAGCCACAGGAAGCTGTGGGATCATGGTCACAGAACAAGCCCCTCAAAAGCCTGGGGGGCAGGAGGTGAGTAAATATGCCTGGTGCTTAAATATGTCAGTGCTTAAATATGTTAAATTTGCCAGGTGGGCCTCACCAGGGATAGCATTCCACAGATGGTGGCTACGGGTGAAAGGGCCTTCTCCCTCTGAAGCTCCCTTGGTAGGCAGCAGTGCTTGAGAAGAACCTCAGAAGAAGATTTAAATGCCCAGGTATGTTCATATTATAAGGGACGCAAGTGGCACTGTGGGTTAAACCACAGAGCCTAGGACTTGCCAATCAGAAGGTCGGCGGTTCGAATCCCCGCGACGGGGTGAGCTCCCGTTGCTCGGTCCCAGCTCATGCCAACCTAGCAGTTCGAAAGCACATCAAAGTGCAAGTAGATAAATAGGTACCGCTCTGGTGGGAAGGTAAACAGCATTTCCATGCGCTGCTCTGGTTCGCCAGAAGCAGCTTGATCATGCTGGCCACGTGACCTGGAAGCTGTACACTGGGTCTCGGCCAGTAAAGCGAGATGAGCGCCGCAACCCCAGAGTCGTTCGTGACTGGACTTAACTGTCAGGGGTCCCTTTACCTTTACCTTTATGTTCATATTAGGAGAGGCACACCAAGAAATACTGGGGTCCTAAGCCATGAAGAGCTTTATAGGTCAAAACGAGGATGCTGAATTGGACTTGGAAGCACATCCCATAATCTTGTATCTTGTTCCGTACGTTAATGAATGTTTATGTTTTACCGTAGGATCTGTTGACTGGGATGAGAGATTTGTTTGCATTGTTCCTGATCAGACATTTCTGAAGCAGAGAGGTAAAACAGCTTTCCAACATCATTCTTTAATAAGTTGACTAGGTAAACCACCTGTGCCCTTTAAAAATAATCAAAAAACAAAAACCCAGTAACATTCATTCTGTTATGGCTTGTCTATTTTACTTCACATACTATAATGGTCTGTTTACAGCAATTTATAGGGAAGTTGATTTTCCCCTGGCTAAGGAATCAGGCACTGTTATCCTGGAGTAATGTTCTGCAAGAGACCATCCCCTCTCCATCATCTAACCAGGACCTAAAGAAAACCTCCCTGGATCATACAAGGGTCTATCTCAGGGGTGGCTCACCTGAGACCCTCAAGATGTCGCTGGCCTACAACTCCCATCATTCCTGACTTATGCAGACTAGGGCTGATGGGAGTTTGAGCCCAGCTACATCTTGAGGGTCACAGGGTCTGTCTATTCTCGCTTTGTTTCCAACTGCAGATATCTTTGGATGGTTCTTGAGCAGGCAAATGACACCGATGGACATTCCTTATTTGCCCCCCAAATGCCACATGCCTGCTTTTCCGGTGTGTGTATCATGTTCTATGATTTCCCCTTTTTGCACAAACATCTTCATCTCCAAATGCTCTGAACGTGTCCCAGTTCTTGCAAATAATTTTAGCTCTGTGATTCCGGTGACCTTAGAGCGAGCGAGTGAGCGAGCGAAAAAAAATGAAATGTTCCTTCCATATGAGCCTGCATAAATATTTCATATCTCTTAAACAACAGGATATGATTTCTTCAAGGCAGGAGAGAAGAGTGTGAGGGATCTATTTTAGAAAGAAATGTAATCATTTCCCATTTCCCTCTTAGCTACGCTGGGCATGATGCATTGACTTGGAGGAGTTGCGGCGATGGAACTGATACAGAGAATGTGGCCCGCTTTGTATTCTGGGGTGCAACAGACTGAAAGTGCAATAAAAGAGACTTGAATCAACATTGTACCATTTTTGAAAGGATGTGCTTTTTATCAGAAAACAGTGTGTGCTTTTCATGTCTGTTAGAATGGCTGGATCCTTATCTCCTTTTATCGGGTAAAATAAAGCCATTTTAGTATTTGCAGGTGCCTTGCATTGTTCTGTGTAAACAAACCTCCCGGTTCTCAATGAGAAGCCATGTTTCTCGGTTTTTATCGGATTCCATCTTCACAGTGAAAGAGGGATGCCGGCGGAATTAAACAATGCTCAGAGGGGGTTTGCGGCTTGGTAGCGTGGTTTGAAGCAAGCCCACGCCCACAACTGGTGAATGGAAAAGACAATTCAGAAGGGATGGCAATTTGCTGCATATTGGCCTCTACTGTCAATCGCCTCTCCTAGGCAGTGTAAACCAAATGCGGTAATTTGCTACATTCCAAGTTCCATTGTGTGTGTTTGTTTTTATTTAATCAGAGCTAAATGATATTACGCGAAGTTTCCTTTGCCCTCCTGAGGAATCTAGATTCAACACTTTCTGAGTGGCTCTGTGCCGGAGACAGAAGAAAGTGTAACCATAGTGATGGAATGGAAATGATTTCCTTTGTTCTGAAGGCTTCAATATCCAACAGACATTACAGTTTTCAAGGTCAAAAATATATTAAGAGATAAAAATTAAAGGGAAAAAATGTGCTAGCTTAGCGACAAAAGCTAATTTAGTTTATGCATTATAAATTATGTTTAAAATGACTAGAATGGGATTTCTCAGCAAGAACTAAATGTGTGGTTTCGCAAAACTAATTTCCAGAGATGAATGTGATTATGGAATTTAGCGTTTAAAAGCTTTTTCAAGCCATCAGAGGAAATGGCAAAGCTATCAATTATACAACTTTTTAGTGATGCCTCTTGTCAGAAATATCCTGGTATTTTTAGCCCGCTCCTTGGCATTTACTAAATTAAGGATGTCTGCAAACAAATCAGCTAATTGGAATGTTATTTAATTAAATAAAACTTGGTGTCAGTGAGCCTTAGCTGGGCTATTAACCACTGCAGGGAATCTTGTTCAGTGCAAGAGCAGTTCTGAGAGAGCCCAGGCATGGTGAGAGTAGTGCCTTTTCACTGAGCCAAAGCCTTCCGGAACTGTACCCAGTTGCTTGGTATATGGGTGGGTTGCCAATTTGCCATCCATATAACATCTTGCTAAGTTGTTTGCTTGCATTGCATTTGCTCTTAGTGGGTTTGTGTGCTTCTTCACAAACCCAGAGTAGATCGCATTTACACCATGAATTGCATTCAGTGCAGCGCTACAGTAAGTACCGTATTTTTCGCCCTATAGGACACACTTTTTCCCGTCCAAAAATGAAGGGGAAATGTGTGTGCGTCCTATGGGGTAAATGCAGGCTTTCGCTGAAGCCTGGATAGCGAGAGGGGTCGGTGCGCACTGACCCCTCTCGCTCTCCAGGCTTCAGGAAGCTATCCGCAAGCCTTGGGAGCCCGCGGGAGTTCCCGACGGGCTCCCAAGGCTTGCGGACAGCAGCCTGCAGCCCGAAACCTGGGGAGTGCAGCGGAGCTCACCCCAGGCTTCGGGCAGCTCTCTGCAACCCTTGGGAGCCCGGCGCAACTTCCCGCCGGGCTCCCTAGGCTTGCGGATAGCAGCCTGTTCTGGGGGCTGGGGTCAGGGGAAGCTCGGGCTTCCCTCGCCCCAGCCCCGCGCCTGGGGGGGGATTTTTTTTCCTTCCCCCCTCCCAAAAAAAACTAGATGCACCCTATGGGGCGAAAAATACGGTAAATGTTCCATCAACACAGGGTTTTTTCTTTGTGCGATGCAACATTATCCCAATTTCTCAACCTGTGCAACCCTTAAATCTCTTCCAGAGTTTCCCCCAACCCCTGGGAGGAGAACTGAGGGTGGACTGTGGTGCACACAGGGGAAGGAGGGGAGCGAAATCCTCTTGCACTGGGACTCATCTTTGCATTAGGAGAAAAGGTTAGTTGAATGCTACTGCATACATTTGAAGTACAAGAAATCCCAGGAATTGTAGTTTGCCCCTCACAGAGCTACAGTTCCCAGCACCCTTAACAAATTATGCTTCCCATGATGCTTTGCGGGGAAGCTATGTGCTTTAAATATGCTTAAAATATACTGTGTGAGTAGAGAAGTCAGAGTCTCTGATCACGAAGGCAGGACATTTCTACCAGTCATTAAGGATGTTGTTGTTTAGTCATTTAGTCATGTCCGACTCTCCGTAACCCCATGGACCAGAGCATGCCAGGCACTTCTGTCTTCCACTGCCTCCCGCAGTGTGGTCAAACTCATGCTGGTAGCTTCGAGAACACTATCCAACCATCTCGTCCTCTGTCGTCCCCTTCTCCTAGTGCCCTCCATCTTTCCCAACATCAGGGTCTTTTCCAGGGAGTCTTCTCTTCTCATGAGGTGGCCAAAGTATTGGAGCCTCAGCTTCACAATCTGTCCTTCCAGTGAGCACTCAGGGCTGATTTCCTTCAGAATGGATAGGTTTGATTTTCTTGCAGTCCATGGGCCTCTCAAGAGTCTCCTCCAGCACCATAGTTCAAAAGCATCAATTCTTTGGCAATCAGCCTTCTTTATGGTCCAGCTCTCATTTCCATACATCACTACTGGGAAAACCATAGCTTTAACTATACGGGCTTTGTTGGCAAGATGCTGTCTCTGCTTTTTAAGATGCTGCCTAGGTTTGTCATTGCTTTTCTCCCAAGAAGCAGGCGTCTTTTAATTTCGTGGCTGCTGTCACCATCTGCAGTGATCATGGAGCCCAAGAAAGTAAAATCTCTCACTGCCTCCATTTCTTCCTGTTCTATTTGCCAGGAGGTGATGGGTCCAGTGGCCATGATCTTCGTTTTTTTGATGTTGAGCTTCAGACCATATTTTGAGCTCTCCTCTTTCACCCTTAATAAAAGGTTCGATACCTGAGGAATTTAAGCATGGCCAATTTGGACCAAGCTGTTCCACATCTCTGAACAAAGTGAAGACCAGGACTCAGCTGTTCACCAGATTCCATACTTTAGAAATAAAGCACACTTTTTTGCATCGAAATATATTTGGCAAAGCCTGTTTAAAAACAGATTGAAATGCAATTTTGTGTGTGTGGATAATTTTTTTTATAAAAAAAATGCAGATCAGAAACAGGATGGAATGGACTTGTACAAAAGGAAAATGGGCTGAAATTAGATGATTCAGTTATTTTTACTATTCACTCAATTTTATTCCGAATTCTCTTTGAAATGGCTTTGCTCTCGTGGAGCTACGTGTATATGAACAAGCTGATAAAACAAAATTCCAAAGTTTGGCCCGTTGCCGTTCTCATGAAATTACCAGAAGGAAAATGAAGACCAGTGGCTTCCCCACAAGCCTCCTTGTTGCTGACTTTATCTTCTTTCACAAATGTACCTGTCACTGATAGTGCCAATGAAGGAGTTCACAGTTCAGAAGACGATGACAAAGGTCTTCATTTGTGGCTGGCAGAAACTGCAGCAGCATCCTGGCTACTGGGGCCTTGGGAAATACAGTTTCCAAGGACTCCTTCAGTTCCCAGGACTGAAAAAGACAAGGGGAAACCTCTGGTTCCAACACTCTGTCATCATTCTAGGGATCTCAGAAGCAGTGGCAATAGAACACCTCCCAAAGTTCAGAACTGGCATCAAAGCACTTTTCTGACAGCCCAAGATGTCTCTTCTCCCAACCCTTCACTGGAGAAGGAGGCAAGTACAGGAGTGTGCTTCAGACCAGAGACCTGCTGAGATCTTGGAAGAGCAACTGCAGCCAGCTCTGCTACAAAACCCTTTAGTTGAAACGTAAGACCTGCTGGTCTACTAGCAATGTAGGAAAGTCCCTGTGCCCTTGCAACCCATCTCCTCCTTCCCATGTGTGCTGGACAGCTCCTGTGCTGGTCCAGACTCCTCCTGCATAAGTCATTTGTGTGGCAAGTTCCTGACCCCCCCCCCCCCCGGTGGAAAAAATGACACATGACACAATAATTAAGGTTAATGGGCTAAAAAAGGACACAACTTTATTGGTTACAGGTGAAGAGTGGTATTGGCTTAGGCATTGGTCCTAACCAACTATATCCGACTCCAGCCCATCTGCTTGAAGTCCGGGAAGGGTTAACCACTAGTAGGAGGAGTCCTGCTGATGCACATCAACTAGGAACTCCCCTGGGGTCACCGCTAGGGGGTATGCCTTGGGCCCTCACCTCCTTAGGCTTCGGACAGGACCACACGCCCGGAATCCTTTAACGGAATACCCTTCAATATGTGGGGCAGGTGATGGCGCTACTTCCCCTCTTCCATCTACAGAACAATACCAATGCCTAACTGCCAATACTCAGAAAGTTGTGACGATTTGCTACAAGGTGGGCAAAAACCAAGGGGCTGGTGCCAATTTGCCAAGTGGAAAAATTCCTACCAGACCCCTCAACGGCAACCAACCAAGGTCCATAGCAAAATCAAGGAACGAAAACCTTATAGGGCGGGAGGGTGGGAAAAAGCAGAACAGCTGGTGGGCGGCAAAGAGGGAGATCTCCGGCCATGTCCTGCCTTAAATAGGGCAGGCCATGCCCCCCGAGCCAGCCGATTGGCCGGCCAGGGGATGATGTGGCCGGGAATCCCCCCAATCACGCAGGGTTGCCTCTGCCCCCACGCACGTGGAGGGGCCGTGAAGCCCACAACCCCACCTCCTCCTTAGGCTGTAGTGGCTTTCTCCTCCCCTGCTATCCTGATTCAGTTGAACACTTTGATTCCTTCAGTGCATAGCCTCTGATTCGATTCTCTCCATGTGCGTAATAGGATTCAGAAAAGTGTATTTTTTTTAAAAAAAAGATCTAGATACGCACACATTCTTCATGGCTTTGTGAGTGGTGGAATTAGATGTTCCATATACGCTTCTTTCAAGGTGCTCATCTTAAAGGGCTCCTAATTCATGTATGGTTTTGTCATGTTAACTGCCAGTACTTTGCCAGATAAGATGTTAGATAATATAGTGGTTTTTAGTGCACTCTAAACACAGCTTGTAAAAGCCCTACATTCTTTGGGCTCAATAAGAGAAATGGGAAATGCAAGTACATAATCCTTTCATGGTTTAATTAAAGTAGCTCTCCTGCATTCAAATCATTTGCCACTGTTCTTATCTGTTAATCCCAGGATGAATGCAGGGATGGGGGAGGGGCCACGAGGAGAGAGAATTTGACCCCAGAGAGTCCCTGTTTGCTTTCTATTTCTGCTCTCCTCCTTTATGCAGAGTCAGTGTATGTGGAGGCACAAAAATTTCCACACTGAAGTTACTTGTTACTTTATTTCACAGGTGTCAAACACAAGGCCCACGGGCCGAATCTGGCCCGCCAGACCTCGTCATGTGGCCCGTGTAGCCGCTGCCGGCCGCTGGCCTTCACCTTTTATTCTCGTGCGGCTGAAGGGGAAAGAAGGCGGCGGCTGAGGCGCTAGCGGGGATTGAGGGAGACTCTCGTCGTCCTCCTCCTCCTCAGCTATGGCGGAGAGAGGGGCACTCGGTGGCCAGCGGGGCTCGCTCACGCCTTCGCTGCACCAGCCGGCATCCAGCGCCTCAGCTTCTTTGGCGTCCCCGGCTGCACAGAGCCTTTCAGGGCAGCCTCCGCCACCGCCGGCGGTGCTACAGCAGCAGCAGCTGGCGCCTCCTCCTGCTCCTCCGGCGGTGGCGGCGCCTTCGTTATCTCAGCCGGCTGCTCTCGGCCCCGGAGGAGGCTCTCTGGCCCCGGGGGGAGGCGGCTCGGGGGCTCCTGGGTCAGGCAGCGGCAGGGGGGTGCCCGGTCCAGATGAACCTTTACGCCACCTGGGAGGTGGACCGGAGCTCGCCCAGCTGTGTGCCCAGGTGAGGAAGTGGGGGTGGGGAGGAGAGAGAGAGACTCTTTCCTTCCTTTTACAATCTTTGGTACCGCCACCGTACAGATTTTATGAATTCAGTGGCATAGAAATGTGCATTTAATCAACCGATTCCCTGAGGGGTAAGTAGTAGCCGTGTCGCAGCAGCAGCAGCAACACACACACCAGAGGAGGAAGAGGAGTCGTCTTTGTGGGCAAGCTGGAGGCTTAGCACGTTTATCTGCTTTTGTTGGGCTGCAAGGTTTCTTTCCCTCCAATCTCATATCTTCTTCTCCACGTCCCTGTCCCCCCCCCCCGCGTCTCACCCCGTTATCTCCCTCCGTTTACCTTCGCAGGTGTGGAAGTCAAGCCCGACCCCACCCACTCCCTAACACCTACTTGCTCTATCGCCTGCCAAAAAGGGAAAAGAAAAGAAACACACAGAGAGAAAAGATGCCTCCCTATTTTAAGTATTTACGTCCCTCCTCCTTGGGGAATAAAGGATGAAACCTAACCCTTAGACGTCATTTATCTGTTCCCCATATTTACAAAGTGTGTGTGTGGAGGGGAATGATAGCAAATTGCTTCTTTTAATCACACACACTTGAATGTTAAAGAGTGGTTTGCCTTTATGTGGGGCTGTGGGCTGATGTTTAAGTAGGAGTGGGAAATCGAGGGAGGTTGTACATAGTGAAAGGACGCTTGTTCCTCTCAATGGGGGGCAGCTGCACCTAAAAGTTTTCTTACATGAGTGTATGTTGGGGTCCTCGACCTTTGCGGAGAACTAATACCCCCTTCCATCTATGCCTGCATGCCTTCAAAGAGAATGAGTTATATTTTTGCTACCATCTTCCTCCTTGTGTATAAAGGGGGTGTCATCCGGCTCTTTGAGGGTGACCAAACTGCTGATGCGGCCCCCGATGAATTTGAGTTTGACACCCCTGTTTTATTTCTTCCTAGTGCTGTTAATAAATCAATAAAATCAACTATTAGTGAATTATTATCACTCATTAATATGTATCTATTTGTTTATTTATTTGCTTGCAAATGTTTTCTATGTCACCTTTCAGGGCAATGTGGTGTATAAATGAAGCATAAAAACTAAATAATCTGATTTCAGCAAAAAACTAAACCCTGAGCCTTTCAAAAAAGAATTTCACAACCCAGCACATCTTTCTTGCTTTTTAACAACCAGTTAAAACCAAGGAATAATTTAAAATCAAGCACTGGTATAAACCATTACATAAACAACAACAACTGAAGTCATCCCCAACTAAAAGCGGTAAGAACAAATGGATTTAGAAGGAAATACTGGTGGTTAGAAACATACCTGTATATCCCTTGAGAAGGAGTTCCACAAATGTAGAACCACCACTAAGAAGGCCATTTCTCTACAGCCTGCCTTACGATGCTGTAACTGACTCACAATCTATTGAGATTAAATTATTATTTATAATTATGGTGAAGCAAATATAATGGATATTATACCCTTGCCCTGGTTTCCCCAGCCACTCTGGGCGGCTTCCAACTGAATATTAAAAACAATACAGGATCAAACATTAAACACTTTCCTAAACAGGGCTGCCGCCTTCAGGTGTCTTTTAAAAGTAAATAGTTGCTTATTGCCTTGACATCTGCTAGGAGGGCGTTCCACAGGGCAGGCGCCACTACTGAGAAGGCCCTCTGCCTGGTTCCCTGTAACCTCACTTCTTGCAGCGAGGGAACCACCAGAAGGCCCTCGGAGCTGGACCTCAGTGTCTGGGCTGAACGATGGGAGTGGAAACATTGCTTCAGGTATACTGGGATGAGGCCGTTTAGGGCTTTAAAGGTCAGCACCAACACTTTGAATTGTGCTCAGAAACGTAATGAATGGGAACAATGCTGTAGTTTCTGACTTGCTACTCTTGGAATATGAGAGACATCAAACACTGGCCTGGCTCTGCTAGATTTAAAAATCTGCCATGCTTCTCTTCAGGTTTGTTCTCTGTCTGCCCAGAACCCTGTTCATTTCTTTTAAGGCATGGGACAGATCTGGGCTACAAGCCGGTCTTTAATTTCTCAGAATTGCAGAGCATCCATTTCCTTACTGTGTTTTTCCTTTATCTGTAGTACTTGGGAGGGACATATTCCACCAGAAATATCCACCCTGCTACTGAAGCCGCACAGCATCTTAAAAAGTAGAGATATCACCTTGCCAACAAAGGTCTGTATAGTTAAAGCCATGGTTTTCCCGGTAGTGATGTATGGAAGTGAGAGCTGGACCATAAAGAAGGCTGATCACCAAAGAATTGATGCTTTTGAATTATGGTGCTGGAGGAGACTCTTGAGAGTCCCATGGACTGCAAGAAGATCAAACGCATCCATTCTTAAGGAAATTAGCACTGAGTGCTTACTGGAAGGACAGATTGTGAAGCTGGGGCTCCAATACTTTGGCCACCTCATGAGACGAGAAGACTCCCTGGAAAAGACCCTGATGTTGGGAAAGATGGAGGGCACAAGGAGAAGGGGACGACAGAGGATGAGATGGTTGGACAGTGTTCTCAAAGCTACAAACATGAGTCTGACCAAACTGCGGGAGGCAGTGGAAGACAGGAGTGCCTGGTGTGCTCTGGTCCATGGGGTCACGAAGAGTTGGACACGACTAAACGACTAAACAACAACACTGAAGCTGCAAGCTGACCTCATGGCCAAATCTTTTTCCATTTTGTGTGTGTCCTTTATTTGCCCCACTCCTTTGCTTGCAACATTTTGTGATATCTTGGTTGATCGTAGTAAGGGTAGGGCTGTGTACTATGGACTGTTAGGTAAATGCAAATTGTGGCCTAAATCTCTTGATGGGAGCGATTTAAATCCTCACATTGAAATCAAAAGGACCTGAGAATTCTTGAATCTGGCTATATCTCACCTTAATACTTTATTCATCATTCCCCAGATGTACGTTGGGTGCCCATTCTGATTTGTCATCATGGAATTTTAGTATGAAACAGAATTAAAAACACAGGCAACACACACACACAGAGCCCACTGCAACAAGATCAGGAACAAATAAACTCAATAATTTGGACAACGACCACACTAACTATGTCTAGATCTACACAGCTTAAAAAAAAAACACGCTCTGAAAACGCTCCGAAAAACAGCCATTGTAAAGTATGCAATGGAAAATATCATTCAAGTTGAGATTTCAGATCTACGGCACTGGGGGACTTCCGGGTTGGTGCCTCCGGCAATGGTAGAATTCCTCTGATCAGGAGGAATTTGCCCCGTGGGAATTTGGGTCTGTACCGCCACGGCGAAGGCGGAGACCTGTAAAAATCACAGGCGGGAGAAGCCTGTGAATGTGGGATTCGGTGGGCACCTTTTGCGCCTCCCTTACTTGCGGGGAAACCCGGTTTCGGGGATCCGGAGCGATGTGGGGTGAGTGGCGCGGTGCTTCGAATTGTCTGCTTCTTCCACGGAGCGAAGCCACATAGCTGTTGTCGGAGAGCACTGGCTTATCATCTCTGGCCAAATCCCGGATTGTGAACTCAGACCAATTTGATCTGGGATCTGGATAGGTTGGGTCAAGGCAACTCTGGATTGGGCCCACCCAGCAGGCTGCCTATGTGTAGAGCCTTCTCAGCACCTCTTAACGCCATGTTGAATTAGGGTTCAGGCCGCACATCTGCCCCAGATCATTCTGGGTTGGATCAAGACTGCTCAGAAGTGTCCCCTGGGCCCTGAATCCAATGTGGGTGGGGAGGAGATGTTCACAGCCCAAGTTTACCTCATAGTCAGAAGAACTATAGGAAGCTATACTTGATTGGAATGGCATCACAAGCTTGAATGGCTTCCACCTAGGAAACAGAAACCGTGGTGCCATAATACCTTTAATTTTCTATTTTTAACTAATTTTCTCCATATCTGCAATCTGGACGGATTACAACTGCACATAATTCTGTTTCTTTGCAATGCAGGCTTAGAGGATTTAACAAATGAGGTCTCATTTTCATTTCCTGAGACAAACATGAATGAGCATGTGGTATGAATATGTAAAAAAACAAAAAAACAAGACTTGGGTTCAGACTCTGTAACCCTTAGTAAAATGTTTTAACCCTGTAACTATTCCCCTCCTATTCCCAGTTCCATTGCTAGTGCTTTAAAAAGCCTGTTAAATGGCATTTTAATTTCTTCCACTGGAACCTGCCAGGTATGCTTGGCAATGCAGGAGATTCGTAGTTTCCAGATGTTTCTTATGCATTTGCAAGTGAAATGATAAATTAACTTCTGTATTTATGTTTTCAACTTGATTCATAATCCTGATTGGCTCACTCTGGTGGCTGATTTACATGAAAGTTCCTGGGATTGTATTTCTGAATAATTAATTTCTACAGTACAGTGGCTAATTCCACTTGGGTGATCCTAGGGTGCTGCTCATGTGATAACAGATGAAATATATATTCTGATCAGCAATGCAGTGAGCCAAAGTCACGTGGAATGTTAATTATATATCACTGATCACAGAGCTTGGCTGATAGCAGAGGATGAAATGAGAATTTTGCTTATTAACCTTCCTTCTAAGAGGTAACCGAAGGTCTACTGTAATCTGAGAATTACCTGGTGAGATTATCACTGGAGGTCATTCACAAGAATCCTGAGGCTATCCAAATCCATAGCTGTTCTTGTCATTTGTATATATATAATCTCCACGATGGAGTGAGGTCCCGTTGCTCTGTCCCAGCTCCTGCCAACCTAGCAGTTTGAAAGCACACCAGTGCAAGTAGATAAGTAGGTACCTCTGTGGCAGGAAAGTAATCGGCATTTCCGTGTGCTCTGGTTTCCATTATGGTGTTCCACTGCGCCAGAAGCGGTTTAGTCCTGCTGGCCACATGACCTGGAAAGCTGTCTGTGGACAAACGCCAGCTCCCTCGGCCTGAAAGCAGAAATGAGTGCTGCAACCCCATAGCCTTTGACTGGACTTAACCATCCAGGGGTCCTTTACCTTTACCATATTCTGGTCCTAAAAGAACAGTCATTCAATAAATGGCTTATTAGTTTAATGGACAGGTAAATTAGTCGAAGTTAAGTGGACTTAACTTGCAACTTTGGCACAATGAGATGCCAGTTGATGGCCCCTGATAAAACGACTATGTACCGTATTTTTCGCTCTATAGGACACACTTTTTCCCCTCCAAAAATTAAGGGGAAATGTGTGTGCATCCTATGGAGCGAATGCAGGCTCCTGGCTTCAGCGATAGCAATGCGAAGCCTCCGAAGCACAGAGGGAGAGCTCCCCCTGCGCTCTGGAGGCTTCGCGTTGCTTTTGCTGAAACCGCCTGAAGCCCCCGGAGCGCACTGGGAACTCCCGCTGCGCTCTGGAGGCTTCAGGCAGCTATCCGCAAGCTTTCGGAGCGCAGCAGGAGTTCCTGCTGTGCTCCGAAGGCTTGTGGATAGTTTCCCGAAGCCTGGAGAGTGAGAGGGGTTGGTGCACACCGATCCCTCTTGCTCTCCAGGCTTCGCTTCGCTGGAGAGGCGCTGCATAGTTTTCCCTCTCTGCGCAGCGCCCCTTCAGTGAAGCGGGAGGAGAAATGGAAAGGCCTCCATTTCTCCTGCCGCTTCGCTGAAGGGGCGCTGAGCAGAGAGGGGGAGAATTTTTTTTCCTGTTCTCCCCCTCTAAAACAAGGTGCGTCCTATGGTCCGGTGCGTCCTATAGAGCAAAAAATACGGTACATTTTGTACAGCTAGCTTAAGCCAGGAGAAACAAGACTGAGCTAAAAAGAGGGTAACAGAATGAACTGTAGCACGCAGCATGCCTAAGGTGACCTGAGCCAGATGGATAAAGTGACAGATAAATCTTCCCTTCGTTTCCATTCTCTGCTCCACCTGCACTGCCACCCCTGGGACCGTTTTCAAAGTGACCCTTCAGAAGCCCTTCTATAGATCAGGTTTCCTTCTCGCCCTCCTTTCTCTCTTTTCTTATTCCTGCTCCCCCTGCTCTCAAAACACACGCAGGGGCCTTGGCATCCCGGTTTCTACTGGCTCCGCCTGGGTGGTTCTTTGGCAGACTTCAGAGCTGTCTCTGCATCTCACGTCAACATGGCCTAGAAAGGAAAAGAAACGGCCAAGTCAGCCCAGGTCATCAAGAATGCTATAACCCTCCCTGAGATCTCCTGTCTCCCTGAGGTTGTCCTAAATATATACACTCCATTTTCTTGAGCAAAGTAGATCGGGCTTTATCTCTCTCTCCCCCCCTCCCCACCTCTTCTTGCTTTGTCAGGACGGATTATTGCAAACTTTGTGCACTGAATGCCATGAAGCTCATTAGGGCTATGGAGCCAATAAACTTAAGGTCAGAGCGGGAGGGAGGGCAGGCCGGGGGAGAACTTCTTCTTCCTTTGGGGAAGTGCTCAGTGGTCGATCGTATGCCTCGCTTGCAGAAGGTCTGAGGTTCAATTGCTGGCATGTCAGGGTAAAGCTCAGAGAGGAAGAGAATGATGCATGAAACCCTGGAGAGCTGCTGCCAGTCAGTGTAGGGAATACTGGCATAGATGGACCAATGTGTCTCACACGATGCTCCAATGGATCCAAGAGCCCTACTTTTTTTATTAAAAAAAATAATATTCAAAATTATAACAAGACATATTATCCAAAAACATATCATCCTTGTGTCCCCCCCAATTTTTCCTCCCTCCCCCCTCCCACACAAAACCCACCCACCCACCGACTTCCCTCAGTTCCAGTCTTTGGTTTCTCTAAGAATGCTGTTTTCTGCATGTTACAAAGTTGTATAGATCCTCAAACTATTTAGCTGATTATTATCAATAAAAAGTTTGTGAATGTTTATTCAAAACCTGCCAAGGAGTCCAGTTCGCTTTGTTGCATCTTCAGATACTTTGTAAAGGGTTCCCATTCATCCTTAAAGTCACGGTTATCCTCGTCCCGTAGCTTGTATGTCAGTTTTGCCAGTTCTGCATAGTCCATCAATTTTTCTTGCCATGATTCTTTAGTTGGGGTTTCTTCAGTCTTCCATCCTTGTGCTACCAGAACTCTCGCGGCTGTCGTCAC
Source organism: Podarcis vaucheri (assembly GCF_965113315.1). NCBI lineage: Eukaryota > Metazoa > Chordata > Lepidosauria > Squamata > Lacertidae > Podarcis > Podarcis vaucheri. Next base: position 17,877,329 of record NC_138755.1, on the reverse strand, counting down.
ATACGTGAAGATGTTTTTCAACTTTTTTGGCAGGTCTTTCCCTACAATCCCCAACAAAAATGCCTCGGGTTTTTTAAACAAATGTTAAATGGAACATTTTCTTCAATTGGATCTTCAAGGAAAAGAAAATGTTGAAGATCCAAGAGCCCTTCTGCCTCCTTCCCAAAGCCTGCTTGGCTTTAGGAAGGAGGGCTCCAGCTTCCTGTCAGAGCCCTGGCAGCTCCTTCCCAAAGCCCAGGAAGCTTCTGCCCAGCTTAGGGAGGGAAATGTGATTCTCATAAGTACAACACACACACACACACACACACACACACACCCTGCCCTCGCCTCTGGCCCTAACCGTTCTCCCACGAAAAACTTCACTGCATGCCACTGATTACCATCAAAGAAGGTAAAGCATGGCTGGCTGAGTGGTGCACTCCTGCTAGGATTAGAGTAAGGTAAAAGGTAAAGGACCCCTGGATGGTTAAGTCCAGTCAAAGGCGACTATGGGGTTGCGGCGCTCATCTCGCTTTCAGGCCAAGAGAACCCCAAGAGAACCAGCGTTTGTCCACAGACAGCTTTCCGGGTCATTAGGCCAGCAGGGCCAAACACAATGGAGCACTGGGATGGAAACCAGAGTGCACAGAAACGCTGTTTACCTTCCCGCCACAGCAGTACCTATTTATCTACTTGCACTGGCATGCTTTCGAACTGCTAGGTTGGCGGAAGCTGGGACAGAGCAATGGGAGCTCACTCCATCGCGGGGATTTGAACTGCCGACCTTCTGATCGGCAAGCCTAAGAGGCTCAGTGGTTTAGACCACAGCGCCACCTGAACCTGTGGCCATCCAGATGCTGGCTGCTGGATTCCAGCCACCATGGCCAACAGTCAGGGATGATAGAAGTTGGTCAACAGATGACGAAAGAGTCCAACAACATTTGGAGAGAGGCGGGTTGCCCATCCTTGTTGATGATCATAAACAACAACTTTTTGTTGCAGGCCCCACTTGTAAAAGCCTGTGTTATTTGGCTATGCAGGTCTGTTGAGAGATGTGTGCCTGAGGTTTCAGAGGGCTACTGGAGTCAGCATAGACAATTCAGGTCTTAGTTGGACCAGTGGTCTGATTTTGTATCATATCTCCATTTGTTTGCCTACTCATTCTACTTTCAATAAATCTCAGTTTACTGCCCCTCCTTAGCGTTCAGAGATTATTTGTATATTTGCTTTTGCTACTTGTTTAAACAAACTTCTCTGGGCTATGCCAGGCTTGGGCACATCTTAATGTCTCTGATTTTTATCATCTGAATTCCACTTGCTGTTTTAGCACGAGAGAGAAAGGGAAAACTCCAAATGAAGTTGTTGTGTTGATCACCTGAAGGCAATTTAAATAATGAATGACTAGGACCCGATGATTCACAAAGTAATTATAATGAGCAAATGAAGTATAACCAAAAAAATTAACAGCATGAACTCAGTCTTTGAGGCACTTTGGGCTATTGCTGTACAGTGCCTTTGCATTATTTTGTTCAGAATGAAAGAATAGCTCCAAAACAGGAGAAAATGCTTTAGATCTAGCATATGTAAAATGCTTTAGATATTGTGATGGTGTGTTTAGCAGATGTATATGCAATAGGAAATTGCAGAGTTCCATCGATCTTCATTCTGAAATGAGAATTAACAGGCGATCCCTTTTCTATAAAAATAGCCTCACACTTTCCCCTGCAGCAATCTGAGAGATAAACCCCATCTTGAAACCTAGAGATTTCGGTGTGGTCCCACGATCCAAGAACTATTTGGCAAAACACAGTGGGGGAGGAAAATATCAATTTTATTGTCAAGACTGACAACACAGATATACTGTTGTGTTTAGAACAAAGAGTTCTCAGATGGGGGCATAAACCATTTGCTGTAAAAGTGCTTCCTTTATATCATGCATGCTCACATCTCAAAGCTTAAACTGGACAAATATTTGGTGGGGGGTCTGCCCTAATTGGCAATAATCATGGCGGCTTCATAGTAAGCCATACTTTTTGCAGACAGTTTTTTGTCTGTAACTGTCTTTTTGCAGACAGTTACAAGAAGTCCATAGTGTGTGATGAGATAAAAACATGACAAAATGTTATTTTGTTTCCTAAGCTCCATATTGCGCTCCTGTGTGTTGCTTTTTATTATTATTCAATGGAACAGGGTGTGCCTGGTATTCTGAGGAACCTGCTGAGAGCTGTTCCCACCCATTGAAATACGCCACAGAGGAGCTTATGCTCATGCCACAGGTTTATTTGTCTATAATCTGCATTGGGAAGTATTGATGTTGCTTTTATAATATATACAGTTGCATATATGTGTATAATTTTTAATTGCATGATCTTTTTATTTCGGATTGTGACAACCTTTGGCTACAAGCAATACCTTTTTTTTTTTACCAGATCACACAAAAGTGATGTTCTACTTGTCGCAACATGAAGCATGTAATCAGTTTTTGAAACAAAGTTTTCTTGGGCAATGTCTCCAAAGGCCTGGTTAAAAAGGAGCACTTTTGCCTGGTGCCTAAATGTGTATAATGAAGGCACCAGGCAAACTTCCCTGGGAAGAGCATCCCACAGACAAGGAGCCACTGCAGAGAAGGCCCCGTTCTCATGTTGCCACCCTCTGGACCTCTTGAGGAGGAGACACATGAAGGAGGACCTCAGATGATGAGGTCTGGGTAGGTTCATATGGAAAGAGGCAGTCCTTGAGGTATTCCAGTCCCGAGCCGTTTAAGGTTTTATAGGTGAAAACCAGCACTTTGAATTGGGCCCGTAAACTAATTGGTAGCCAGTGCAGTTGGACCAGGATCTGTTCTGTTAGGTCTTTCTGTCAAGGTCATGGTGACTATAATAATAAGGCCAGAAGGAGCCTGAGTTTTACTTTCTATCTCTCTTTCCTTCTGGCAAGGTGTTCTGTATATAGTATGCTTAGCGTTAAGGTTTTAGTCTTATTGTAAGTTTAAGTTAAGTCTGCTGCAACTAGATTTCTTATGGACAGTGTCAATCCTGAATGTATTGGATTTGTGACCATTATGATCATTTGCCTTCAGTAGCAAGAAAGCTCTGCTGGATGACAGATGGGTTGCCTCTGGTCTATTTTTTGGGAATCCTGCAACATGTTTAAGTTTTGACTCTGCTAACTTTACGTTGGAATCTGCACTTGATTGGCAAGAGTATTGATAGCGCAGAAATGGAAGCAAGAAGAGGGGGCCACTAGGGGGCGCATTGGAAGATGGCCGACAATAACATCTCTCCGACCCACACGAGGTAATTAAGAGGCTGCTATGGGAAGTATGCAGCCTTCCCACCCACCCCCAAGGGGATGGGGGGGGACTGCCTTGCCAGTGGTGTCCATAATTCACCCCCGGATTTGAAAGAAGGGGGTGCGGACACTTGGCACAAGCTCTTGTGTGAAGTCGGCTCTTCCTGACGCTATCTCCAATCAGCGCACTGGTTCGCTTTGGCTCGAAATACATAATTGGAAATACATAATTGGAAAGAAGCTAAAGCACATACATCAAGTGAAGATCGGGAGTTAAGACCGCTGATTAATGGATCTCTGTGAGCGGAGCGACAGGCGGGACAAATAAATCAAGTGATGAATCACCATTAAAAGACTGGTATGTTTGAAGTGAAACGGAAAGGGGGTGGAGGAACTCTTCTTTCTTTTTGCCTTATGTGATATTAATAACCCTCCACCCCAGAAAGAAGAATCGTTGCAATTTATTAATCACAAGCAGGAATTTAAGAACTGTGTGGAGTGAATTATTGATCAAAGAGAGGATTGGTAAACATCGGAGAATGGAGGAAAGTTTTATGACGCAGTTTCAAATGGCGTCTCGCCAAGACAGACTGGCCTAAGAAGGACGGGGGGATGAGGACCAGGGTCATCGGAATGCGAATGATTTTCAGAATGGAATCTAGACCTGGCAGAGCCCTCTGAGATATGTTTGGCAAGCCTGGGGAAACCAATGGACAGACTGAGGGAAAGTTCTTTATGGAGGTGTGGAAATGGAGTCTGTCCTTATGTGATATGATTTTTGGAGAGTGTAAAACCCACACAGAGAATGTTTGTTTTTAACCCGCTTGTGAAGATTATCAGAGATCGCAAAGAAAGGAATATATGATAACAACAAGAAGATCAGGAAAGTAACAAAGAGACTATCTGGACAGAACTGGATAGAACTGTCTAATTAAAGCAGCAATATAAGTGATGTTTGGACCCCTTTTCGGAGCTTGAAGTATGGGTACCCCCAACAAAAAATTAAAAATCTGGCTGTATAATTTGGAACTAATATGATTTGGAAATAATGTGATTTGATTGGCCTGTTAATAAAAATTATATATTTAAAGAAAAAAAGAAATGGAAGCAAGAAGAAGTTCCGATGAAAGAAGAATGGCAGACGAAATTAATGGACTATGCAGAATTGGACAAAATGACAGGAAGGATTCAAAACCTGCGGGACCAGAGATTTACAGAAGATTGGAAGAAGTATATGAATTATTTGAAGAGCAACTGTAATCAACAAATTACGCTAGTAGGACTACAAGAAGTTTTGCAAGGAGAAATATACGAAGTGTTACAAAGTAGAAAAATACAGAGATATTGGTTATGAGTTTGAAATGTAATAGGGAAAATAAGAAATGCATACTAAGAGATTAGATTGGAAAATTTTCAGACAGGACTGATGGAAGTCAAAAAAATTGAATAAGATGTAAAAGTATGTTTAATTACTGTTGAAAATGATATGTTAAAACACACACACACACACACACAGAGAGAGAGAGAGAGAGAGAGAGAGATAGGAATCTGCTCTGGATCAATATGGGTAGAATTCATGATGGTCTCCCCCACCAGTGAAGAAGAGTCTACTCTTCTTCACTGGTGGGGGAGACCATCATGAAGATCTACCTCAGTGAAGATCTACCTCAGGAATAAGGGGCAGGGGGACTGAAATCAAAATCAACATTAGGAACAGGGGGTGAGAGGAAACCAGCTGTGCCTTCTGTTCAACCAAGAGTCTGAACATCCAGCCTCCAAGGAGTGCACTACAACTGTCGTGGCCATCACACCAGCAGTGGTGAGCAATGAGTTCCTTGTACAGGAAGCCTACCCAAGTAGAAAAAGCTACCCATCTCAGAATGCATGCATGTTATTTATGTTATTTTTGCATGGAGGGTGACAGTGATGATAATGGCAAGGGTGGAACTAGCACACTCAGACCCACTCTCCATCATGTGTGAGGTTTCGACTGCCTCAACAGAGCTATGCGCTCTTGAAAATCAACAATCACTTGACCCTGCTTTCCTCCAATATAAAGTTGCACACTCTTGATCTGTGACTATTCAACGCTAGCTGTGGAAAGTGATGTAGGGAAGGGAGGGTGGAGAGCCCATAAAGTAAACAATGGAAAACATGTTTGTATCAGAGCTGCTGGCTTCCTTCGCCCTGCCACCACCCAAGACTCATAATGTCAGGGTGACCGTGAACAAACCATACCAGCAGACGCTTGTATGAGATTGCACAAAATGAAGGAAAATGCTGTGAGGTTTCTGAATAATTACATCCCAAATGAATAGAACTGCCTGCCTAGAATGTTTCTGACAAGCAGGCTGGCAAGTCAATTTTCCAGTATGTCATGATGCAGAAGTGTGTTCTCGAACATCATAAATTTGCATGCACTCCACAGATGGCTTAGGCTGCACTGTAGAGGTCTTTTCAGCCTTTTTCGCTGTCAGAGCAAGTGGTTGCTTCACAAGAAATTACAACTCCTCTGTTGCGTGGCGAGTTCCCGCCTCCCCCCCCCCCGGAAGAAATAAAGACACAGGACACCATGTATTAGGTTAATGGGCAAAATAGGCCACAACTTTATTGATTACAGAAATGAGCGGTATTGGCTTAGGCATTGGTCCTATCAACTAGCCGGCTTCAGCCCGATTGCGTGAAGACCGGCAAGGGTTAACCACCAGTAGAGGGAGTCCTGCTAATGCACGTCAACTAGGAGCTCCCCCGGGGTCACCCCTCGGGGGCGTGCCTTAGGCCCACACCTCCATAGGCTTTGGACAGGGCAACGCCCCCCAGAGTCCTTTATTGGACTACCCTTTGCTTTAGGGGGGAGGTGATGGCGCTTCCCTCCCCCCCCACATACTCTTAACCCTCCCTTACCTAACCTAACCGCCAATGCCGAGGAGGAGTTGCTACGAGGTAGGCGAAAAACCAAGTGGCTGGAGCCAATTTGCCAATTGGAAAAAATTCCTACCAGGCCCCTTGCAGCGACCAACCAAAGTCCATAGCAATGTCAAGGAGCCTGCCTAAAGGGAGGGAGGGGGTGGGAAACTGAATCAGCTGGCTGGCGCACCAAAAAGAGGGGAAGCCTCGGCCACGCTGGCCCTAAAGAGGGCAGGCCATGCCTCCCCAGCCACCCGATTGGCTGGCTGGGTGGATGATGCGGCCGAGGATTCCCCCGATCTCACGGGGGCTGGTCCCAGCCCCCGCGCATGTGGGGTCGGCGTGAAGCCCACAACCCCACCTCCTCCCAAGCTCGGAAGTGGCTTGGGATGAGGCCTTAAAAGATCTTCAGCAATCTACTGGTTCAACACAGGTCTACTAATAACCCGTCCATGATCCATATGCAGAGAACCAGCCATACATTATGTGACCCATACGTTGGTCACTACAACATGCAAATGGTGCTATCAGTCATCTGGAAGGTCTTAGTACTTAGTTTGCAAATCCAGCAAGGCTACAGGTGCTACAGGTTTCCTAGGCCTGCTTTTAACCACTAAGCTAACGTTTCCATTTTTGTATCCATACTGAGTGCTTGATCACCTTTTCACTAGCTGCTGTACCACATTTCCACTAGTTTCTTGCAAGTTCTTGAGCTGTTCTCGAGAACGTCACACGTGGACTGTTTCAAAAGACTTGTCTTTTGAAGGACCTGCAAGGAATAGCATGGTCAGAGTTGCCTTCATTCATTCATAGGGTTGATCACCGGTCACAAAATGCTCAGAACATGCAAGAAATTATATTATTCTTGGTAATTATTATTCTTGGTATATTATTCTATGAGTATAATGATCCTTTGACGACAGCTGTTATACTCATCCAACAGGAAACGGGCAAGCTGGTTTTAGCCCCTTTCTTAGTTGTTACTGGCAGATGGTCACTCAACAGCAACAGTGAGGGCTATTCTCGGTACATTTTTAATTCTGGTCTTTATTCAATGAAGTTTTTAAAGCTGGAGTGAAATCTATGCTCTTTGTCTTTGGAGCCCTGCGTCGTCATCATCATCACCATCCCTTTCTAGGATTATGGTGATAATAACTGATGAGGTAAATAGAGAATGAGTGCAAGCTTGCAAATTGAAGATTAGGTATATAACCTAACACCTGAAAAGTCCACCTGCAGCTCTGGTGTCATAAGTGGCAACAGGTAACAGGTGTTTCTGGCACACCTGGACAGGAGCAGGCCTGAGTGGATTAGAGGAAGGTCCCACTAAGAGCAAGGAACAGAACAGGGTTTCCCAAGCTTGGGTCTCCAGCTGTTTTCGGACTACAATTCCCATCATCCCTGACCACTGTTCTTGCTAGCTAGGGATGATGGAAGTTGTAGTCCAAAAACAGCTGGAGACCCAAGTTTAGGAAACAGTGGTACAGAGATACACCCTCCCTCCCTCTCCCTCCCCCTCCCTCCCTCCCTCCCTCTCTCTCTCTCTCTCTCTCTCTCTCTCTCTCTCTCTCTCTCTCACACACACACACACACACACACACACACACACACACACTTGAATGTGCACCCAGCTGGCACTATCTCATATTTCAAATCCAACATATGCCAGGTTTGCTGAAAAGGCTGCCCACTGCATTTCGGCATCTCCTTTTAAACACCAATCTGGTTCAGTGTATGTTTCAAAATGCTACATTTTTTATGCTTGGATGCTTTTCTTGAGAATGGAGCGGGGCTGCATTCAGGTGTCCGTTCAGAAGCCGCCTCAATGGGCTCCAGCTCACAAGGCAGTTCTGTACACCTAGTCAAAATGCAGCCTGGGTTAATTGAATCTTAAGAGTAATTCTAATGATACAAGGTTATAACTCTCCCCTTATCGCCCCCATTCGACTCATCTCCTTGCTTTGGCTCCCTCCCCCCCTCTCGCTTCATACAGACAGCCTACAAAAGTAATCTTTCAAAAAGAAATCCTCTGCTGGTGTGGTGTTGAGATATTATAACTCCCTTTTTAACATTGCTTCTCTCTGTTCATCTCATCTGTTTTGTAGGTTCAATTACAGAAGGTGTAATATAATGTTATTTTAATGAAATGCTAAGTAGACTAGAGAGGCCATTAGTTCAAACAACCTGAGCTATATTCTGGTAATCTCGCCCGCTCCCACAACTTTTGAATGCTAGATGAAGCCTTTGAAGTGAAGTGTGATAACTTTAGCCTTTTGTAGAAATCTCTGCTTTGACTCCTCTCGGATTTATTCCCTTTTACAGCTGCATTATGGATTTCTGACTATTAGCTCAAGCTTGCAAGTATATTATGATTGTGATCATTTCTGTCGCTCCCTGAATGTGCAAGAGACTTTTTCTATGGATTTCCTTCATTATCACAACTGTTCCAAGAAAAAAACATGAATTTTTCACCATCCATGTGGACCATGTGGCCATAACTGTCTGATACTCCTCACTGAATGTGAGCACTGAAACCCAAGGGATTTTTCCTGCATAATGTGTGTCCAGCTGAACTCCGCAACTCTTTTGTCCAAGTATAAGGACTTGAGAAGGGATTTGCTTCACTCCCTAGTTCCTCAATGTATTAAGGGCCAGTGGTGTATTGATTTGATTTGCACCACAGAAAACCAATTTCCCCCTGTGTACATACTTGTATATAAAAAGCTTAAGTATGATTGCCGCTCATGAGAAGCTAGCATTTTAGTACATTTTGAGAAACTTTGCTTTCAGTTCCAAATGTCTTTATGGCTGTCTGCATTATACCTCGTTGGACTGGTCATGTTGTGCCTGGTTATTGTCTTCCAAAGCAACTACGGTACTCTATTCCAAATTTAAAAATGGAAAGTGTAATGCTGGTGGTCAACAAAAGAGGTTTAAAGCCTCTCTTAAGACAAATCTTTAAAAATGTAGTATAAACAGCGACAACTGGGAAACACTGGCCTGCGAGCGCTCCAGTTGGAGAACAGCCTTTACCAAAGGTGTAATGGGCTTTGAAGATGCTCAAACTCAGGACGAACGGGAGAAATGCGCTAAGAGGAAGGCACATTTGGCAAACCCTCACCGGGATCCACTCCCACCTGTAAACCAATGTTCCCCACTGTGGAAGGACGTGTGGATCCAGAATTGGCCTCCATAGTCACTTATGGACTCATTGTTAAAACCATGTCTATGGAAGACAATCTTACTCGGCTACGAGTGATCACCAAAGAAGAAGAAGAAAAACTTTTCTGTATAATTTATGTATTTGGGGCATGAGCAGTGCTATTTTGCTAGAAAAGAGGTGTTGGAACTCACCATGAACACCTCCCCTTCTTCTCTTATAATGGCAATGGTGCCTACCTGAGAGTTGTTGGAACTGAGTTCCAGTGAGTTCTGAATGAAAAAAGACCTGGGTATGATCCAGCCAATGTGAAGTACTTTTAAGCCTCACTGAATTACAGTGGGAGAGTTGGGCTGGGATGTAAATAAGCAGTGATGCTTTAATGCTGCAATGCTGTGCTCACTAACATGGGTGCAAACCCCATTGAACTCAATGGGATGACCTTTTGAGGAGATGCTCCTGTTTAGACAATAATTCCCCTAATCTCCTAAACCATCTGTTTTAATTGCTGCTTAGCTGTTTGAATAGTTATGCTGTTTTAATGGGTTTTCATTATTGCACATTTTAATTATGGCTGTTTTAAACGTCTTGATGAAATTCTTTTGTTATGTATTTTAATTATGTGCAGATATATTTCTACAGTTGGTTTCACACTTGCAAACAGCTTAGAAGACATATAGACATCTAAGCGGTATATAAATCAGTAAATGATAACAATTATAGTAAGCCCGTTGGATCATGCAGGTGGTTTGTGATATATATTATTTACTGGCAGAACTAGAGAACAGCTAGTTTGCTTTATTTCCTATCTCTATTGACATTTATGCTCTGTTAAATTTTTAAATAGTTGTAATTAAAACTCAGTAAACTATTTGTTTAAATAAGGTAGGTGGAGGGCAGGATTCCTATTGGGACACTTGAATGGAGATGCTGTTTGTACTGGAAGCAAAAGACCCCCCCCTTCTCTTTAATGTGTCAGGTTGCAAATGGGGCTCATTTTGGACATTTCGGTTAATTTTTGGACTTTTATCTGAAAAGAATTCTGAAGATTTCTGTCGAATGGTAAGAAAGAGCTTCTGCAAATTAGAACATTAGATTTTTGCTTATCCTTCCACCCACTGAGTATTGATCTGTGGAAGAGAATATGCTACGGAGGACTTCAGTTAGGGGTAGGGGTAGAAAAACCTGCCAATTCTATTTCTCTGAGTTTCTGATTTATTTATTTTTTAAAAAATCCTTTTAGTGTGATTTTTTTCTCTTTGCCTACTTTAATACACTTTTATATACTTATTTTTCAACATATGCATTTGTGTGCACCCTTTGCCCCTAACATTCAGCCTGCTGAAATTTGTGTTTCATTTGTATTCTCTGTGGGTGGGGTACAAATAATAAATTATTAAGATTTACCTGTGAAAGAGGACTCTGTATGCCTTCTTTCCCTTTGCTTTTGTTTTCAATTAAATTGGATTTTTAATTGTAATGTATTAATAAAATCTTCAGAAAATATATATTAAAAAAGAGAACTGCACCAGAAAATTCAGAAAACTGTGAATTTTGAAGGGCAGTTGTGTTTCAGCTCCCAGATTATTTCAGGTAGTGCGAAGGAGGTTGAAGCAATCTCTCCCCCATCCTGAGTTGAAATAGGCAGTGCAGAAATGGAAAGCGTTAGTTGTGTTGCCTTGTGCAAACATCAGCTCCTTATTGCCATAAGAAAGGCGCCATTGTATACAGCCCTCAGATAATTAACTTTTGGGCATCTGTAGCTTGGTATTGTTCTGTGCCTGCTATTCATATAACTGGGTGTTGTTGTTGTTTTAATAGAATTTTTAAAACTTTGGATTAATTTAATTTGGTTCAGAAATAAACAGAATACAAATATGTTGTCAGGACAGCTGTCACAAGGTACGAACGCAACAATGATTCTAATTATTAATGAAGGGAATAAAACAATAAACATAAACGCTGCCACACTCCAGTGTGGCTTGTGAGAGCTTAGCATTTATAATGAGGATTGCAATAATAGTGTACAATTTCTTTTTTCCACTGTGATAATTGTGTGAGCTTTAAATAGCTGTGAGTATGCTGCTTTGCCTAATTTTGACAAACAGAAAATTGCTTGTTTATGGGTATTGATGTTCCAATCAACCCAGGAGATACAGGTTTCAACATAGCCCAGATTATAGACATCTGTGACTGTGAAGGTTTTCAGCCAAAGATCTGGTCAACAGCTGCTACGAATGATTATGCGAAATTCAGGCTGTCAACACCCCCAGCTACTCATTTGGCCTCTTTTGTCTCTCTGCTCCCTTTCTGATGATAGTCTTTGAGAGATTCACTTCCAGACCATATTTCTCCCCTGGCCCATTCTCTCTTCGAACTCCATGCTTCCTCTACAAACCATGGCCTCTGATTCCTCTTTTTCAGCCTGCTCTCTATTTAGTCCTGCTCCTTCTCGATCCTGATGGGATTCTCATCTCACACAGATTTCCTTTTTCATCCTCTCTGCCAGCTCAATCTGGGCACTTTCAGGTTATCTCTTCACTGAACATTCAGCCCAGAGGTTTGCAGGGGTCTTGAGAGATGCCGGCTGTTTGTATGTGGGGAACAGAAAAAATGTTGCCTCATGCTTGTGTCATCCCACCCGTTGTCAGGAGCTCGTCCTACACTCGAGTAGGACCCTGGCAGAGACACATGCCCGAATGGCATGTTCTCTCCCTTCTGGTCAATCGTTCGGGAGCTTCAAAAGCTTTCTTCTGCCTGAACATCACAGCGACCGATGCCAACAGACATCGACCACACTTAGGGATCTGCAGAGTTTGCGCAACTTGCCCAACAGACCTCAGCAACTCAGCATTTTGGCTAATCTCCTTTATTTACATATAAACATACACGGAGCACTGCAACATGGCTCTCTTTCTAGCATCAGACAGCAAAGAGAAAGAACAAAGTCCCACTTCATGGAACACAGTAACACAAACATCCTGTCTCCATCACTTCCCACTCTGTGGAGTCAAAACACATACCATCATGTGATAGACAAAAATCCCATGACTGCAATCATGGAGCAGGAATTCTAACACCCTTCCCAGTACATTTCCTCATCACTTTCCTTAACGCAAAACATCCAATCACTGAGGAAAGCAGCTTTGTTGCACGGGACCTCCTCTCAATGGTAATTGCATGACTTGAATCGACAAGTCCAAAGGCGCCCTCTTTCTTTCCCTCTCTTAAGAAGATATATAATGCAGCCACTTGGATCTCCAGGCCACAAGTGACATTCTTCTGAACTTCCTCATTAACTGCTAAAGGGTTTTGCAAGGCTTGGCACTTTTGTATTTGAATAAGCAGAGTAGGGTTGTGTGAAGTTCTACCACTCAGTCCACAATTCTCAGCTGGTTGGCTTAGGGCAAACAACTCTTTGCAGTGCTTATGTTGGAACAGTACGACAGTGGTTTCCTTTAAGGCTTCAGGCCGCATAGCTCTGCCCTTCTTTGAGTAAATTTTGGAACCTCTGCAATCATGGATTTAAAAAGTAATTTCCTGGATTTCTAAGGATTAAGATAAATATGGGATTTAGAGACAAGTTGATTATGTATACCTTCAGATACCAAGACTTAAGAACCAGAGTTAAAAGTATTCTCTGGAGTCATCTAGTTTCCTTCCGTGTCTTTTGCATTGTTCCTAAGTCTGCTGCCTGTGTTCCTTCATTTAGAATGCACTTCAGTGGTCCCTGGGAAGGGTATACCAGGAACTACAGGAACTAAAGCAGGCCGCCCTGTCCTCCCACTGGTCCACCTCCCACTGGTGGTCCATGATGGGAGAAGGCATGGGAAACTCAGAGGTCCAATGGCTTAAATCCCAGGGGCAGATGAGGGGTGACTTTTGCTCTTCTGGATTCAAAGCCCTCCTGTTCCCTTGACACATTCCTTGAGACTTATTTGAACAATAAGCAAAATGCCAGTGGAAGAGAGAAACCACCGTTCCCCACACACCTTCTTCCCTGCCAGCACAAACCAAGTACAACTGTGGATTTGATGCTTCCCGCAGCCTAGGACAATTGTTCTGCCCAGGCGCAGAAGTTGGGAAGTGTTGTTAGGGCTTTGCTCACATCGCCCTTACTACATCAAGGCTTGATCTACAAATGCACTAGAATGAGCTAGACAATCTAATGGTGGCCTGCAGGCATGAAGTGGCATCTACAACTCCCAGCAAACATTAAAGAACAAGCACATCAGGGATGGTCCCGGTCTCCTTCCTGTGATACTAATTATCGACTTGCAGGGAGTTTATTTTATGCAGAGGTGCATTCAGGCATGTGCTTCAACATGAAGTCAAAGCGATATGCTGTAATGATCTCTGGCTGGCAAGCAAGCCCCGATAAGTAATAACTCTCTGGCAATTTTATGTATGTTTATTTACAAAAAGACACATCCACTGCCCAGCTTCTCACCTGCTCACATTTATGTTTGTTGGTCAGTCTGAAGTTTTGCCCCTCCAACAGCAGGAAGGATGCTAGACTCCCGCCTTTCCCCTCTTGCCCTTCCATTGCCTTTTGATTTTATCCAAACACCTAGAACGGGGACTGAGAGGCTGACCTCCCCGCTCTCACTCAACACAGACACAGACCTCTGCTTATCTGCTGGTTGCCTAGCAATGCTCTGGCTGCCTTCCAACTCTTCCTCTTCTTGAGAGCTAATAGAGTCTTCCCTGGAAAGTGGGGTAGGGCTGCTCTCTCTCGATTCTGTCAGCCAGTTCTCATCTGCAGAGTTGGTCCCTCATTCACTTAGTTCAATCTCTGAGTCTAACTCATCCACTGCGCTCTGGGAGGCCATGTTCCTGACATATGCTCCATTCTACTAGGTCAGGACTCTGTCTTGTGTCCCAGGTTGCGCCACAGGCACAACTCTACAAAGGAGGGTTATCTATGGCCCTTTCCCTGGACTTTTGATGGAGAAGTTTGCACATCCATCGCTTTTCTCTGTTGTTGCTTTCTGTGATTTGATTACTGACATCTGTGCCGTTTCACAATTAGATGTCTTGTTGGATTTGCTTTGAACATTGACTGAAAAGCAGGATGTAAATATTTTAAAGGAAATTAAATTTAAAGAGAACCGTCCGTGCAAAAAGGTCCGATGGAGAATTATTCCGAATGTGTCCCTGGGATGGATTGAGGAGGCAAATATCTGGTGCCCAAAGTTTCAGACTTGGGCTGTGAATGTTAAGCATACATCTCTAATAACAGCCTAACAGTGAAAGCAACCCTGGATAAATAGCTTTGTGTTGGGGAAATGCTCAGATACCTTGGAGTTTATTTGTAATAGTCAGTCCAGGCTCTCTGACTGACAGAAGTCTAACCTTCTTCATATCTCTCCCTATTACTGATAGAACTCGTAATAGCTTTTTAAAATGAAATTTACCCAGTGTCAGGAAAGAGCCAGGAGCTAGGATGGAAATGCATAAAAGGAGTGCCAATGAAAATTTGTGTCACCCTCAGGCTGTTCAGAAGAACAGGCGAGGTTTGTTCTCAGGCTGGCAGTGAGGGGGGGGGAGGCAGACAAAAACACAAGGGGGTAAGGGGGGGATATGCAAGGACCAGCAGCACAGAATCATATGTGGTACACAAGACATCTAGCAAGGGGTCTAGGCAGGGCTGCGAAGACAGACAAAAAGGCCTGCCTCCAACATGAAAAACCAAAGATGGGCAGCCTTTTCACTATAGAGGGGCCGCATTGCCTAGGAGTAAATCTGTCAGGGGCCACATACCAGTGGTGGGCATGGCTGAAGTGAAAGGGAATAAGACCAAAAGCAAAGCTTGGTTGGGTCGCCCCATCTCTCTCTTTGTGCCTCCCTTCTAGGGATGCGGGTGGCGCTGTGGGTTAAACCACAGAGTGTAGGACTTGCTGATCAGAAGGTCGGTGGTTCAAATTCCTGTGACAGGGTGAGCTCCCGTTGCTCACTCCCTGCTCCTGCCCACCTAGCAGTTTGAAAGCACGTCAAAGTGCAAGTAGATAAATAGGTACCGCTCTGGCAGGAAGGTAAACAGCGTTTCCGTGTGCTGCTCTGGTTCGCCAGAAGCGGTTTAGTCATGCTGGCCACATGACCTGGAAGCTGTATGCTGGCTCCCTCGGCCAGTAAAGCAAGATGAGTGCCGCAACCCCAGTTGGCCATGACTGGACCTAATGGTCAGGGGTCCATTTACCTTTACCTTTATAGCTCCATACCCTCCAACTGTCAGGGACTGGCTGGATGAGGAAGAGTCATGGGAACCGCTTGTGCAGAAGGTGACAACTTAGATCCTGGATCTTGGTGGTGGGGCACTGAAGAGCACTCTGTGGAAGGGATGAGCTTGGAGGTGCTAGAAGCAGGGGTGGGTGGGTCACATGATTAAGGGGGCTCAGGAGAAGGAGGACCTTCCAAGATAGGGCTGGAGAGTCACAGAAAGGAGTCTGTGATTGCCCTTGCTACCCAGAGGAGGAGCCCATGCTCTTGATGCAGCCTTCGTCTGTTTGGGGAGGATGTAGAGTGAAAGGCTAGAGTGAGAAGAGCAGAAATAGTTGTCAGTTTCAGCAATGTCTCAGCTGGCTTAAGACAGACCAGAGGACTCTACTGCGTTGTTATTTTCTGTCGATAAACAGCCAATTGCATTCTGTGCCTCCGGTGTGTGTGCCTGCCCTGGCTTGCTTGTCAACTCCTTGACACCAACATACCTCAAATAAAAATAGTGCTCCCCCCCTTCTTACGAGGCTGGGTGTGATGGCCTTGGACCAGAGGAGACTCAGTCAGCACCGGATCCTTTGCCTCAGGCAGCAGCTGAACCTAGTCTGGGGTCTGATTCTGAAGAGCCCCAGTCTGCACAGGTTCCCCTGCAACAAACACCAGCTGGGCCGAATCAGGGGCCTGAGCCTGCCCTGGCTCCAGATGCAGGGATGACCTCGTTGCCTCCAGCTGGGCAATCACTTACAGTTCCTCCTCTACCAGTTGGGTCAGGAGAGGCTGAGGCGGCCCCTGGGTCTAGTAACCCACGACATCTCCTGAGTTGCAGAGACTGAGGTCTGAGAGAAGGAGAGACCTGAGTACTCACAGGAGGAGTGCTCGCCTTCGGGCAAAACAGGGAGGTGAGTTGCTGGGGGATCGTGACCGGCCATTACCCTGACAGAGATAAAAGGCTGCTGGACCCCGCCCCAGATTGCAGGAGCAACGTTGTTGTTAGCCAGAATCTGCTGGTGATCCTGTGCCTGACCTACCCTGGTTTCCTGCCTTTGTGTCCTGCCTTGGCCCTGTCAGACTGAATCCTCGCGGAACCCTTGGATTCGGGACTGGACCTGGACCGTGTTGCTCGGGTTATGCCCGGGCCCAGCACACTGGTGCAGGGATGCAGAAGCTGAACGAACAAGTAGGAGCCAATACTTTATTCCCCCCCAAAAAAATACTTTTTATTGCTCTTTTGTAACAATAATAAATAAAATAAATACTCTTACACTCAAAAATTTGTATGTCTTCTTATTTACCCTGCGCCTTATTGCGCCCGGACTTCCTTCCATCCCTTCAACGGTTTTCATGTCTCAAATCTTTTCTTACAGTTTCTTATTTACACTCCATCCACATCACAAGATTTACATTAATCCTGCTACAGTTTTTAAATTCTTACAATTACTCTGTATATATTCAACAAATTTACTCCAATCCTTTTCGAACTTTGCTTCTTTTTGGTTCCGAATCTTATAAGTCAATTTCACCAAATCTATGTATTCAAAATTTTTTGTCTGCCACTCCATTAAAGTTGGGATTTCTTGGGATTTCCATTTCTGAGCCACTAAGATTCTAGCGGTGGTCATTGCATACATGAATAGTTTGCAATCTTCCCTTTTTTAATTCATCCCGTTATCCCTAGCAAAAATGCTTCTGGTTTCTTTGGGAAAGTGTATTTAAATAGTTTTTTCATTTCGTTATATATCATTTCCCAATATTTTTTCATTTTTTCACACGTCCACCACATGTGAAAAAATCCACCGTCTTTTGTTTTGCATTTCCAACACATTTTCTTACTTACTCTATACATTTTTGCTAGTTTAACCGGGGTGATATACCAACGGTACATCATTTTCATTAAATTTTCTTTTAGAGTGGAGCGTGCCGTGAACCTCAAACCTTCTGTCCATAATTGTACCCAATCATCATAATCAATATTATAACCAAAATCAACTGCCCATTTTATCATAACTTTCTTTGTCAATTCGTCTTTTGTATTCCATTCCAACAAATATTCATACAGTGGTGCCCCGCAAGACGAATGCCTCGCAAGACGAAAAACCCGATAGACGAAAGGGTTTTCCGTTTTTCGATGCGCTTCGCAAGACGAATTTCCCTATGGGCTTGCTTCGCAAGACGAAAACGTCTTGCAAGTCTTGCGATTTTTTTTGCTTCCCCCCTTTTTCTAAGCCGCTAAGCCGCTAATAACCTTTTAGCCGCTAAGCCGCTAAGCCTTTAATAGCCGCTAAACCGCTAATAGCGCTAAGCTGCTAAGCCGCTAATAGGGTTGCTTCACAAGACGAAAAAACCGCTAGACGAAGAGACTCGCGGAACGGATTAATTTCGTCTTGCGAGGCACCACTGTACATTGTTGATAGAAGTTTTGTCCTAACCTCTATAATTTCAATTTGATATCTTGATTTTTTGCCAAGACTTTCTTAAGGGCATTCAAGTGACCCAGAACCACAGACAGAGGAAGAAGGTGCGGTGGGTGCGGCCCACCCCAGGTGTCATCCCTGAGGGGGGGTGACATCACCATGCCACCCCCTGGGATGCTCCTGCAGGCGGCGCCCCCTGAGACGCTAGCCCTGCCCCCACAGTCAGCTAGCCCCGTCCCCGGGTGCACAGCATTTGCACTGCTCCAGGTGCTGGAGCAGCTAGCGCCGCCTCTGCCCAGAACTTATTTTCATAAAAACAGGAAGTGATGCTTATTGAGTCAGAGGGTGAGGAGCAGGAAGCATAGACCTAAGAATGCAAGGATCTGAACTCCCAGTATCAGGATGAAACACTGTACTGAAGGGATGGCTCCTTGTTTTATTGGGACTCTCTGTGACACCATGAGAAGCTATGATCGCTAGAGTGTTTTTGGGACGGTCCTGGCATTTTCAGGGAAGTTGGAGGGTATGTAGCACACACACTCTCATCCCTTTGTCTCTCTCTCTCTCTTTCTGGTACCCTTTTCCTCTTCCCTTCTTTCTTTTGCCACCCTGTTCTTTCTCCCACTCTTTGTAACACTCCTCTCTTCCACTTCCCCCCTCTTTGCTGCCTGCTTGAAATTAGGCCACAGGCAGCAGATTGACCACCCCGGCTAAATGATGATCTGGTGTTACAAGAACATCTCCCATGTTTTCAAGGCGGAGATGGAAATCTTCGGCTGACAGGCCAGCCACGGTTTGGCATGACACCTGAATTTGGGCAACCACCCTGGTTTGTTCTGCCATTAAAACCATTCATTTGGGGATCGTGGGGGACTGTGGCTAGCTTGAAGCCACAGGCGTATGATCTTGTGAGGGGAGAATGTGTGAAGCTGAGGCTTGTTGCCAAAGCATGGTTTCTTATTAGGCTTAAATGGAGCCAGAAACTCTCTTGGGTTTGCTAACTCTTGAAATAGAAAATGAATGGCTGTGGGTGGTCTGGTCCATCACATTTCTGGCAACTAGCTCCAATGGAGGACTATGGCCTAACACTTTTGTGCTTGGCTGGCTACCAGCCATAGACTCCTGTGCATATTTACGCCAGACTTCTTACTTATGATCTACATGTTGCATATGTTAATGTATAAGGGTTTATACATGCAGAGGAAAAGGACAAGAAAGGTTTGATTTTGGTGTGCTATTTAATTTGGGTGTGCTTTGCCCTGTACCTGCAGCTAGTTAAGCATGTGGGAATGACTCAGTACAATCTACAGTTTAAATGCTGTTGTGTTTAAGGGCGTTTGGCCCCTACCCTTGACCAGAGCCTGGTCTATGTTCTGTAAGGAAACTGGATCTAGAACCATATGAAACCGAAACTGCATTGTACTGTCAGTAGAGCAACTGCCTCTTCCTAGAACTGTTTGGTGTTTCTCTGTTCTTTTGGCACACTCTGCTGGCATGGGGATGGGCACTCTGCACATGCTCCAACAGTATATACATATACCTTCTGGTCCTTGTTGTTGTTGTTTAGTCGTTTAGTCGTGTCCGACTCTTCGTGACCCCATGGACCAGAGCACGCCAGGCACTCCTGTCTTCCACTGCCTCCCGCAGTTTGGTCAAATTCATGCTGGTAGCTTCGAGAACACTATCCAACCATCTCGTCCTCTGTTGTCCCCTTCTCCTTGTGCCCTCCATCTTTCCCAACATCAGGGTCTTTTCCAGGGAGTCTTCTCTTCTCATGAGGTGGCCAAAGTATTGGAGCCACCTTCTGACCCACTGGCCTCCAAATTTGCTCCATGAGCCACGCCACCCTGCTCTGCACCTGACATCATCTATGGTATCAGCTGCTATAGTGCTGTCGCTTTGCATGTGCTGGTGGATTCCAATCCCTGCAGGCAAAAAACCCCATGATACCTGATGTCATTGTGACACCAGGTGATTGACAGGTGGGCAGCCCATGAGGGTTGGGAAAGACAAAGCTCAGGCTTGCCGGCCAGATTCAGTTTCCCACCCCTGGGTTCAGTTAAACACTGAGCATATCTCTGTAACAAAAACAATGGGCTGCTTTCACATGGAGGCATCAACCTGATGAACAAAACTGCCGGGTGAATTTGCTACCTTTCTTTGTTCATATCTTGGAGATAAAGGGCTTCTCTGTGGAAAGCAAAGTGTATTATCCTTCTTCCATATATCTGCATTTTCTGCATTTTCTTGATTATTCAGAAATGCCAGTTGGTGTGTGTGCACGAACGTGCATGTTTATTTCTGCAAGCAAAGCAATAACTGAACTATCCAAAATTGAATTAAATAGGATCAAAAGGCCCCAATTTTCACAACTCCATCAAACTTCTTTTACTTCTCTTTAGATGGGGGAAAAAAATCTCTCAAAAGACTTTGAAGGAGAGGGCTGATAGGAAGAAATCAATAAATACTGAATTGAAGAATAAAATATACAAGTGGAAAAAGCAACCAAACCAAAATAAGGTAGAATACCTGCTGAGGTAGTATGCGAGCCTTTAGTTGCAGATCCACAACAGAAGCTTTTTTTTATTTCATGAAATAGCTGATGGAGAAATGAAATTTCAAAACACATAAAACATAACACCCTACGGGAGATACTCTAGACAAAACTGCTGGGTTGTTTTCCTTTAAAAGAAATGAAGTTCTCTGCACAGCTTTAGAACCCTGTTTTCTTGCTTCGATGAGGATTTCTTGTTAAGTTAAGGTAGGGGACGGGGACGGGTTTCTGAGTAATGCAGATGAACTTTTGAAGCACAGTAGGATTGGGAGGTGGAGGATAAATGGGGGAAAAACAAACAGAGGTGCAGAATGAGTAGTTCATATTGTTACATGGACAGGAAAAATGAATGGCTGAGAGGTTCTTTAAGAGTGATGAGGCAGAATTCTGTCCTAAGCAGAATTCTATTCCCTCCAACATTTCTCCGATGAAAATAGGGACGTCCTAAGAACCTTTTGTTGAGGGTGGAAGAGGAGAGCTCAAAATATGGGCTGAAGCTCAACATCAAAAAAAACACACGAAGATCATGGCCACTGGTCCCATCACCTCCCGGCAAATAGAAGGGGAAGAAATGGAGGCAGTGAGAGATTTTACTTTCTTGGGCTCCATGATCACTGCAGATGGTGACAGCAGCCACGAAATTAAAAGACGCCTGCTTCTTGGGAGAAAAGCAATGGCAAACCTTGACAGCATCTTAAAAAGCAGACAGATCACCTTGCCAACAAAGGTCCGTATAGTTAAAGCTATGGTTTTCCCAGTAGTGATGTAGGGAAGTGAGAGCTGGACCATAAAGAAGGCTGATCGCCAAAGAATTGATGCTTTTGAATTATGGTGCTGGAGGACACTCTTGAGAGTCCTATGGACTGCAAGAAGATCAAACCTCTCCATTCTGAAGGAAATCAGCCCTGAGTGCCCACTGGAAGGACAGATCGTGAAGCTGAGGCTCCAATACTTTGGCCACCTCCTGAGAAGAGAAGACTCCCTGGAAAAGACCCTGATGTTGGGAAAGATGGAGGGCACAAGGAGAAGAGGACAACAGAGGACAAGATGGTTGGACAGTGTTCTCGAAGCTACCAGCATGAGTTTGACCAAACTGCGGGAGGCAGTGGAAGACAGGAGTTCCTGGCATGCTCTGGTCCATGGGGTCACAAAGAGTCGGACACGACTAAACGACTAAACAACAACAACAACAACATTCTATAATAATAGCCACAATAATAATTTTACTATTTATACTGCACCCATCTGACTGTGTGGCTTTCAACATATATAAAAACATAATAAAACATTAGACATTTAAAAACTTCCCTCTACAGGGCTGCCTTCAGATAGTTCAGGGTTGGATAACTCCATAGCCTCCAATATTTTTCTGATGAAAATAGGGGTGTCCTAAGGAAAAGTGGAATATTCTGGGATCAAATCAGAAACTAGAATCATAGAATAGAATCATAGAATCATAGAGTTGGAAGAGACCACAAGGGCCATCGAGTCCAACCCCCTGCCAAGCAGGAAACACCATCAGAGCACTCCTGACATATGGTTGTCAAGCCTCTGCTTAAAGACCTCCAAAGTAGGAGACTCCACCACACTCCTTGGCAGCAAATTCCACTGTCGAACAGCTCTTACTGTCAGGAAGTTCTTCCTAATGTTTAGGTGGAATCTTCTTTCTTGTAGTTTGGATCCATTGCTCCGTGTCCGCTTCTCTGGAGCAGCAGAAAACAACCTTTCTCCCTCCTCTATGTGACATCCTTTTATATATTTGAACATGGCTATCATATCACCCCTTAACCTCCTCTTCTCCAGGCTAAACATGCCCAGCTCCCTTAGCCGTTCCTCATAAGGCATCGTTTCCAGGCCTTTGACCATTTTGGTTGCCCTCCTCTGGACACGTTCCAGTTTGTCAGTGTCCTTCTTGAACTGTGGTGCCCAGAACTGGACACAGTACTCCAGGTGAGGTCTGACCAGAGCAGAATACAGTGGCACTATTACTTCCCTTGATCTAGATGCTATACTCCTATTGATGCATCCCAGAATTGCATTGGCTTTTTTAGCTGCCGCGTCACACTGTTGGCTCATGTCAAGTTTGTGGTCAACCAAGACTCCTAGATCCTTTTCACATGTACTGCTCTCAAGCCAGGTGTCCCCCATCTTGTATTTGTGCCTCTCATTTTTTTTGCCCAAGTGCAATACTTTACATTTCTCCCTGTTAAAATTCATCTTGTTTGTTTTGGCCCAGTTCTCTAATTTGTCAAGGTCGTTTTGAAGTGTGATCCTGTCCTCTGGGGTGTTAGCCACCCCTCCCAGTTTGGTGTCATCTGCAAATTTGATCAGGATGCCCTTGAGTCCATCATCCAAGTCGTTGATAAAGATGTTGAATAAGACCGGGCCCAAGACAGAACCCTGTGGCACCCCACTAGTCACTCTTCTCCAGGATGAAGAGGAACCATTGATGAGCACCCTTTGGGTTCGGTCAGTCAGCCAGTTACAAATCCACTGAGTGGTAGCATAGTCAAGACCACATTTGACCAGCTTCTTTACAAGCATATCATGGGGCACCTTGTCAAATGCCTTGCTGAAATCAAGGTAGGCTACATCCACTGCATTCCCTTCATCTACCAGGCTTGTAATTCTGTCAAAAAACGAGATCAGGTTAGTCTGACATGACTTATTTTTCAGAAATCCATGCTGACTATTGGTGATCACAGCATTCCTTTCTAGGTGCTCACAGACTGTTTGCTTAATGATCTGCTCCAGAATCTTCCCTGGTATTGATGTCAGACTGACTGGGCGGTAATTATTTGGGTCCTCTCTTTTCCCCTTTTTGAAAATAGGGACAACTGAGGCGGCTTCTGTAAATCTAGGTCTGTCCCTGGAAAATAGGGACACTTGGACCGTCTGGAATACAGCTTGGCACTAAGACTTATGGTTTAAACAGAAGCATTTCTGGAGCAGAGCCAAGAGCTCTTGGTTTGGGGCAGGTTTGGGAGGCAATAAGTTTCCTAGATCATCTGCCTGGTGCACGGCATTTTGGATAACTTAAAATGGTGGGCAGCTCAGCTTGGCTTCCATACAAAAGTGGTACGGTCATCCATCTCTGAAGACCATTGATGGGGAAGATGATGACTGCAATGGTGTGGCCAAGTTGAATCAGTGAGGGAGCTTCCAAACACCTGGGGCTCTTAGTCAGTGTACAACCTGACCGGACACTGGTGCTGTGCCTGTTTCTACACAATAAGGATGCTGAAATGGTTTCTGGAATTGTTTGGTTGCTCCTAATGAAGCAACCAGCAGGTTTGAATAAAGATACTAAAATAAATCCAGGCATGCCACAGGTCTTGATGGTACTTTGCGTGGTTTACTATGGTTAGAATCTTCTGCTAGTTCTGACCCTTTGTCTACCACAACCAAGCCATTGCCCCATCTTTGTGACAGCATTTTCTTTTCTTTTTAAAATTTAAATTTTATTGGTTTTCCATTGAATAATATATAATCACATCATTTTTATCCTCTTTACCTCTTCAGAGCCCATCGATTTCCTTCCCTCCTGCCTCATGGCTTTCAGAGTTAACCTTTATATCATTGCATTTTATACATTTTCCAGTTCTAGTCCACTCATTACCAAAAGCATTAAAGTTTACGTTAAAATAAAAAGGGAGAAAATTCCTCATTACAAGTCTTCAGACAACCCTGCAAGTGATGTTAATTGCTTACAATAGTCTTTTAAATATCGTGTAAATTTACTCCAGTCCTTTTGGAATACTTGATTCTGCTGGTTTCAGATTTTCCCTGTCAGCATCTTCAATTCTGCAAAGTCCATCATCTTCACCTGCCACTCTTCTTTCGTTGGTACTTCTTGTTGTTTCCATTTTTGGGGCTAAGAGAATTCTTGCCGCAGTTGTTGCATACATAAACAGTATTTTATCTTCCCTTGGTATCTCTTCACTGACTATGCCCAATAAAGCATTTTCAAGCCTTTCACAAATAACTGTGCACATTTGTTTGTAGATGGTGGTCATTTTAAAGACGTTGCAGACATTGCAACCTACAGTGAATGAGCTTTCCTGACCCCACCGTACTCCACAGTGAAGCAATTATCACAGCATTTAGCATGAGAAAATCTTCCTTTCAGCTTTTACCATCTGCATAATGGGCTACATCCAGCATGTCTACTCAGAATTAAGACCTGCTGTGTTCACAGCTCTATGTGTTTAAGGCTGCAGGTTGATCAGTAAGAAGTGCATGCCCTCTCATTCTTCAGAAGGAGGGCAGGTTCATCTCTGCATTATCAATATAGCAGTGAGAAAAGGGGAGAATCGGAACAACAAAAATAGGGAAGGGGACACAGTTTAACCACACAGACATCCATGTAAAATGGCCCTGTGAAAAGTTGGGCATGATTTATGTGAGTATATGGAAAGTGGAATGATGATGGGAAGAAGGAACTTAGATCAGGAACAGCTGTGACCCTCCAGATGTTAATTGACACCAGCTCCCATGATTCTTGACTATTGGCCGTGCTAGCTGGGCTGGATGGGAGATGGGGTCCAACAACATTTGGTGTGCCATAGATTGCCCCATCCCCATGCACCATACCTCGGTTTAAGAACAGCCCTGTTTATGAATTATTTGGGTTACGAACTCAGCAAAACCGGAAATAGTGTCTTGGTTTGAGAACTTTACTTTGGTCTAAGAATGGAATCCGAATGGTGGAAGGGCACCCGTGGCGGGAGGCCTCATTAGGGGAAGCGCACCTCGGTTTAAGAACAGTTTTGGTTTAAGAACGGACTTCCGGAACGCATTAAGTTCGTAAACCGAGGTACCACTATAGAATGCATGAGAAGAGGAGTAGGGCAGCAGCAACATATATTTTCAAACACATTGAAATTCACTCTGCGCTTATTTTTTCTTGGAAAAGGCGACATGTTTAAGCCACATAATTCAATTAATATTTAGGAGGACTAATCTGTACAAAGCATAATTGGCTTATTTAAAAGCTGATTAGATTAATACTATTATGATGATAATAAAGCAGTTCTAAGAATTTCCATTTTATTTTATTTTATTAAAAAAAGTGCACTCTACAGTGCCACATTAAACAGAGCATGCAGATACCTAGCTGAACATGATGATTGAGTTATACCAGAGAAGGTGGTGAAATGTTAGAGAGAGAGACAGCTAGGTACTTGTATCCTGAAGCAGAACTTCTACTCTACTAACTGAAGAGAAAAGAATGCTTGCATAAGGAATCTAGAACTCTGAGTACATCCATCTTGATGGACTGGGGTAGCACTGAACAGGCAAAAGCTATGGAGTCTTACAGAAAGGCTGGCAATGCTAGGTCATGGGAATTTCTCCCTGGGAATGCATCTCCCTTATTGATATGGGTTTGAATCTGCATGCACCCAACAATGTGCTGGTGTCAGGAATGAGCCAGCTCCTAGTGGAACTTTACAGCCTGCTGCAGAACAGAGAGGCTTAGATTTGACGCAGACTGAGCAAAGAACACAGCACTCAGTGGTGACTCCTCTGGGCACAACTCCAAGGGAACAACTGAGAGTGGGCTGGAACACAGCCAAAGCTCTCAGGAAGCTTAAACAGGCACAAACAGACACAGAGATAGTCTGTCAGAACAGGAAGAGGCTGGAGCTAACCCAATAAGTCCAAAGAGTCGGTGAATGGGAGGGCTGCTAGATAGGAAGCAAAAGAAGAGTCGTAAGGGATGATGGTTCAGTATATCCTGTAGAAACCAGAAGGAGTCTTCAGAAGGGTCATCTTGAGTGATAATGCCAGCAGCTGTGTTAGAGCTGTCCGGAGCTATCTGTTTGTTTTTGCAATAAATCCTCCTTTTTAATTACCTACACTTACTGCGTTATCAAGCTGGGAACCTGGATTCCTGATAGCTGGTTAGGTGGGAAACAGTAGTGCTCTTCCAGAGTTCTTAGACAATCCATCCAAGGAGTGTGGAGGCTGGCCCTGCTCCTGATGTTCCCACACAGAATAGAGATTTAAAAAGGGGAATTCTGAACATGTTTATGGCTGGATGCACTTATCATGCTCCCTGCAATCGGGAACTCAGCACAATCAGGATTCCAGAGTGTGGAAGGAACGTTCTTACAATCCCCCTTTAGACCTTCCCAATCAGTGAAGGAAGGTCAAGGTTCCACAATGGGCTTAAAAACGTAACTGGGTTCCTGCTGGATCAGGCCAGATGGCCATTAAGTCCAGAATCCAGATCTGCAATATGAGGGTGATTATTTTGACCAACCTCATAGGGCAGTTGTAAAGGTTAAATATAACAGCAAAGTAGTATCAATTCCTAAACTTTACAAGGTATATTGAATGTCTGGCTAGCAGCCCTGTTTCTCATGGACCATGACCTGGCGGACATTAAGACATTAACTGTGCAGCCCAGCTCTCACCTTGGAGATGCCTCCGTCTCTTGCCAAACATTTATCCTTGACAAGAAATTAATATCACCATTAAACTATCAGCCGTTCCATCTGAGGGACAGCAAAGCTAAAGGCAGCAGAACTGATGGCAGCACAAAAAGTGATGAATTGTGCCTTTTCTTTTCTCTCTCTCACTCTCTTTTTACTTTATTTTCAGCTGGATTCTTGTCCAATATTGTCTTTCAACCGGTCTTCCCACTGGGCAAATTCAGGGCCTTTAAATTGTGCAAATCTTTGTTGTTCATCTTGTCCCTGAGACTAAACTACATCAAATATTTCTTCCTGTCTGTGTGGGAGCCTCTCTCTCCCTTCTCGCCCCCCTCCAACATCAGAGCTCAGATTGGCTCTCTTGATATAGCCTTAGTTCAGAATTGTAATACCAGGCAGAACTCATTGTCTGTGTTTTTCTTTCTTCCTCGGATGTTCAAGTGTTATATGCTGGCCCACTTTTGGGAACCATTGTTGGAAAGCGGTTCTGTAAAGGAGGCTGGCACAATTTGCAGCTTTCCTTCCCCATTAGTATTGTTTTATTATAAATTTGTCGCATTTATAACCCACCTTTTTATCACATGCATTTGAGGTGGCATACCTGGTTTCCCCTCTCCTCCTTTGTGATCCCCCACAACATCCTTGTAGGTTAGGCGGAGAGGCAGTGACTGGCCGAGGCCACCCAATAAGCTTCTGCCATGACCCAGTGGGGATTCAAATCCTGGTCTCCCAGGTCCTAGTCCAACACTCTAAGCCCTAGACCAGATTCAGGACCCAAGGACACTGTGATTCCCAGGAATGCTTGCACACAGGAGGTAGACGCCCCTACTGAAGGCAGTACCTTGTCACCAATCCTATCAGGTACATTTCAGCAGATTAGGGAAAGGCATGTTGGTGGCGTGAACCAAATTAATTACAAGTACAGCTCAAACTTTAGGGGGGGAATGCCCCCTTTTTGGAATGCCTTTGGCTACTTGAGTTGCTTCATGCTCGTTTGAACGTTTATGCTTTAAAGGATTGCAATGGTTTGAATGTTATGCTTTAAAGGATTGCAATGGTTGGAATGTCAGCAATCTGGATTTCCAGATTGACCTAATGCCTACATAGGTCTGCTATTGGAAGAGAACGTGTGCAGAATTTCAGTTCTCCAGAGAACATAATGGAAATCCCTCCATTTTATGACGTTCTGGTTCCATGGCACACTGTGGATTATCTCCCTCACCCCCACCCCAAAAAACAGACCAAAAAACTGCCTTGGTTTTGAAAATCTCTCTCAAATCCAAAACTATTGGGAGCTGGTTGTAGATCTCCAAAGGACTGTGCCAGGTACTTGATAGGAACTAGAGATCTGCCTAATCACTGACCCTAAGTGAAATCAGCAGAACAAAGCCATCCGATGCAAAATATCATTTAGCTCCTTTTCTGCTGTTATTTCTTTGCTATATCCCCAGCAGTGATAAACATAAGCCCCCAGCAATGAACACGCGGTGCTTTAATGCCTTTGGCAAATCATTTAAGAAAAAATATATATCAGTTTTGAAATGCAAAGCAGTGCAAACAAAAAGTAACATCCCCACTTCTCTCTCACTGTCAGCGACTCCCAACCTCTTTAAAAATATTATTGGCAATGACTGTGAAGCTCTGTTGGCTGTGGGGCCTGCCGGTGGTGCATTAAGACAGCCATAACTCACGTTTGGCTATCCGTTCAAATGGAAGTGGCTGTCATTTCTTAACAGTGGCTTCTTTGGAGAGGTCACAACTTGAGAAAAAGGCAGTATTTCCAAGGTGAAACTATTTTGAGCGAGCTCAATCTTATTTTAGCAGAAAGGCAAGTGTTAAGGAGCCCTTGCGACATTTTTGGTGCTGTATCAGACAACAGAGGTGGGCAGAGTTAGGCTTTGGGGACCCACATTGCCTTTTATTAGAACTCTGAAGATCTACCAGCTGGAGCTAGGGGCAAAAGGGGCAAAATAAGTTAAGAGTTATCATTAGGTTGCCTCTAAGCACTTTCAGAAGGGACGCGGGTGGCGCTGTGGGTTAAACCACAGAGCCTAGGACTTGCCGATCAGAAGGTAGGTGGTTTGAATTCCCACAATGGGGTGAGCTCCTGTTGCTCGGTCCCAGTTCCTGCCAACCTAGCAGTTCGAAAGCACGTCAAAGTGCAAGTAGATAAATAGGTACCGCTCTGGTGGGAAGGTAAACAGCGTTTCCGTGTGCTGCTCTGGTTTGCCAGAAGCAGCTTGGTCATGCTGGCCACATGACCCGGAAGTTGTACGCTGGCTCCCTCAGCCAATAAAGCGAGATGAGCGCCGCAACCCCAGAGTCGGTCACGACTGGACCTAATGGTCAGGGGTCCCTTTACCTTTTAAGCACTTTCAGAGGCGAGGGGTTTGCTTTTTCTGGTACATTGCCTGCAATCATCACCCAAAAATTCTGCCCCCACATAAGGTTATAGATGTTCCATTTAAAAAATAATAATCTATTCAAACATCAAAGCTGTCCATCACAAAAAACCCTGGACCTATTTTCCTGTGATTTGGCATTCTTTAACAATTCTGGAAGAGCTAATATGCCTGCAAATTCTAACCACTTCTGCTGCATTGGGGAAAAGATAGCGCTTTTAAAATTTATTGATAGTGAATATCTGGGGGAGAAATGAAGGGGACTCGGTTAGACCTTGAATTTAATCAGACAACCCACAAAGCACCACTGAATTTTGTGGTTTCTTAGTTAAGTGGTCCAGCAGGTGGGGAAAGATGGAGATCCCTAGGCAGCAATCACAGGCAGGTCCTGGTTTTGCCCCCAATGTCCCAACTGTGCTAATCACACCACTTAATTGCATCTCAAACTAATATAATTTATGTCCTGTTTGTGATTGTGGCTGGAGACCATGGTGCCATGGTGCTTATTTCTTTAGCAAGATTTTCCCCTTCCCCAAATAACCCTACTAGATACATGTAAAATATATGAAACAGGAGCATAGCCATCAGTTGACAGTTTCCAAGCTAATGCAATGGTATCACCTTTTCATACATAACACATTTAAATGTTCTTGCTGCTAGAGGAATAAAGATGTCAAATGCAGTTAGAGCTATGACAGTGCGTTAGTTGCAAATAAAACAAAAGCTATAGCTAAAATAAATGCTGCAGATAAATAGCCCGCTGTGAGAGGAGGGTTCAGCTGTGAAGCTTTATTTTAGTTTTATGGCTATGGGACATATCAAACCACTGCTTTGATTTCTCATGTGCGCCAGAAGGTTTCAGGGTAAAACCAGATAATAAACATGCGGCCATTACATTTATTATATATAATATTCAATTAGGGGGTGTTCAGTGTTTATATTATTATGAGTACTTACTTTAAGGTATAAAAAGGATGCAGCAAAAATGTTTATAGCTTATAGTTTATAGTATAAAGTTCAGAGGTGGAGGTTTTTTTCAGAGGTGGAAGCAGGAGGAGAAACTAAAAGGCAGAAATATTTTAATCATGCATGGGCTGAGTCCAATTAAACTTCAGTGCATTGGAGGATATTTTCTCACATGTGTGATGACAGACAAACACGTGGGCATGAAGCTGCCTCATTCTAGGTCTGATCATTGGTCCATCTAGTGCAGGTGGCAGAGAAATTTGATTTTGTTTGCATTTGAAGGTGAACCTACCGAATCCATTTTACCAAACAATACACAAGCCATCATTCGAAAACCACACTTCTCTGAATTTTGCAGTTCAGTTCTCTACACACACACACACACACACACACACACACACACACACACACACTGTCCTTTCGCTTGGCAGCTCAAGATGAGCAGGTGACAGCAAAGGCTTCAAGGTTTTTAGCTGGGGCAATCAGAATAAGATCTACCATTTGACTATTGATTCAAAACCCTAAAATGTATTTTATATAACTGACTTTTTTATTTCTATTTTTGTATATCGTATTGTTGTTTTCTTGCTATGGCCAATAAAGATTCACACACACACAAACACACACTCCACCTGTAATTCTCAGCAAACTGTTATTCAGAGGCCTGCTGCCTTTGACAATGAAAGTAAAGGTAAAGGGACCCCTGACCATTAGGTCCAGTCGTGGCCGACTCTGGGGTTGCGGTGCTCATCTCCCTTTATTGGCCGAGGGAGCCGGCGTACAGCTTCCGGGTCATGTGGCCAGCAAGACTAAGCCGCTTCTGGCGAACCAGAGCAGCACACGGAAACGCCGTTTACCTTCCTGCCGGAGCGGTACCTATTTATCTACTTACACTTTGATGTGCTTTCAAACTGCTAGGTTGGCAGGAGCAGGAACCGAGCAACGGGAGCTCACCCCATCATGGGGATTTGAACCGCTGACCTTCTGATCAGCAATTCCTAGGCTCTGTGGTTTAACCCACAGTGCCGCCCATGTCTACAATGAAAGTAGACCACAGCTATCATGCCTCGTAGCCACTGATAATCACTCATGTTCCACAATTTAACTATGTGCCGTGTGAAGAACTTTCTTTTGAAATCCTGACTCTGCCAGCCTTCAGATCCATTGGAACCTGAGTTCTAATTTTAATTGGAGAGGGAGAAAAACTTCTCTTTATTAATTTCATCATAAACTACTCTTTCATGTTCCCTTTGCACTTGGCTCTCCTTTGAGAATGCCTCTCAGTGGCAGTCATGTGAAGAGCAACCCTGCTGGTAGCCTGTCATGCTTTGGTGTCAAGCGTTTCCTCAAAATGGGAAGTGGCTGCACAGAAGAAGCTGTACCACTCTTGTGTACAAAATGACACCCATTCTCATAACCAGAGGTTTACGGAATAAGGAGCCCCATTTGAACATTCTGCAAGAGCTTCATGGGCATGCTAGAGCAACATATGAGGTTCAGTGTGGTGTGGTGTAGTGGTTAAGAGCAGTCGACTCGTAATCTGGTGAACCGGGTTCGCGTCTCCGCTCCTCCACATGCAGCTGCTGGGTTACCTTGGGCTAGTCACACTTCTCTGAAGTCTCTCAGCCTCACTCACCTCCCAGAGTGTTTGTTGTGGGGGAGGAAGGGAAAGGAGATTGCTAGCCGCTTTGAGACTCCTTTGGGTAGTGATAAAGCAGGATATCAAATCCAAATCCAAACTCTTCTTCTGTACCGGGGATGTTATATGTTTAGTGCTGCTGACACAGCAGTTTGACTTCACCCCCAGAGGCGTACTCCATTGTCCCTCGAGACAGACAGATGCCAACAAAAAAAGTTAGAGATGAAATGCAGTAGGATGTGAAAATGCCTGTTACAGGACAACATACGGTGAGTATGCACATTTCTCTGCTGACAAATATGCTCATGCATGGGGAAAATAGCGTGTGAGAAGGAGCTCCCAGTTTCTGGAATATAAGTTGTTTCTTCACTCAGCTTCCTTTTTCGCCTGCCAGCTCTTCATATCCCTCTCCCTGTAACACTTCTGCCTTCTTCAATATCCAGGTGCTCATTAAGGCATCTCTTGGGATGGCGTATGATCTAAAAGCTTCCTGTCTCGTTCCTAATAATCACGTGGGGAGGCAGCTGCTCATAGCAGACTATTTCATTTGAAAAGAAAAGAAAAAGTGATAACCCTCGGCTTAACTAGATGTTGCATGGCTCCTGGTTAAGGGCACACATATGCTGGATAGCTCAGTTGGTTAGTGTGTGGTGCTGATAGCACAAGGTTGCAGGTTCGATCCCTGAAAGGAACAGCAGCATATTCCTGCATAGGTGATCCTCAGGGTCTCTGATTCTATGTAAGCCTTAGTTGCTTTATTGAGCAGCATATTGTACTACCAACCTTACTGTATGCTTGTGAAACATGAACCACTTATAAACGCCATCTCCAACTCCTCAAAAGATTCCATCAACGGTGTCTCCGAAAATTTTTACACATCACTTGGGAAGACAGGCAAACTAATACCAGTGTACTGAAAGAAGCAAAGATCACCAGTGTTGAAGCAAGGATTCTTCAACATCAACTTGGACTGGTCATGTTGTGCAGATGCCTGATCATCGTCTTCCAAAGCAACTACTCTATTCGAACTTAAAAATGGAAAGCATGATGTTGGTGGTCAACAAAAGAGGTTTAAAGACTGTCTCAAGGCAAATGTAGTATAAACAGCGACAGGTAGGAAACACTGCCCTGCAGGCACTCCAGTTGGAGAGCAGCCTTTACCAAAGGAGTCGTGGGTTATGAAGACACTCGAATTCAGGACGCAAGGGAGAAACGTGCTAAGAGGAAGGCACGCTTGGCAAATCCACACTGTGATCAGCTGCTGCCCGGAAACCAATGTCCCCACTGTGGAAAGACGTGTGGATCCAGAATCGGCCTTCACAGTCACTTACGGACTCATTGTTAAAACCGTGTTTATGGAAGACAATCTTACTCGGTTACGAATGATCACTAAAGAAGAAGAGAAGAAGAATTGAGCAGCATATGCCACTGCCTTTTAAGAATGGAAGTAAATCTGTCTACTTACTAGCAGCCTTATACTTGGGTCAGCTCAAGAATATTAAGAAGTGAATGAACAAAATAAGTGGAGTCTTGAAATGAGTAGTTAACATCAGTACAGTTTTGAAATGTTCAGTCTGCCATCTTGATTCAAAATGGCATCCAATTGGATCCAAACATTGACAAATATTTCCTCCTTTGTCTCATGCAAAATTTGGTTACAATATCTTAAGAGGTGTCCAAACACATAGTGAACAAGCAACTTTCCAAAACGTGTGTGTGTGCACCTGCAATGCGCACAAATATCTCTGTTTCTTCGATGACATCTTTATATACCAGTTCAAAGCTTAGGTTTCGCAATTGGCAGATAAGTCCTGCAAGTATACAAATGGCCTGTGATAAACATATAAATGGGTTGTCTTCACGCACCTGGTAAATCATTTGCGCATGTTGATGGGTTGTAGGGAAGCAATGCAATTCTACGTGGTCATGTGACAGAGCTGTAGCTTGTCAAGCCTGAGTATATAAAGACCAAACAAAACAAAAATGACCTCCCATTAGTATCCCAGATGAATCTAATCCCTTTAAATATTGGCAAGTCTGGTTTTGGGGCAGAGTCACTCATATCAATTTTTCCATTGGTGTAATTCTATTGACCTCAATGGAATTGTTTTAGAACCACACTGGATTAATTAAGAAGAAAATCAGGCCCAAGGACATTCATATATTGCAAATATCTCTCTTCCCTGCCCCCACAACCCACATATGGGGGGAATTAAACTGACACAATTGGGCTGGGTGTACATCCTTTCCCAAGGATTTTCCATTTAGCGGTAATTATAATTTTGTGCAGTGCAGTGTTGCCGCAGAACACAGCAGGGACTAAACTATTATTTATTATCACTGGTTATTAGCCAAGCTAAAATTGTAAAGCGAGCAAGCGAGAAAATCTCTCTCTCTTTTTTTGGTTATTTTTGTTACACATCTAATTAAACTTTTAAAGCTGCACAAGTGTTTTCCTGAAAGGATATATTTAAGATGCTTTTTTATTTAAGAGAGAGAGAGAGAGAAATGCAATTGGAACAACATTTGTTTTGTGTGGTAAACAGAAGCCTTTTGGCAGAAGAACCCTTTAGTTTTCAAAACTGCCAAGAATTATTTGCTTATCTGCAGAATTTCAACTGCTCTCTCTGCCTGTAAGTCATATGGAAGCAGAGCTGGAATAAACAAGATTCTGTAGCAGAACGGTTGGGCGTACTGTAAACATACATTATTAGGTTCACAGCCTAAGCAGTTTGCATTTCCCTGTTATTAAGAGGGGAGAAAGAAAAATGGGGCGGGGGGAGGAGAGGAAGGGGGACGTTAAGTGAAGCCTGGATATTCTAATGTAATTTGGAAAGGGCTGCAGAGTTGTCTAAATGATAATGGTATTTGACAGTTTGATATGTATTTATAGCTGTTGCCAGCCCTGTCTGAATACTATATAGGATTATCAGGGATTTTGTGGGTTTATCACCACAGGCATGCAGGATTAACAGCCTGATGAAGTCAAAAAGAATTATTCAGCCAATCCTATCCATGTACTCATATTGCGCCCTTCACACAAGGTCCTGGAGCACTATATATGTGTGTGCATAAAAGCACACAGTAACTGCCAAAGGGGGGAAAAATCAAGTCAAAATAAAAACAGAAGTATTCAGTCTTCCCTTGGAATCGACAAGGAAGCCATGCTGCTGCCGAAAATCTCCCAGCCCAAACTGAAACCAAAAGGAATTTGCCAACTCGTGAAGGGAACGCCGACGACAACAACCTAGCCAGACTCTTAGCTAAGAATAATGAAATATTTAGGAGTGAAAGAAGAGTCAAGAGACTGCTTCGTCACGGAATCCACAAAATACCAGCAAGTTTTACGTGAAATCAGAGTTATGGGTTTTTGTTTGTTGGTTTTTGGATGATTCTGTGGGATTGGCTGTATCAGATGAGCAGCATATCGGTTGACTTCGATTCCATTCTCACAAGCAAGAGGAAGAGCCAAAGCACAACGGTTGTTTGAAATTCACAATTCTCTGAATTTTGCAATGCTGTTCGCCAGCAACTAATGTGTGCAAAAATGCTCCCATCAAGCCTGCATATATTAGTAAAAAGAACACACCAACATGCATTGCATTAGGGGAGATTGCTGTGCAAAATTGAAAGAGGAAAAATTTGTACCACAACACTGAATTTTCACAAAAACTTACAACAACAACAACATTGCAATGTCGAAAACTGAAGTTAATGTTGGGAAAATGAGAAACTGAGAGAACATGAAATGAACAGACTTGCACTTCCCTCATCAGATGGCAGCACCATCCCATCTACCCATACCTGGTCTATGGTCTATATTATGTGCAGCAAGCCCTATGTGGTCCCATCAAGGCAGGAAAAGGGGAATCTGGGACTCTCCATATGTCATTGGCCTCCAACTCCCATGAACCTTAGTCAGCATAGCCAGCAGTCAGGGGTGATGGAAGTTGTAGTGAAGCAACATCTGGAGGGCCAAAGGTTCCCCTTCTCATCATTATGACAATGTAAACCATATATAAAAAAAATTGTTTCCATTTACTTTGATATCCTCTTTGGGAATCAGTGGTTGAGGTCTGCAAGAGGCCTTCCATAACACACATGCAGAGAATGTGCCATGGAAGAAGCATTTTCTATGCAACAGAATAATAAATCCAAATTCTTGACACCCCAGATATGCTGAAGGCCCTACTGAGCTAACAAAAGCACTGATATGGCAAGAGCAAAACCATTGCTCTTAGGAATCTGTTTGAAATAACATGCTTATGCTTGCAGCAAATGGGGGGAAAGGCATGGCCGATGTACCTGTAGCTGGCAGGGAAGAAATGCTTCGCTGTTCAGATGCTGACAGTCTGAAATTAAATTAAAGAGCAGAAGATGGGAGGAACATGGGAAGAGGAGGGGTGGCATTGAATGCGGGGAGGGAAGTGGTGAGTTTGGGAAAAGCGGGATGTTGGATCTATACAGCTTCAGGTTCAAGGAAATGGGTGCTTAAAATGAAGGCCAATTTAGTATTAATATTATAAGGAGGCATCCACTTTCCCCCTGGATGCTGACATATATACAGATTTATGCAGGGGTCATGTTTCTTCCATAACTAGGATAGCATCTAATCACAAAAGTCTACAAAGTTAGGATAACACCAGGGTATACTAGGGTTGCCACCCATCTCTAGAAAAATGTGATTGTCCTCCCCCCCTTTTTTAAAAGAAAAATGCCCCTGTCCTGTTTAGACTTCAAATGGGACTCATTCATGGGGTTCAGGGGGCTGTGCACAACCATGCAAATGGGACCCCCATTTAATGTGGGGAGTGGTCATTACAGAGAGAGGCTATAGAACTCAGACTCTTGGATAATGGCGTTGTCCCCAGTGAATCTCCATCCCCATCTCTCCCACTTCCTCATTCGTCATCTTCATCACCTCCTTTACGGATGCTGCTAAGCAAGTGCCCTCTGTCTTTGAGCTCTTTGCTCTCCTACTTTCAAGGCTCACCAGGTTCTGGGAGATGGAGGGTCTGGAATATTTTCTAATAACACTATGTCAGCCAGCTGCTGCTCCAGTTCTGCCTCCTCTCCCATGATTTCCCAACTTTCCCCCTTATCTGTTTCTGAGCTGTAACCTCCCTCAAACCCCTGTTGTAACTCTATACTGTCTTCCTCTTCCTCCTCCCTGGAAGGGTCAGGATGGAGAGGCAGTCTCTACCACTCCTCCTCCTCTGCCCTGTCCCTGATAGAGAGCAAGGAGGGGGTTGCAGGGGTCTGGTCCAGTGTGGGAAAGAGAGTTTTTGCACAGGCAGAGGGGGCAAGGGTGGGTTGGATTCAGAGATCGAGAGCTGGGGGTTGCACAGCCCTGGTGGAAAGTGTGTGTGTGGGGAGAGAGTTCTTACATGGTCTGGGGCAGGTGTGTGACAGACCGAGACTCAGAGTCAGAGAGTGAGAGAAAGGGGGAGTTGTATTTTCTGATCCAATTCATCTAAGGAAGTCAGATCATCCTCCACCAGGGCCAGGGCCTTCTCAGTGATGGCTCTGACCTGGTGAAATGCTCCGTCCTGTGAGACCAGGGCCCTGCAGGATTTCTGCAGGGCCACCTGGCTTTCAATTTGTACTTAGCCAGATTTTTTTATTCCCCTTCATTCCCTCCACTTCCCCTTTTTATGAAGATTACCCCGCTCTGGGATGCCACAGCTAATTCTCCCCTGGTCTCCTTGCTGACTCAAATAGGACTAATTTAGCCAGCTAGCCCTTGTGATCATCTAATGTTTACTGGATGGATTTCCCCCCTAAATTAATTTTTGATTTTATTGTTATTCACGTTTTATACTGTATTTTATGCTGGTTTTTGTAGCATCAGTTAAGTGTTTTAAATTTGTTGTTAGCTGCCCTGAGCTCGGTTTTCTGAACCGGGAAGGGTGGGGTATAAATAAAAAATTATTATTATTATTATTATTATTATTATTATTATTATTATTATATGCAGCAATGCTTCCTTAATGCTGCAATTCATCTTTCACCAGAAACTGCATTACCAGTGCTGGCCACTGTGATGAAATTATGTAACTCGCAGCATCATTTGTGTAAATGACGTTGCAATTCCATTCAAAGGAAACACAATGCACACGGGGGAGGGGGGAGTAATCAAACACATAGCATTTGCGGAATGAAAGCAACTACAGTGAATACCAGGCAGGTCTGCTGCTTTTGGTTTCCATTCTGTACATGGGGCGAATAAGCAAACATTGGCAATTTCCACTCCTGTTTCTGTTTTCGTTGAAATTTTCAAACATCCCTGTTTATGATGCGGCAGATAAACTGGACCTGACATAACAACATGACTCATCAACCTGAGAAGTTTTCCTTTTCAAAAATGTTCTGTGTGGACTTGCATCAAGAAGAAAGGAAACCTGGGAGATTGGCATGGCCTCTGTTTGCGGCTTCTTGTCAGCCAAAAACTTCTCTCCATCTGCTTTAATTCTTGGAGCAACAACCCTATTTAACTTTTCAACTTCTCACCTGGGAGGTGGTTACATTATATATACATTTTAAAGCTAATGGCGTATCAAAGGCACAACTAAGGGAGCTGCCGACTGTGCGTGCATCATGGGGCTGAATAAATTATACATGTCACAGCAAACCGGATGCTTTGGGAAGAATATCTGAGGTGGCATTACTGCTGACAGAAGGAGATTCTCTTTCAGCTGAAAAGGCACTTGCTACTTTGGGAAGCATGCGCCTCTCTCCGCTGTATTTCTGATGCTTTTAGAAGACAAAAATATGCTCGCTTAATGCTGTGACAGCTGAAAAACATTTCCTTTGAATGTTTTCTTGATTTGATATTGAACATATGAGACGTATGGAAAGTGGGGGGTGGGGAGAGAAGTGAAGAGACACAAGGTAAAGGACAGTAAGAAAGAAAGAAAGAAAGAAAGAAAGAAAGAAAGAAAGAAAGAAAGAAAGAAAGAAAGAAAGAAAGAAAGAAAGAAAGAAAATTAAGTGGGAAGAGTTGGTTGGTGACTTCTCTTAGCATTGGTCTTCCTGAGAGCGAGCTGGATTGAAGCTTGCTCTCTGTTTACTTTTTCTACCTCTTTTCTACCTCTCTCTAGTATAGTGGTTAGCAAACTTCTTCAGCAGGGGGCCGGTCCACTGTCCCTCAGACCTTGTGGGGGGCCGGACTATATTTTGAAGGAAAAAAAGAACGAATTCCTATGCCCCACAAATAACCCAGAGATGCATTTTAAATAAAAGGACACATTCTACTCATGTAAAAACATGCTGATTCCCGGACCATCTGCGGGCTGGATTTAGAAGGCGATTGGGCCAGATCCGGCCCCCGGGCCTTAGTTTGCCTACCCAGGGGTTAGTGTATCAGACTAGGCCCTGGGAAACACCAATGAAAAAGCCAGCAAGCCCCCCATGCCAGCCCCCTCTGCCCTGCCCCATTCTGCCCCTTTTTGTGACATTTTTGACACGTTTTCAGGTCATTCTTGGGCTTGGCACATTGTGCGTGTGCACAGCCGCACACATATCAGACGTGCCCAGTGCTTTTTTTCTTCTAGAACAGGGTTTCCCATACTTAGGTCTCCAGCTATAAACTGATGCCCTGACTTTTAAATTGTGGTATGCTAACAAATTGACCCAAACAGCTTCATGAAATGAAACTTAGAAAGCATGTGGTTTAGTAAAATGTCAATCTCAGAGCGAATCTGGTTGCACTTGCTTATACAAATTACGACCCATTCAGGCATTCAAAGCATGTGATGATAATCGCATAAGGCAGGTGCATATTTGCCCTTCAGCTGCCCCATGGGCTTCCTGCTCCCTGATAGTGACCACACATTTGGGGAAGGGCTGAAGCTCAGTGCTAGAGCATCTGCTTGGCATGCGGAATGCCCCCTGTTCAATCCCTGGTATCTTCAGGTAGGGCTGAGAGAGGCTTCTGCCTGTTAACCCAGGGGGCCTCTGCCAGTCCACAATGCTGAGGCAGAAAGATAATTGATCTGGCAACTTCCTATGCTCCTGTGTTCCTGAAGCATGTTCAGTCCAAGGCCGCCAAATGACTACAAGGAGGCTGTTCCTGTGCGCTGAAACTCTGAGCTCTTAGGATTCATGCAGGAGACTATGCGCACTGGCAGGCTGCCCCACTGTAGACATCTTCCCAAATGCACGGACAGCATTGGGAATGGACCATCACCATCATCATCACTTTTAATTTGTATACTGTCCTTCTATCTCAAGGCAGTTTACAAGGTGAAGAAACAAAGAATGTACACCTTATAGCTGTCAACATTTAGAGGGGCTGGGAGGCCAGCTGGCAAGCCCAGTTCAGACGTCTCCTTCCATCGGCCCATGCTCCAACGTAAATCAGCAACCCGAACTTCAAAAGCCAGGGCACGCAATTAGCAGAGTGTACACAGAAGTAGGCGTAAGTCATGCTACAGCTACAGATTTATTAAACATAAATCAGAACGAAGAAACATGTCATCTATCTCACGTCGTCTGGGAGAGAGCAGCCAAAAGCAAAAGCTATACACAAACGGAAGTTCCCAGCATACTGTGCTGGAGTGTAAACAGATATGTGACATGCAACAATTCCACATGCCTGTTCCTTAAGGTGGAATGGAATTCTCAACAATAACAATCTAATGCAATACAAAAATGTGATAATAAAATATAACTTTAAAATAACCTGTTATGTACTGAAGTTCTCACCATGGGTCAGCAGGGGGATACTGTAGATAGTTATGCAAATGAAGGATCAAAAGTGACGTTCAGTGATTGGATAGTTTTAGAAAGTTGCAACAGTTACATTGTTCTGGAGCTCTATATAAGCAGGCTGACTGAGCTCTTCAGTTCAGTTCTGTCCAGCTTACAAATAAAGAGCTGCTTTGGAAGAATCGCTGTGTCGTCTGATATATTCACCCACAACTTAACATAACCTACATAAAATAAAGTAACATTCAACCATCATTAGAATTTGTTGTTGTTGTTGTTTAGTCGTTTAGTCGTGTCTGACTCTTCGTGACCCCATGGACCAGAGCATGCCAGGCACTCCTGTCTTCATCATTAGAATAGTATAGTATAATAATATCAACATATAAAAATGAAACAGAAATCCACATTTAACAATTACAATAAATAATTTCTAAACTACAATCAGTAAAGCAATGGCAGGCCACAGTGCATAAAATAATACGATACAAATTGAGAAGCAGAGACTGGAGGGTGGAGCGAGGCAGGTGGAAGGAGGCCTTGCCTGATGAAGTCTCTCCCTCATGGGGTGTGACGATGGGAGGGAGGAGAAGGAATGCAACCCTGCTTTCCTGCCTCACACAATTGTGTATCTTGAATGTCCAAATGCAGCTCATGGGACAAATCGATGCCTTCCCCCCCACACACACACATGTGAGAAGCCAGACAGGAGGGAAGCGTTTTTGCTTCAGAGGACCCCCTCCCCATCTCCCCAAATCCCGTTCATCTCTAGGAATCTCATTCGGTTCATTATAAGCCATAGAGAGAGCCAAGCTGCAGGATCGGATCCCTCTGCACCTCTCTCAAAGCAGGAGCCAAAGAGGAAATGTCCACTTCACACACAGGTCCACTTCACACACACTCAGTGACACTTCAGGCTCCCAAATGAAACTGGCAATGAAGGGAAAGGCACGGAGGGTCCAGGAATCAGCGTATTTTTACACGAGTAGAATGTGCCCTTTTATTTAAAATGCATCTCTGGGTTATTTGTGGAGCATAGGAATTCGTTCATCCCCCCCAAAAAAAAAAATATAGTCCGGCCCCCCACAAAGTCTGAGGGACAGTGGACTGGCCCCCTGCTGAAAAAGTTTATTGACCCCTGACATAGGCTAACAATGAGAGAGATGACATGGTGACCCTGTTTAGGGACGTTTTTAATGACTGATTTTAAATGTATTTTTAATCTTCTATTGGAAGCCGCCCAGAATGACTGGGGAAACCCAGCCAGATGGGTTGGGTAGAAATATTATCATTATTATCATTATTATTATTATTATTATTATTATTATTATTATTATTATTCATTGAGCTGCCCCCTACTCCAACAGCTTCACCTTACCCTCATAGCAATTGTAAGTAGAAATACCGATACTCCCTTCTTAGTCAACGGCTTTGCCGTTGCCATACATACTTCTGTTGCTTTAATCTTATATACGTCTGTTGGTTTGAAATCACTTTCACTTTCATGATGTTCTCAAAATAATCTTGGTTTGATGGCTGTTTGGTGACGTTGAGGCTCCTGTAGCTTCAATTGTTGAAGAGGTCATTTCAGCAGCTGTAGCTTTACCTGGTCAGATATCCCCAGGTTCCCACACCAAGTCCCATGGGAAGAGGGAAGTTTCAGTTTATAGTTAGGAACATAGGAAGCGGTCTTAAAGTGAGTCACACTCATTTGTCCATCTTGTTCAGCATTGTCTACACAGCCCTCCGGGCAGAAGTCTCTTCAACAGCACTTCCTGGATACAAACAGAATTA
The DNA here is from genome assembly GCF_965113315.1 of Podarcis vaucheri. Lineage (NCBI taxonomy): Eukaryota > Metazoa > Chordata > Lepidosauria > Squamata > Lacertidae > Podarcis > Podarcis vaucheri. The sequence continues at coordinate 17,834,867 of NC_138755.1, read as the reverse complement.
AACCTAATACTTTCTACTCCTAAACCATGGTTTTGATCCACATTAAGTCTCTCTGAGTGGAGGGAGGAATGGAGAAGTTCAGATAACCTGGTCATCTCCATGATATATATATATAAATGTTGAATTATCCCACCTAGAACTGAGAGAATCCTAAATGCTTATCTACCAAGAAAAGTCCCAAAGATTGTGGTATTTTATACTTTTAATATTGCCATTCCAGATTAGGGATGCTGTTTAAACAGGAAAAAAGCCACCAGTTCAGCC